>NW_028262290.1:165538634-166147696 GCF_047370975.1 Nipponia nippon
TCCCAGGAACGAACAGTTTTCCTCTTCATCAGGCTGTTTATGAAGATTAGCTTGACAGAGTGAGAGCACTGGATGGGACATGCTTTATATAAAATGCCCAATGCATTAAGCCACAGCCTGAAATTATAAAGAAGAGGGAATTAAGCTATTGAGGACCGTAAAGATAATTTGTGCTGCAAACTGTCCACAGGTATAGCAGGAACCAACTACCCTTCAACAAAAGCAGGTGTGGAATGGCACACTTTTTCCATTGCTTAGGAAACAAGGCTTGAAGATTAAACTAGAAAAAACCCCATCCAAATCCAAAATTATTCACACACTTTAAAAAAGAGCAAAAATCATTACCCTGTCATGTTTAAGTGGGTAGTGGCACTGATGGCACCAGAGGCTTGAGTTTACAAACAGGTAGCATGTGACTTTGACTAGATACTGGACAAATGGTCCCTCCAACATCAGTGTCCATCTTTTCCTTCCTCCAGTTCTCTTCTTTCCTCCCTCCTGTACTTCCTTCTACGAATTCTTGCCATGAATGGAAAAAGAGGCACTAGGTTAAGAAACTGATCCTTACCTGAGACATCAAGGATGTGGCTGGGACTCGACACCTTCCACACAAGATAAGATGAGCCAGGGCACATCTGCAGCTCCAAGGTAGTTGTTATGTGCTTGCTTATCCCATCAAATGCAAATGTCTTAGTCTTCATCAAGAGGCATAAATGTATAAACAACATTTCCCACAGCGTAAGAATATAAAAATGGATGATCAGAGCAGCTGACCTGTTGAGAGCTCACACCCTCAGATAGCTCCTTGGCTCGCTTTACCACCAGGCTGCAAGATCCAGCTCTTTCATTTCAGGAGGAGGAAGGGGAATCCAGACAGAAAAATGTGGCATGAAACCCAGAGTCTGATTGTCATTTATTTCCACCAACAGTGCAGCAGGAAAAGGCTGGAATCTATTAAGTAGTTCAAAATTGACCAGGATCCAGTTGTCAAGCTGAACACTTGATGCGTATGGAAAAAAAAAAATTCACCACAATATCACTTCTAGCAGTTATGGAAGCACAGAGGTACATGCATTATAAATGCAGTCTCCTGAAAAGCTGGCATTCAGGCAGCATACTGATTAGCAAGTAGTAAGATATCTATTACATTTAAAGTCAGTCTAACATGACCAAGGAACAGAAGGAAAACTGTTCTCCTTGTGGTCTATGGGATGGGATATCAGCTTTCTAACCAGGAAGATGATGCTCCAGTTCTGGTTGGCATTGATATGCTGTAGGGTTCCCAACGGCAGAGCTGAAAATATCGGCTTGGCCAAGAGGGTCCAGAATTAGGCAGCTTCAGGTGAACCCTGTCAGAGCTGAAGCCCTCTGAAACCACAGGCAGGAGAAAAGACGACCAAGAGGTTTGGTGCATCTATCATCACTTGATGGCACTTTGATACCTTGATATTCTCTTCCTATAAAACATCATTTCCAGTTCAGAATTGTTTTAGCTAAAGGTAAAGGCTTGGCAAACAGTCGTACTAGAAATCACGTGGTCTATTTAGGCAAATATGAATTTTGAGGCTTCACCATGGTACGTACCAATTTCTATACCTGTTACCACCCCTGTACAATGCAGGCAGTGATTTTTACGCAACTTTATGAATGCCGTGAGATGACTTAAAGCTGATACGCTCTCCGGTATTCACTGTGCAGCACACCCAGCAAGCCCAGTCAAAAACTCAGCCCAAACCCTCTGTTTACGCATGTCTAATACAGCGTATTAGAAAAAAAAATGCAAGCCTGCAGCATGGTTTGCTTCTTACGCAGAAGTTACAAGGAAAAGAATGGAGGCAGCCCAAAAGGTTCATTTCCTAAAGGAGAATTCAAGTCCTGGAAACCGTTTCACCAAACACGGATTCCGTTTCCAGCCTCTGGCGTTCAGCAGCTTGGCAACACAGGGAGGGCTGAATGGAGATGCCGGCATGGAAGGGAGCCCTTGGCGTTGCCGCGTACCTGCAATTACCCTCTCCTGTCTCTGTGTGCGTCCTTAAGGCTGTAAACAACACCCGCCGCCGCACAAAGCATCGCATTAAAAACGTGTGCCGTGTGGAAGAAAGCAGAACATCTCCGAGTAGGTCTGTCTTTCTCAAAAGGAGCAAGCATAACTGAAACACGTGCTCACTGTCTGATCTAGAAGCAGCGTTTTGCAAGCCTGCGACAAACACCACACAGTGATGAAAACCCTCATGAGCCTCACCGAGTGCTAGAAGATGGTCCTGCTCCTAACCCTATGCTTCAGAGGCTTAAGTGCAGTTTGTGGCTTAGTCTGTGGCTTAGTCGTCCTTGCAGGCTGATCCTTAGATCCGTCAATGGTCTGGTGTCTCTGTTTCCACCACCTGTGAAATGGGGGGACCAGTAATGCACTCAGAGGGAGGTTCCAGTGGGTTCAACATTCATTCACAGTATCCAGAACTGCTGGATTTGCTTCCCTAATTACAACAATAGCTCCACACGAGGATAGGCACTTTTAACATAAATTAGGACTCAAGATTATTAGCTTTTTTAGGGTACTGAAGAGATGAGAAACAGTGATATTGCCATGCTACAGATAAG
This sequence comes from Nipponia nippon, assembly GCF_047370975.1. NCBI lineage: Eukaryota > Metazoa > Chordata > Aves > Pelecaniformes > Threskiornithidae > Nipponia > Nipponia nippon. The sequence continues at coordinate 165,541,233 of NW_028262290.1, forward strand.
CAACTGAAACACCAAGTGGAAAGATCCTTGTTTTCAGCTGATACAAAAGGAGCACGCCCAAAGCGAGCATGAACTCCGAGAGAGAGGATCTGAATTAAATCCCAAGCAATACGCACAGCTGACAGCCTTAGCAGTGCCAGAAATGAAACCTGGTTAGACTAAGGGCAGATCTTCCACCTCCACTTTCCTTCTCCTCCCTGACGCAGTCCCATCCCACCCAGCAGAGCAAATCTCCTCCTCCAGACATCTCAAGCACTGTTTCCCCGCTCCGTCCTGATATAACCCAGCCCTCCAAAGCTTCCTCTTTGCTGCCAGCTCCTGAACAAATTCTGAACCACTGAAACCAGAGTCTACACCGTCCTTTTGAGAGGCAAAAGCCCCACTGCTGTCCCTCTTCCTTACTCCTATGGTTCAATGGTTTAGCTGTCATGTAAAAAGCTAGGGCGGTTCTAGCTCCAGGGGTTTTTCTGTAAGCTGCACCAAATCCACAGTGCTAAGCAGGAAAGAGGAGAGCAGCAGAGCACATAGCTAACGCCCAGGCAGGCAGCTTTTGAAAAGCAGACAGCTTAAGGCTTACCTACATACTGGGAGCTGCATCAGGCTGGTGTGGTCAAGGCGCACCGCCTGCTACAAGGCAATAGCTTCTGATACCATCATCTGTTCGGCTCTCTTCGGCTCTTATTCCCCCCCCAGCCTGAATGATCCAGGATCTAATTAAGCTCTTAGGAAACAATCAAAAAATGCCAGAATCCTGAAGTCAGGTTTCTTAATTTTGGTGTTGAACTACTTTAACCCCTCTGCTGCCAAACCATAAAAGGGTTAAAATCCGCTGGTTTAAAATTAAACCACTTGACAGAAGCCAGGCTGGACTTTTAAACCATTAAGCAAACACTTTTCCACTTCAAACAGGAGGCAGCTTGAATCCAGGGTGCTTGTTTTCTCTTCGATGTGCCCTGGCTCGCACGCAGCTGGCCCCACACGCCGTATTTACCTTCAAGAGGCAAAACGCTCGCCAGTGAGAGCACGGGCTCGCTGGGCCGGGCTGGGCGAGCGCACGCAGCACCGCCGCCACAGGGCTGAGGCTGGTGGGCAAAGGCCAAGCCAGCCCATTTCCCACCGGCTCCGGAATGGACAGCCCGAGCAGCCCCATGGGGAGCCCCGTGCCGAGCTGCGAGTCACAACCGCGCGAGCCCGGGGCGGTGGGGGAGCCAAGCGCTGTTTGCTCTGCAAAGCCCAGCTGTTAAACGTATGACTAGGGGCATTACAAAATTATTTTTTCCTCTACTAGGCTGAGGTTTGACATTGCTCACAGACAGTGAGCAGAGGCAAGGGATACTGCTGCCGTGGTTTGCCATATTAAAAAGTAAATACAGCCAATTTCTCTCCCAAACACTTCCCAGAGGCAGGCTTCAACACTCGCAAGCAGCTTTGCTCCATTTCCTTCCGCGAAGAGCATACCAGTGGTTTCAAAGCACTGACTTTGGAAACACAACAGCGATTATGAGGCTTTGGTTAAATGAATTAATTGCCTGAAAAAAGCTCCTAACACCACTTGTCTGAGGGTTGCAACGTGCCGTGTTTATTACCAGCGTTTCAATGATTCCACATGAGACATTCGAACCCCGGTGCAGAAATACATTTACCCTCCAGTCATTTCAGGCTCACTCATCGCTGCCATGAACACACATCGGATTATAAACCTACCATATGATACAGTGCAATCTAGTTCTGTTTTGCAGGAGCTGAAAAGCCTTCCCAAGTAAAACCTTTTTATTTTTTAAGTTAGAATCTCTTTTATTAGTTTTTTCCTTATGTCTCCTAATGACAAAGCCCCCCACTTTTCACATTGTCATAAAAGACCTGCAAGGAACAAACACTGTGTGTATAAAAGGCAAAAGTTACCCTAGCAGTATGTCTCTAAGCCTCGTGTAGATATGTCAGCGAAGAACGAAGCACAAGAATACTGTTCGGCACGTTACCCCACGGAGCATTGGTCCAGATCTGCGACATTATTTGGAAAATAACGGCGCTTGGGTTTAAGGTAGAAGGGAACTTAGGAGGCCCTTTTGGCAATAACAGAAGCTGTATTATTAGATAATAAGAGAAGTCTTGATCAGAGTAAAATCCTTTTACTTGCGTACCAAGAGGCCGTTCAAATCGTGGCATGTCCAAGCAGTTCTTAGGCCGCTCTCTGAGAGCTGGAGCCGCTCCCACGCCACCGTCTCCAGCACAGAGCACCAGCCGCCGCGTACGCTGCGCTGCCGTTCACCCGCTTCATCGTCCACCTGAGGACAGCTGACATTCACATTGATGATATTCCACCACTTAATATTTTCCTTTTTTTTTTTTTTTTTTTAATAAAAAAAGCCTATCCTAAAACCCAACCCTACAAGAAGTGCTATATTAAATTCTGTTCCACAGTAAGACAAGGGGGGGATAGAGTATTGTTTTCTGCAACTTCTCAGCCAAGTGAATACAAGAGAGAAGATCACTATTCCAAGATATTTAATAAGAAGAAATTACAGACTCAAAGTCCTCCGGGCGCATGAAATTTAGCTAATGCACAGCTCTAGAATGGGTCACTTCTAACAAACTATATTACAATTTTTTGCTTTAGCGTGGACAGTTGGACTAACACAAACCACAAAATACTTAATCAGATGCAATAGCTAGTGCTAAAAACCACAACGATAAAAAGTATGGCACAAAGAATGCTAAAATAAACAACGTGTAATTAGTATTTACTTTTGGCAATCCTGGTTTGGACTAATCCAGTGTAGAGATTCATTCCCAGTCAGCAGCAGGTTCAGTTAACATACATTTTGTGCAAAGTGTACTTTTAAATTCATGAAATAATTAGTTGTGTAAACGTATCTCCCTTCCACAGTAAAACAACGGTGCTTTGGGTATCAGAAACAAACAAGAGAACCCCGGACAATATTTTATTTCATAGTACGCAGTGTATGTATATATAATCACCATATTCAGCAAGTAGGTAAAGTGCATGCCAGTAACAACTTGGACTGTAAATGAAGAACTTGCAATGCAGAAGTACACTTTACTCCAATACTAACAAACTAATATGAAGTAATACAAAACAAAGTAGACTAAAATCTTGAAAACAACATATTCTACATGATTTACTGCACTTTTCTTTAAAAGGTGGGTTGAATTACTCTAAAACAGGAAAATTTCACATCAACCATCAGTAGAATAAACAGTTCAAAGCTTCACTAGTTAAAAATATTGCACCAGAAGTGTTGTATTTGAAAGCAATACAAGAAGAAATTTTTAATATAAAAACACTTAAAAAAAAAAAAGACATGTTACAACAGCTACTTTGAACTAAAATAGCTGGTAAACTGTAGGAACTGATGAAATGTGAGTTCTCTGCCACAGGCGATAGAAACATGGATTGCCTGGAATCTCTCCTATACAGTATCAAGTAAGTCAGAAGGGGAGAAGGTCCCCACTGTCCTTTAGTCTTGATGGAGCCAACTGTAAACTCAACAAAATCTATTAGACAACAATTGACAGTATTCCCTTTTGTTTTAGAAATACAGGTCTACAAGAAGTCTTGAAATGCTTCACCAGTTAGTGCAAATAAATAAAAGCCACAAGACAGACAGATGTACCACGACTATCAAACGTTATATGGACGCCTACAGCTCCGACCATAGGCCCTTCAGCCTGTGAATCTGGAGCAGCCACACGAAAACCACATGATGCTCCACACAACTCACGAAGTTCCCATTTAGAGAGTCGGAGACATACGGTAGGGAAATCCTTGGAAAATGAAGGACAGAGAAGCAAAAGGACAAGAGACCTTCCACTAACATCCATCAGAGATGTGGCAGCCCAGATCCAACATGGTAGGGACCACTCTAAGTGAACGCCATGTCCATGACGCTCTGAGGACACTGCATCCCATGTCAGACTATTACCAAAAATATAAAACCACTGTGTGCAAGTGAGGGATACAGTGAACTCCAAGAACTGAATAAATTCGCCCGTGAAGAAAACCACTTTCTCCACTCCGAAATCAATTCCTTCACTACGTGTGCAGTTTAAAGGGGAAAAATAAAAGACAAAAAAATGCGTACACGATCATTGAAGATCAGCAGTTCCTTTCTGGAAAGCAGCAGCATGTATTTAACTTTGACACTTACTTTTTATAAGTGACTTAAGTAAGCAAAACATTTATTGAATGGCCAAAAAAAAAAAAAATAATCTGCTCAATAAGTAGATGTCTCTACCAATGCATGCACATTAACTAACCTTCTTCTCTTGATTTCCCAGGACATGGCAACAGACAGCTGTGGCCACTAAGTCTTCATTACTCTTATAAAATTTCTGGGTACATTAAAAGCGTGATTGAAACCTATTAAAACTATTTGCTCAGGGAACACAAGGTTTTATCACCATCATTTGCTCACCTCAGCACTAACTTACAAAAAAAGGCCTCAATGACTTGCAGTTGGACATCTGGCCCTTAGTTCAGCTATTAACTGTTTTAAAGAAAGACCTTGAGAGAGAATTAATAGGCTGTAATCATCTAAAGTAGTCTCATATGCAGTTCATTTCTCCTTCACTTCTTCGTTGCAGTAAAAAAAAAACAAAAACCCAACTTTCAAAAGCAGCAACATAAAAAAGCACATAAAAGTTGATTCAGATTATATCACATCCCTTCATATTTACAGATTTTCTTTAGTAAAGAATCCACTATCATTGTTTCACCGCAAATAAAAGTCTTGGCCTTTTTAATCCTAAAACAGCCTTCAAACATCATCCAAGTCTGGAAACATTTTCAAAACCCTCAGGAACTCGAGAACAGCAGCATCGTATTCCAGACAATATTGCAAACACCACCCACTCAATCAAAGTGTCTATTAAAGAAACAGTCTTGAAAACCACAGTTCCCCGATCCTCCTCTTCCTCACGACACCATCCCCACCGGCTCCTGCAGGCGCTACGTGAGTTTCTTTATTCTGCGGTTCTGCTTGTCAATATTCAGTGTCGCGCGGTCTACGGAGGTAGTGATGGAATCAAGAGCTTCGTCCTGTCTCTCCAGCTCGGCTTCTGCCTCCAAGGCAAGGCCCTTCAGTTTCTTTAGTATCTGTCAGAAGAAAAGACTGAGAGCTTTCAGTGACCAACCAGCTGGTTCTTTGAGAAACGTAACAGACCCATGGCAATTAGTTATTTTATTGCCTTAAATGACCAAATCATTTGTTGGAGTCTGCCCTGAAGCATGCTGGTGAAAAGTCATAGGTCTTCCTCCGATAAGCTGAACTGAGACGAACCAAACAATGAACTAAAGACCAGAAAAATCAAATCTGAAATGTTAGGGTTACATGGGGTGGGGGGAATAAATTAGAAGTAAAAATCCGTGTGAACATCAGCTTTTTGCTGGCTCTGTTCTTATCTCCTTGGTATGTCTGCATCTTGGAGCAGAAGCCTGTCCTGAGATGTTAGGCAGGTTGAGAGCCGATGCAGACAGAGAGCACGGCTGGTGCAAAGCCAGAAGGGGATCACATGGCTGAAGGCGTAGCAAGGTTAGGCAGGGAGCAGGTCAAAGGACAGAAAAAGTTGTTTTGCTACAATCAGCTAAAGAAAGAAGTGTCATTGGACGGAGCAGAAGGGAAAAAGTGAGACTTGGGCAACCAAACAAATAATTTTCAAGGGACTAGAGGGTGGTGTGGCATGAGCGGACATCAAGGCGGCCAAGAGGCTCAGGCTGTACCTGAGATGAGAAACAACAGATGCACTGGCTACAGCTCTGTGCCAGGCTGTATTACATTACCTATCAACCAGTTTACACTACACTTCGCAAATTACTGTTTGTATGTGGGACTGTAAGCAAACACCCCGCGCTACTCCAAGGTTGTGAGGAGACCCTGTTGCCTGAAAAAGCCTACAGATACTGCTCCCCACAGGGCAGAAGCCTCTGAACTGAAAGGAGAAAGCCAAGCTGATGCATTCTTAAGGCTAGGAGACATCCACAACGCTATCATATACTGACTTATGGGGCCTACTCAACTTTAATTTTCATCAGTTCACGCAACCAAGTCCAAGAGCAGAGATCCAAACCACACAAGAAAAATCTGTCTTAATTCCTTACCCTGTAACACTGGCTCCTTTTAGCAGCAGTCCAAGGCGTGAGTTGATATCATTGCCTTTTCTTCCCTCTTGTGGCTACTCCCTTAATAAGCCTGGTCGCATGAACTGAAAGCATCTGCCTGATAGGCAAGGCTCAGCTGCCTTCCCCCGGATGTATCAGAGGGAGATCTGGAATCACACAGACTGGAAACCCAGCTTCTCAGTCGCATCGGATCATAGAGGGGTTGTCTCTGCTGGCCTACATGATTTGCTTCCTCAGGCACCCACAGATGAGGATACCCTCACACTGCCTGCTTAGTAAGAGCAGTTTATCCAATCAATTGCAACAACAGTCTCCAGGAAAGCAAATTATCCCAGCACTATCCCAAAACACCAACTGCTCTGGCACATCAGCATCCAGGTGATGCTACTGAAGATACCAGAACTGCAGCCTGTCTAACAAAATAAATCTTTTAGTAAAACAGGGGAAAAGAATTGTACTCTACATGTTTAATTTTACTTTTTTTCATAACAACTGGCTAACTCTGTTTTCTTGTTTTCCTTTTAGAATATATATAATCAGCCCTCAGAAAGCTGCTGTGAAACATCAGCAGCCCCTTTATCCACATGCGGGGCTGAATTCCACAGTGCCATCGTTTGCAGCTATGCAAGTAACTGGTTTAAGAAAAGCAGCAAGGAATATCATATCTAGCTGGAACGGCAGGGGAATTTTACGCAGACAAAATGCTTTGACTAAAGCTGGACGTCAGCCACAGTAGTGAGATTTATCTCATAAAATATCTCTCAGCTCTTTCTATAAATCACAAACAGCTAGAAATACAGCTGTGTGAATAACTGGTTTTGCAATTTGGCTGCCAAAGCAAAAATACAAAACAAACCATGGATCAAGCTTAATCCACCTTTTTCTGTTCTTAACAAAACTACAAGCTAAAAACCTCTCTGTTTCTATCCCAAATGAAACACTTCAGGTTCTTTCACTGCAACAGGAAGGCAAGGCTGAATTCCCCAACCTGGAGGTGGTAGACGTGTGTAGGATACACACCAAAAAGAAAAATGACGTGATCAGATCTATCGTGTGTATGATTTGGGACATGGGTCTGAAATAAAGTCTTGCTTCTCCTGAGGAAGTAACTTTACTACTTGGAAATGGGAAGTTCAGAGGTGGCTCTCCCTCAGTCCTTCCTTTGAGCTTCTTCTGCATTTATTTCATATATACACAAACATACATATAAATACATAAAATAAAGTAGCCCGTGTCCCATGAAATGACTCCTACCATTCATAAAGTCACAGTATAATTAAGATTGGAAAAGACCTCTGAAGGTCGTCTGGTCCACTCCACCCAACTAAGAGCAGGGCCAACTTCAGTGTTCAGCTGGGAGAAGATTACAGGGTTTCAGCCTCCACTCCAATAAACTTTTAATTCTTTATACTGGTTTAAGAGAGAAGAGACCTCACTGCTTCAGTATTTCCTAAAGGATGGCAGTGAAACCGGTGTCCTTCGTCATTTGCAGCTGATTTAAAGATGGTCCATGCTGACATTTTTTCAGCAAGTTTACTAAAAAGTTTTATCCAAAAGCACCCCAAAATTTGTTTTCCAGCACAGCAAAACAAAAGCAGCAGCACCTGCGGACGCTTTCCAGATCACGGCTTGATGCACGCTCCAGAATGGTGCAAATGGTCCCTCTGGCCATTCAACACCTCCACCTTCTGCTGCAGCAAGGCACACGCTTTTGGAGGTTTAGCACCCAGCACCCTTAGCAGTGTGGTAAGGTCAGCTTTCCTGAGCCATGTCCTCACCCAGCACATCTCAGTTTGTGAAATCCAGAGGCGAGCACATACGGTAAATGTGGTGACATGCAGCACAAGCCTCCAAGAGAGCTATGCTGCAAAGCAGGGGCTGGCACGAGAGGATGCAGAAAGGAAGCAGGCACGCTCCTCCTTCCCCACCTCTCCAAGAGGCACCTAATTTATTTGGAAATCAAAATTGTGCCAAAAAAGGCCCAGGTTCGCCATGAAAAACAGTTTATTTTTAGCTTCAAACCAGATTACTTTTGATAGGCTTTGCATTCATTAGAGCATACTTAACATTTAAAATACAGAAAAAGACACAATTGTTGAGAACAGAAAAGCTTTTAAAGTACGAAAGCAGTAAAATGGAAACTCAGTCGGCTACAGGGCTCTGCTCAGTTCACCTGCCAATTAGGCTCTGCCTTGAAACCCAGCGGGCGATGACGATGTGGTTACTCACACACAAAAATAAAAGGCAAGCGGATCGCTTTCATCTGTTAATTCTCTTTGCCTAAGAGAGTCTCGTGTAAATCCCTTAACCCTTTGTCTGTCAGAATCTCCAACCATTCAAGCTGAGCGCTGCTACTCAATCCAATGGGACCTGAAACGGTTAAGATGCTTTTCCAGCATAGCCCACAGAGCTTGCTGGAAAGAGTTACTGGAATCTGAAGTCTGGCCAAAGCTGGTCACTATTTTTGCAAAGCAAAATGATGGCAAGATGTCTAGTTATCACTGCTCCAGTTCTGTCAGCTGCTCAGAGCAGCGGTGCCTTGTGTGCCAGCACGTAATTTGGACGGTGAACCAAGACATGATAACTCAGCGCGAAACTCTATCTGTTACACAAAGCCAAACAGCAGGTATGAGCCCATCAAAGACGCATTTTAAAGGCACATTTCCTCAGGCACTGGTCAATCTCACATTGAGACAGCCTCAAATTTATGCTACCAGATTATAATTTGGAAAGTCTGATTTATCCTCATGGCTCTGCCACAGATTTTCTGTGCAACTTCAGGCAAGTTACCTAATATTCCCACGCACAGAGTTCTCGCTGTAAAAAACAAGGAAGCAAATTTGTCACTGCTCTCCAAATCCGCCCTGTGTCAAGTGTTCAACTACAGCAGACTTGGACCTTGCTGGGAGAAGAGGTGTCCATCCAAGCTAGGTACCCCAAGTGCTTGTATAGGCTACAGGGACCTAGGCAACGCAGTGCAGTTTAGGTCAGGATTCATCTGCTCTATTTTATGTACCTGCTTAAGGAGGAGTTCAAGCGCTGCCTACTCCTCTCCACTTTGGCTCAAGCGAGAGCCAAGAAACCGGCTTAGCTGGAAGCAGTCACAACATAGACACAAATGGAATGACGGGAGAGGACTCCAAGCCCGTGAACCTGCTCAGTACTTAGCCCTATTACTTTATCGTTTTGCCACACCACCTGAAGACCTAAATTCTAAGTGTCAGGCACTGTAAGAACAGAGATTGCATCCTAAAGATCTTACAATGGAGACCTCAGTTTGGTTTGGGTCCTGAGATACCACCATACTAATGCAATTTAGCTAAAGATTGTGAAATATGATCTACCATCTCAGTACACTCAGCATCCAGCAGTAAAAATAAGACACAGAAAGTGTCATTGTGCAGGAAGTATTGCCAATTGTAGTTTGAGCTCCCTGAAATCCTCCCTGAGATTCACTCCATTATCCCTGTGCAACTGAGGTCTGAATGCTAAAGCAGAGCACGTATAACCAGAAATGGCTCTTGAATGCAACTTTCCCAGCCAAATTCACCTGTTATTAGGAAACAAAGAACTGTCATTTGCAGTACTCTGAACTACGGTGTAAACAGAGGTTTTGACAGTGATAACTTGTCACGATTTAATAGGATGCTTCACCTCTGTGCTGAACATATTGCAGGTGAGCAAGAAGGGGGAACAACACCTAAAACATTCCAATTCCTTTATAAGCTCAAATCCACAATAGGGATTAAGTTGAGCGATCTTGCACTGAAAATAGAGGCCTGTCCACATCCTCTCCTGCTGCACCTGGAAACGGGCAGGGAGACAGCAGAGAGCAGAAACATCTTAAACCACTGCAACACAATTTACTACAGAACATTTGTCAATGCCTCATGAGACTAGTGCAACTTGCCATAACAAAAAGCTATCATTTATGCTGCTTTAAGATGCCTCCTGTTTGGGCTTGCCGCTATCAGCACTTGCCTGTAGCTATGCAAAGCACAGACGTGCCTTCTGCTTGATCCAGAGTTGCACTTGGTGTACGAATACCCAAGCTCTACAGCAGCCACTAGCAAAAGTGCTCCTGCCTGCTCGAGAAAATCAGGCTGTCTCTTGTAGCACAACACTTCTGAGCACGGAAAACACTGGAATAGGCAAGTTTGGCAGGACAGCAGGTCCCCTCTATCTGAAGCACACAAAAGCAGACAAATTTTCAAGCATCAGCTCTTTTGAGCCAGTGGGTATTAGGACAGTACGGAAGGGTCACTGTTTTCTCCCATTATTATAGGGCTGATTTCTCCCATTATTTCTTCTTGGACTGATACAGAAGTCTGATTTTATTTACTTTCTCAGAGAATACTAAGCACTCATGGTACAACTAAGATACCACTGGTCCTGTCTGGAAAAAATACTCAAGCAGCTCCACAGGCTTAACTACCACCTTTTATTTTGGTACCATTAAACACTTAAGTTACACACGAGCAAATACAAAGCTTAGTTGTGAGGACCTCAGTTCTCTCCCTGTATTGTGCCTTCCAAAAAATAAATCCAGGGCATGGTCATTACACGTGTCTGTTAACATCAGTTGTCTGTTGATCGCTATAGGCCATGGAACAAGGCCATCCTATGAGCAAATCTGGTATTTAGCACTTGGAATGAATGGTTCCTCAACAAAACGCTTTTTCTCTGACCTAACGGTTGTGATTTCCTGAGATGAGGGCATGATAAAAGGGTAAATAAACACTGAAGAGACTCTGAAAGTAGCAAAGGACTGAAATGGAGCCGTCTAGACCTGAGAAGACATCGAGGAAGCAAACGTCACAAAGATATGCACTGGGATGTGTTTTTTTTTCCCCAGATGTTACAGAATTAACTTCTTTTAATACTATCTCTGTCTTCATGGCATACGCGATCTACAGACAGCAAATATCAGGGCAACAGTTCTTCGGCAGAAACAGTTTTGGAAATCAGAAAGCACTGGTTTGGCAAAATAAATTCAAATTTAATGAATTCCCCCCCTCTCGACCCGCAGCCCTTAAGCTAATATTATCATATCCCCTCCCACACCCAGTGCCATTATGTCAGCCACAGCGAGGCGGTAGGCAGAGGCTCAGCCAGAGACCACAGGAACTTCGTAGGCTTCTTTCTCCATCTCTACAGCACAGCTAAGAAACACAGCTCACACTGCCACAAATTCTGTGTTTTTTAACACAAACGTCCCTTCATGAAGTCCTGGTGAGGTCCTTTACTCAGGTACCCAATCACAACTGCAGATGCTCAGGGCTTCCAGCTTTAATGGAAGGAATTTAGTATCATTCAACAATTCCTGCTGCAAAACATCTATTGTTATTACTGCAAGTACTTTGTCTTTGAGGAGAGAGGAAGAGCAACAACTATTTGTCTGGTCATCACAAATTCCTCTTATTTTTCCAACTTCAGAAGTTCTGCTGGACTTACCCACATCCCAAGCAATGAGGGGGACAGAGCCGAGCTCTTCTGGGCTTTGTGGTTTTGTTTTTTTGGGTTTTTTTTTTGTTTGTTTTTGTTTTTTCCAAAACAAGTGCTTGCATTACAGATAATCAAAGAATAAAAGATCACAATCCTCAAAAGACGAAACTGCTCAGAAAAACACTGTAGTTATCAAACATAAGGACTTCAAATACCTTTAATTCATTCACGGAAGTCTGGTGCTACAAGTGTCACTGTCTTCAATGCATGTTAATGCTTTGCACTTGCAACTGTTTTCCCCCTTTACTCTCTAAATGCTTTGCAAACGTGATTAACCATCATCCTGTTCATTCCCAAAGTGGAAGCTGAACTGAAGCAGTGCAAAGAAGCTCTCTGGGAGCAACTGCATCAATGAAAGACAAGCCCTTGGTACAGGCTAAAACAACTATGTGACTATGCGTACTGCTCATTGATGAGATGTTTGGAGAAAAAAGGACAACGCAGCAGGCTACAGCTCAGCAAGGAGCAGCCTAAAACCTAGCTCACGTCTGACTGCTTGAAGTCACGCAGCTGGAAATGAGACAAACCTCCTGGTTCCCTGCCCTGCTTTCTATTTATGGACTTAGCCCACTTCTCAACTATAAAATGGCTGAATATGGCAAATATAACCTTAGATAAAGCCTTAACATACTTAGATAAGCATTAAATGTCCTGCTCAGATGCAGTTTCAAGAGCTTCACCTCGATGCTTCCAGGAATTCAATACATGAAAGGCTTTGTATGGCGTTTACTGTGATGCTGCCCTTAAACCCCATTAGAATACATCCCCAGCCTCCATACCTTTCAAATCCATTTCTACTGGTAGGAACTCGCCCCTTCGATCACGCTTTCCTTCACTTCCACATCTTTACACTTCCCCTCTAAGCCTCACCACGTTCTCTCCTAACAGAACCGAAAGATCCTGAGCTATTTCACTCTGCTTTGCGCTTTAGAGCAATGAGAAAAAGCAGGACTTGGACAACTGCTGGAAGCAGCTGGAGAGACACCAGTCTGTACAAGGTGAGAGGCTTCATTCCCAATCCACAAGACTTGTTGGAAGATGCTGAACTCCCCATTCTGTGCCTCCTCTGCTTCTCCAGGCACAGCCAACTGCTTTGATAATATCAAGCACCAACAAAGTTTGGTGTTAAACTGTCAAGAACTGGCCCTAGGGAAGCAATTCCTAGACAGCCTTTTTTGAAAGGTGTAGCAAAACGTGTCTTCAATAGTAGTCCATGACCAAAAACCCTTCAAACCGCATTTAGCTTTTTTGGGTCTGGCTACAAATCAAAATTATAGGGCTGAAAAGCTGACATTTAATGAAGGAACAACTAGCCTTTCTGAATACACACCAGCTGTCCAAAGTGTATGCATGCATGAATAATAGATGGCTGCTATTTGTACAACTACGATTGAGAAATACTCTCCCTTAAAATCTTCCAAAAGGTCAAGCTGCTTCAGAAAATGCTTATTTTTTGATAAAGTGATAGATCAGGGAGATAAGCTTTTTAAAAGATGAGAAGACAGAATGATTAAGTGGTGAATAGTCCATTCTGTTTTTGAAAAAGCCCAAATACGATATTCCAATCAAAAGATTTTGATTATATTTTGGTTACAGAGGCAAGTTTTGGTCTAAAACTGTGTATTTATGTGGCGATTCCTAGTAAGGAAAAGGAACAGGAGTTTTATAGGAATTATGGCATGTACCTTAAAATCATTAATGACTGGAATGATGATTAAAGAGGCCTGACTCTCAGGGAACAGGTGCTCAGCAATTATTGGGAAAAAAATCAGGCCAATTCATGGCCTGTCAGTTTGGCATTCAGATCCTCTCCCCACCCACACCACCCCACAAGCTCACCCCAGATCATTAACTGGCTTAAAAATTCTTGGCTTGGTGTGGTATAAATAAAGACCAGAATTGTCTTTTGAGCTCTAGTTCATCTTGAAAGTGTTTTATGTTGTTTTAAATAACACTGGCCATTTAACGCTGTTTCTAGTTCACCATCCAGCACAGAGAATTTCAGAAATTTCTGAAATTAACCTCCTGCAAAGGTTAAACTCTCACTTACCCAACTGTCTTTTGGTTAATTTTAATAAACAGATATTTTCCTGCAAGAAGTTTCCATTTTTAGCCACTCAAGTCACTACTAAGAGCTTGTGACTCTCAAATGCACTCAAGCTAACGGAAGTTGCTAATTCTCACTATAAAACAAAAGGGGGGTAGAAAACTGCAGGTTTGGCTAAGAGGCAATAGAATTAGCAGAAAATTCACATGATGCTATCACCAAGCTACAGATGGAACATTAAAGAGAATAAGATGCTAGAGGGGAAAAAAAAATTAAAAATATATCAAGAATAAACTTTAATCTTCAACCACATCTTCTGATGTGGCTGTGATCATCACCAGTAAACCTATTTTAATGGAAAAAACACTAAAACCATACTCCTTTGCCCTACCAGTTAGTTCACTGTTTCAGATCAATGACATACTACAAAGAGGGGTTCTGAACATCAGCTACAAGAGAAATTCCTTAAACAGCCATTTAGAGGAAGATTATTAGACTGGATTATGTCAAACAAATGTGTTTTTCTAGTAAAATCTCCAACCTATTTCCATTTTATTAATTTGCTGGACTGCATACTTATTTCCTAACTACAAGTTCTCTCTGTGTGTTTATAAAACACTGTTCAGCTTTGCGGATGTTTCTGAAATAGAACTGCTACTGCTTACTAAAAAGAATAAGATAGCACAGGGAAAGCACAAAAGAAGCTGAAAATTATTTAATTGTTAAGCTGCTTAATCTTCAGAAAAAACAGGTTACGGTTAAGGATTTTCCTCGGGTTATAATCCTATCACTTAATATATTTTGCTGATAATCCCCGATTTGTTCAAAATAGTTAAAAACAACTATAAAGTTATCAGTGTATTTTAATCACAGGCTTGATTAACTAGTTTTTAAAATATGCCCATTTAAATTCAGGGAGAGGAATATTTTGTTAAGGACGACTATGTTTCTGATGATGAAAATGCATGTTATTAAGGAAGAAGAGGGAGTGAAACAACTCTCCTCAAAGTCATCTCGACTTATACCTGTTTAAGCTCTTTTGCTTCTTCCTGGGAGATCTTCTCTTGCTTCTGCAGCTGAACCTCGTCATTGTCCATCCCTTCTCTGCCTCCCACCGGAGAGCTGGGCTGCACCACTCCTCCCAGGAGTCCCGTGGCTGCAAGAGAAATTCCCATGGTCAGACTGCCATCTCCTGTACCAATGGGGAGGACTAGCGCTAGTATCAAACTGGTTGCCCTTTGCTTTGCTCCATAGCAATTTGCGAGGGGACAAGCGCACTCGGAGAAGCCTAACCCAACCTTGCTCGTTAAACTATGTTCTTCTAGAAAAGATTCAAGGTGGATTTTGTACAATGCCTACCCCGGAGGTGACCAGGCTGCCAAGAGATGACTTATTAAAGGCAACATTTGGAGAATGGGTTCATTTTAGGCTGTGGGGATCATCTGAACAGAGAGCAAAGCAGCAGCAACACAATCCCAATCACATAAACGAGGATTCTCCACCTGCTGCTTCTTCTCTCTTTAATCTTTTTAATTAAAGAATTTAAAAGCGATGGATCAGGGACAGAGCCCAGGAGTCAAGTCAGCAAACCCCTGAAACAGAAGGGCAACACTGACGCTAACAGCCACCCCCAGCTAAGCAGCGTGGACGCAATCCCTCGTGTAACATGCCACCTGTCCTTTATTTAAAGCATCAGCTCTTATTGCAGTATCTGATACTACCCAGTAGGGTAGCAGGGACGTGCTGCAAGGAAAGGTTGTTATTTCTGATGCAGACGGGTGCTAAACACCCGAGACACACATCTTGGCTCCTACAGGCACTTCAAACATCTCCAAAGCTCTCCCATTTAAAGAGGCACCAAGAAGGAAGCTACCACTACCTGGGAGCACGTGGCCTGACCCAGCACAGGGTGACAGCAGCTCTTCTGCACATCAGGACAGAAAGCATGTCAGATCCAGAGCTCACTGCCAGGTCAAAGAGCTGGTGCCCAGCTGGCTGGCCAACTGACAGCGTACACCCGACTGCTTTGGATAGCATTACTTCCCCATGAAAAGGGAGACAAAAGCTAAACCAGAAGTACCAAACCCTAAATCCCTCTCAAGTAATTACTGCAAACTCATAATCCCTGGAATTATTCGGTTATCAGCCTGAGAGTCACTGGACTCAGACACCGTCAAGATTTAAGACAAGCAAGTCATTCACTGTACTAGTGTTACCCTGTGCAAATGCTCCTTGTATTCGGAGGGGCTAAGAACCAGGCACTGAAAAACACTGCTTCTGGTAAGTTACTGTTGTGGCCTCCCTCAGAGGACAAAGTGGGGAAGGAATGACAGACCTTCCTATGGCAGCAAATAGCCAGACAAGATTCTTTGTGTTTCTTATCAGCTGAGTGTCACCATATGCCAATTATTTCATTAAAACCAAGAAATCTATCCATTTCACTGCATTGATCTCAGTGAGGACAAGAACAGGAGGGGGACATGACAAAGGTGCACAAAAAGAACGGGACAAGGAAGGAGAGCTGGCATTTCCCAGCAATTTTCTAGTTTAAAATAAGGGAGAGAATTGAACAGAAAGGCAGAAACATTTAAAAAGCGATTTTGTTTCATTTGTTCTTACACCCAGTTGGCCTGTGAGACCCACTGCCACCACATGAGGACGAGAAGCTACCAAACCTCTGAACAAAGTGCTGGAAACTCATAATAATGAGAACATTCAGTCACAGGAGTAAGCAGGCAAAATTCTGCAGCCTCAAAGGGATGAAAACCTGTGAATGCCAGTCTCCAGCTACAGGACTGAGACAGCACTGCCCTAGATTGTTATACTGCAGACGCACTGTAGGATTTCTTGTGCTTTTTAATGGTGGGTAGCTGTTATCAGCCATTAGTGAGGACGTTATTGGCTAGGACGTACGGGCTTGATCCAGCACAGAAGAACCTCTGTTACAAAACAAACCTCACTGCCCTGTCCCGAGCATTTAAACACCCACGGGGCTTGGTCCAAAAAAATACAGTCAGAAAAGACATGCAAAGCAGCTAAAAATACTTTCAGATAATCTAGTGTGTCTAAAACTCTTCACAAATTCCTCTTCTAGGTGGAATCAAGCCAAAACTCTACTAAGACGATTTTTTTTTTTATTATTTACTTATACAAATGTGCAATACACACAACTTTAAGGCAGGACTAGTATAAGCAGACAGGATCCAGATGAGACTATGACAGTTATGGAAATGTTCCGTCTCTGAGCTGTACCACCGAGGGCAAAGAACGCTATGAGCCAGTTCACCGAGAGAGACGTACCTCTGCTGCAAGGATATTTCTCCTCTAAGTCTCTGAATCAACACTTGCTATCTGAAAATACACCCATATATTTTACGTGTACACAAAGGCAGGCATGCATAACACAGACTTTTTTTCCCTGCTTTTAGAGAAAAAAAAAAAAGAAAAAAACCTAAAAATCAGTATTTCCACCATGTGAGCAGCCATGGAAAAAACCCAGAGGTTAAAACGCAGTCCGTGACTGCCATCTTGCGACAGAAGACAGACGGCGACAGACTCCGGAGAAGGAACAAACAAGGGGTTTGGTGGAGCTGGAGAAGTCAAGATTTCCATAACCTCCAGTTTTCTTTACTGACATTTCCAAATTAAACAGTCAAAATGCAGGTGGGGGTAGGAGAGCAATATCCTTGACTCACTGACTCAGATGCAAACAGAGCAGAGCAGTGGGAAATTAAGCACAGTAGAGCTGTAGAACCAATTATTTTATGTAACCAGCCTTAAGACTATCAGGAACTGAACACCAATTTGCTGGAATAACTCAGTGCTTAAGAAACCAGCAGGTTGTTTTTCCTCTAAGTTGTTGCACTGACATTTTAGTGCCAGATGCCCAAGACTTACTTCCTTAAAAATTAACAAGCTTTTCCAAGCTATGGCCCTTGACATCTCGTCAACAAGAGGACATTATCCTCCCTGCTGAAGTCCAGTTTTAGCTTGGTGTACAAAAATAGGTTCCTCTATTGTTTTACTGTATCATTTTTCTACTCATTTTTAATATACTGGCAATAAATCCATTTACCGATTTGCTCTTTTGTCACTAACAATTAGGAAAAAAAGAGGATTCAGATGTGTTGATAGAAATAAATTCCTAACAAACAAAAATTCGCCAGCTCTCCAAATGAATCTAGGGTTGGATTACAAAAACAAAAAAACAACCCCCCCTGGAATTTTAGAAGTAATAGGAGTAAGGACTGTCATTCTTATTGTTTTGAAAGGGTTTCAGTCTCCACTGTGTTTTCTTAAAACAATTAAACTATGCATTCACCTAATCTGAGACCTAAAATCTCCTAAATCCAAACACCTGAACTTCTCAAATAATAAAATTCTATTTTTTAAGATATGAAAAATTAACGTGATGTTTATCACATATATTATTTAAAAACTTGCTGGACTGGAAATTTGTTTTAAACTTTCTACAATTAACTGAACGACAGGTTTAATATAAATATGCTTCCAGCTACGAACCACCAAAGGAAAAATAGCAATGACAGAGGACCGAAGCATGCAGTCAGGAGAGAAGAATGGATTTCTAATGACCCTTCCCCACAAAGTGGCACAACAGTGAATTGGTGACCACCGGAAAAAGAATGACATTGTAGTTAAAACACAGTAGCCGAAACTCAAATTAAGCTAATCCTTTCACAAAGTGGTGTGGGGTTAGTGACCACACCAGCTGAGAGCACGATGTTAAAGAGGGCTTGGCATGTTCCAGCTGTCAGGCTCCTGAGGGACATGCAGCTTCAGCATCAACAGTCACAGGCTTTCCTAATGTAGCTGGGAGAAAGTAAATACAACTAGACTAAAACAGGGCCACACGCTTCTGTCATCTCTACCCTCTCCCTCTTGGCAAGAGGGTCTAGAGTCACCTACCAGTTATTTCTTGCATTTTATCGTCAGCACGGTCTCACCGTTGGGGCTGGGGGGAGAGGATTTGCCTTGTAAATATTATACACTATTCTGAGTTTGAAAACCACTTGGAAACTTTTGGTGCTAGTGTTATTGCTTACAGAGGGACTGCTTTGTCACATACCTGCTTGCCAAATGGAGGTCCCCAAATCTACCTGAGGAGACTTCCTGGCACCAACAAATCCTAGCGCATCTTCTAAAAACTGTATCTTCTTGCTAAACTGCATCTCCAAGATGGGGATCGCTTCTGGCATCTTTGCTGACAAGAGCCGATAAGAGGTGTCGGGCTTCCCAATAAATCTCTGACGTACACTGATTTCATATGGTGTGTGAACTCTGATATCATCTACATCCTTTGATTCAAAACGGTGAATGACCTGAGAATTGCAGTCACTGATTTCCAGGCCAGAAGCAAAGAGCGTGAGTTTTCCTGGCTTGACATTTGAGTCCGTTCTGTGGGTGATAATAACTGGAATTCTAATTATGATTCCTTCCTGGTTCTTCGAATCGGAAACTGTGGCCGTTTCCTTTGGCTTGGTTTCCAATGGCGCTTTCCAGAGCTTGCTGCTAAACGGCCACCAAGAAGGAGATTCGAGCTCAGTCAACAACCTAGCGAAGAAAAGAGTGTTAGAAGAGTGAAAGCCAGTAGGAGGGTCATGCTAGCCCACCAGTTCAAAGCAAATTATCACAGACACAAAGACTTCTTAATACTGAATCCAGCCCTCTGTTATTTCGCTCCTCAAACCTATACACAGCTTACCAGGATCCATCCATTTTAAAAACTAGCTTTTCCTCATTTGCTAACACATTGGAAAGCGGTCCCAGAATCTCACCGTTCTGATGTCAGAAATCCAACTTCCAGCTGAATTAATTCAGGCCAGTTTACACCCGTCTGTTCTTCAGCTAACATTGCCTTTTACCTCAACGTTTCCGCACTCAGCCATCACCGCCACTGCCTTTTTTTACTCCTTTATACCTCAGCCCCATAATCTGATGCCACCCTCACTCCCAAATTCCCATTACCAGTTAAAACACTAAGAGCGCAAGGTCGAGGCTGGAAAGCCCAGCAGAGACTGACTACTGGCATCCAGATTTTGCCTCACCATCAATGTTGGTGTAGCTCCTGAAGGAGACAGGCCTCCCTGCTGGCAAACTGGTGCCTTAGCTTAAAGATAACCGGACTCACTTTACGGAGGAATTAAGCAACTGCTCCCAGGGAAGACCACTGTATAGTGAGAACTAACACAGGGAGTCAAGCCCCTTATTTCTAAGCAAGGAGATGCACCTAAGCAGGCACCTAAGTTTATCAGCTGCAGGCAAGAAAGATGTAACACGCTGTTAGGAAGAATCAGTGATATGGAGGACACGATCCTTCTGTTGTATTTTCTGTCAGCATAGCCCATTCCCCTTTTCTGGGGTCCTCTCCTAAGAAAGGATCAAGATCACAGATCTCTTTGGGTCTAAGCCTCACCAGTAATTTTCTAACAAAAAAATGGGAATAGGAGGAAAGGTGGTGGTTTTGGCTTGATTTTCCACGTGCTGTGCTGCCTATCTGTTAGCATCCCTCTCCAGGCCTAGACAGGAGTTAGAGGCAGAGCCACAGTCAGCACCTGTGATGCTCCGTTTTTCCCACTCTCCTCTCATCCCCTGCCTGTCCCCCAAACCCGTCCTGCTAAGCAGGGGATCCTGTATTTCAGGATGACTCAGCCTCAGTGGCTGGAAAGAAATTTTGGGGCCAACTACATCTCCTCGCACAGTCACCAGGAACTTCATATCCCCTCCCTCCCGCTGTGTAACCAGCCACCTCCTCTCTCAGCTGCCAGCAGCCTCTGGTACCCACCTCGCATCTGAGCCAAAGCGGCTGGTCTCCAGCTGCAGGCAGGCATAGGAAGAGGCAAGTTAACCCTCTGGGATGCATCCACTGCTCAAACAACCCTACCCAGTCCCCAGCAGTGAGCTGGCTGGAAGCATCCCACAAACCAAACCAGCCTGCAGGCAACTAGCCCAACGGGGATGTTTCCAATGGAGCTTTCTCAGTCAGTCACCGAGCAGAACAGGAAAGCCATCTCTGGAGGCACAAATGGATTCTCAATTAACTACTGAGAGGCAAGAGGTTATGTTTAAACCAACCAAACAAAAAAAAAGCTCTAAGGAAGTTCAATCCGGATCAGATTGTGCTGCACCCCCACTCCCTAAATACCTTAAAGACTGTCCAGTTATTAGGCACACGCCAGTGGCATCACAGTTGTAGTAGATGCTTCTAACGAAGCCAGACCATATGTAATAAAATCTTTAATGAAACACTGTCATCTCACTGATGCTACAAAAGACCATTTAGTGACTTAAATCCTACAGATGTAAGCCTTATCAGACCAAAATACAAAGTACTACTGCTTCATTGCTATTTTGGAGAGCCAGCTTGATTTAATTTGCTTTTAAGTTTACTCTAGAAAGGTACTGCCTGATAAAATATGCATCACAGCAGTGCTGCTCTCCAGATACTTTTTTTGTAATCATTTCTTTTCCATGAGAGAATCAGAGTGTGTCTACAGAAGACTTTGCAATTTTAAAATCCTGTTTAATTTGGCTGCAGACAAAGTCTAATCTGAGAGAAGAGGCTCTAACTGAACACACTGTGTTTACTAGCCATCAAAGTTCTGCACCGGCTTCAAAACAGACCTACTTAAATTCATCTGCTAGGAAAAGCAGAAAAAGTCATACTGGGAGTCAACCACTAAATTCATGGATAGCGGAGGCAGAATGAATTGTTCCAAGAATCTCTTCCCAACAAAAGCAGGAACATCAGATATTTATGTAGATAGCATGCAACATGAGTAATGGGTCTGGAGCTCTCCGCTGCCCTCTGAAAACACTGCGACACTCCAAGACAGACCAAAGGAGATGTAACAGAAACGTCTACAATAATAGAATTTGAAATGTCACAGTATCATAGATTTAGGGCTGAATTCTGAAACTATGAGGTTCAACTTAAGTTCAACATGGCGAATGACTGAAAAAGCCCTAGGCTCTGCTAGCACACACCATCTTCCAAATTAAAAGCCATGCTCTAACCTACCTGCTGTAACTAAACAGAAACAAATGACCTGATCTCATTTCTACAGAAGGCAAAGCACGTTTTCTGCCCTCTTGGTGTATGAGAGAGTTACAACAAGGTACTTCAGGGCAACGACAGCTTATGCCTGTGTCTTAACCTATGAAAAGTCAATAAATTCGTACCGCAATACGAGTTCACTTCATCACATTCACCGTGAGAAAAGCATGTGCGTTCACTTCATGAAAAGCAGCTGCAACATGACAAGTCTAAACCTCCGTTTACACTGCGGTAACTTATTCTGGATAGCTTTGAGCCTTAATTGTTATCACTTTACCCCCTCACCCGTCTCCTCCCCTCTTTCCCCAGGGACTGACATCCTGGCTGTGCAATGTCTGATTTACAGTCAAGATTTTTCTGCTGCACAGCCCTAACAAAGGCTCCAGCCAACTTCTCTGCCCTTCCACGGAATAGTCACCCCTCTGTATCAACAAACTATATGACTGGTCCTTATATACAAATGAAAATTTGCAACCAGAGTACCTTGTCCTCTGGTAGTAATATATTAAAAAGGAACGAGTGAATCTGGCTTTCTGTTTATTTTTCGTCTTTGAGCATCTGCTAGCACGTCAAACTCAGCTCTGCTTATCTGCACACAGGTCCACTGAAAGCAGCTGTATATACCCAGGCACACATAAGAACAGAATTAATAATCCAAAAAAGCCCACACATACAGGCAAAATAAAGTTAATCAAAGTTTTAAACATATGAAAGTAGATAAAGGGGCCTGGTTCTTTTTATGAAAGACACCACCACCAAACTGGTGTTGCTCATATAGTCTTGAATTAGCAGACACAAAAGTTTGTTACCAAAGTTTCCTTCTGCACAAAATCTGCTACACACACAAAATAGCCCATGTAGTCACCTCTCATCAAGTTTTTAAAGAAAGCAAGTTTCAAAGAGCCTTAATGGACATTAGCATATTTATCTATGTTAATAGGCTGAATTACCTAACATGTAACACTCAAATGAGCTTCAATCACAGTCCTCCCCATTTTCTGTGTTGGTTAAGGGCATGGAGAAAGATGTTATCAGCTTAAGAGAAGACTTTGGACGGCGGGGGGAAGCAGACTTATGAGAAAAAACACACATACAAACTATGCTAGAAAACTAACTGTTAGAACTCCTCAAAAAGCACAGTGCAATTAAAACACAGTTTCGCTAACAGCTTCTGGGCTGCATTTTAGCCTGCAAGCAAGCTGGCCAAACTCTTCATACTGTAGATAAAACGGAATCTCAGCTAACATTTGGTCAATACCTTCCTTTATTTTTCCATTTTTAAATCAAAGCATCTAGCTCTTCAGATTCATGAGGACAAATAATACCTCCCAGTGCAACTTAACCCAAACCAAACCTCTCTTCCAAAAGCAATGACCAGGTATTTATTTTCCTACTCATTGTTTATTGCTACAGAACTTTAAAAGTTATTGCTGAAGCTTTCAGTTATCTTGGCTTTTCATTAAAGGCCATGGAGAATATCACCAGAATCATTGTGAAATCAACACTTTCTTTTAGATGTGATATCCATCTAAAAACAGATGCTTCTTCCAAAAACAACTAGTTTGAACTTTATTGTGTTTGTTTCTTCTTGCAGGTGACAGAGCTTCCACAAAGACACTCACAGCTATATATCTTCAAATATTACAATGCTACTCGTAACTTTACTGTCTATTTTGGACTGCTATCGAATCCAACTTGCAGCATACAAAATAGCATAGAATAATTAACTTTGAATGTTAATCATGAAACAACAGTCATAACGTTCTGATTAAGTCACCGACCATTTACTAGTCACATTGAGTTCTGCAACATCTCAAGTTAAGCAACATCTCAAATGTGCTCCAAATCTCTTATTTCAGTTGTCTAAAGGCAGCATTTGGTGGCTAATTTTTCTGACTACACTGGCTTAAGTGCCTGACTGAGATTACCACAAATAGTCTAGTACAGTCTCTCCAGTTCTTGCACCACCACACTCTGCAGCCAAAGCTCAGCAGTTCAGTGTTGCTCAACACTGCTTATTTTCTCCTCAAAATGTATTTATTCCACCTAGACCTAAAGGCAGGGAGTATTCCATGTACAGTTAAAAGCAGTGCAGTTTCATCGCACAAATAAGGAAGCGCTGTTTCTACAGCCATTTCCCTGACTACATCCACACCACAGACCCAATCCTCACTGCTGTGTGTAGCTGGGAAGTAAGTTCTTGTGAAGGAAAGTGCAAATATAAAGCCCTCAACTACATGGACTCTGTATGCAAAAAGCAGCCTCAAGAGCTGACTTGCATGCACAGAGAAAGGACTACAATCCACTTAAAATAAAGACTAATTTGCAGCTGTCTCCTGATAACTCTAGAAAACTGCCTCCAAGTCAGCAGCCCATCTAGCGTATTCAACATTTCCTTTGAAAAGAACCAGAAAAGCCAAACTGTGGTTATGTTTGCTGTAGAACAGCAAAACAGGCTGGTCCAGGACTGGCAAAATTAACTCAACTTCCAATATTTTTAATTCATCCATATTCTAGGACTTCTAATAAAAATGTGAATGCCATACCCTGTCCTTCAGTGGGGACATTAATTTGCATGTCCTTCCCCTAACTGGTTGCCTATTCTCTCAAAACTTACAGGTTGTTAATATTTTGGAGATCTCTACCATTTCTGCCAGTTGTGGCTGAAACTCATAAGGGCTTGAAAAGTTATTTGAATGAGAGAGCACATGTATATATATACAAACAACTTCACCCGGGTGAAAAAATGTTGCACAGAAAGGAGGACAGAAATACAGAAGCATTTTATAACAAGAACTAGATCCGCAAAAGACCATCATGGGCTTAAACTTTCACTGAAAGTCAACAGTTTAGTTTCCCAGAGACCTCTGTGGATCTGCCCCATAAATTTCAGGCGTAAACAATACAATCCCGCAACCACTGCTTAGCTCAGAGGATGCTACAGTACCGTACCTGTCTGCTACATCCATATCCCCTTCGATCTTGTTGAGTCCTCTCATGATGTTATCAAACTGCTCACCCTGGTAATGCAGCACTTTTGCTGTGTCCTCCAGTCGTTTCTGTGATCCAGTCAATAACCCCGTCAGTTCTTTTCCCTTTGTTGACTGCAAAGCTGCTGCTTCTGCTCCTGTGCCTTGGCTTGACAGCAACTGCTCCCTCCAAAAGTGCTCAAGAATGTTGAATACCACATTTCTGTTGGGTTGCAGAGAACTGAACCAGTGCTTGGTGTTCTTCTCTAAGATGGTAAGGGAGCTGAAGATTAAATTTGAAGACTCCTTCTTGATCTCACTGATACTAGAAAGATGGAAGTTGACCAAAAGCTCCCCAGTCTTGTCAGCTGTAAATTTGATCGCAACAGGAGTCAGCGAGAGTCTGCCAGAGACCCATTGCTTGCTGGTGTCCAAGTAGTAAGAACAAGGCCAGCTATGGATACGTATGTCTTCGTTCATCAGCTCGCCGTTCAGATCCTCTTCTACACGAGCAATGCTCTCAAAGCCAGAAGGAGAAACTAGAATAAGAGAGAAAGAAAAAAAGCAAGAATCCTTAGCAACATATAAAAGCTGACATTAAAACACACTCCTAAATAATAAATCCCATCCACAGCTGGCTTCCAGGACTTTCACTGTAACCTTTCAGGTGCCCATCCAAGACAGATTTGGAAATAGCTGTGGATGGGTTACAAAATTTGGTAATCATTTCTAACCATCTGAATATTCCTTCGCAAAGAGGCTCACCCTTTCTGAACAGGACTGTCAATATTATTGCCCACTCTGTAACAGCACTGCTTCCCCTTTTTATAATGTTCTCATCATGTTTCAGCACGTGATTTACAACAGCACAAACTTCAAATGACTATTGCATTAATGCCCTGGTTATTTAATACCTGCTGTGCTCTAAGTGTTCTGGGCAGGGGAGGTGCTTTATAATTAGATTAGTCTGTACGTTCACATGCATATATTCGCATTTTTGGGTGGAGGGGAACCCACCAAAAACAGAATCATGAAAAAATTCTAATAACTTTCACATACCCCTTTTTACTGAAAAGTGATCACGTGAAAAGTTTTTCATTCCTTATCCATCATCAGAAGCAACTTCCCATGGGCCAACAGGTACCGAAGAAAATTCAAAATACATCAAAATGCAAGCTCATAAGTATATCGCTACAACAATCACAATAAATAACTGGTCCTTCCCCTTCCACTCTGAGCTAGCAACATCCAGGTATGTTACAAACACACCCAGAATGTCTATCCAACATATAAAAAAAAAAAAAAACCAACACAAAACCACCACTGACTAGAACTCACAACCATTAAAGAGCAGAAATGCCCAGCCAGAAATGGATAAACATTCTTCAGAAATTGTCACTATCTCCGACCATCACTCTTGGTCTCAAAACAGACTTGCAAAAATACCAACCTTACGAAACTCAAGTGGCTACTAGAACTTCTGGTAGAACAACACAGCCAAAAAAACCCCAAATCTGTAGTCTGTCTTCTGTGAAATACTAGCTGTTGCTCAGCTACTATCAAAGATGTTTGGAAATGGGAGTTTGGGAAGAACTGAAAAGCACTTAGCTGTGCTGCTGGAAAAACCCTGACGGACCCAAGTGGAAGTTAAGATGAACAAGACGCCATAGTGGTACTGGAAGAGGTGCTGCTGGCCTGGCATGCAGAGCAACTGAGCACACGTGATAGCAAAGCAAGCAGCAGCAGAACTGGCAGAGGTTGAAAAGAGCCAGCAGAACTGACTCTGTTCACTCAGCGTGAAGGGACACAACGGTCAGGACAATGGTGATTTCATTGCACCTCTGTGACAGGCCACATTTCCCTGGGTGCCTGTGATGCTATTTGATGACATAATATTAATCCTAGAAGACTTGCTCACCGGTATCTGGAATCCCAGCAAGAAAACACGGAGCTGTCACATGCCTCAGGCCTGGCTTGCTTACATCAGAACAATCTCAAATTTGGAATGGTAAATTAAATGAAACATATCTGGAGTGGCATCTCTCAACACTTCCAAAGAGGCTTCTTGTACCCAAGGGTCAGATTGTTTCCCCTAACATCTCCTTCATAATGCTACAGTTTGCAGCATGAACACTGAAGCCCAATTGCGCTCCACAGCTAAGTTCTTTGTGAACACCCATTATGTAATGGTGATTTAATTACTCACATAGTCATTATCTTCTCAAAGCCTTTGATGTATCATAGCACAATTTACAGATTAGTACCGTAACATTACTTCAAGGTGTTCTGCTACCTGTATGGCACAAAAAGTGAAAAAAGCTCCACCACAAAATCCCCAGTTAGGTTGACACTGACACTAATTACACCTTTTTACTTCAGTACGATCTGTTCCCCTTAAGGAAATGTCTAGGAATCCTAATGCAAATAAAAAAGCTGAGGGTCCTTTTTCAGGTAGCACTGGTGTGAATTCCTATAGCACATATCAAAGATCTCCAAGTGCCTTCAGACTGCTGCATCAATAATATCCCTTTAATAGAGTGCTCTAACTCTGCATCCAGTTCCAATGACTTCCTTTATTAAATATATTTAAAACGTCAGTGTTACTGAGATAAGGACTACTCATGGTATATCATATTCCACAAAAATCTTTACTTTGATTTTCACACCTTATTTCCATTGCGTTACGAGTTTTAGTGATGCAAATGCGGGGGAAAAAAATAAGCCACAGCTTTACAAAGCAGCTGGATTTTAAAGTGAAAATTCTCAATCTGTTCAGCTCTAATAAAACTGCAATCTAGTGAGAAGCTGCCTCTCTTGGCAGTTTACTATGGGCCAAAGAGAGGGGGGAAAAAAGCCCACAGAAACCCGATTTCAGTGAGTAGCTATAGCCCACAAAACAATGACAAGTTCTAGGAAATATGATTTCTAACAGCTCTATCAATCATTTGCTACATAAATTCATGATTTGGAGAAAAAGCTAAAAGCTCTGGCCTCATTTCCTCCATCTAGAAAAGGAAGGTAATTCCTCCAATGCAGTGAGGTTAGATCAGACAGATCTGATAAAGCGAATGTTTTTTTCCAGACTGATTGGGCTTTGTGAGTAACAAAGTAAATTTTTGTGAGTAAAAATGATTCTAATTTCTATTTAAAAGTTACCTTCTTTCTGTCACACAGAAAAAAAAAAAAAGAAGTTATTCACAAAAAAACAGAGAGAAGAAAAATACTTTTTAATGATCAGTCAAACGTGACTGCAAAGAAACAAACATCAGCAGAGGGATTCCCAAGCAGGCTTTTACAGCATACTTTAAGTGGGAAATGTTTCTAATATGGATACAGGATTTATATGCTAATAACTGTATACTTTTTGCTACCATAACTGACAACTATGTCAGTTTAAACAACAACATAAGTTACATTAGTGTTGAAATCAATGACAGTTGAAACTTAATCATGTTATAGCTGTATTAACCAGGATTTACAAATTACAAATCCAGATTAGGTTTAACTGTTTGAAATTGCCTAGGTTTGAAGTAAATACGATAGTAAATAGACAATAAACATAAATAAACATCTTTTATTACACCTTCGAACTCCTCATACCCTAAACAGATCACAAAGGCAGATGCAACATACTGAAAGAGCTCCCATCAGATTCAGGAAAAAAAATAATAATAATTAAAAAAAAAAAATCCATCAGCAGCCTCCCTGTCTATCAAAACAGTGCATCACATGCAGGAACGCAATAGATCTCAGCTCATACAAAGTAGCTGACACCCCTTTCCCCCACCCCGTACTTTTACCAGTTTCTGAAAACCTCATCGACATCAGCACACTCCTCACAACAAGCTGCTGCCCTGAGATGTTATTTTAAAAATAATATATATAAAAATAATGATGAAACCAAGGCACCAAAAGATATACGTCTTGCAGAAGATCACACGGGAAACCTGGAACGAAACACAGGTTTCTCAATGCTCACTGCTGGGACAGGCACTGCAGAACATAATCATCTGAAAAACAACTCCTAGACCTTGCTAACAGCAACAGCCACCTTCAACCAGGCACAGCCGTACCAGGGAGGCAAGGAGGAATTGTAAACAAGCAACTGACTCCAACTTCTGTAAAATCTCAGCCTAGAGCCCACTTTCACACGCTGAGAGTTCCACAAACTCTCTCCCACCACCACTAGCTCCTCACCAAGACAGCATTTTCTCTCAAGCCTGCTCTCTACCATTAAGGTTGTGAAAATATCGGTCTGATGCAGTCTCACAACTGTGTCATAAAAGATCTTCCTAAACCGTATCTCAAGCTCCTTACCTCTATCTGTAGACACAGAACTCCCAGGCAGCCTTTTGGGGGCTGCTGCCTTCACAGACCTGTCCATCCGTACGTTGAATTTTTTTCCTGAGTATTTCTTTCTCTTCAAAGTCCAAAAGAGAAGGTAAAAAAACCTGAAGCTAAAGCAAAAATCCTACTATGCCCGTTACCACAAGGAAAAATATATAAAGAATAGAGAATGTATATTTAACCCTGGATCTAAGAGTAAAACAAGTCCTCCCAGTCCAGGAAGAAACGAAGCAGTCACTTGACCTGTGTATATATATGTGTACATGCCCTGGGTCATATGACTTTTGACTCACCTGAGAGCTTAAAGGCTTTGCCTGGTAGTCAGCTCCTTTCTGTGCCTGAGGCCAGAATTGCCAAGCAAAAACCTCTCTGGTAATTAAATCCATTCATTGTCCCAGCACATTTTTCCCCAATACAATCACGTTTTAATTAGGATCACATCTGCACTTTTTTTTTTTTCCCTTCTCTCGCTCTCAGAGAAGAAATTTAAACCTTGCAGAAACATAAACGTACATAAGGATAACCATTTTATTCAGCAACAAAAACAGTCATCAATGGTACAGAACACAGCTACCATTTATGAACATTCAACAGCATATTATAATTTAACACAAGACTTCAAGAAGTCGGATTAAAACACATGAGAAATTTTACCAATGTTAAACAAACAGAAGAAGAAATAGTCACAACTGTTTGAAGTTAGCTGGAAAAAGGCAGTAAATATGTACTTCACCTACGACACTCAAGCATTGTGTCGTATACCATCGGGCATTAACCTGCGATTACGGTTTTTAAGAAGCTAAAAACCATCGTTACCCTATTACTTTTCTAACTCTATTCTCCACAAGTCAATGGTAAAGAAACTTCTTGGTCTCATCTACTTTGCCTTCTGTAAAACAGAACCTCGCCTCTACTTCTCTCTTATTAGCTTGTGCAGTACCTGCATGGAGGACATCTCATCATACTTGAGCTGTGCAATGAAAAGCAATGTTAAATATATCAACTTCATCTTTGTTGTAAACATCAAGCTCACCGCTGAAGGCCAAATAACTCCGCTACTGTCCTTCAAAATGAAAAGATTTTTTTTTCCCCTTGTATTTCCTAAAGTTTTGACGATCACATTTCAGAAATGCTGAGCTAGAGGCCTTCCGCCACTGACACAGCTGGTTTACTACAAGGAACTATTACTCGAAATTCAGGCTCTCTCTCCTCTCCTCCTCCCATGACTTTGTTTTGACCCCACCACTTGAAGTTCAGCATTATATTCCCGTTCTATTCCTCCTAAAACACGGCTAGAAGTTCCTTGCATAACAAGACATGGAATAGTCATGGTTTTGTAAAACACACTGAAAAAAGCCTTACCTGCAATAAAACATACCATTCCAGTGTTCCCACACAGAAAAGAAAGAAACCCAACCCCGCCCCCCAAAACAAACAAAAAACCCCAACAACAAACAGATATAAATCCTTTAGAATACCATGTAAAGGACTAGGCTGGCAGGAAAAAAAAAAAAAAAAACAACAAAAAAACCACCAAAAACCAAACAACCAAAAACCCCAAATGGCTTTAAATTACTTGTAAATACAGTCAAGAAAAGGTTCATAAACTTGAGAGGGTTACAGTCCTTAAACCACTTCCCTGTATGCAGTGGAAGAAGAACAGACATCTGAATGATTTCACAATAAATTCCTTCATATTTTTTAAAGAAACTCATGTTTGCCTACACATTTATCTACAGACCAGAGGATGCATGCAGCCTCTCCCAATCTGGGCTCCCCAACATCACCACATTATCCACATCCTGTAAATCACCTCTTCTTTTAGCAAACAGTTTGTCTTTTTGACACATCTGCCCCCCGAACCGAGTGCAGCATCATACACAGCTACACACAGCAGCATAGAGCAAGAAATAAAATTAGCAGCAAAGAGATATGGATTATATTTCCGGCAGCGTCACCACAACATTGTATAAATTCTTTAGCTAACACATAACTCGGTGGCTGCTTCTATAAAAAGGAGGTGACTCACCTTCTCTTGTGAAGTGCTTTGAGATCATTCAATGAAATGTAAGCATTACTAATTACCCCAGATGCGAGGAGATGCTGCCTACACTGGGAGAAGGTGCTGTCGGCTCACGAGCAGTCCCTTTGCAATGCGTCTACCTCAGAGCCTCCAAACCTTAGTCACGGATTCTTCTCATCAGCCCTCGCTAATTATCTACAGAACATTTCTGCACACGTTTCTAATGTGTTGGTGTTTGTTTCTGTTTTGTCCTCCTCCAAGTTTCCGTAGGGTCATTATCTTTGGGGGTTTATCCCCAAAGCTACCATCTGGCAAATGATGAGTTTAACATTCCTGTGAGCCCAACAACCCTCATAACAAAAATGTTTCCAAAGCCTATCATGTGACTCTCCCCTCTTTTTTAACTAAAGGCCTAAGACGCAGTTCCACCAGGTTTCTACCTCTACGATTCTCCAAAATGATGCTACAAGACATGAAGTACTCGGGGGTGGCCCTCCAAGAGGTACAGCAGGCAAAGACACACAATACCTCTCTACTACATAGAGAGGTACTACTACTACTACTACCTCTCTACACAGAGAAATTCAGCTCCTATCATCTAAAAAGATCAACAGATCCCCACTAAAGAATGGCTCTAGACTAAGGGGCTTCTCCACATCAACGTTACCATCCTTCCGTGGAAAAAACATTGTGATCCCACTCCATTTCTGATACAAAGCAACTTTATAGCAGACCAAAGTTCCACCGACCTCTCCCAAATACATTTAAATACGGGACTGCCGCAGTCCCCATCCTTTAACCCACACCAGCCCCTACAGCATCCAGGTTAAACCTCATCAGCCTTCCTTTCAATCCTGACCCTGTCTCAACATCTCCAACCCAAAACACACACATCCACACTTCCCAAACCTTGCTCCCCTGCCCTCCCCGGGTGCCCTGCCCCACCTCAGGGGTAAACCCTCCTCTGTCCCCCTTCTTTCCTCCCACAACTTGCTCCCTTCTCATTCCCCAATGCCAACCCCAAGACTCACTATGTATTTCCTTATCCCAAGCTAGAACTCCCCCCTCCCAAAAAAACATTTCCATCCCTTTCTCTTCCTTTTTCCCAGTACAAGGAGAACCTTCTTCTTCCTCACCTCAAACACAACACAGTCACCCGCTATACCAGATCTTTCCCCAGTTCCTGTCCTTTTCCCAATACCAGAAGAGACCCCATTCTTTCCCTAATCCTACTAGGGAAAGCCATAGGTCAGTCATCCAAAATCCTTTTCTCCACTGCTAGGCCAGGCTGCACCACAATCCTCATCTCTCCCTCTGCCACAGCTCTAGGGCAAACCGATCTCTAGAGCCCTCTGATCTCTCTTCCCTGGTATCCAGTGATAGGACGCATGGGAATGGTTCAAAGCTGCGCAGGGGAGGTTTAGACTGGACATTAGGTAGCATTTCTTTACTGACAGGGTGGTCAAACACTGGAACAGGCTTCCTAGAGAGGTGGTTGATGTCCCAAGCCTGTCTGTGTTTAAGAGGCATTTGGACAATGCCCTTTAAAATCACAGAATCATAGATTATTTAGGGTGGAAAAGACCTTTAAGATCATCAAGTCCAACCGTTAACCCAGCGCTGCCAAGGCCACCACTAAACCACGTCCCCAAGCACCACATCTCCCCGGCTTTTAAATCCCTCCAGGGGTGGGGACTCAGCCCCTGCCCTGGGCAGCCTGGGCCAGGGCCTGACAGCCCTTTCAGTGAAGAAGTTTTTCCTAATACCCAACCTAAACCTCCGCTAGCACAACTTGAGGCCGTTTCCTCTTATCCTACCACTTGTTACTTGGCAGAATAGATCAACCCCCACCTTGCTCCATGCTTTAATAACATGCTTTAACTTGATCAGCCCTGAACTGGTCAGGCAGTTGGAGTAGATAATCGTTGTAGGTCCTTCCAACTCAAATAACCTATTCTATTCTATCAAACCCTCAAGACCAGACCAACCTTCATGTCTATCCTTCCCCTATCCATAAGTCAGATACCCAAATCCCCGTTCCCATAACTCCCCCCCCCCCGCTTTTAAGCCAGACCCCCCCCATCCCCATTCCTTGCCCCAGGCCAACCTCCAACCTCCAACCTCTTCCTCCTAAGCCTCCTCTCAGGCTTAGGCCAAACCACCCTTCCTACACCCCTACCCAGATACTACCAACCTCCACCTTGCCCCCGAACCTCGGCTAGACCCCCCCAGTGTCCCCAGTGTCCCCCTTTCCCCCAGCCCTCCCCTCCGCGCCCCCGCTCCAAGCCCGACCCTTCACCCACCTCCCTCAGCGCAGCGCAGGCCGCCGGCGACCCCCGCATCACCGCTCTGCGCCTGCACCCTGCGCCCGCTGCTATTGGCTGAGCCGCGCACCGGTGTTCCTCCCTTCTCACCTCCCCCGGGCCCCGCCCGCCGAGCTCCGAGGTTCCGGGAGCGGTCGCGGGAGTCTGTCCCCGCCGCCGCCGCCGCCGTCGCCGCCGCCGCCGCCGCCGCCGCCGCCGCTCGCCCCGGGGTCCTGCCCCGCGGCGGGGCGGGGGTGAGTATCTGTTCCCTGCTGTTCTCTCCGCTCCCGCAGACGCGCGGGTGGACCGAGAGCTCAACGCGGGGACGGCGTGTGCGTCGCCTTGTGGGGTCCGGGTCCCCCCCGGAGCTCCCTGAGGGGGGAACCGCCTCATGGCGGCCCCTTTCCCCCCATGAGCACCCTGGTCTCCCCTTCACCCCCGGTGTCTCACCTCTCCTGAAGCCTATCCCTGCAGGGTAGTGGCCTCAGGTACCCTCGGGCCTCCTCCCTTCCCCTCTGTGCTCAGTTTCCCCCTTGCCTCCCCCAAACACCTCCCTTTTATTCACTATTATATAATTTTTTTTTAACCTATAATTGCTGCCTGGCCCGTAGAGAAAGGTCTGGGGAGGGCGGGGGGTGCCAGAGCTTGTATCTTCTCCTGACAAAGGGATGAGACTCAGTACAGTCACTGGGCTGGAGCGATTTTCCAGGGTCCCAAATATTTAGGGGGTTTCCTTCCCTCCACCCCGGCAATTAGTTCATTTAGCAAGGATATCCCGCTGAAATTAATGTTTCTGCTGTTTCAGGAAGGAACCAGCCTTTGCTGGTCATCCCCAGAGAGCGTCGTCACCCTGGCAAGAAGGAAACGAGGCAAAAGCAACATCTTCACCATCCACAGGGTGACTTTGTTGTCAGATATCCCTCCAGCATTAAGCTTTATAAACTACGGAAGATCCTAATTAACCCAACGTGGTGGGATGCTCCTGCATGACTTCTTGGTTTACCTCTGACCGTTTATATTGTCCTGTGAGTTTTCGTGGATTTAGAGACTCAAGGCACGTTTTAAAGCAATTTTTTTTGCTGTAGCATGACAGGATAGCATCTGGTCACCGCTGTCTTGGCTAAGCCAGGAAGGGTATCCAGCCTGCATGGACAGGGCAACATTCGCCTGTTCCACTGCCTTTTTTCGTGACTACAGCAGTTCATCTCAGGGTGCATTCTGTCTCCCCGGAGGACACGTTGACTTTATTGAAAAAGTAGAATCATTCACGTACTCGGACTTCTTCCGGGATTATTTGATTCCGAACCATCCCTGTATTTTCTCAGCTAAATTCACTGAAGACTGGGGCAGCAGGAGAAATTGGGTTACTTGGGATGGAAAGCCTAACTTTGATCATCTGCTGCAGAAGTTTGGTAAGTC
This sequence comes from Nipponia nippon, assembly GCF_047370975.1. Lineage (NCBI taxonomy): Eukaryota > Metazoa > Chordata > Aves > Pelecaniformes > Threskiornithidae > Nipponia > Nipponia nippon. Next base: position 165,576,059 of record NW_028262290.1, read on the forward strand.
ATGGCATTTTTAATACCTAGTTAAAACGTGTATGCTAAATGACAGCTCTTTTTTAATCTTAGGAGTAGAACCACTAGACAAAACCAAGCAATTCTTCAGACTTTTTCCTAAGTTAATACATTCATTTTCTGTACTTACACTTTATGTTTCGCAGATTCCAATCTCGTATTTATTCCCGTAATGACATAAAATAAAAAGCATTGTATAATTTCACCATACCAATTTATATACCTGCTTAGCTTTAGCCAGAGGAGCGGCCTGACACTTTCCCCAGGCAAGGGGAAACTATTCTGTAGTTACAGTGAAATATCTCTTCAGGCTGTAAAATATTAGTATATTTAATAGGAATCAATACCACACTTCTAATGTAGTTTAAGAGGAAAATTCGGGTAACATTAAACAAATAACCTCTGGTCTGAATCATGATTGCCTAGAACGATGGTGTTGGGTGTGAGAGCTGGGCTAGGGATTGTTGCTTTACATGTTTGTACTTGGGATGATAGGGCCCAGGTATGAGAGGCTGCTGCAGTGGATAAGATTGAGGGAGCTCAGTTTCAGCATCAGTTATTCTGTCGCCATGTGGGCTCAAAGAGTTTATATTTCAGGAGAGGCTGTAGTGCCTGTTGCCAACTGTGATGTCAAGGAGTACAATTCTAACCCGAAGGAGCAGCTCCCCTTCAAGGAGTATATAAAGTACTGGAAAGAGTACATTAAAAATGACTACCGTTCATCCCGAGGGTGCCTTTATCTAAAGGACTGGCACCTGAGCAGGTAAGAGAGCACTGTGGAAACCCTTGCATGCCACGCACAGCAAAGAGCTGCTGTGGCACTTTAATGCTCATCTTCTAATGCCTGAGCGTTTAAATGCCGGCAGTGCTGGTTGTTAGCACCTGCCCACCAAAATATCAGTCTTATACTGCACTGTTCTTGAGGTGCGTCACACGACAAGATCCTTAAACAGGTCATTGTTTCCTGAAGAGCCTGACATTCCTGGGCACTTTCCTTTTCATCTATTTTTTAAATGACTGTATGTTATATCCCTGTGGAAACCATGTGGCTGTAACATCTGACTTTCGTTTGATTGCTACAGTGCAAACCTTGCTTCTTAAAAAGAAGGGGGACGTTTCTAATTATGTTTAATTCAGTGAGCGTGCGTCAGTTATAATCCTTTGTTATCCGTTTTTTTTTTTTCTGTTAAACTTTCCAGTTGTTAAAGTTCTCTTCACCCTGTTCTGGCTTTCCTTCTGCTCCAGCCTGCTGCTTGCAAGGTGGATGCATTGTCCCATCCCTATGTCTGTGTAGGACTTTTATGTCTTTTCTCTCAAATCTCTGCTTCCTTAAATGTATCCTGCTCTTAATCCAACTTTCTTGTGATTACCTCTTGCTTTCATTTTTGAGTGTGCCAGTGACTTACAATAGAGGAGGTTTGGCAGTCTCTGCCTCCCTGTTTGTCTGCTCTCCCGGACACCGGTGCTGTGGCTTGCTACAGAAAGTCTGCACGTGCCGCCTAGGATGGGAAAGGGGCAGCACATCCTGTGGGAGGAGGCTATGCACTTGTTGAAAATCCCCCAGCCCGGCTTCCCTCCTAACCCTCACACCCCCAGCCTGTCATCCAGTTGGACAACCAGTCTTGCAGGCGTCTCATCTAAAGAGAAGGTGTTTATTAGGAACTGTCTTTGCCATAATTAGAAGGAATCTCCCAAATAATAGTTAACCTTCACAGCTTTGCTGGGAGACAGAAAAGCACTATTGTGTGCATTTTGTGTGTAACTCGAGTTGTCAGTGATATAAAGGAGATGGCAGCCAAGTATTAGTGGCCTGCTAGAGACCTGATTGGTCTTGGTATCTGGGTTTTGGGAACTGAAGTAGGAGCAATGCTGCATTTTTCTGAGACCGATTTCCAACACATTATCTTTTTAAGAGCTTTCCCCGAGCAAGATGTTTATACAACCCCTGTGTATTTCTCATCCGACTGGCTGAATGAATACTGGGATGCTGTAGCTGTGGATGATTACCGGTTTGTCTACATGGGACCTAAAGGTTCATGGTAAGGCAGCATGGTTTCTGTCATTCTTACATACTCATTTTTGAGATTTAGTATTACAGGGGAATTATCACATTGTACATCAGGATAGCATCATGTTACAGAGGCACTGTGTGGCCATAGGGTAGTGTTGTGCCTGAACCCAGCCAGTCTTGTTTCTCAAGCAGCTCATTTAGTTCTGGATGTGAGCTGTCCTGGTGCAGTCAACTAAAGTGCTTTTGTGCTTCAGAAAGCCCTGAATTGTGCACGCAAATTCTGCAAAAGTTGCCAGCTGGCAACAATAAGGTTTTGGAGCAGAAGCTCCCTGGGGATCATCAGGCATTTGGGATTTGCAGAGTCAACAGAAGCCGTGGAGGGGCGCTGACGAGTTGGTCAAATATTTTGCAGGTGAAAAACTAATTCCAGCATTGGTGATAAAATTGCATTTACAGCGTTCTCATCAGTTCATGTCACAGAATCTCCTGTCATTGAGGTATTTGTGGGACAGATTCAAAACTAGCTGTTGGAGAAGCACAGAAGCTATAAAACACTGCAATACTATGTAGATATAGTGGCCTTTTAATACTCAAGGCAGTCAAATGAAGTGGATGACATTTTGGGATCAGGTTTGCATAGTAAAGGTTGATTTCTGTGTGTATGTCTGATTCTCAGAGACTTTAATTTATCTTACAGCTTTAAGGCATTGGCTTTACTTAAACCTCTGATTTGCCCCACAGGACTCCCTTCCACGCTGATGTCTTCCGTTCCTATAGCTGGTCAGCCAATATATGCGGGAGAAAGAAATGGCTGTTGTACCCCGCGGGACAGGAGGAGTACCTGAAAGACCACCATGGGAACTTGCCCTTCGACGTGACTGCACCTAGTCTTCAGGACAGGAGTGTTTACCCTCGCTACAACCAAAGTCAACCCCCTGTTGAAATTGTGCAGGAAGCAGGGGAGATAGTCTTCATCCCCAGCGGATGGCATCATCAAGTTTACAATCTGGTAAGATAACTGATACTAACCTTTTCATAACAGAGAGAGATAATCAGGCAGCAGGCTTGAATCAGATCAAACTTTTATTGCCACAGCATGTTGTGGATGCTAAAAGTCTAACGGGGCTGCAAAAAAGCTTAGAGAGATTCCCACTCTGCTCTGCCCTGGTGCGGCCTTGAGCACTGTGTGTGGTTTTGGGCCCCACAGTACAAAAAGGATACAGAGCTACTGGAGAGCGTCCAGAGGAGAGCCACGGAGATGGTGAGGGGTTTAGAGGGGAAGCCGTACGAGGAGCGGCTGAAGGCACTTGGTCTGTTCAGCCTGGAGAAGAGGAGACTGAGGGGAGACCTCATCACAGTCTATAGCTTCCTCGCGAGGGGAAGAGGAGGGGCAGGCACTGATCTCTTCTCCCTGGCGACCAAGGACAGCACCCAAGGGAACAGCAGGAAGCTATGCCAGGGGAGGGTTAGGTTGGACCTTAGGAAAAGGTTCTTCACCCAGAGGGTGGTGGAGCACTGGAACAGGCTGCCCCGGGAGGCAGTCACGGCACCAAGCCTGACAATATTCAAGAAGCATTTGGACAACGCCCTCAGCCACATGGTGTGAATTTTGGGGTTGTCCTATGCAGGGACAGGAGTTGGACTCAATGATCCTTGTGGGTCCCTTCCAACTCAGGACATTCTATGATTCACGGAGGAAAGGTCTATCAGTGGCCGCTCAAGATGATGGCTAAAAGCAAGCCTGAACTCATAAGCTCCCTGGGTCATTGACCACTAGAAGCTGGAAGAGCATACAATTGAAGAAGCTGTCTGAACTCTCTTTTCTTATTCTTTACCTCATTAGATGCCACTAGTCACTGAGAAATAGGATGCTAGGTGAGGTGGACTTATGGTGGGGCTGTTAGTCTTGGTTTCTAACTGTAAATGGTAATTTAATAATGGAAAATGCTAGCAAATCGTCTTCATGATTACAAACCAAAATTAACAACCTTGTTCCTTTCTCCCCACCACCTTCTCCCACCTTTGTGCCCTTAAAAGGTATGCTCAGGCAGCGGAACTAGAGACATTTGCCAGTTTACAGAGTGAAACAAGATGTGATTGTTCAGAGACATTAGAAAGAGACAGCCTTTCAGCGCAGTGGTGGCATTGGCGCCAAAGAAGCATTTCCCTTGCTGAGGAATATGATTTTACATTTTGCAGCACCGGTGCTGTTACATCTGTTTTCTTGCACTTTCCCATGTAGATCCTAGTAACCATTTAAATTATTCCTTCAGGAGGATACCATTTCCATTAACCACAACTGGGTGAACGGCTGCAATGTGGCTATAATGTGGTGCTTCCTGCAGGATGAATTAGCAGCTGTCCAGCGGGAAATCGATGAATGGAAGGACCCCATGGATGATTGGCACCTACAGTGCCAGGTATAACAACATGATGCTGGCTGCCTGGCTCTCTGTTAGAGGCTCATATATTTCCAGGGTGCATTGCACCACCTTATGAGTTCTAAGACACACAAGTCCTTAACCTCATACCTGGAATTAGTACATGTTTCATATGGAAGTAGGAACTGATGACAGCTTCATTTTGCAAGAAATCCTATATATAAGATAGAGAGAGAGAGAGAGAGAGATACATATATTACCCCATGCAACGCTACAGGCTGGGGGAGGAGTGGCTGGAGAGCTGCCTGGCGGAAAAGGACCTGGGGGTGCTGGTTGACAGCTGCCTGAACATGAGCCAGCAGCGTGCTCAGGTGGCCAAGAGGGCCAGTGGCATCCTGGCCTGTATCAAGAATAGTGTGGCCAGCAGGACCAGGGAGGTGATGGTGCCCCTGTACTGGGCACTGGTGAGGCCACACCTTGAGTACTGAGTTCAGTGTTGGGCCCCTCACCCCAAGAAGGACATCGAGGTGCTGGAGCGTGGCCAGAGGAGGGCAGCGAAGTTGGTGAAGAGTCTAGAGAGCAAGTCTTACAAGGAGCAGCTGAGGGAGCTGGGGTTGTTTAGTCTGGAGAAGAGGGGGCTGAGGGGAGACCTTATTGCTCTCTACAACTACCTGAAAGGAGGTTGTAGCAAGGTGGGGGTCGGTCTCTTTTCCCTAGTAACGAGTGATAGGACGAGAGGAAATGGCCTCAAGCCGCACCAGGGGAAGTTTAGGTTGGATATGAGGAAAAACTTCTTCACCGAAAGGGTGGTCAAGCATTGGAACAGGCTGCCCAGAGAAGGGGTTGAGTCTCCATCCCTGGAGGTATTTAAAGGACGGATAGACGTGGTGCTCGAGGACATGGTATAGGGATGGACTTGGCAGTGATAGGTTAATGGTTGGACTCGATGATCTTAAGGGTCTTTTCCAACCTTAACGATTCTATGATATAAGAAATACTAAAGTCATATTTGAAAGGGGAAAGGCTTGTGCCAGTGCATATTTGCTATGTCAAGGAGGTTAGGATGTTGTCTGAAAAACTAATGCTTCAACTGCTCTTCTTCAACTATCAAGGTTAGTATTAGCGTCAAGATCAGTCCTTTATGTAGTATTTACATTCCCCTTTATAAATGCTTTTTCATGCAAACGAAAGAACTGATAGACAGACCCCACACAGCAGAACTGGTTTGAAGACCATTCATGATGAAACCATGAATCTGAAACAAGCAACATTAAGGTGAAGGTGGCAGCAGGTTTCTTTGTCTGCAAAGTGATGCTTTCAGAACACGTAACTATACTGAGCAGTGTTGTATGTTGTATGTTTCCAAAATCTTAAGCATGAAACAAATGTAAAGTTTATTTCTGGAGGCTGTTATTGCTGCTAGGTTGATACCCTTCAAAAATAGTTTCAAAAACCACGGCCATTTAGTACTTAGAAGAAACAGACTGTTGTTTTTGGGGCTAGGGGCATTTCAAGTAAGATAAAGAATTTTAGGGCTATCAGGGAATTAAAAAAGCATGATTAAACATGGTTACTTATGATTCCAGATAGTTACTAGCTTGATAAAATATGTTTTTATAATTCTTACTGTAAATAAGAGAGTCGTTTCCATTTCACTATTGTTTTCTTCCCCTAGTTGATCATGAAGTCTTGCACGGGTATAGACTACAAGGAGTTCTACAACTTCCTCAAAGTTATTGCAGAGAACAGGATTTCTGTCTTGGAAAACGGCCTCGATGACGAAGCTTCGGCAAAGAACACTCCAAAAGCTGCCATTTCCACCTTGGGCATGCTCCATGCAGTGTTTGATTTAAAGAGGACTGTGAAGGTGTTAACATCATTGAGTGCTAATGAAGATTTCAAGAAACTAGACCTGACGTCACTTTCTCCACCCCCGGAGGCATTGCTCCACCACTTGAAAGCAGCAATAGATACAGCACTACTCTAACTTCCTATTTATTCAGTTCTTTGTAAAATGAACCTTTTGCAAAATGAGTGTTTGTAGAAAACTGGCTCCTCCCTGTTTAATAGCTGTTACAGTTCAAGTACAAAGAGCCTTAATACAGAGTGGGGAGAGAGTACATTCATGAGGAGCCTGAATACTTTTTAAGTTGACAGCATTTGAGTATCTATAGTAATTGGACAGGAAAAAAAATCTCAGATAAAGGAAAAACCCAGATCATAGTAGTAGTATAGTATGAGCCCTGCTGGTGAGTATGCATTCAGGGATGGGGAACAGAAATTCTCTGTGGATCAAGCTGTCAGGGCTAAACACCGAGATTGCGGTGGTCTGCACCGTATTCCCTCTGCTTCAGAGAGCACTGTGTACAGACAGCAAACCTGCACTGCAGGCTCCAGCAGTTAAGCTCTGCTTTGTCTGGTCACACCTAAATTGCTTTAAGACCTGTCCTGCTTCCAGGTGCAGCTCAGCCTTTCTTTTTCTTTTTTTTCTAAAAATAGTGGAGGACCCTAGTTAGTTAGCTTCCCTTGAAGCCTGAGCTGGCTCAACAGCTGTAGCCTGGATGTGGAAGAGCTGACTCTGCTGTTTTCCTGTACAGTGGCATCTCTCTAAAGCTGAAAGTCTCGGGTAGAGTCATCCTTCATACTGCTTCACAGTCTGCAGGATTAAATTTAACATGTCAGGAAGCTGGAGTCCTGATAGCAAATCTGCCACTAATAATTTAAGCTATGTGATCCACCCGAGCTCAAAAGGAGGAACCTGAATGTACTCTCACATTTCTACACACTATTTCAAGGCACAGTATTTTATCAAGCAGAGATTTGATTAATCAGGGAAGCTAGCAAGTAGCCTGATATTATCTCCTAAAAAAGCCATGCTGTTAACTCACCAAATAGCACTCCTGCATGGTTACAGAGCACAATTTGCAACCTGAATGCTACCCTTGGGCTAAAAGAGTATTTCCAGTGAAGCGTTTCTCTTGCTTGTACTGGTTGCCGAGAAAGCCTAGAAGCACAAATGGCTGCACACTGTTACCTTAGTTGCCCCTTTAGGGCTCACTTGAATAATTGCTCAAGAACTTCCTCACTTTTCAACCAGATGACCAGTAAGAGCAACTAATAACCATAGGTTTAGAAAGTGCAATAGTAAAAATCTTCAGTAGGCTGAAAAATCACAGTATTTTCTAGATAATCCTGTGGAGTTTGTACACGCATGCATTTTGCATGTCCTATTTTCTAGTAGAAGTTCTGCATTTTGAGTAGGAAGTGGTACCTGAAATTAAAATCAATAGCCAGAGCATGGAAGAATGGCAGTGTGGAAAAAACAGACTTTTTTTTTTTTTTTTAAACAGCTGTGACTACATCTCAGTGATTCAACCTTCTGGCAGGGTGTTTCTTTGGACTGGAAAACTGCCAGTTTTAAGCAACTCTGAAATTAAAATTTCACAGCTGTTACTTATGGCTGTTTACATTCTCAAAGACAGGCAGCTGGAGCTTTCTTCCTTAGATGAATAAGGTGAGATTTCGTAGAGGTGAGGAACAACGGTTTAAAGCTGACAATCAGTGTATCGGTAGGAAACCGCGTTTTCGGTCTTGTATTCCCCAGTCTCACTGCATGCTGTGTAACTGGTATTGGCACCGACCACTTGAGACACTGCAATTTTATAAAGGGTTTGCTTAGATGAACAGTACTTTTCATTTCATGTCCCATGAAGCTGGAACTTCTTGGCTTTGCTGTGTGAAAACAGCAAAAATACAAGTTAGCTTTTACACCGAGAACCCAGGATCTCAACATACCCAGGACCAGTTTAGACACTGTCCAGCAGACATCGTCCTCATTTGGATGGATGGCAGCAGTTTGCTGTGATGCAAAAATTCAGGCAGCAGTTTGCAGGGAAGAGGCATCATTTCTGCAGTTAGTTCCTCTTCCCTGTGGAAACTGGTAAGGAAGAAGGTAGGCCAGCATGGTGAGGTGGCTAAAGAGGGGTTCAGGTAAAGGAAGGTGGGTCTCAACTACTCTCTTCACCTGAGCTGGCTCTGCACCATAGCTTCTTCAGCTCTGAAGATGCGTAACAGCCATCCTTCATAAGGCCGGCTAAGGCTTGGTGTGATCAGTGCGAGACGCTGGGGTAAAAAATAGTAGTTTAATTGCAGGAAATGATCTTGAAGTTTAAGCCATGTTCTCCTTGGTGATTTGGCAGGGGACAGAAGCACAGAAATTAGTTTTATTGATTCAGTCTCTCTTACAATTACATTGGGAAACTAATTTGTAGTTCAAATTCTCCATTCCTATGAATGGTCAAGGCAGTAAGGGAGCCACATCTTTTCTGAGGTTAAAGAGAGGAAAGCAAATTCTCAAATGCCTGAAGATTGGAATAAGAAATGCAAGCCTGGAATCGCTCTTAAAAATTCAACAGCTTTATTTAAATACAAAGTTACTGTAAAACATACGTTATGATACTCTCATACCAATATATTAACTATTGTAATCAGTGTACTATTTATTAAAGCATAACACTTGTGATAAACAGGAGGAAACAGCCTGTAGATTTTTGTTTTGTTTTCCTGAAGTCACAGACCTGGACAATTTAAAGTCAAACTGTAAATAAAAAAAAGGGAGGTTAAAATCTAGTTCAAAAGAGCTTTTGCTCTAACTATGCAACTCAGACATGACTATTTTTGTCTGATAGGAACAGGATACCAAATATCCATTTGCCTTTTATAAAGGCAGCATAAAACCCAGCCCAGTTCTAATCTGATTTGCACCCCCACTGGCGTCCGTGGGTGATCTGTCAGCACGAATCTGTGCACCTAGGAAAACCAGTGTTTTTGCAGCTCTGTCAGTGCAGAAGGCCAGGTGGGTTTAGGTTTTGTCTCACCAGGTTTTGAGGTTTCTCACCCCAGGACAACGTATGTCCTTTCTATTAGGCACACATGAACCCCTGCAGAACTAAAAAGCAGCACTAGCATGTTCAAGGTGCAAGTGTGATATCCCTGAGATTTAACAGCAGTCTGCAGAGTAAAAATATACACTTTTAAGTATCATAAAACAAAGAAGTTAGTGAATAGCAGCTTTACAATGCAATGGAGAGGTACTGAGTTTGGCATAGGTAGGAAGAGGAATGGAGAAACCTTCCTCTTCGGGATCCCGGAAAAGCCGCCTCACTCCAGGAACAGGTTGTTCAGGAGCACGGAGATGGCCTCTCCTGTCCATGCCACATTTCTGCCAACCAGAAACAGTCCCACCAAAACAGTTCTTGTGGTTTCACCTAACTGCTTGCTATAAAATAACCTCCCTTGTGTCAGTTCACCAGTGCAAAATGAACACAGCATCTGAGAGAACAGTTAAACGAGGTTTCGAGGCAAATTGCTATTTGCAGGAAAGTGAAATAAAACTACAGGGCAAAAGAAACCTTGGCCACTTTCCGCAAAGAGATTCCCAAACACAAGCTGAGGTTGCTTATTGAAGGCTTTTAGCCCACAGCATCCATGTCTGTGCTTTACCATCACAGCGAGTCCAAGAGAAACCCAGCAAGAAACCCTCATCTGATAAATAACGGTTCATCTTCTTTTAAAGGCAGCCAGGGCAGCTTGATTGCTTCTTCATCCAACAGTGTTTGGTCGAGAAAGTGCAGCAGGGAGGAGGCTCCCTTCGGGTCCTTGGGCTCAGGAGCTGTGAGGCACGTGGTAGTTCTCTCTTTGGTGCAGCCTCATCCTCTGGATGTGTTCGTAGCATGACTGGGCAAGGAACAGAGCAAGCCATTAAGGAGACGTTTTGGAACTTTGGGCCAAAATCTGTTCTCTCGCACACAAAGTGAAGCCATGCTGCCCCACAGGCTTTAAAAAGATTAAATCTGCACATTATAAATTAAAGCTAAACACATTCTCTAGACTAGAAGGAAAATAACCCGTGCTAGGCATAAAAACAGCCCTCTAAAATTAAGTGAGAGTATAATGCATCAGTGGCTCCGCTACTCAAGAAAGGCTAATGCGGGTCGCGACTGTCACTGTTAAAAACCTTTCCTTACCTCCAGTGCTGTTAACAGAAAGTCGTACAGTCCTCCTTTATTGGCGGGGTCCATCAAGTCTCTGATCAGATGGATTTCAGCTCCCAGGTGCTGTATTCTAGGAAAAACAAAAAAATGTCACAACCAGAAGAAATCTCTAGGCACTGGTGATTGTGGGCATATGTTTGAAATCAGATTATGGAGAGAGGGAGGCACGGCTCTGGAAGTCCATTGCTGATTCCTTGTACATCACCTTGATCTACTGGAGACTGAGTCCTTGAGGTATCTGGCATGACTGGATCTCAGCAAAAATGCTCAATTACAAGAAACTTTCAACTCCCCCATTTTTCACAGTCTCTCTTATTCCCCTCCTCTCTCATCTACAGTCAAGAAAGCTGCCTAGCAAACAAACCTGTATCATCCAACATGACTGCAGGGGAAAAAAAAAAAAAAAAAAAAGCAAGCTTCTGGATTTCATGGCCCCAGGTTTAAACATTTCACTCTTTTTTGGAGACCAAGCATATCCAGGCAGTCAGTCAAGGATTTTGACTCAAATTTGCCAGGAAAAAAAAGTATAGTTTCATTCTACTAGATGTAAGCAGGTTCCTGCAGTTCCACTGAAAGCAGCACACACAGAGCCTCTTTGGCAGAACTGTTTTACATTTACAGTCATTCCTACACAGGAAAAGTCTAATTACGAGATGGTCAGTATTCAAGAACTTCCTAGGCTCTGAACTGAATCACAGTGCCCCATTGAGAATGGAAAATGGAAGATGTATGATAAATATAGACAATGCCTTGAAGGCATCAACAATTGGCCTTCAAAGGCTTCATGTTCCTATTTTCTGCAGTAATCTGAGATGCAGGTAAGACTGCATTTCCCATGACAACCCTGAACTATCCTCTTGGGTAAGAGATGGACACTCAGGAAGTCCCTCGCCACTTTACATCACGGCCAACACCATCACACCACATCACAAACAGCAGCACACAGAAACCCCAATACAGCTGAGGAAAAAGCACGTTGAAACACAAACCCCAGCTTTTCATTTAAACTATTTGGCCTGGAAACGTGGCTGTTCTTTCTCTGATTGAGGTATCCCACAACAACGGGACTGGGAAATTAAAAGCTTCCACTTACTTTGCTCGGGATACAACATACATCAGTAGCGGCAACAGGTCATCCATGGGGAGCCTGTAGTCCTTCTCCACCACCCGGGACACTGTGCTCTCTATCTCCTCATATGTCTTCTGGAGGATCACCAGCTTTTCCCAGGGATCCACCGTGGTGCTGTCAGTGTGAGAACAGCAATGTCAAAGATGCTTCCACTACACAGCTAGAGATAAAGCAGCAGAACTAAAAAAAACCAAAACCCTCAGAGCAGACCGTCATGCTACAAAAAAAGTCTGTCAGTCATCTCAAATGGCTGCACCAAAAAGGGGTCAACAAGGTTATGCCAGGAGGCACCACTAGGGTGTAACATCATCTAGATGGACCTTGAGTCTTCCCGAGTCCTGAGTATGATGACCTGCTCACCCTCGTGTCAGTCTTTCATTTTCAACAGGACTAACCTGAATCACAGTCCCTCAAATAAAAGCTAGAGTATGAGATTAATCACTTTGGGTAGTTCTATCAAGATATTGCTCCTGCGAGGGACTAATAACAGTTGTCACATCTATAAGATTGTTTTTTTTCTGCCCATAATGCCCCGCCAAGGTACACGCAGCCTGTGCTGCCTTCCCCAGAAGAGAAGTCACGTTGGCTTTCATAAGGAAGCTCTCACCAGGCCTAGTGTACTTACGAACTTGAGAGCTCCTGTCTGATGGATCCCACAACACTTTCCTGCTCCCCTTTATCTTCTTTCCCACTCATTACTTCAGCACCATCCCCTAGGGTGGACTTCAAGCCAACAAATCAAGATGAGCTTCTTAAATTGAGCTCTGCTTTGCTACATTAACATCTTGGCATGCCATACTGGATGGATAATCCTCATGTCGCTCCGTGTGTCCAGAGCAATGGGGACTATCATGACCAGGCAGTCACAGCCAGGGCCAATTTGCCGTGCACATGAGTGAACTCCATTTCATCAAAGTCAGATTTTGTGTAGGAATGTCTCCGCAAAATTAAGGGGAGAGATTTGCCAGGGGAGGGTTGCATTTTAACACACTAGATATCGTCTTGACATTTTGGGGGGAAAAAATAGTTTTGTAGAAGTTCCTTTTTCTTTTCATCTGAAATAATATCACAAACAACTTTTCTTTAAATTATCTTGCAGACTGACCCAGATATGCTTTTGTAAACAGGCATAAATTTACAGCATTTCCCAGAATACAGAAAATCCCCATCAGCTCTTGTTGTCAGTCAGAGGTTATGGATGGTGACTTACATCAGCTTCTGCAAACACTCTGTGGCAGACAGGAAACACTTGTCTTTGATAAGGGACCGCCTCTGAAAGGGAGACAAAGAGTTGCGCCTCTGTAAGAGCATCTCTCCGAGAGCCACCACATGGCTCCTCAGCGCTGGACCCAAAATAAGCATGTTTACTGCCCATAAAGGAGGGAAAAATAAAGCTGTTGTAGACAGTCCCACTCTGAACACGCTTAGATGTCTACAGTCCCACTCTGAACACAGATGTCTTTGAAATGCCACCGAGCAGAGCATTACAAAGCAACCCTATGCAGAGCTCATATTCCTCATATTCCCATCCATGGAAATTCATATGCAGGAGCTACAGATCATAACTAATCAATACATGTCATGTAGCTCTGATTTCTGAGTACAGTCTGCCCTGTGGTTACGTAGGTGAAGCTCTATCATTAGCCAGCACCAACATGTAGCCCCAATGCCATCTCACTAACACACCAAAGCTAGCTCTTAGCGTTATTTCTTACCTGGTTAGTTGTCAGGGTCAAATCTTTCAGAGGCCAGAGGTGTCTGAAAGGAGATTACAGAGAGAAGCTTTAGAAGGCAGATGTCCGTCTCTTAACTCCACCCTAAGTCAGTTTTGACTGTTTTTATCTCCTCATTCAAGGCGATGCTAAAGTCTTGGGAGGTGCACGAGGCTGAGTTTGCTCCTCTTGTTACACTGCTACAGGAAGGAATAATAGCTTAGACTCATTAACCTGAGTGTAGGCCTCATTTTACTCACAGATGCTCCTGTAATAATCAATGGAGAGTTTTGCACTTCCAGATTCAATTCCTGTCACTGAGCCTAGACTGAATCAAATTGCCAAACTGAGACTCTGGGTCTCTACCCTGCTTAAGTCCTTGAGCTGCAGATGATGCTGCATTAAAAAAGCTGACATGCCTCTTGAGTCTGAGTCGTTGGTCCTCACATATCACTTCCAGAGATGGATCTAGCTGCAGGAATGGATGAAGGAAACACCTGGCTCCACAGCCTTTCCCCTGTCTTGAGACTGTGTGCCTACATTGTTACAGCAGATACCATTGGATGGACTATAGCCATTTCTAAGACACATTTTTAAACTCTGTCTGATTGGTCCTGAGTTGGAGCGAACCATTTGTTTGGTGAGCTAGAAAACAAGATTTTTGCTACATAAAAATGAAAATTAGTAGAGATAAGAGCAGCTTTCCACTAGTCAATGTTGTCCTGCCAGACAGTATTGCAGGCACTCCACGACACGACTTCTTCTGGCAGCCTAGGAAAAACTTCAGTGCTACAACCAATGATGGACCCAGGAACAGGTTATATGTCCCTTCCTCCTGTGCCATCAGAGCTTTCCCTGGCTGCTACCTTCCCAGCTGGTATCATGGGGTTGCATCCTGAGATGAAAAAAATGTCACTTACTTCTGCACATCCAGAAACTCAAGCAGCTTGATGTCAGGAAATAGACTTAGGTCCATGATCCCTTGGCAGTAGAGTTCATCCTCTCTTTCATGATAGAGCATGTAGAGCATGAAAAGCTCAGGGTAGAAGCAAGGCAAGATCAGCGGCAGGACCACACTGCATGCCTTCTGGTCACTACGGCAGAGAAAAGCAAAGCAGAGTCCTACATTGAGACCTGTAACTGTGATATTACCGAGAGCCACACAGCACACAATGGCAAAGGTAGCTTCTGAGACTGCAAGGTGTTCTCCTCTCCTTCCTCCACCTTTCAATGTCACAGTTCGACAGTAGTGACCCATATAACACACTCATGCGTGTGCCCACAAGCTGAAGATGCAAGTGCATCTTATGCTGTAAGACAGGGTACTGTTTCTCCACAAGATCTCTTTAGTCACTGGGAAAAACCTGGAGCACCAGAGACCTATCTCAGTTGTTCTAAGCTGTTTCAGTAGAGCACTTGTTATTTCTTAAGGGACAAAGACCAAATAAAGTCAGATAAAGCCCTTTTCCAGCTGCACCAACCTCTTGGCTTCATTCAGCCCACGTGGGGATGGCTGCAGATTACAGCATAGAGAAATCCAGACCAAATGGGGACAGCTGAACAAAGATACTTCTTCCCACCCCCAAAAACCCTAAGCCTGGGTCTCCCACAATTATTCCTACCTTCTTATTCTAGGAACACCATGTCTTCTACCTCCTCTGCCACATTTCCCACACTGCACTCCCTATTTCCAGGCCTGCCTTTCCCTCAGTGCTGGTATGGAAGGCACCATCCCCACAATGAACAAGTTCCTGCGACTCATGCAAAGCACATGGTAGTGCTGGGACCTCTATCTCGCACTCAACCATGCTACTGCATAGTAGCTGGTGTGGGTAATCTTGCAAGGCTGTGTACCACACACACCTCCAACTCACCACTCCATGCTGCTACAGAATGTGCTTAGAAGAAGTTGCTTTCATGCTTCAAGCAGAACTACTGAAAGCTTTGCACTCAGAAAGAAGTGTGGGCACTAAACCTGACTCAAATGGACAAATACAATCAGTTCAGCACTTAACATATTTTAGAAGACACCTCGTACGTCCAAGCAGCTTAAAATTAAACAACCAGTGGTGACACATACCTTGTATCTCCATCCACACCCTTCGCAGGCAGTTGGCCTTTCTGTTCCAGTGCCAGATGGAGCAAACCCCTAGAAGAGGAGCAGAACCAAGGTTTAGTTCCCTCCTTCCTTTTTTTAAGGGTAACTTGTTATTCACAACTGAGGAGCTCAGCTGTCCCAGAGTCAAGTAGGATATTAGTAAAGCTCTCTGTAATCCTTGCAGTGTTGTTTCGGTATTCAAGTGTCACTATTTGAGGGCTTTCTCCATTACCAGCAGAAGCCGCCAGGAATGAATAAGTGTTTCAAAAATCTCCATAGCTTCTGAAGAGTAGGGTGGTCACTCTGGAGATCCTAACTGTGGTCTGCATTGAGCTTCCCACTCAAGGGTTATGAGGTTTCAGGACCTGTCACGCCAACCAATTCTCTAATCCATCTATGAACATAAGAAGATGTTCATACTCTGAAAAAGTAGCTTGGGTTTGTCTTGATGTTTCCAAGCCAAAACTTCATAATCTTAAAATGGGGATTAGGGAGAGATTGCCTTTTTTTTTTGCTGTAGAAGTATCAGCCTAGGAAACTTAGCCAGGGCACAGCAGAGAAAGGTGGGTTTCCCTCCTCCCACTGCATTGGAAAGGTCTTGAGACATGAGGCAAGCTTTCCAAGATATGCACTGAACTCCGAAGCACCTTCACGTGAACCAATGCTCAGGTTGTCAGCCCTGTTGTACTGTTTATGAACACAGCTCAGATGAACTGAATCAAATCTGACTTGTTCCCACCAGCTGTACTGCTGATGACTGCTCCGGGACAGACAACCCCTCATCACAGAGCTGGCAGCCTTCCTCAAGCACACAAGGCTACACTGATAACAACAGCTCTTTTATCCAGCCTCTTACTTTTAAGGCATTACCACCCTGAGTGCAGCTAGAGGCAGAGTTCCTCACTTCTGCCTACTGTGGCATTTCTTGCATCTTCTCCTAAAACATATTCAAACAGCAACAGGACCCCAGTCATGCCTTTGATCCAGTCCTTAATTACCCATGGGCACAACCACGCAACTGAACCACCTCACTTTAGAGTCACTACCCACATCAGCAACCCTCAACAACGTGCTTACACTGCATGTTCTTAACTCCTGCTGAGTTGAGGCAGGTTAAGCTTAAGCTATTTTTCATTCAAACATAGATATCGAACACCACTGTTGTGTGCTCTGATATACTTTGCTGTTCTTGTTACTTAGTGAGGTTTCTTGCTCATATTTGTGCTTGTCTAAATGAAGTCTTATTATGGGCAACAGCTCATTGAGCTGCCAGCACTCAGTAAGATTTAGTCACATGAAAGGCCCTGGCTCATGTACTGAGCAATGCGCATAATAAAGGTTTCCTTGGTCCATATGACCTTAGTTATTGCAAATAACTCTTTACCTGGCACCATTCTGAAGCAACTCTCCCAAGAAATATGCTGTGAAATAAAGCAGCTCTGCCACCTGAAAAAATGACCCCAATGGTTTACTCCACAATCCCTCTATGCTCATACCCATTGGAAGGACTCAGCATGCTTGACTTACTGGTAAAACTCCCATATTTTCTTTGCATAGTACTTGACTTCCTCTTGTGCCATAGTCAGCAAGTGTCTGTTGGCCCCAATCCCAGAATACGTTGCCTGAAAAGCTATCATCAAGGCCTTCAGCAGCTTTCCCAGTGGGTGCAGGGAAGACTTCAATGCCTGCATGATAGAGGAAAATTAAATTTTACAAGTCAGCCCTTGCCGTTAGTAGAGAATAACACTGAAAGGCCACCCAACCTTCTCTTGTCAGCAAAGGAGAACAAGCCTGGAGGTAATCAACTATAATTTTGGTCTATTTTTGCTGCCACAAGCCCATTCTTCTCCAATTATCAGGCAGAAATATGCTTAGTAGAACCTGCTGTCCTGATGAGATTTGCTGTGATATTCAAGAGAGAGCAAAGGGTGCTTCAGGGAAAGGCTGGCTGAACAAAAAACAACCACCAAGAGTGCATGGAGGTTTATTAATCATTTCCAGCAGTTGGTTATTCCCTGACACAGTTTGAGAACTGAGAGTGAAGCTTTATCATCACTTTCTGGACTGTATAGCTGCACACAAAATGAGTGCCCAAAAAGCATGAAGGATAACCCTCTCCTTTACAAGCATAGGTATTCAAACATCATTTAGAGAAGACTCTTGAAGTCAATGGCAATGTTATATATGTGCTAACAGAAAGCAACAGAAAGTTGCTACAACCTGTGTCCGTGCCTGGTGGACAGAGGTGGATCATTATGGTTTTAAACTTTACCTTCTCTAAATAACTCTGTTGTGACTCCAGCCCCTGGTGCTGGACAAGCTCCTCAAGAATATCTTCTATCTTCCAGGATACATCCTCAGTCCCCCTGAAGAATGAGAGGTGAGGAAGGAAGACCACACAGTGAAGCACTGGGATAAATCCCAAGTGGTATCGCAGGTGGATACCAAGAGGGCAATAAGACTATTAGAACAAATGAATTTTTCTCTACCCTTTTCACTGGAATTGCCCCACTGACTTACAACACCTGCGATTACCTAAATTCATCACCTTCGGTCCCCCTTACAACCAGCCTGGGTTGCATCCTGCACATGCTCGTCTTATCTATTTTAGATATTTTCTTAAGAGGAGAGGAGTTTGCTCTGCATCAGCTGATGATGTCAGCTAGGTCTCCCTCAAATAGAAGAGGAGCCAGCAATGACTGGGTCATGTGCAGATGCTTACATTTAATCAAATGAATCCCATCCAAGTTTTCACTTATAAGACTCAGTCTCAACAGCACAACCTTAAATTCAGGCTTAAAATTCATCCCTCTATCTCATGAGCACGAACAACTGGATAATGTTTGGGTTCATAACTTCAACGCATGGCAGACCCTAATGTAAACCACTATGCTCTCTACACAAATGGGCTCCTCTGTTGCAATGAGGGCACGCGATACTCATACCTTTGGCAGAAGAGGTACTCCTGAGATTTCCGCAGCTCCTTGCTCGTTTGTATGTGGAACCCCGTGAAAGACTCCTCCGTTTCTTCTTTGCAGCCAGAATGGATGAACTCCAGGAACTGGTCATAGATTCCCTTCCATCTCTTCTCTACTGGGAACTCCTTGAGGCCCAGCTGACTGCACAACATAACGTGGCATTAGGCTTTTCTGCATCCCTCCTCAATTATTTCAGACTTCACCTTCAAATATGGAAGGTTCTCCAGAATCAGATTTTAACACAAGAACTACAGGAACAGAGAAAGATGGCAGCACCTAACTGGTAATTCAATGAAAAGCAACTCAAGTTTATTGTCCTGACAACGAGGTACTTTGGGTGAAGAAAAATTCCTTGTGCATGGAACATCAATAATCTGAATCTTTGCTGGTGAATTGATCACAGGCTTTCTGCTCCACTTGTGGATGTTTCTAAATATAGACTATTTATTTCAACTGAAAGCCTGCAGAAAACACTGATAGCAAGATGACAGTTGAGCAACCACCACCAGTAGTTATTGCTGTCTGAAAAGCATAGGAAGCAGGAGCTGTTTCTGCAATGTAGATACTCTGATGGACTGGAAATGTTTTGAGGAGGAAAGAAGAGGAAATTGAACTGGGTTTTGCAAGAGGAATTCCCCTCCGGGGACAGGCAGCTGTCTTTCCCACTGGGACTCCCTCATTTGGGTTAACTGGCTGAACTCAGGTCCTCCAGCCTGGCAACCAGAGCATCCCTTTGCAGGGATCAGCCCTGAGGATAAGAGTCTATATCAAAGGATGTGGCTGGATAGCTTCAGCTCAGTTACTCCTGCCCTGCATTCGCACCACTGCCTGCCCAAGCAGCATCAGTGCTCTGTGAAGCTTTGATCTTGGCTCCACAGCCTTCCTCCACATAATGCACTACCCAATCCAAGCTCTTCAGAGCTTCATGTGCTGTGCTTCACTTCTTGATTTTTGGTACCTTTCCTACCTCTACAATATCAGCTGGTAATATTCATGTAGTAGCACAGAGGGAATGAAAAGGAGCAAGTGATGCATTTTAGTAGCCCAGCTTTGCCTGTATAGCTTCAGACCTGTCTGTGTGCATACACAGAAACTCGTGTGTGCGCACACACGTGCACAAATCACTGAAAATGTTAAGCCTCCAAAACTCTCTCCAGTCGGAGGATGGGAGTACCTCTGGGTGGATGGTGGCAGGATGGGAGTAGAACATCTGTTTTCTGCTTCCTATGTGGCATTAAGATTAAATGACAAACTGTGCTCTCCTTTCCTCCTTCTCTCCTTGCATATAAACCAGTTTTTAGATCAACTCTTTCAGCAAGGACTGCCTTGATCCCTGTAGGGATTGATCCAATACTCCTCTAAGTAGAGTCAAAATAGAAGCCATGACCCAAGAAGTCAGCTCTTGTTGCTTACGCTTTGGTTATCCTGTCATCCAGCTGCTCGTTCGATGTGTTCAGGATGCCATGCGTCTGAAGGCCTTGGCCCGATTTGTTAGTAAAGGTTCCCTCCAAAGTGAAGCCATTGGCAAATGACAGCTTTCCCTGCAATGGAGAAATAAAGGGTTATTCTGCCAAGATCTCATTAGAGAGAGGAAACAAGCTGGACCGAGATCTCAAATTCTCTTTTCAACAGAGCCAGCTCCTGAAACGGTGACTAAGAACAACTTCCAGCATGGAGGTGCACATTTTCAGCATCCAAAGCAATAGTGCCATGAAGGTAGCAGTCACTGGAGACAACACATCCTTGCTATTGAATGACACTCATAGGATTCTGGAGGGGAAAGACTGTCACAATCGCAGAGTAAAACATTTGCATTATGCTTATATATAAATACCCAATATCTTCTTTGAGTTATAAAATTTTCTGGCTTAAATTTGACAATAGTTATTTCTAACCTAGAGTGAACACATGAAACTTCAATTTCTCCTCTGTTTTTCTTCTGCTTGTTAAAACCACAAGCAAGTTTGGCCTCACAGGTAGGAGGAATCATATGATATTCACCATAAATGCTTTCAAAACGTTTGCTGCTACCAAGACAAACTTTAAACTCTCCGAGGCAAATACAGAAGACATGCAGTAGCTTGACTCAAACTTACAGGTTTTAATTAAATCAAATCCAAAGCCAAACAATATCGTAACTAGTCTGGCTTTGAATACGAGCTTGAAATCCTCATTGCTAATAGCAGGAGGCACTCCATCTTTAGATAAAGAAGAGATTTTTCTAGACTAATCGCTCACACTAAACATTAATTTTGGAGGAAGCAGTATCTAAGCACTATAATCAATCTTTGCAAAATCCACCCCGAGTCTTCTGGCTGAAGAAGATGATGACAAACTCTTCCTCCCATGAGAAATCAGTAAATGACAGGGCTCATTTGCAGTTGTTACCAAGTGCCTATCTTGGCATCCACTCAGTCTGATATAACCACACGTTTCCTGTCAGACTCATCATGGATTTCCGTAACAAGCCAGGGGACTCGTTTTCCCTGCAACAGGGTGCTTTATGAATACTTTGACCAGATACTTCTGTTAAAGATCAACCACAAAATGTTGAATGTGTCAGCAGAGAGTCCAGATTGCAAAATTAAGCTTCCAAGATCCCTCAGCTACGTTAGCATCCTGGTTACGTTAGCGTAGGGCTGGTGCTGCAGCTCCATTTGGTTTATACATTGTTTCCTGTGTTCCCAACCACTACAAAGGCTAAAATATTTGTTCTAAGAATACAATAGCATCCCAACTGCAGCTGCGAAGCACAGCCAAAAATGTCCCACAAACAACAAAAAAACCCAAATCCTCAATGTGAATAAAAAGAGTAAAAACCAAAACAATGCACAAAGCCCCCGGCTACTTGAAGTGTCTCAGCTGCAGCCTTCTTTCTGTGAAGGAGACTGATAATAGGAGGGGAAAGAAAAGAAGAGAAAAAAAAAACCACACAAAAAAAAAAATCACCAACAGGGAAAGGTTATTCTCTAGGAGGCTTGGGGAAGTGGAGCAGGAGGGTATGAACTTTGAAGATGAATCCATCAGCCCTTCTGGAAAGCAAGCAGCTGTACAGAAAGGCTGAGATGAAGGAAGTGCTCACCTTTCCAACAAACATTAGATCTTCTGTGAAATTCCCTTCGTAGACAGAGTCATCTTCCAAGAGCAGAATCCCAGAACCCTTCATTTGAAAGCAGAACTAGTGAATTCATGACATTAACTTCCCACCTACTCAAGTTCATCTAGAAACAGCCACTGGCTTAGAATATTTATGGGCTGCCGATTCTGAAACCTTTTTGAAAGCCCAAAATAGCATTGCAATGCTCAAGAGAAAAGGAAGGAGGTGCTCTAGAGGTAACCCATTAGGCATCACTGCACAGAGGTGAAGTACTGGGTAGTCAGGAGGTTTTAAACAATACTATTACAATCCTTTCCCTAGAAGAAGGAACAAAAGGCAGGCTCCTGTTCTAAGAACAGTCACCAAGAATTGCCATATGGGTCAAACTTGTGGTCCTCCCAATCCTATGACCTTTACGTCATTGTAGCCAATTGTGTCATTCTGTGATTGCAGCCAATTGTGTCATTCTTTGCAAGACGATTAAGAAAAGAAAGGAGGGCAGCTGTTATGTAGAATTAGCTTTGTCCCTTTGCTGTGCAATCAATGTGGCTTTAATGAGCTGCTCCTAAGCATTCCTAAAATGGCTCATTCCATTACCTCCTGACTCCCATGGCTGCTTACAATAGCACACATTTCATAGAATCATAGAATCATTTAAGCTGGAAAAGACCTTTAAGAAGGAGCACCAAGATACAGAACAGACACAGGATAATTCATGCCAATGGGGGAAGATTCTTCTTGTTGGGGCTTAGCCCATAGTTTGGGCCTGAAGGTTTATATGTACCCATACCAGCCAGAAAATGTGGTCACTTTCAGAGCTGCAACACATTTTCCGCTGGAATGGTTTTCTTGATGGAAAGCGTCTTTTCTGGCAAAAATAAAAGGTTTCCAAGGGAAGCTTCTTGGCCACACCAATTTTCCACTAGGAAAACTGAAGTGACTGCTCCCCACTCGGAAGCCTTGTGAAGTTAAAGGAGCCTTTAGCAGCTGGCAGGCCAAAAGGCAGCTTTATTTTGCTTCCCTGCAGATGGAGTTTTTATGGAAAGCCCTTCCAACAAAGTTTCCATGCTAAACATTTTGTCCTAATTTGGTGAGTGGGGAAGGGGTTGTTTGTTTTTTTAAGTGCTTATTTTTCATGAGAAGAAGTGCTTTTTTTTCCAAGCCAGTTCTAGCAATGCCAATCACTTTTGCTTTCCCCACCAACATCTAAACTTTCAATGAACTGGACAGCCAACTTGTCACAGGTAAGCTCACAGTAGAAAGGTAAAGACTTAGTGATCTTGAAGATAGATATAGATATATCATATATAACTGTACAGCACTTCACATATGAGTTCTGGTCTATAATTGTGACCTGATAGTCAGTCGAACAGCCAGACCTACAATGTGTCTTAGCATGAGCAAGAAGTGACATTCTCACATCTAGCTCCTACCTGCACCTCAGGAAGGTAAGAAACAAGACTTCCTCTAGGCCTTGTTCTTCAAAAACATTATTGTGGTAAAATATCAATGCTTAATTTTTCTTGCTTTCTATTTTCCCTCAAAGATTAATTATGAAGTGAAATCTTAATCTTGCCCTTGATGGGGAATTCCATGTCCCACTGACCTAGAGAGTCCACTGAAACTGGGTACTCACCACCATTTTATCAGCATGAAATGTTCTTTGATAGCAGACACCCGACTGGGTTACTACAATGCCTTGTCCATGTTTGTGATCATCAAGCCATGTCCCTATGTATCTCTCCCCTCTGGAATGCAACAGAAAACAAATTATGTTTTTTCCCCATTTTGTTGTATCTTAGTCAATTTGATGTATCACTTGCTGAGGCTAGTTTTACCTGATATAATGCTCTATGCAGCAAAAGTGCCAGATGTACTGCAAAAACTCAATTCATATAATGCTTCCCCAGGAGTTCAAGCCTTATAGCAGACGTTGAACACATCCCCCCTCCATCCCCAAGTCCCCCCATCAAAACATGAACCTTTACCCCACCAACAGAGGGACAACACCATCGGGCACCTAAAGCCAGCTCTGATCTGTACCACCTTTACCTATCTTTGTCTTCCCAGACTCCATATCCATTCTTCTTGTCATTTTCCCACTGTCCTGTGTATTTAAATGGATGCTCAGCTGAGAGATTCTCCAGTATCCCAAACCCTTGACGCACATTGTCTTTGAAGTAACCTTTGTAGACCATATCATTCCCATACCTGCAGGGAGAGACAGACAGACAGAATTTAAGACTGTGACTATTTGATAGTTACTACTGGCGTAGGAAGCCAGGAAAGTGAGTAAATTAGGCTCATCTGCCTGCTAAACATTCCAAAAGTTTGACTGATAGATCTAGAGCCTGTAGTTATTCACTATTAGGAAGACACATCGCCCAAGATAGTCACTCCACAGTTAGCTTTCAGTGTTATCTAAGGACACAACACTTAGGCTTGCAATTGTCCTGGGAGAGGCCACTCAGTCCTTGACCTCTCACCAGCCAGGTCACAGTGACCACTGGTTAATCCAGAGTGGGAGTAGATCAGATCAAGCAGGAATCCAGATCTGCCTTCACCTTTCTACTCTCACCAACCACCCCTCCTCCTGGGCTTATCCCCCTGAGAAGAGTTCCCCTTAGCTCTGTCCATGCTGGCCAGATCTTCACTGCTACAACAAAGAAAGCACTTACGCTAAGCAGAGTTATCATCTATAATTATCAATGTGCTCTCACATTTGACACCAGCGACACTAGTGCAGCACTGCTCAGTTGGCTCCAAGTTCCCTAGAGACTTCTGCATGTCCTGTACTCTGAGTTTGATTCATAAGGAGCACAACAAGCGGGTTGTAGGAAGGCAGATAGCCTATCCCATAACAAGCAGCTGGAAAGCTGGGCAGCATGCTTTCCTCTGCCACAGTTGGCTTGCTGAGAGCAGGGGTAAGTATGTGCAGTAACAACGGGCAGTCCAGTCTTCACACTGGCCAACCCATTTGGCTATAAGCCACGTGTGACCTAAGCAAGAACGAGGATGCTGTTGTGCTCACTGCTGCATAAACCAAGCAAGCTGGCCCTGTCCACTTAACCCTGTAGGATGCAAATAAAACCAGTTTATACCTACAACCTGCTGAGCAGGCCTCCACTGCCATTTCTGGCCTTCTAAATGGAAGGCAGACAGTGGGTAAAGCAGGGACGCCACCACATGCCCACAATACAGTGCTTTATAGACTGGGCTCCATCCAAATTCCCAGCAGCGCTTTGAGACACAGGTGTGCAAATGACTGTTTCCAGAAGCATTTTGATGAGAAAAGAGAAAACCTTGGACTCAATTTCTTAAGTTAAGCTCTGGGTTTAAGCTCAGAATTTGAATGAGCGAAAAACGCCAACTGGGGGAACCAGCCCCCTTCAGCAGTTCAGGATAACAGTTATTGACTCCCAGACCAACAATCCCATCCATCACCAAGGAGCTACTCTACAAGATTTAGTCCAGATAGCATGGCCAGGGGAGATGGAGAGCCGTTCGCTCCATCAAGTCTGTCCGGGGCTGATGGCACGCCATGCGCTCTCTGCTCTGCAACCACAAGCATGACTGCAAAATTATATCCTCACCTACGGGGCACAGAGAACGCTATGTCAGGTACAATGGTCATCGCTTGCAGAGAAGCTCTTACAGGAGAACTCAGGGCTTGTGAAGAAGCCATACTACCCATCTCCAAAGCAAAAGCTTCTGGCACCTGAATTACCTTGGGTTTTACACTGTGACTGAGCCTTCCACAGCAAGGTGGGAACATTTCACCGTTTAAACGCGTGGAGTCCCCATTTTCCCCAGAGTCCGACTTTGGGTTTTACTTACTCACAGATTCCGTAGCCTCTCATCTTGCCCTCGTACCAGTGACACTTATAGCAGTCATACCGGTCTTCAGATTGGCATGGGACAAGGCATATTCCAAACCTACAGGGTGCATACGACAGAGGTCAGCATGGGAAAAGGCGACTGTTGCACTGAATGAACTTTAAAAGTTAAGGACCTTCCAGATTCCCAAACTGATTTACATGGTTGGGATCACCTCTACCTCTGATACTACTTCTAGGTGTTGATGGACTTAATGCAAGGAAGAGCTCATCTCCTCGTGAGCTGCAGTCACAGTTTCTCATTGCTTCTTCTACAGAGCTACTTTCACTGTTGTTGGTATTTTCTCCTCTCTACTCGTTCTCCAGTTTAGGGGCTGAGTTAGACTACCAAAGCAATTGCTTTGGTCCAAACAAGAAGTTTTCTTAATCCCAACACAAAGTATTTGAGACATTTTTTCCTTTTAAAAATCGAACCTATTCTGGAACTCATGTAGAAATGAGAAATCTAGAAGTCTTACTTTCAAAAAGTTTTAGAAAAATAATGTTTGAATTTCATAGTATGATTTATTTCTCCTGAAAACTCCTCATTTAAGAGGGGTTTTTAAAGCTTATCTAAAAATAACTTTTCCAGGGTATTTCATATGAATAAATTCACCTAGATTTAGAGATCAGGGGTCAGATCCATCCTGCTGAATGGAGATGTTTGCATCTGAACAGGTCATCTGCGCATACTCCAGGTTACAACCTACTCAATCTTGAGCCAGGTGTCTAAAAAAGGTCAGATGAATTGGGCTGTAACTGTGAATACAGTCCCTCTAATAAGACACCAGTGTCCCTGTACCTCTGGGAGGTACCATTTCTTAGCTTATTTTGAAAGCAAAACACACCCTGGTTTTTTAAGGCTTACCCATGCTCCAAGCCCTCTTTGAAATCTCCAACATGGTTGCGTCCATTGCACCACTTCAGTGTCCCCCTGCAATTCGAAGTAAGCATTACACAAGGGAGATCACCAGCAACATTCACAGCTGCAACTGAAGGTATCGAGGCACAACTAGAAATAGCTAACATCAAAACATTTCCTCAGGGAACGAGACAGAGAAGTTCTCCAGGCACCTCTGGGACCTTGGCTTGCACTGTAAGGATTTAATACCATAATGTTTTCCTGCCCTGGAATGAGCGGGAATAATCCTCTTCCATGTTTCCTAATCTCAAAAAGCATTTTAGAGAGTTGCTGAGTCATCCATTTAGGACCTTGAACGTGATCCTTTTGTAATTGCAGTGCAGCATGTGATTAAGCCAGCTGAAGTTCCAGCATGGCACATTCCCTAGACAACATAATGATGCTACGGTCCAGAACTTCATTGTGCCAGGCACTATGAAAACAAGAGACAAGCACTGGCCTAAAGGGATCACATCTTTCCCTCTGTTTTGTGGGGGGGGTTGCAGAAATGATTACAGGAGTTAACAATGCAACAACGAGACTGGAACAGTCAATGCGATGGTCAAAGTATTGCGTGGTCATGCCCAGTTGTGACTGCATTTCCCTTCCTCCCCATCTCCCACTCCACCCACACCCACTCACTGTTTTGACTCTTGCATCATCCCAGACACAGCCAGCTCCCTACACATTCCTCAACCAAAGACAATAGAAGATGGTGCAGTACCAAAACCGTGACGCATTTCTTCGACTTTCACCAAGGTTGTTGCTTTAAACACCTACACAAGACAGGCTCTTTTTCTGGTATTTCCAGAGAAGCGCTCAGATTAATTTTAATTACATATCCTTTTAATTTACATATCCTTTTGCTTTGCTAGTACGAATGCTAGCAAAGGAGAGCAAACTGGATTGATTGCTGGATCGATGGGCCCAGGCCAACTGTATGAGGTTCAACAAGGCTCAGTGCCGGGTCCTGCACTTGGGTCTCAACAACCCCAGGCAATGCCACAGGCTTGGGGAAGAGTGGCTGGAGAGACACCCAGCAGAAAAGGACCTGGGGTTATTGGTCAATAGCCAGCTGAATATGAGCCAGCAGTGTGCCCAGGTGGCCAAGAGGGCCAGTGGCATCCTGGCTTGCATCAGGAACAGTGTGACCAGCAGGACCAGGGAGGTGATAGTGCCCCTGTACTAGGCACTGGTGAGGATGCACCTCGAGTGCTGTGTTCAGTTTTGGGCCCCTCACTACAAGAAGGACATCGAGGTGCTGGAGCGTGTCCAGAGGAGGGCAACAAAGTTGGTGAAGAGTCTAGAGAGCAAGTCTTACAAGGAGCAGCTGAGGGAGCTGGGGTTGTTTAGTCTGGCAAAGAAGGGGCTGAGGGGAGACCTTATTGCTCTCTACAACTGTTTGAAGGGAGGTTGTAGCGAGGTGGGGGTCGGTCTCTTCTCCCTAGTAACGAGTGATAGGACGAGAGGAAACAGCCTCAAGCTGCGCCAGAGGGAGGTTTAGGCTGGATATTAGGAAAAATTTCTTCACTGAAAGGGTAGTCAGGCACTGGAACCAGCTGCCCAGGGAAGTGGTTGAGTCCCCATCCCTGGAGGTATTTAAAAGATGGGTAGATGTGGTGATTAAGGACACGGTTTAGTCGTGAACTTGGCAGTGTTAGGTTAACAGTTGGATTCGATGATCTTAAGGGTCTTTTCCAACCTAAACGATTCTATAAACCACAGAGAATGCCTACTGCAGCCATGGGGATGGTTTAAGCTACTTCTCAGTGGGAGTATCTCCTTCCATCAGACGATGTTAGCAGGAGTACTGGGACAGAACAGTGAAGGACACAGATGTGTTTGCTGAAAAGCCCTGATTCACACTGCTGCAGCTTTCTGCTCATGTGCTTTGCCATGCCAGCATCTCACTCAGAGGTGGACAAGCCATCAAGGCTGGCTTCGCTGCTCTGTAACCTTGTATTCGTAGCAATTCCGACAGAAGAGCAATTTCAGGAGTCGGAAGGACAGCTTAGTAATTAAGCAATTAAAAGCCCAGGCATTAAAAGCACCTGAAGTCACTTGTTTCTGCTACAAATTTCCTGGGATGCCTCAGTCAAGGTACTTAATCTGAAGCACCAGAGGTATTTATTCATCTCATTTCTCCAACCCTAAGACAGGAGGAGACAAAGAGCAAGGAGAGGTGCTTGTCCCTCGGTGTCTGCACACAGGGGTTTTCAGATCTCTGTTAGGAGTGCAGGTGCTGGGGAAGGTGGGGATGATGTAAAGGACTGCCTCAGGCATAGCTCTACTCCAAACACCTATTTAATGCTATTATGAGGCAAGTCATAATCTCTTCCACAGGAGATTCAAGATTAAGCTTTTGGACATTCAGATTATTTTAAGGTTCTTTCAAACCAAGTCTCTACATCCTTTTTGCTTCAGTAGCAACTGCAAACAAACTGTAGAACTCAGGAAGTATAAAACTTCCAAATCAGCCTGTTTTGGTGTCTGAAGAGGCTGGTCATATTTCATGTTTCTTCACAAAAACAGAGACTGTGCTCTATCCTATGTGAAAGAGATTTTGGTTAGGACCATTTAACCTTTGATATACAGACCCTTCCCTTTTGGCAGAGCTCACTCTTAAACTTCAGTTGGATTTAGTGAACAGTTCTCATATTCCCAAGAAATGCATTTGAGCATCTTTTGTATTTACTGACTTTTTTTTTTTAATTTCTTTGATAATAATTTGGATATTAAAATATACTTTGATAGCACAGGATAAAACTTTTCCCTCACTTGCAAGCAAAGGGTTTTGTTGGGGTTTTTTTGGTTTTTTTTTTTTGTCATCATGACGATAAGATTTTCTGCCTCAGGCTGAGATCTTGAAAATAAACATTAGCACAAGACTAAGTCCTAATTACAGGCATAAGCCAATGCAGCACCTTCGATGTGATCATTACCACATTATTAGGGGCAGCCTCTATAATTTACTGTGTAAACCAGTATCACTAGCGAGACATCTACAATACAATAGATCACGTGGCTGGACTCATGCTTTGACCAAGCCCTGAATGCAAGCAAATGTGTCCCAACTGCCCCCTGAATCTGTCCTCGATACCAGATTTTCCTCTGGAAACAAGTGAGACAGGAACCAGAGAGGCTGGCACACCCTGGGAGATCACCAGCATACAGTCTGTAGTCCAGGCCTTCAGCATGGGATGGATCACCCCATGTCCACAGCCACTCTGTGGCATCTATACCTCCACCTGTGCATCCACTGGATCCAGGCAGTGCTACACAAAAGACAGCAGAGCCATCCTTGCATGTTCTTGCTTAGAAAAGGGGCAAAAAAGGCTCCTTACTTGCCATGCGGCTTTCCCAAGTGCCACTCGCCCTCGTAGGATGCGTTCTTGAACTTGCCCTCCAGCCTGAAGACGTAGGTGAAGATGCGGCAGGATGGGGGGTCGGTGCCTTCACCAGTCTTGCCCCACAATGGGAAATCTCGTTTCCCATTCAGCGCCTGGCGGACAGCCTGGTTCAGCTTCCACTGCCAAACAGCCTGGGGGCAGAGGAAGAGGAGTGCTGGACTAAAAAGTGAAGAAAGAAAAACAGCTCCCAAGAAGAGATACTTCAGGAGAAGCAGCAAGAAGCTGTTGGTTTCCCATCAATCCTGTGCCATACAGCTGGCTGGGCTGGTGACTTACGGCCCATCTACAGCATCAACAGGAGGTGTTATCTTGGGTCCTGCAAGTGGGATACTGCATCAATCCACAACACTTCCATGTCATTTAAGCCTGACCCTCACCACCACTAATTGGCCTTGGCACAGGACCATGCTGCTGAGACTGTACTGTCCCAAGCTCTGCAGCATATAGTACTGCCCAGGGCAGACAACTTCCAGCACCTGGATATTTTTCTTCTACCATCAACTGTCTAAGCCACCTCTGACCATCTAATGAGGTATTGGCTCCACAGAAGAAAGTGAAAAAGAAAAAAAAAAAAAAGCCACACCACTTGTTATTTTGCATTAATTAATAAGAAAAAATGGCAAAAAAAATCACAGAGGAAATGCCTCAGCTGCATTATTTAAGCAGGTGCAGATCCCACTCATCTGTATTCTGGTCAGAAAGGTAAAATCCTGATGCTTAATGAGATTTCCACTTCCACTCAGTAATCAACGTTTTGCGCCCATTACAGAGCTGCTATCCCCTCTATGCCATTCCCCTGTTTCAAGGCTCAGTACGTGGTATTTCAGGTGGAACAGAAACACACTGTCCACTGCTAACCTTCATCTGCGGGTCTTTGGCAGAGAGAAAGAACATTTCTTCTGGGGTTATAATGCGGAGTCCATACCTGTGAAGCAAAAGACATTACAGAGACTATGAAAAACACATTTCTCAGTGAGACAGCAGTTCCTGCTTTTCCCATTCCTCTTCAGAGGATAACGGTGCTTTTGCAGTCAGTTTTTCCTTCTGAAGAAGTACTCAATTAGTCAACTCATCTTTGCTCTCTACATCTGCAGCCAAAACCATTTTATTACCGATTGATTTCAAGATGTCAGCAAATACAAGCAATGCAAGCCCAAGCTGCTGTGATCCCATCGAAGAGGTGGTGCAGTTACCCATAGCCCAGAACCAATCCCACTGGGTGGAAAGGAGATCAAAGTTTTAAATTGTTGCCTCAGTTTCACAATCAAGTTGAACACGTTTTTTTTTCCTCTCCAAGTGGAAATTTTTCACTTACAGTCCTGGAGCTGATTTCTCCCTGCAGTTTTCATCTACCCACACAAGCTTCAGATCAAAACTCTGAAAGCCGTTTCCCTGGAACAAAAGGGACAAGATGTTCCTGTTATTGATGTAGACATCACACTTTGCCCCCGCTCCGTCAATCCATTGAACAGCAGAGCAAGACTGGCAGCACTGTAAATTCCCTCTTTTGTGGTCCACACATCTATCCCACACTACGATGACAGACCTCAGAGACTGAAAAAATGTAGGAGAAGGAAGAAAGTTCTTAGTTTAACACTTATAAGTGATGTTCCATAATGCCATGGCTACAACTAACAGTAACAGACCTTAGACGGCAGTTACCTCTACAAGAATTTCTTCCCTATCACATGACAACACTCTCAAATCATCCCTGGCACCCAGTATGCCCTAGTTTTATTTATGATCTGTCTAGGATTTGGACTCCAGATGGCACAGCCAATAGTGGCCCACAAGTACAACTTTTAAGGAGTCACTATTTTGATCAATAGCACACCAAACAGAAGAAATTAAAATGGTTGAAGTATTAGGTAAAGACTGCATTTAATATTACATCTCCCTTTCCTGTCTAAAGTCCAGGTGCCCACACTACAGAGCTGCTGTCTGTAAGGATGTAGCTGACCAAGGTTAGGTACTAGCACTATGGAGTTCACTGTGAGTTAATCACCGATGTATCTACCAGATTTGGGGGAACAGGAAAGGAAGGAAGATTCAGGTTCCCCAGCATCAGTGTCCTCTTGGCAGTCCCCTGCTAGCAGTCCAAGCTAACCAGTTCAATCCCAGTCCAGTTATATCTCCACAAGCCTCAATAACAGTCATAGCAACAGATGAGACATAGTGAGTGAGAACCGTTGACTGAACAGAGATGTCTACAACGTAGATATCTCTGTGTGAGCTGGTTACCCTGTGCTCTCATCCTAGTCAATGGAGTTGAGGACGTGATTCAACTCATCCTAATTTTGGCATCTAAAATAGGTCAGATGAACCACACCCAGACAGAGCATGTTTCTCTCACCTATCTATAAAGGGAGCCTGGGGGCACTTGCTTACAGCAAGATCACTACAGTGCTAAGAAATCTACAATGTAAAGTTGGATGAGATAATTGCCAACCCATTTCCTCAGGCCTAGACCCTGCAAGCTGCGTAGGACTGCCCAGCATTATCATAAAGGGTCGTGTTTGGAAGAGCCCATAGTATCTATCAGCTCACAAGGGAGTCATGTGTTTGGACACCTGAGGGGTTGGCACATGACTAAAGAGCAAGCAGGGAGAGGTGCACATGAAGAGAGCTGTGCTCGATTACAGGAGCTGTCAGTCAGAGCAAGCCAAGCTGGACTTAGTTAACATGCTGCAGAACAGCTTTGAACACGTATTTTTCATCTAGCTGTCCATGGCTGTAGACACTCCCTGTCTGCCCCACACCCAGGCCCTAAATACCTGAAATGGCCCCAAGAACACCTACAACTTCTGCGCCCATGCCACTAGCAGAGTCAACCATGAAAGATCATATTTAGTCCTGTGCATGAGTGTCTACAGTATAATATCTTTGACCCATCAGGCCCCCTTTGAATAAGCAAGGACAGAAATCAACAGATTCATACGCAGGCATGGGCTTGGGTTACTAGAAAAGTGCTTGTGGCTGGACAGTACATATTTACTGGAGAACAAGTTATGTGGACACTCCTCTATCCCTTCTTCATTAGGCTTTCTTTTGTTCTCCGGTGCAAACCACAGGTGCATGGGTCTGAGACAAGGTTTTGCCACCAGCCAAGCTCTGCTGCATTTTCAACATCAAAGGAACCTAAATTTTACTGTCTTTGATCTGTGCTGCCCTTCCAATCCCTCTGAAAGACTGAAGACTCACCTGAATTAGCACAAGGACATCATCGAAGAGCAAGATCCGGTCTGATCGATTCGTGCTGGCAGAGATGGGAAGATTTTTGCTATCTTCCAGCAGCCTCCTTTCAGGTACGCAGAGCATGTCCTGCAGAGGGAACCACAGAGGTCGAGGTGGTGGATCAAAAGCATCAAGAAACATCAGGATTTGGGAGAGGACATACAACTCAACAGTTCGTCCAGAGACTGTCTGACTCATGGCACAAGCTGACAGTGACAGCAGAACTGGACACAGGGCTCAATTTCTAAAGCACCCAGTGTCCATATAGTTTCTCCAAGGCTTCCACACTGCCCTGCTCTGTTGGCTTCCAAACCAAGCCTCAAATGCTTGATCAGTATTAAATTTCCTCCATGTGTAAGCAGAAGTGTAAGACCTCCAAAAGAGCTCCCCATCAAGCCACTTTCTATATCCATGACTCACTGTGAATTTGTAGCCCAAGGATTTCCATAAGGATTTGGTAAAACAAGCTTCATCCAGGACTTGGCTGATGAAAGACTCCAGCTTCACATATTCCTTGATGGCACTGGTAACCACGTCCTTTTCAGAGCCCTGATAAAAGAAGGCAGGGCTTGAGCAACGCTTTAGGCATGGCTGTGCAGGACATCTACTCTCTGGGCTACAGCTGCAGAAAAGTCTCAGCAGTTCTGAATTCAAAGGGGTAGTGAGAGTTAACCCTCCAACCCCATTTCCAAGGAGAGCCTCCCAAATCTAGCATTATCTCTGCCACCAGCAGAAGCATGCAACCTTAGGCCACTTACTTGACCCTTTGCAGTTCCTTTACATGATGCGTAGCTTGTACTATGCTGGAGTGGCCACTGTTTGTTGCTTCGAGACCTTCAGGTGGGCTGCACTCCACTGGTGCTGATTGTTACCACCCCAGCTGTCCCCTGGAAATCCTTTACTTCCAGCCAACTTTGGATTCAACGACACCACCACAAAGCTCTGCATAAGATTTTAGCATAAGCCAGTCAAGTAACATCACATAAAGCTTCCTACCTCCTTGAGAACCTCATTCAGCTTGGTAAGGAGCAGTATATATTGCTCGATGTGATCCCGGATAGGTTTGTGAAGAACAGTGTATAAGGCCAGTGACATGGAGGTCTCAGAAGTGAAGTCTGTGAGGAATTGTTTCAGCACTGTCTTATGATGCTTCCAGGCTTCACTGCAAGATGGTGAATCAAGACAAAGGTTCATTAATTAGTTTATCTGCAAATTGCCACTTTTCTGCCTTCCAAACTTCACGTGCTACCTCACTCCCAGAGAGGGTATAGAAAGACTTAAAAGAGCAGCAGATAATACAGTGCAAATATATTTGCACACCAAACACAGAGAAATAAGGCAATGAGGCAAACAAGAGCTCCATCCATCCCGCCTCTGGCCCAGTGGTCTTTGCAAATAGGAACCACACCCACAGATATACAGAATATAGCGTGACTTTCATGATGGCTTGCACACCAAGAGGGTGACTCAGACAAAGTGACTATGCATCTGATCATATCTAGTGCTCATGTTTTCATTTACTATTTCCATGAGACTCTGACAACATCTGGGACAAGCAGTGGAAATTTCCTGCCAGATTCCCACATCATCCTTTCTCAGGTCCCACCCCTTACCCGAATCCCCAAATTCCAAATTTACAGGCTTCCTCTCCTACAAAAGGAGTTGTGCGTGGCTACAAAGAGATGGAGAAAGATCTGTAGAGGAAACCTTTCAACAACTGCTGCAGCGGTCTCAGAAGATGGCAGGAGCAGCCAGTATGGCTGGTTCAGAGGAGAGGCAGCTGGTCTGTGAAAAGGAGATCACTGCGAGGTGCAGTGCTCAGTGCTGCTCACTCCAGTTTAGTGTCTTAACCCATAAAATATCATTGTGTTCCTATCAGCCCCTTCAATAAGCATTTTTCAGCCCACTGACCTTTTGCTTTTTGTGGCATGTTCGAAGCCGTGAACTACAACGTAGTTGGCAAAAGTGACAAAATATCTGTTGGCAAGAAAAAAAAAACAAACACACACAAGCACGAGCTGAGTTAGAGATGCACATTAGCTATGAGGTTTAAGCGATAGAGGGGGAGAAGCTCATTTGAAAATGTCATGTCAAGTCCATCTTTCCAAGGGAGGCAGAGAGAGACGTAGCTACCGTACCTCTCAGCTTGGCTCACTCCGCTTTTGTCCCCTTTGCCAGCTCCTTGGTTTAACTGCCTTGTTGACTTTTGCACTAGTATCGTTACAGGAAGTTTAAATCACCCTGACATCTAGCATAAGCAGAAGTAAACTTGCGCAGCTGCCCTGGAAAGCAAATCTACAAAGGCCGAGCTTAAGGTATCAGCTTCAGACATATGAATTTCTGTTGGCTGGCGTAAAAGTATTAGGTCTGTATTACTGACGGTGAATTCAAGTCAAGGTGTCCCACGCCAATGTACCTCATCTCACACTAGAGGGAGATCGAGCCATATTTTGCCAGCAAATACCACACTTTCTTCCAGTAGTGTTTTCAGAGAAGTCATGTATAATGTCCACACTAATTATCATTTATTACATCTTTCAGGGACATGTATTTACTGCTGATTTTCAGCCCCATGAACAGCGGCTTTGCTTCCTTCTGTATCACTCCAATAAGCATGAGACGTTGTAGGATCAGGGCTGCATGGAGTGAGTCAGTAGAGGTGGGTAGGAACCAGCTCCTTTTTTTTTTTGCATGACGCTCAACAAAAAACAGGTTTTAATTTCAAAATTAGGGGAAATTAGATCTTAAGATAAAACTTATCCTTTGTGGTATCTGAAACCTCAGCACAAGTTTTCATCTTTTGTATGACTTTTTAAGGCAAACCTGTTTTAATTCACTGAATCAGTTCCCAAATGAACAACACACACTGGTCCAAACCCCATTCACATAAAGGCAAAACTTGTTGTGCATCACTTTCTAAAATGATGCTGTCCAAGTACAACAAAAAGTAGTCCTTACTTCCTCCTCCCTCCACGTGCATAAAACCCACCAAAACCAAGACTAGATGAACAGCAACGTCCAGAAGCCAGCATGCCCATTGCCCGTTCCTGTGTGGGTGCCAAACTGCACAGATGGTACAAGCCCATCTGGCAAAGGCTTGACCACATTTATGGCCAATGTGACGAATGAAGGATTGAACACTGTCTGATCTTTATGTCATCTCAGATGTCCATAAACCATTTTTCAGGATAGGACATCAACACACAGGTTACACACGGTACAGTGCTTTTGATAAACATTTTATTCTGCGTTGCAGGCAGATGGGGAGTAGATGTAATTAATTACAGAAACAGCAATGGGGCAGCATATTTTTCACATCATGCTACATCCATCACTTGCTATCATATCCCTTGCCAAAAGCATCAAAATGCAGCACAAACGCGTAATATGAACTGTGTCTAGTGACATCTTCTCTCCTCATCTTTATGAGTCCTTTAAACCTGCCCGAGCATGCCTTTCTGGTCCTCATGACAGCGCAAGCTTCGCTCTCATAAATTACCCAGGCACAGATTCTACCCCCCGTCCACTTCCCATTTTTAAAAAAGTGCATTAAAAACCCCGCTATACTTGCAAGAAAAAATTCTGCCTCTTACAAGCATACCCACAGCTACAAAAAAGGCTACTTGTTACACTACCTCCACAGACACTATATTCTGTAGCACTTGTGAGCACTAAATGCAATCACTTCCCTGACCTAATGACTGAACACTAGTGGATAGGACTGAACAAATTAAATGCACGAATTCATTGCACTGACCTACCAGTTAGTTGATAAATTTGGTCCCTTACACTACTACAAAGTGCTTCTGTACTTACTGGATATAGAGGCTTAGAAACAGGTCTCCTTTCCAGACAGTGTAAATGTCCTGGATGCAGAATGATTCAGAGTTGCTGCATTTTTGTTTCAGTATCCGGTAATTTTCTTCTGTGAGGTTCCAGAGAGCTTGAAATCGGTCATTCAGGAGGAAGAAGAGCTTGAAGTTCTCCTTTCCCTTCTGGTCACTAGGCTCTTTGAGGAAAAGATGGGGGAAAAAAGGCTATCAGAAAGCCTTGGCTCCAAGAAAGCTTGTGGAAAACATTGCCTATATTTAATACTCAGCCCAATTTTTCAATGTAAAGCACATAGGAAAACAATGCCATGGAGGACGGAGATGGTTATTATTTAGGGTTGTGTCCCTGTGAGTAATTGCATGGGCTTTCCATGCTAAGGCTTTGTCCTTCCTATTCTTGTGGGGCATGTGGTCAGGGCAGCCTGCGAGGCTCAGCCCCAGCTCAGACACGAGCACCAGAAGAAAATTTTCTGCCCCTGGCTGAAAAGGCTGTTCCCAGTTTCCTTGGAGGCAAGACCAAAAAGGTGGTGGCATGAAAAGGGAACCACCCTACGGGTCTAATCCAGTCTCACCACTTTTGGCCAGACAGGCTTGTGAATATTTATATGGATTTGTTATTTCAGTGGAGCTACTCTGATTTACTGCCAGCTCAGAACCTGCACCCACAAGTTTTACCTTCAAAGATGGGCATGACCGTGAACCGAGAGCAGGGAACAGAATGGGCACAGTTTAGGGGTTGCATATATGTGAGATGCATTTTGTATGTCCATGCACCATGCTGGAAACAAGACTTGGAGTGGGTGTACAGGCTGACACTGGTTAGAATCTGGATTAACCTCTGAAAACAACAGGAACCACAGTCCCAGGCTTGAAGGAAAGGCCATAGGCATCCTTAAGAGCTCAGTACCTTAAATGAAACAACCCTATATACCACTTACTCCAGAAAAACAGCCCCCAGCAAAGTCCTCAGCCATGGACTTTCAATTATAATTCCCTTCATAGGTGTGCCTGTGACTCAAGGCTAGAACTAGAGACAAAAAAGTAGTCTGCTCTGACCTACCTGCCTGGAGCAGAGGCTTGAGGATGAGGGCATCTATCCGTGCCAGGCATGCTGAGAAGGTTTCTTCCACTTGGAGCAGAGATGCAGTTGCTTCAGTCATGCACATGTCCTGGACACAACACAGAAGGCACACATAAACTCCCTTGCAAGAGTATCCATCTACCAAGGCTTCAGTGCTCACTGCAAACCATCAGCCTTTCCTGCTTGTGACAGCACACACAGGTATAATTGCTGTCCCCAAAAAGCATTTGAAAATCTTAGAAGAAGAAATGGAAACCCAATAGCTCAACATGAGCTGGTGTCTCAGAAGACCACCGAGGCTACAGCCCATTTTCCAGATGCCCCAACTGAAGATCTTCTCAGGTGGGCCACAGCATGTCTTCTACAAAGGCTCTAAACTTCTTGATATGTGTTAATGCTGCTTAGTGCCAGATTCATTTTCCCAGAAGAAAATCTCTGAAGTACAAGGCAGAAAAAGATGAAGCAGAGCATCTCTTCCCGTATCTCTCACCAGTTTTCTGCTCAGGTGCCCCAGTCTGCACCTTTTGGCATTAAAAGCTATTGTACGGAGCTGCAGAGCTGCGCCAGCCATGCCCAAACATCCAGCCCTCCAGAGGAACGGAGATCTGGTGTTACTCCTTTCTGAGTAGGACACTGCACTGCTGGTTAAATGTCACAACTGCTGCGTCAACAAGGAAAGGTTGCCTAAAGTGGAAGTGGGCAGCACTTAGAAAAAGAAGGCAGCAAACCCATGTGAGCAAACTCCAGTAGCTTCCTCCTTCCTAGCCTTACGTCCTGAAAGAAATTTATCAGAGGAAGTGAACACAGCCAGCTAATGGCATGTCATAAAAGTCTGCTCTGGAAAAAGGCCAGGTGGTGAAGCTACTGTGGGCAGAATCAGCTGATATTACTAATGGTGATAAAAATACAAAACTCCGAGATTCTTTTAACTTTGTGAAGCAAAACAGCAAACTCAAGGGACTGAAAATGGTCTGTCCACATTTATCCTTAGCCTGGTTGTAGTGCACACTCAAAGGCTATGTTCACAATAATAAGCAAAGGAGGATATAGCATTATGCTGGAAAGATTTACATTGCTAAATTGGTGGCAGAGACTTTGGCACAGTTTTGATGTGTGCCAACTAGCGCCTCTCCCAGACAATTCTCTTTGAAACGGGTAGCTTGCACATAGTTGTGCTGTTTTGGGAGGTAAGGAGAAATTAGCTACGTATAGTTTACGCAATAACCACTTGGCTATAGTGGTAGACCTAATTTATTTACTAATGGAGAGGTAACTAGAGTCTTTGCACTGTTTCCAGGAAGAGCTGAACTCAGGCTATCTGCTGGTGACGTACTCTAAGACGTCCTGAACCTCTACCCTGATTGCTACAAACAATAGGTGAGATTCATTCTCCTTGTGTTGAGACGTCAGGAAGTCAGACGCAGAAGCCTAACCCTACTTTACACTTCATGGGAAGAAATACCTCAAGCATCTCAGCATGGATGATAGAAAGGTCACCCAGATGGAATGACTATGTTAGGTGGGAACATCTACTTTTTAAGCTTCACACTGGGTGGATTCCTTGCTGAATAAGAGTTTGAGCTCCCTAAAGTCACCAAACTCTGCTTAGGAACTCCCTTTCTACGTCATCCTGGAGCTTGGGGTGAAATAGCATCATAGAACAAGGGACGCTTTGCAATTTAAATGGTTAGCTGGCCTGGTTTTAAGTGGTTGTTTGGATCCAGACACAACTGACTGCACAGATGAATGACAATGTTTTCTCCTTAGTAACCA
The DNA here is from genome assembly GCF_047370975.1 of Nipponia nippon. Classification (NCBI taxonomy): domain Eukaryota; kingdom Metazoa; phylum Chordata; class Aves; order Pelecaniformes; family Threskiornithidae; genus Nipponia; species Nipponia nippon. Next base: position 165,615,630 of record NW_028262290.1, read on the forward strand.
CTGCCTCTTAAATTTTATTTGTCTGAAAAATGGGAAACATTAAAAAAATCCATAATCTCATTAGTTTGCAAGTTTTCATACATCAAGGTCTGCATGACCATAAAGCTGTTTTTTGCAGGAACACTGGCGATTCGTCCCAGAGGAAAGCTCTAAGCATGCAAACAGGTCAAAAAGCTGGAATCCAAATTCCTCCTGGCCCCTCCCAGGGAAGGCAACTGAGCCAGGAAAAAAGCAAAATAAGACAGCAGCGAGCCATCTCTCACCCCAGAGCACCAAGAGGACGGGACAGATCTAAAAGTTCATTTTTTACCACCACTTAATGCCCTGTCTTGTAGACACAAAGATAAAGTTGTTTCTCACAGGTCCTAGAGAGCACTCAAGCTTGTTAGAAATTTCTAAGCTTAAGGAGCTTGCTTAATCAGCGAGTAAAATCAGGCTGGATACGTGACAGCATTTCATTTTCGAACACTTCAAGAGAACAGCAGGTAGTCAGTGGGGTCATATTAGGCTCACTGAGTAACAGTCGGGGGGGTTATTTATGTTTTTTAAGCCTGACTATTTTGCCTGGTTTTGGAGAAGAAGGGAAGAGGATTCCATCATTTCCGATCACTCTGCTATGAGCGGGGCTTGTTCGCGACCTGGTCCTTATTTAATACTTTAAATGTTTTATCCTGTGCAGAACATAAAGAATGGGTGCTAGACGCCAAACTCAAAGTCTTCCCCAAACTCTTCTTTTATCAAAACAACCAGAGAAGCCACCCATTCATTACATACAGATGGCTTAATGTAAACTGAATGACTCAAACCAAGGGTGCAGATAGCCACAGCTTAGCTCCACAGAACCATGATAGTCCACAAGCAGAGGCAGGAGGCTGAGGAGCACATGCGCAACACCACAGGAACATCACTACCCCAGCCTAAGTGTTATTTGGTTACTTCTGTAATGGTCACCTGGAAGAAGAACTATGTATGTCCAAGGTGGACCTACTGATCTGGATGTGGCATTGCCCCTTCCAACCACGAGCTGGTCCCATACTCTGCCTCCTGCCCATCTGCAATCCTGGTTTGTTGAGGGTCTATTACTCATGAAGACCTGAGCTCAGACCTTACGGGGATGACTCGAAAGCATGCCCATGGTGCAGTACGTGGGTTGAGAAACCCCTGCAGTAGACAGACCCTGTCGTGGTTTAACCCCAGCCAGCTACTAGGCACCACACAGCCGCTCACTCACTCCCCCCCGGTGGGATGGGGAGAGAATCAGAAGAGTAAAAGTGAGAAAACTCATGGGCTGAGATAAAGACAGTTTAATGGGTAAAGCAAAAGCCGCGCGCACAAGCAAAGCAAAGCAAGGAATTCATTCACTACTTCCCGTCGGCAGGCAGGTGTTCAGCCATCCTCAGGAAAGCAGGGCTCCATCACGCGTAACGGTTACTTGGGAAGACAAACGCCATCACGCCCAATGTCCCCCCCTTCCTTCTTCTTCCCCCAGCTTATATACTGAGCATGACGTCATATGGTATGGAATAGCCCTTTGGCCGGTCTGGGTCAGCTGTCCTGGCTGTGCCCCCTCCCAGCTTCTTGTGCACCTGGCAGAGCACAAGAAGCTGAAAAGTCCTTGACTAGTGTAAACTCTGCTCAGCAAGAACCAAAACATCAGTACGTTATCAACATTATTCTCATCCTAAATCCAAAACACAGCGCTCTACCAGCTACTAAGAAGAAAACTAACTCTATCCCAGCTGAAACCAGGACAGACCCCCAAGCTAACTCTGCAAAAATCAGAAAGATCTGGATACTCTTTTCCATTATAACCTGATACAGAGCTAACACAGTGTTTTGTTTTGGGTTTGGTGTTGTTTTTTTCTTTTCAGCAATCACGTTCTCACCCTTCCTGGCAAAATGTGTGAGCTACTTCCAGCATGAACACAACAGGCGGGGATCATTTGCTGAATGGGCAAGCAGCACCAGTCAGCTTTCAAAACAGCCCTTCCGGCACCACAAAAAGACCTAAGTTGCCACATCACATCACATCACCCAATAAGGTAAGCGTGAGTTTCAGCCACCATTTCCAGGCTGTCCCCATCAGTTCTGCAAGAACAGCATTTACACACTTATTCTAGCCCAGTCAGGCAAAGAAGATTTGAAGTTCATCACTTAGTGAACAAAACCAATGCTGGCTCAGCCACAGAGGGCAAAGGAAACAATCAGGACAGTCCAAGGGCACGGGGAGGTCACGTTATACATTCACATGTGTGAAAAACTGAATGCAAGCTGCAGTGCTGCCAGATGATGGGAGCACTGAACAGAAACCTGGCGCTGTCACATGCTGTCTTCCCCCAGCTTGGACACAGCTTTCAAGCGACTCAGTGCTTTTGTAATTCTGTGTTTGCTCCACGAAGGGCGAGGCAAGCTTGAGCAGAGCCACTCTGAAGCCTGTTCACAAGGTCTTGGTCTGCTCTACATGGATGGCTCTGCTGCTAGGGAGTCAAGACCTTTGAAGATGGTGCACTCCTGATGGCCAGAACCGAAGGAGGTGCACCTCCAAGGAAGGGTCCACTAGCTGCACATAGCATGACAACGCCTCGTTTCATCTGCAAAATCAGAAAGTCTACGGCCTTTGAGGATGAAGACTTCCACTGGCAAAAAAAACCAGCCACCAGCCTCCTTCAGGCTCCCATGAGGAATGATGATATCTTCCTAGGAGAACATTTTCCAAAGTATGAGACATATCTGTTCCTTCTCCCTAAATGAAGCTACAAGAAAGCTGTACAGCACAGGTCTGTAGGGAAGGGACACATAATACTATTCATATAGAAAGAGGAAAAAGCCCTTGAGAAACAACAACTGTAGGAGTCACCAGATCTCTGTGGCTCATCACAGTCTTGGCCTGTCCACTGAGCATGACACTGAGGGCAGAAAAAAGGGTGATCCAGCACCTAATACCAACCTAAGTGGTTCCTGAGCATCCAATAGATCGGAGCAGCCCGGGTTGTCTGGAGGTATGTTCAGCCTCAGTAGGACCTGTCCAAAGCTGCTAAATGCATATTTCAGCAAGAAAATACATGTCTTGAGGAGCCACAACAGGTTGTTATACCTGGTTTCAGGAAATTGCCAGAAGGGTGGGTGGAACAAATAGGAAACCAAGAGACATTTTGGTGAAATGCTGAACCTCATTGTCAGCTTTGAATAGAACCTCTTTCTACTATGGAGTCTGTAGCTCTGAGGCAGCTGTTCCGCCAGGAAAACGGCTGGAAAGCCCCATAGATTATAGATGTGACACAAAGTTTCTCATGGAAACACACATCTAGTCAAACAATCTTATCAGCTCATCTGTACATTAAGGAACAAACTGGACATCCACAGAAGGACTATTCATTTTCCATCTTCCTCTTGTGAATCCCCCTCTGTGCTGAAGTTAAGGCTATTGGTCAACAAAAACACTTCTCAGATGGCAGAAACCACTCATGAACAATACCAGATTTAGGGAGTGCTCAGAGCATTTTAATACTAAACCACCTGGGATGTAAATGCCATGACCATGTTTGCTGTAGCCCCTCCCCTCCTTAAATACTTCTCTTTTCCTGCATCAGCCATCCTAAAGGGTGTTGTGCCTTTGAAGCCCTTCCAATCTCATCCATCCTTGCAGTTCATGGTCTTTTTACTACAGACTGCCTCAGAAATGAGGCCAGTTCATCACTCTGTCACATACAGTCCTCAAACAGGCCAGGTTTTCCCCTTCCCTGCCGCTTGAGAGGCAGTCAAGTTATTGCTGCCATGCAGCTGAAGGGGTACCTTCCTACTACAGCCCATGCCAAGTGAGTACATCATCTTTGCAGAGGCAGTGATAAAGCTGCTTTAATTCAAGCTCTAGTTCAGAAGTAAATGAAAGCATTCCAAATTGAAGCCAAGAGGTACTAAAGATACTTTTTTGTCAGGGTAAACCTGAAACTCTTCCTCAGATACTGCTTTTCACTTTCTAGGCCCGTGTCTCGCACACCGCTAATGGCGTTGCTTCTAACTAAAGGAACTAAAACCATCTAAGAATGGAGTATAGCACATGGGCACTTACGCTTGGACTGGTAAACGCCTCTCCACTTTGCAGCAGGATGCATTTGAAAGCTAAAACTCTCTTCTTGACAGACTGTCTTCTAGATTCCCAGGACACACAAGTCCTCCCCTGCTGTTAACCACTCACTCACCCTTTGCACGAGCATTATGTCTTTCCCCAGGCAGCGTATAACTCTAGAGGATGCACATTACAGGGCAGAATAATACACAGTTCTGCATAAAACCTGCCATTAGGGAGTTTTGCCCTCAGAAATTAGCAGATAAACTTATTAAAAGTTTATTGTTAGACTGAGTCAATATAGATCAGCACTTTAGATCACATCACAGTGTGTGACATAATAAACACATCTTGGGACCTTAAACCAGCATGAACCTAGACTTAACTATGTGTTTCCTCCCCTTGGTCAGTTCAACATCTGTAAAATCGTGATTAGTATGACCAAAAATAGGGTTGTTTTTTTTTTGGGAAAAGATGAATTAGCATTAAGGGTTGGTCTTAAGGGGTGGAGAGAGAAGAGGAAAGATGCATTTGAGCTTGGACCATGGACCCTAGCCTTCTTTGCCAGATTACTTTTTAACCTGGATCCTTTCCCCAGCATAGTTTAATGTACCATCACATAAACATGCCCACAAGCAGGGTGGGATCTCCTCATTCAATTAGTAGTGCCAGCTCAGAGTCCATAAACTCAGGAGCTCCTTAGGCCATGGCGGCAAACTCTGGTGGCTCCTCTTCCTGTCCCAACCTTTGCTGCTTTTCTCTAGGGGCCAAGTATCCTCATGCATCCTAACTGTGGTTCCAAACGACATCCCCCCTCACATGTCACGCTTCAGCTAGGTCTGCATTCAGGCTGGCACAAAGACCATTCTGTCATGTGGAAAAACAATTCCAGGCCTTGTTTAACCAACACCAACACGCTGGAGCAAATGCTCCCATTCAGACTCTGCTCTTGTCAAGCCTCAGACGGTCCTGACTCAGGATGAATTAGCATTCAACTTACCAGGGCCACCTCATAAGCAGACAGAAACACACAATGTGCGAGTTAAGAGGTAATTGGGAATAAACAGGGCAGAAAGACAATAAAACCCTGAATCCCAAGACAGCCCTTAGCAGCATAAAAAGGAGGAAGAGAATAACAGAGGTAGCAATTGCTTGGATTAGGCTTTAGCATGGGATACAGGGAGTGTGCTGATGCCAGCCATGTGAAGGAACTAGGCAATATGTGGTTCAACATTTTCTTTACCAAGGGAAATTGCTGAGCAGGACAGCAATGAAAGTAGGTAGGCACAGTGCACCACACAGTTTAAAAACACGAGAAAATGAACAAACCCATCAAAACTCTCACCCTGAACACAAAATCCTTAGGCTTTCACTCAGTCCAGGTTCATACATGGACGAGGCCACACAGCAAATATTTGGGGCACAGCACAACCACCTCTACCCTCAAGCAATGAGGCCAGGTCATGATGAACAGCAAGACATTTGACCTCACCATGTCTAATTAAGCCATGGAACTCACTGCCACAAGACTGTCGTTGCTATGAGAATACTATACTTGTGTTCAGAAACAGCTGGATGAATCCATGGAGGAAAAATCTGTTAAAAGCTAATAAAAACAAAGGCATCAACTCCAGCTCAGGAAGTCCCTGAGGAGGCAAGAAGCACATATGGAGGAAGTATTACTACAGCCCTTTCCAGTGTTTGTGGTGTTCTTCTCCAGGCATGTTCTTCTGCATCATGAGAGGCGAGAGAGCCTGGCTTCATATTGCTGATTTTATGCATCAGTCATAAAATTGTTTGTTGGTCACCTGCACCTCAAGCACTGAAAGAAGGGACAATGCAAGGTTGTCAAAATATCGACCACATGAAAAACTCAGCAAATTTAGGGTAGCAGTGTGGGGCCAGGAGCTTATGAAGGGTCAAATGAGCATTCAGTACTCTCTTCAGAAAGCACTGAAGCTACATAATTGATTTTTCAGCTCAAGAAGAAACTTCCCTCCCTCTCCCCCCGACTTTTGTCTTTGTCCATCTTTAACACAGAAACCCAGGGAAAACGGGAAGCTAGGTGTGGGGGAGGGGAGTGTGTTTTTCTCTTTTTTTTTTTTCTTTTTTTTCTTTTTTTTTTTTTTTTTAAAACAGGGAACGCAACACCTTTACACAAACCTTATCTGACCCAGCTTTTTTTTCTTCCCCAAACCCAAATTGGAAGCTCATGTCCCTTCCTAAGGAAGTTCACTCCTGAGCCCAGTAAAAACAACCATAAACCTCTAGCTGACTTCAAAAGGACAAAACCCATCTGCCCTTTCTGGGTGTCTGAAGGCTGAACTGCCCACTCCAGACTCCTTTTGTAACCAACGAAGAGGCACACAAGAAGCTCAATTTAATCCATCCTAAGTGAGATGAGTGAGTCTTTGGGCATACCTGGTCTCTCTCCACTACCTACAAAATTAAACAGCTCGAATAAGACCCTTGACTTGTTGACAACTAAGGCTAGAGAAGATCACTCTCACCACAATTAAGGATATCATTCAGCCTTTGCAAATAACAAGGCAAGTACGATGAGGCCCACAGGTGAGACGATGTTTAGTTAGTGTTTTAATCCCTCATAGCCTTGTAACTCCCACTATCATTATCGTTATCACTTGCAAGCAGCTTGTGCGTGTAGAAGCATAACTATTTTGACCCAGCAACTCATATGCAACACAGAACGACTTGGGGTTACTGGGTGAAACTCCAAACCAAACCTGAAAAAACTACAGGTTGTCTGGAGCCAGCAAAGGAAAGGAGATTGTGAGAAGAGAGGCTTAGTAATTCTCCATTACAGTAGAAATGTGGGAAAACCAGAAGACAACATCTAGGGAGAATTTTTGTGTCACAGCTCTGGTAGCAGCTTTGGGAGCAGGAGCTCCCCTCCCTTGGCCTCATACTCCCACTATGCCTACTCTGCTTTTCCAAAGCAAATGGAATTTCAGCATGGCCTCAAAAAGCAAGAAAAGTGACAGAGCGCTACACATCTGGGGTTTAGAATACGTGTTGCCATCTACATTGAAGCAGTTTTGAGTCAAACCCTGAGTATCAGTCTGAATTACAGCCTGGAAACCAACCCAGAGGCCCAAACAATATCAGAGGAGTGTCCCTTGGGACGATGGGACAGCTGCTAGGGCTTCACAGATGAGATGGAGTTCGATATACAGTAATGTCATCCCCCTGAACCATTCTCTCCACTCAGGACCTCCAGAACTTGAGTAGGACCAGAGGGGATTTCGCTTCCTTTGTGCTAAAAGGCACAAAACCATCATAAAACTGTGATAATAGCCACTTTTGAGATGGCTGGCTCCACCAAATATTCACAAGTGAGGCTCTGGATCCATCCTCTAGCTGCCCTGCCTTTTGACACCACTACTTGCCTCTCCTCTCATCTCACAGATGTTTACTTATGCTAGCGGTAACGTCCAAAATCTAATGAGGTGTTACTATGAAACGCTTCTTACAAAACCACCTAAGATCTGCCCTACCAAGTAACCCATGCAAAGCCTAAGCACTTCACAGCCTTCAGGCATGGCATCTCCAATACCTGTCAGAAATAGGGCAGGGCTGAAGGTACATACAAAGGAACAGGAATGGAGAAAAAAAAAAAAAACTACTTGCCTGGATTAGTTTAATCCATACACCCAGCCTTTCTCTGCTTTCGGTTTGGGTTCCTTAAACTCACTGATGGCGAGGAACATTAACAATCCCGAGTTAAGAACTGCCAAGTTTTTCCTCCTCTCTCCTCTAGTGCCCAAGGCCTTTACTAAAGACTGAGTGTAGTAAGAAGCTTCTAGTGTTTCATCAAACCCTTCAGGTGCTCTTGGAGGACAAATTACAAGCTACTGAAGGCAGGACAGACCTGCAAAAAGTTGCCAGTGCTTCCTAACCTCTGATCATCATTCCAAGAAACCACAGTTCACTGAGGCATTTTGAGTGCCAAAACCCAGGTCTTTTGATGACCTGAAGAGCTGGTCAAAGCTCTGACAAAACTGTTTCACAAGAAAATTACTGTTTGTTGAGCCCAACGTACTTTGCATGAGCATTTTCCAATTCAACAGGAATGTAAACAATACCCTACCAGGTCAGGCCAGTGGTCCAGCTAGTCTGGCAGCAAGAATAAGAGCTGTTATTTAGAGAACAAACATAAGCTTGGCCACTTTCTGAGGTTCATTCCTCTTGTATATTCCCCAACACCAACTGTTGCATTAGAGATCTCAAAGGGTGCAACCCTGTTGCTACTATCTGCCTATAGACCTGCTGTCATTGAATTTATCTTATCCCTTTTGAACTGGCTGATATTGTTTGCCTCCAAAATACATTACTAAATTGAAGGCAGGGTCTTGACAGACAATTCTGCCTGGTTTCCTTGCAGATCCTCAAAAATCTTGTCTTGCAGCTCATTGGGAATTGAAGTCGTTGCAGTGGCAGTAATGAAACTACCAGGTTCAGGGAGCAGCTCCAAGGTCTAGCACGCTTCCAGGCCATAGGAAATTTCCACAGACAAAGAGACACAGCTTTGGTTCAGGTCCAAATTAAACTAAGCTAAAGTTTAAAAACAGTCCCTCCTGTTCACTGCAGCCCCTCCTCTGCAGGCTCTAAACATAGTTGTTTGTTACTTTTTAACAGTCTTAAGTGTCTTACTGTTCCCCTATAATTGGGCCTTTGACCCAGACTTTTCACTTAACACCTGAGACATCTGCAAGCTTTTGACCGCTTCCCTCCCTTGCAGAAACCCAGGCAAGCTTATCAGCATCTCTCACCCTGACTAATTAGTTGGGTATTGGTGTCTTTACTCTGCCAGGCAAGCTGTGCAACCCCAGCGTGAAGGCCTGGTTTCCAGCCTTACTTCATCAGGCTTGTATTGCCAGGTTGCTTGTCTAGCATGGGTGGAAAATCCCTCCCTCAAAACAGGAGCAAGCCCCAACACACACAGGATCAGGCAGCTGCCTGCAGGAGAGGGACCGTGCGCACACACACTTCTCCAGCATCCCTTTCTGGGAAACAGAAAGCGAGAGCAAGCACAGGATTAATGCCACAAGTCTGGATCATATTGGGAATTAAATACCTTAAAGACAACGTACCTTCTTTATGCAAGGCCAATGTGTTGTCTAGATGAAGCACAGGGGTGCATGAAAGTGCATTATACTCTCCAGGAAAATGCACTCCACACCTTTGGTCACATGCACAGGTAAAATTTCTACCTGTAGAAAACACTCCCAAACTTTACTCTGCCTCAGGACTTTTACTCAGAGCACATCACCTTCAACAGTCCCTTCAGCCTGATCTTACACCCCTCCCGAGATACATGTCTAAACATAAAACTAAGCCTCAGGATCAGTGGGAAAACAACCAACCAACGAACACTGGTCACGAAACCCAAAAATAACCAGCGTGTAGAGCAACGTACCTTGCATAAGGCGGCCAATTAAAATTCGCCTGTGGTAAATGCTATGGCAGCAGCTCCTCTGAGCTTCCGAGTCCTGAAATACTCTGTGCCTGTCGCTCTCCCCTCCCAACTCTCCCTCCCACGTCCAGCCACCTCGTTTGCTGAAACACAGATCTGGGCCTGTTCACTAGATGAGACATCCACAGAGCCGAGAGAGACAGTTACGAAACCTGCGCAAGTAGGGTTTCTAAAGCAATTGCTTGTTATTTCCCTTTTAAAAAGGACAAGAACTTTTGTGATCTATGCTCTTGCAGCTCATGTATTAGGGAAGCTTAAAATACAGGAAAAAGAAAGGGAAAAGGACAGGATGTGTTTTTCTTTGCGCAGTGGCGTTTCTCAGCTCTAATCCCTTTTCACCTACAGTGCATTCCCACAGCAGCTTGCCAAATGAAGCTCCTGTGCTTTTTCTCCTTGTTCTGCCAGTCTGTCCCCTCGTGTGACTTCCGCACTTGCTGTAGCTCACAGACGGAAACCCTGGGAAACGGGAGGTTTCCTGCTATTCAGAGCCTGCTGCTGAGAGCGTGTGACAGCCCGCACGTGATGCATGCAAAGTCTGCCCTCTGCTACACCTCAGCCAGCAGCAGCTATTTCCCCTCCTTCTAAAAAAAAAAACAAAAACAAAAAAAACACAAACCAAACTAAAACCAAAGCCCAAATCCCCAAGTCCATCTATCAAGAGGACCCAGAGTCCTCCCCAGCCCATCTACTAGAGCTCAGCCACCACCCCACTTCCTAAAGCACAAAAGCATTTTTCCAGTTGAATTACAGCAAATCCCCGCAAGCATTTTGTCAAAGCAGCAGCCGCCACCATGCACTTGCTCTCCACATCAGAAAAAGTAGATACGCTGCCCGACAAAAGCCCCATGCCCTCCCCTTCTGCTTCCGAGCGTGCTGAAGAGCAATAACAAAGCCCCATTCTTTCCCAGGCGCTCTGACATGTTACGACTCAGCAGCTCACCTCCTCCCTGGCTATATGATTTCAAGGATTTTACAAACTACTGGAACTTACTGTGGGTCGAGGGATCAGGACAGGTCGGTCTCTATATTGATGATGTTCAGGGTATAACAGAAGAAAAGAGGTGCCTCAATCACCTTTTGTTCGGAGAGGTTCTTCTATTGTGTTGACTTCCTTCCCATTTTCCTGGACTCCTGGGGTCTTTTCAGAGCAGGAGGTGCCCATAATTCACTGTCTGCCTCAACACAATGGTTTACACCACACAGGCAGGCAGACCAGCAACCCTCAGAGCAGCAATCCTGGTACAGAGCAGGGAACAATACCAGGGAAGGATGCAGCCAGGGAATGGAAAGGATGAGTGAGCAATTAGCTCACTGCCGGCCTCCTACCTGCCCTGCAAGCTGCATAGTCAAAGAGCTGGTGATCAGGACTTCAGCACAATTACAGACCTTTTTCTTCCAATCCGAAATTTGGAATGAAATCAGATTTTCCACATCCTGAGGAATTGCTTACCCACAAGGGACTAGATGGCAGACAGGCGCCTCAAATCCTTCCAAAGTCTTTGCATAGGTGCTTGAGCCCAGGAGGACTTTCCAGCCTCCAGACCCTATATGGATGGAGATTGCTCCCTGGCAGAGCTTATGATAGTGCCTACCCTCCAGAGAGGGTTTCAGAGATCCCAGTGCTGAGTATTTCCCTATTGAGCACAAAGGTCTGAGGATCTCCAGCTCCCCTGAAGCATTGTGTGAATGCAATGCTGCAGCACTGGGGGAGATGGACACTGGAGACACCTTACATCTATGGTCTTCTGGTTCAACCCACTGAGTACATTTGGATCTGGGCCTCAAGCTCAGCTTTGTGGCTTGTTTCTGTGCAGTTTTGGTCAAGTGGCTTGCTGTGCATGCTTTGGATTCATGTTTTTCCCCCATTACTCTTTTTAACTCCAGTCTGGTAAAGCTGTGTTGAAACTATGCTGACACAGAGGGGTGGAACTGTTTGGCTTGAGACACCACTTTTGCTTCTGTTTCCTCAGCAGAATTCTGTTTTCAGTCACTCAGCTAGTTTTCCTGAAAAGCTCAGAATTTGCACAAATGTCATGCTTGGTCTGAGACCTCCAGGCTGCTTCTCAGCCTTAACCCCAATGAGCAACAGCAGAAGCCCCAAGTCCTGATGTTTGCACCTCTGCATTTCAGCTCTGAGACATCCCTCCTGGATGTGGACAAGGCCAGTCATGATCTGTGCAACCCAGTTCTCTGTACGCTCTTACTCATTTGCTGCTTTTCCTCTTCTCCCACTGCTCCCCAGCCCTAATCACCCTTGCTTCTTTGGATGCCTCCAACAGCAAACCAGACAGCCAGGATTTTTCTTTATCTTCCTCTGAACAGCTTCACATTCCTGCCCCCTACATGCTGTCCTCAACAGAGATAAGACCTCCAGCTTCCAGACCAGGATATTTCCCACGATGAGCTAACCTGTCCCCATTGCCTGAACAACTCAGCTGATTGTGCAGCAGCTACCAGATTGCCACAAGTTACAGCATGAATTCTTGTTGCTTTACCTTAGAACACTGGGCTAAAAATGACAGTGATTTGCTGCTACTTGAGCAACCACCGAGCCATCCTAGAGCTAGGACTGCTCTGACTCCTCTGCATCCATGATGGGAACCTTCAACACACTGTAGACATCTTTACATCCAGCCTTTAAGACCAGATTAGGTCTGGGTTGGATATGGAGGGTGAGACACAGCACGGTCCATCACCTATATTGTATAGACAGTTAGTATTTCTTAAAATAAAGTCTGATAAAGGGTAAGTGTCAATCGTGCTCCGCTGTCCAGAACATTTCTGCAGTAGACAGGACAATGATGAGAACACAGATGTTTCAAGAGCATCGAGGGCTGTGTGTGAGACATGATTCTCATCTTGTAAATGTAATACTGCAATTACTTCCCCATCCTGCTTTGATTCGGGGGGGGAGGGGAAAAAAAAACATACCTAAAGACATATTTTTCAAATAGTTAAGTTTTAGTCCTGATCAACCTGAAGACAAAAAGCCCTGTTTTGATCTTGGGAACTTGTTGGTTTCAAAATTTGAAGTAAAAATAAAAAAAAAAAAAAAAAAAAAAAAAAAAGACAGACCTGAGATGCTTTCAATTGTAAAAAAGAAACAACAACAACAAAAATCAGGGACACATTGACAGATGCAGCTTTTCTTTTTGAAAGAAAGGAGTCTATCCCTGGACTTTTGTCAGAACTAAGCTGCTTCTAACAGTTTTTATTAAATAAACACAGCAGTTTTCTACGGAAGTCTTTAGAAATCTTCCCTATCAGCTCTAGGTCTCTCTCCCATTATCTGACCAGATAGTCATTAATGAAATTGTTGCTGGCTATCTGCAGCCACAGATCTTAAACATAAAGCACGTGATATTATTTCTAGCCAAGAGCTTAGGGGATGCTACTAGCATTCACTTGTCTACAGAGAGCAATATCAGGTGGTTCAGGCTTTATATTTTGTTCTCCTGCTTGACCTCAGTTTTAAATCTTTGTTTCCTATGCTTGCATATGTCACTCTGGGGACCATGGTTTAAAGCTAGGCTTAATACCATCACTAGAAACATCTACTCGAGAGATCGGGGAGAGGCAGCTGCAGTGCAGTGGCACCAACAAACATACCGTCTCCAAGAGGTCTGCCCTTAAATACATGGCACAGCAAATTGGCATTCAACCGCCTATGGCAGTTAAAAGCATTTATCCCTCCAGAAATACCAAACTAGGTTTGATCAAGAAAACTAAGAGAAGTTCACCTTGCTCCTCCTGCTTAGGTTTTTTAGCCATGAGAACAGAAACCGCCACCAAATCTCACCCCAATTTGTACCTCGTGAGAAAATGTCTCCTTTCATAGAATCATAGGATGGTCCGGGTTGGAAAGGATCTTTAAAGATCATCTAGTCCCACCCCCTTGCCATGGGAAGGGACATCTTTTTGCTAGATCAGATTGCTCAAAGCCCTGTCCAACCTGACATTGAACACTTCCAATGATGAGGCATCTACAACTTCTCTGGGCAACCTATTCCAGTGTCTCACCACCCTTTTGTTTTCCACCAAATATAGCTTCCCTAAAACAAGTTTGGTAGCGCTAGGTTAACAGCTGGACTTGATGATCTTAAAAGGTCTTTTCCAACCTAGATGATTCTATGATTTTAAGTTGCCTTTTCGATCAAGGAGTTTTTGTTTTGGTTTGGTTTGGTTTGGTTGTTTTTTTTTTTTTAACCAAAGCCTATTTATAGTCCAGGTTTCTCTGCTGAAACTAGGTCCCAGGCAAATTCTTGAGTTCTGGGGCCAATGATGCTGAGTCAGCTCTGTTGGCAAGCACATCTTTCTATCACCAGGGCAATACCACCCCCTGTTACAAGAACGAACCATTCTGGAAATAGCTGCTTTATGACTCACTTGGTTACAAGAATATCCTTTGGTTACAAGAATATCCTTGACTACACCAGGTCTGATATAGGATTACTGAAGCATGCCCTAGAGCAGCAAACAGCCTGCAGCCTCCCATTCCCACAGCATCACTCAATGAAACCCCAGCTCCTGCTTACTCTTGGGTAGAGGCTGTTTGAAGATGTGAGAAAAATAAACTGTTTCTTTTTCCTCCAACAAAAGACAGCTCCTCCTAGCATAAATCCCAGTATCATATAGCTTCCTTTTCCTCCCGAAAAAGCTATTTTAAAAAATCAGCAGCTTTACCCCTCAAGACATCCCAGGAGTTTCAGATGAACATCAGTGTCAAGTAAAAGAGGGCTGAGTTGGGAGATAGAGGAGGCAATGCAAATCTAAGATGGCACCAGGCCCATAATCCCAGCTAGCACCAACTTGATATTTCTGCTGCCTTGCTACAGGCATGCCACAGACCCATCCGAGGCTTTGGCAAGGAATAGGGCAGTCATAGCAGCTGGGACCTCATCGGATCTGTTATGTTTTAGCCAGCTAAGGATCTGACACAGCACCCACCCCAGAGAGGAGCAACAAGCTGAAGCACTCAGATTCACTCACCCAGGGGACCCTCACATAGAGGTGGATGTCTGATACAAGCACGTACTCTTTAGCTCATGTGCCTTGCAAGCCCAGAAGCATGGTATTTGTGCATGCCATTGGGAAACTATGCATGGAAAGAGGAGCTAAGTGTGCAATTATTCATATCTCATGCAAAAGAAGTTTCACAATCTTCTTGATAATCAAACTTGTCCCGGTTCTTTTCACTGAGGCAACAGAAGCCTTTTCCCTAAAGGGTAAGAGAGCATGCAAGGCAGGAGTGATTAGAAAACAAGGAAAAGAAACTGGGATCAACAATGGGTACAGCCGTGTTTTCTACATCTGAGCTACCATTCAGCAGTAAACCAGTATAGAAATCACATACTGCTACAAATTCTCCAGAGTCATGTCAGGATGCACAGAAGAATTCAGGTATCAGGCACTGCAAACAGTTATGCATCTGCATCTGTATTCCTGTCCATGAGAGACGGAGATGACAATCAGACAAGACCGGGGACAGATTGCAGCACAAGACCGGCCAGGAGCAGGACAGGCACAGAAAAAGCATAAGGAGTGAAGGCATGGAAAAAGATATCGATACATACTTGGCATCTTTCCTTACCACACTAATTTCCCTAGGTAGGAAAGCCTCATACAAAGTTAAGAGACTGACTCTTCCTACAACCTCCAGTCTCAGTGTCTGCTAGACAGAGAGCTCAGATGCAAACAAAATGTCACAATATTGATCCTACACGGCTCTCACTTAAAGAGTCAAGAGTTAATCCCCGGAAGCGTGCACGGTCTAAACACTTCAGCCTTGGCTGAGCAGCCAGATGACATAAATACTATTTCCCCAGCTGTTTACATGACCTTTGGCAAGTCTAGTCCACCTGTGCTCTCCTCCGTTAGACAGCAGTTAGTCCTGGTACTGTTTCTGATTACATGTTCACGCAGTGCCTGGTCTATGGCAGACCCAATTCTTAGCACCAGCATTGCCAAAAGTCCATCACTGGCAGGGACTCACTACAGCTTTAAGTTGTAGAAATGCAAGGTCATCCAAGGCATTGACAAGACCCTGGGCAGACAGTTGGCTGATGGCCTTCACCAGGTAGCACCTGGTTCTCTTTAGAGTATGGCAGAGCTGGAAAGGGGCAAAACCAAAACAGGAGCACTCTGGCCACCAACATAAGCGACAAAACATTGGTCCTGATCCAAGGACCAAAAAGTACCCAAGAGTAACATATCTCCTTGTGCCTGTTAGTCAAGCTGTACCAGTTCCTTAGCCTGTTGGACCAACTCCAGCTGCAACAAGGTGGTACTGAAACTGTGCATCATGAGCTGCACCAACTGGTCCCATCCTCCCCCTGTCCTACACAGCACAGGAGATTAGGCTGCCAAGGCAGAAGAATTAGATGTTCATGGTGGGGCTGGTCACCATTTCAAGGTGTGTCCCCCTCCGCGTGAGCTGTGGTACTTGCTTCTACACTGAGGGCAGAGGAGCGAGTCAGGATGCCCATCCATTTGGCCATAGCTGCCATCCAAATGTCAGGGTGCTACATTGCTCTCAGAACTTTGGAAAGCCCAGATGGCTTACAGACACTTTGGGGAGATACCAAGCACCTCTGCAATCGCACCAAGCCCCACACCATATCCAAAGACACAAGCTCACCTGGGACACCACACCACATGGCGTTACACAACGAATGTGCTTACTGCTCAGTAAAGCAATTCTAATTCTTACTCCACAGAACAAAACAGATAGAAATACTGGTCCTTAGAGCAGCTACCTTCAACAGTGACAGCTGGCCAGTCCAAGAGAGGCATAGTGACTCTATTTGAGGATTACTTTTCTCTAACAACACACACAGAAACAAGGAAGCCTTTTTTAAATAAAACCATGATGCCCATTTAGTTACAAGAATGAAACATGACTCATGATTCCAAACTATTTATTGCTCTGTAGTAGCTTGTCTAACTAAAAGCCTTGCTAAAGAGGAAAACAAACACTAGCCTCTGGCAGTCAGTCCTAATTCCTTAGGAGCTGCTATACATGCAGATAGCCAGAAAACTGGACAACAGACCAAAAAATCCACCTTCCTATGTCAGCATACCAAGCTGTCATCTTTCAGCTCAGAACAGCTTCTTCCTCTCTGCAAAGTTATCTGAGCCTTTCCGTAGCTAGTTGGATGGATAAGTTTTGAGAAAACTGTAATAATAAAAAGTGTTGTATTGCTCTTTCATTGTAGCAGAATGATTACAACCCTTCCGGCTCTGAAAATGACATGAAAATTTTTCTAAGTTGGAGGAGAAAAGTGATACCAGTGAGATAAGCAAGTACTTAATTGCATGGCTCTTTTGGGCTGCAGAACAGCCCAGCTGGGGAATGGCACAGGAGTCTACAGGGCTTGACTGCAGGAGGACAGTGACTTTTACCAGGGCTCTTCCAAACGCTCCTAGTAGGGTGGCACAACCCCAGCTGCAATGCTGGGGCCTTCTTCCCACTCCTTGGCAAGCTATGTCAGATGAATCTAGTCAGTGGATCAGAGGAATCCAATAGCCAGAGGCATCTGGCACGTGGAGACATGAAAGAGGAGGAAGGGTGGAGAGCTACAGATAGGTGAGAGACTCACTGTAGGAGGATGGAGAGCAGAAATCAACTAGATTTTCTTTCTTAATGCATGAGACATTTTTGTGGCCAAGACCAGACCCCCTCCATCACCCAGATGGGTTTTATGGGTACCTCCTGAGAAAGCCACCATTTGATTTGAGAGGGCTGGGAAGGGCTCTCCTCAAACACAGGCAGCGTGGGAGAAGACCAGCCAGCACATGAGCAACTCTGAAGAGCAGAGCAAATCTTGGTCCAGTCTTCCCCCCATTCCTATCCCTCCCAGTTCCCAAATTCCCCATTGAGATAGCAGCATAGACCAGGCAGCCCATCAGCAACCCACCTTCGCTGTAAGGACAATGAGAAGTCACTGCAACACTGTCCCTGGAGACACAGCAAACCAGGAGGAGGAGGAGACCTTCCTTCTGTGGCCACATGAGATTGGTAGCCCTCTCCTTGCCTTTGATCAACCTTCTCACAGCACCACGCTGGCCGCATCCAACCTCTCCCTTCAGCAGCTAAATGGGGACAGCAAGGCCCTGTCCCACTGGGCTGGAAGCCACCTGCAGCCACGAGGCACATCAGCTGTGTAAGTCCAACTGCCCAGAGACATGGTGCCGGAGAAACAAAGGCACCTTGTCCTACAGTGTTGCGGTGAATCGCACCATTATATCCCACTCCTGCGGCACACGCCCTGTCAGCACTGGGAGGAATTTTGTGAATATTTTCCTTGATGCAACTAGGAAATGAGCAGCATTCCTGTTTTACAGAGGCAGAGAGGGTAGGATTTTGCCGAATTCACAGCCTCTCCAAACTGTCTTGTGTCTTAAACACGGACACATCCTTTCCTAACCCTACAAAATACCCAAGCAATAAACTTTGGAGAGAGACACTGTCATGCACCGAACATCACCCCGTTCCCACAGCTATAACCCCCTGATCTTCATCATGGCACAGAACGAAATCTTTTGCAATAGGACCACAACCTCCCACAAGACCACTTCAACAGCAGTTTAGTAACATCTCCCAGCAGCCGAATGCCACCTGAAGAAAAAGCCCGTCTTACCATGGATTGAGCTGTCAGCCAGGGTATGTAGCCATGTGAATGGAAAGAGCTGGTGATGAAAGCTGCCTGCTCTAACTTTTCAGCTACTTTATTGACTCACTTTAAGGGGAGGGGAAAAAAAAAGGAAAAAAAATTCAAGGAAGTAATGTTCCTCTCCCAAGGTGCACTGCAAAACATTCTTGGTAGACATGGAAACCCCTGGCAGGCTGCCGTCGCTTGGCCAGTCTCCACATTAACGTTTCAGCAAGCAACTCAATACTTGAATGGCTTTTAGAGAATTTAAAGGGAAACAGCAGCCGCGTACGGACAATGCAGCTGCCACTCCCTGTAGGCAAGCATTACGGGTGTTCCTGAGTTTGCCTTCAGCTCTGTGGAGAAGCTTGTTGTGCTTCTCCGGTGCACAGGGCAGGCAAGTTATGACGGAGCCATCTGAAAACAAATGCAGCTGCTGCACTGCTCCTACAAAGGAGGTTTCCTAGCCAGAGTCTTCAGGGACTGAGGGCAGCCTTCAAATACCTAAAAGGGAGCTGCGAAGATGAAGGGAAAAAAGTTTCATAATGCTCTGGGGATTAAACTGAACCTAAAGGTATTTAAGAAGATCCATTCCTCCCTTCTCCTGGTTTCTCCCCTCTCCTGGCTCCCAGCTCTCCTCCCTTGCCCTGGGGCTGCCTCCTCTTTGCTCATGGTTGGGCTGAAGAGCGATGGGGAACTGAGAGCCTGGTCTCCCTGGGAATCTCCAGACACCCAGGAGACCAGGCAAGCACATGGGCTTGGGACCTTGCTGTCCTGGGGGAAGAGTGATGAGAGCAGAGAAAGCCTGGAAGTGATTGCTGGAGGGCATGGAGGCTCTGGGTGTGGTTGGACAGAGATGATCCCACACTTGAGCAGGAAAGGAGACCCTCCATCTTCCCCCAAAACCCTTGTTCCCACTCATTCAGGAACGTGTATCCTGCACGGCAAAGGGTTATTTCTCTCCAAACACCGTAACCCTGCACAGTGGCCATCACCGCAGCTTCAAGATGCTTCAAAGCACATAGAATCATAGAATGGTTTGGGTTGGGAGAGACCTTAAAGATCATCTGGTTCCAACCACCCTGCCACGGGCAGACACCTTCCACTAGACCAGGTTGCTCAAAGCCCCATCCAGCCTGGTCTTGAACACTTCCAGGGTTGGCACAGGAAAGGAATCAAGGAATTCCACATGGAGGAAAGGAATCAATGTGCACCCAGCAGAATGAGCAGCGTAACAGAGCTGTGATGCGTACAAAAGTTACCCACCGGGTCAGTCTTGGATTTCCGTCAACAGTGCCTGCAAAGGGTTTTACGACACGTAAGTGAGCACAAGCACACGCAGGACACGCAACTTCTCTCTTCAGGAGCCTTCTCACAAAAGATGTTTGCATTAGAAATCTCTGTTAAGAAATCCCAGCTATGTGGCAGATATCGATATCAATAAAGCCAGAAAAAAGCACAAAGACTCACTTCCCTGCTCTCTTCTTACATGCTGGGTGCATTTCCAAGAAGACCAGACCTCCAGTCCCCCACGGCTCTTTGTCCATTTGCCCATCAGCCCAAATGCAGGCAGATAGAAAAGGGCGGGGGAGAAGATGAGGCAGGCAAGAGCCACATCTCCTTTCAGTGGTTTGACCCCTGGGGCAAACTCGCACGGTTCAGGACCACGACATCCTCCCAAACAGTATTGTCGTGCTTTTGCGTAGCAACAACGCCAGCCCTGCAGTTATTGGCAAGGTGACATGTTTAGCAAGAGCCACATTTCATTTATTTCCCAAGAGGATGCAAACAGCACAAGCTATAAATAGGAAGCTGACAAGTTTAACAGCGCCTGTGTTTTCACTAAGAATCAGTGGTCATCCACTCATTGGTGAGTACGTAACAGCATGTGCAGTGTGGGCTATGAGTAACCTTATCTGGTGAGGGGTCATTGCTGGTAGGGCTGTATACGGGAAAAGACAACTATTTCCCCTCTCTCTGCAAAGCCCACTTCCTCACCATTACTAAATTCAGAAGTTTTGCAACACTTCTTTTTCTCTCTACAAAATATCCAGCTCGAGGGGTCAGGTCATCAAATCAGAAGTAGATGCTTGCGTATAAAGAGTTTGTTTGTCCTCCTTGTCATGAAAGAAAAGCGCTAAAAGATCTGGAGTCTGCAGAAATCCACATTTCTTCCCCCTGAAAACTAAAGGAGGCACTCTGCTTCAGTGACCCATATATAGAATAAGAAATCTGGAGGTTGGGGGGAAAAAAAAAAAAGATCAAGTTTGTTTGTGCTATTTTTGCATAGCTCTTGGCACAAAAGTTTTCCAGCAGTGGTCTGATGCCATGGCAGGCCTGGTTCACGAGCACACAGAGGAGATAGCTTCCCATCAGCAGCAGGAAAGTCACAGCCTAACTTGCTCAGTGCATTAAAAAACAAAATAAAACACCAAAAAACTACATCTCTTGGGAACCTGCAAATAAAAAGATGGGAGCAGTGTTGAACTCCAGCCCATGGGCAAGGCACTAATAATAAACTTCATTCTGGAAATAGCAACCCAGAGGCTTAGGGAGCTCATACGGTGTTTGACCCAGGTCACAGCAGGTGCATTTCCACGAGCTCCTCTTAAGTGGACTCATGCTCAGACAATGTTTTCTAAAAGGAAGCAGTTCCATAAGCAGCAGGACTGGCAGCCCAGTTTGCCGTGGGTTTATGCCCTGTGGTTGCATTTGCTGGTGTCTAGCAAGATGCAGGTACAAACCAAAGCTCCCCACGGCTCATTTTTTAAATGAAATGCACAGAAATTCAATATCTCCCAGACCTTTAGCCCTTGGCCAGTTTCAGCTGAATTAAAGCAAAGCAAAGTTTCAGAAGTCCAGAGGAGGGAAGGTAGGGTGAAGGGAGGAGGAGAGGGGCAAGCAAAGTATCATGTCTGAAAGCCCCATTTTTCATCAAGCTGAAAAACATTAAAACCAGCTCAGCGAACCACTGCTTAGGATCTCAGAGCCCCAGGCTGGATTTTCATCAGGGAAAGGAGGACCAAGCTGCACAACTTCTGAGGCATGTGCATAATTCCCTGCCTCGATGCTGCCACCGTCTGTTGTCTGCTGATGAGACCGCAGAACACAGCATCCTGCGCTCCCTTCCCACCACACCCAACTCTTATACCGATTTTTTTGAGCACAGTTTGCCATCACCTCATGTGTGGGAACACAGCAGCTGACAGTCACCGTATAAGTCTACAGCAAGCACCAATGCAGCAGAGAACCGAACGGCTGCTTTTCATCCGAAGCAATGTACATGTTGGCATCATTCCACCCTCCTCTAATCTTCACAATCTAATCAGTGATGCAAACCTTAAAGCTAGACTGCCTATTTGAGCTTGTAAAATATTAATTTGCTATGAAGCTATTTTTCCTGAAATTGTGCTAATGTCTCTAAAAGAGCTAGAACACAGTGACAGGGGTGGACTAGATCCTCCCAGGCCTCATTGCTCGTTTTCTTGCCTAAAATCCCAGGCTTCTCCCAGTAAAGACTACAAGAAATTATGAGTATAGAATATAGTAAACCTGGTTCATCCAGTCGTTCTCCTCCTGACTTTCTTTTTCAGTCTGTGGCCGAAGGTTTTGTTTGCTCCTTGGTGGAAGAACAGTCCATCTGAGAGTCCCATGCCCCCTCAAACCCCTCAAACTGTGTTTTACCTACCCATCTGATTCAGATAATTTTCTTGAGTGCTTCGAGCAGAGCTGAGATGGAGATGGTGGCCCTGCAGCTTTAGCTTCTACAGCCTGCTACACACATGCTCTTCCCAGTTGCCTTCAGCTCCCTTCAGAGATCAAGTCCCAGTGAAGTTGCAGGCTGTAGCAACACATCCACAAGCTCCTTGAGGGATGAAAGATGCTTTTAAAATCCCAAGATGTCAAATACTCATCTCTAGTAACACTGGACTCTGCTAGCACAGGGTAGCTACGATACTGGTGATGCATCTGCTTGGCTTACAGCCCTTTTTCATTAGGGGAGGAGAATTCTCTCAACAGGCCAGGAGAAAAACAAGAACAAGAGAGCTGGAATCAGTCAGGCAGCAGAAAAAAAAAAAAAAGGGCAAAAAAAAAGCAAAGCCAGGGTCTTCATGAGTGAATCACCTTCCTCTGGGGGAGCAGCAAGAGTGCCGAGTGCTACTTTGCTCCCTGTGTCCCCCCCTTCATGAAGCCCGGCTTGAGAAGCAGCAGAGCACTCTGTAAGCGACACCAGTCTAATTAATTAATGACTCCCCGGCGTCAGCTCTGTGCTGCTGGGTTAGAAAGGAAGGCAGTAAAGAAGGGCCAGGACAGCACGCGACCGCTTCTGCTAAATGCTGAACGCTGCTGAGAGCTGGCTGGGTTATTCATAACCTCCCCTGCTTTGGGCTACGGCGCAGAAGTCGGAGATATACCAGAAAGAGAAGATGGCGTGGGATCCACCCTTGCAGCATCCTCTCTCCTGGGTGAGGTCTTCCTCCCTCTTCTTGTCCTGCTCGAGAGCTGCCATGGCACAGTTAATCGAGGTAAGGAGCAACTTGCTTTACAGACTGGGGGGTCGGGGGTGCCCAGGAATCATGTTTTTTCCATGCATGTTACCCAGGGAGGACAGGTAGGGCAAACAACAGGGAATTTAAGGTGGCTCCAAGGAGTTAGAGGCTTCTTTGGGAGATGCTTGTTGCTTTCCGCAAGCCCGGCACTAGAAGGAAGGTGCTTTCAAAATGCCAGTAGTTGCTGCTGAGGACAGTCAGCACTTAAGGGCTACTTTAAGCCCCAAAGAGGGCTTGACACAGCGCAAAGGGCCAAAGTCACAGTACAGCATTTTCTAGCCCAGTACTGTGTGTCCAACAAGTACCCCACATCAGAGGCTCAGGGAAAGAAGAGAAGGACCAGGCATGACCCAGGAGATCCTGTCCCTGGACGTACCTGCCCAAGTTAAACATTTGGACTGCATTTTTCGTCTTCTGCCTTCCCTCATTTCCTCTAGTTCAACAAAAACATTAACTTTTGAGGTCATATTCCTCACCCACAGCTCAGTTTCAGAGCTTTCCCCTGAGGATGACTACATGCTCCCACAGCCCCAGCTCCCTACAGCAAGGCTGGGATGAACCAGGAGGGAAGAGCAGCTTCACAACCCAGGACTGTGCCCTGGAAGCAGTTGTAACTCATTGCCAGCAGTTTCAGAAGTGAGAACCCTGCCTGGAAGGGCAGCCCCCCAGAATTACAGCTGCTGAAAATTTGGCGGCCCAGCCATTTTCAACCTCTTCATCACTTTTCCTAAGGTCTGAGCCATGATAGAGGCAGCTGCTGCATTGGTCCAGGGTCAGAGCCCCAGTACTGCAGTGCCGATGAGCAGCATGTTCTTGCAGCAGAGCTTGCTTTGCTCAGATTTCTGGGTTTAGCTAAACTGCTCGAAAACGCATCTCTCAGGCATAGCCGAGTTAAGGGTTCTGATGGGCTAGCATAAGAAAAGATTTTTTTCAACTTTTAAAACTTTGCATCCCTGGCTGCCCTGCCCCTCACCTGGCTTCACACCAAGCCAGGTCTGATCTCCACAGCCTTTGGTCCGCAGATTTTAGCAGTTCATCACCAACAAGTAAGAGGCAATGACAACTGTGCTGAGTTCATGTCCCCACCCCATGGTCCATCTTCTGCCCTGACCCTCTGGCTGTCTCATTTTACAGTTACTTAATTCAGGATTTTCAAATGGGTCTACGAACCCATCCTATCTGACCATGATATAACATCCCCAGCAAGGCAAACAGGAACCTAAAACTCCTTTACAAACTCACACACGCTCTGCTGTAGACATTTTTCACATTTTTCCAAGATATTCAGCCTACAGCAGCTCTCAAGGTGACAAGTGAGGCAGAACTTTCTCTTACAGTGCACATTTCACAAAGCATGCTTCACTGATGCCAGGGCGACGTGCAGACACAGCATCCACCCCACCAGGAAGATGTTCCCTTTCATTAAGTTTCAGAGACACACACTTTACAGGAATTATCCTCATGCCAAAGCAAAACAACAATAAGTGGCAAAACTACGAAAATTGTTATAAAACAGGTGTAATTTTATGGTCTGCTTTACTTATACCAGATTTTCTGGAAAATTTGTCTACTTCTTATAGCACATCAGAGGGAGCAAATCTCATCTGGGAACACAAGCTACATGGCATGGCAGGTTAACTACCAGGTATCCAAAAATGAAATTAGATGAACAGTCAATTTCTGTATTTCTAAAAGCAGATGAATTACAGGCTGCTCTGAAGCTCTGCAAGGACTTTTTACTTCAAATAATTATACAATGTGGTTATCCTAAATAATTCAATTTATGCTAAGCCAGCCCACCAAAGCAAACAGAGAGAAGGTCAAAGGGGCTGGACATCAGAGCATTTCAATGAGCTCAAAAAAAAAAAAAAAAAAAAACAAACCACCAAAACCAAAAAACACACAGTAAGGAGAAGTAAAGAAACAAGAAGATGCTCTTGTTTAATGGTGTTCAAGTGTTTTCAAATGTGCAGATTCATGTGCACTTTCCACTTGGGAGCAAAGAGGCAATAAAAGCCTCTGAATATTGAATCTAATTGCATTGACAAAAAGCCTTCCTCTTTCATAGGCCTTTTGGAAGAATTCTCAGTCCCCCAGGTTGAAAGTTAACTGTCCAAGGATTAGCAAGGTACCCTGACACTGGGTAAAGTTGAAATTAGCTCTGTGGGCTGCCCTGGACACTGCCCCATTCAGCACACCGGGAACCTTCCTGTAACGTGCATTACAGAGAGACCTCCTGCACTTCACCCAGAGCTGCGGACTCTTCCCCATGAGCCCCTTGCTCAAGTTCAACTGTAGTTTGTACAGGTTTGTGAAGATACGTACCCACGCAGCTCTACCTAGGCACCCCCCAGTGCCTCCATATCCTGACCTTTAAAATGCATTCACATGCTCAGACATTATGAGGTGCTAGACAGACACCTAGAATAATGGGAAAAGGCTCTTTTCCAGCATCACACCAATGCTCTAGCACCAAGAAGACTGAAGAACAAGAAAGCACGGCTTTGGCTTTTTTTTTCTCCTTCGCACAGGACCGCTCAGACAATGCATTTAGCTCCCGTAAAATAATATCCATTACATGAAATGCATATAGCACTGGCCCATTCCTTAGCTTTCCACCTTCCCCATCATTTGTCCAAGATCCCCAGCTAGGATGAAGTATCCATTTCAAAAATCAGGCAGCTTACACAGGGAAGGAGGGACAAGGTGATAGTACAATTCACACTACTACTACTGGTTTTGTCCATCAGACCTTCAACATGCCCAAGGGACACTCTGGAAACAGAATTAGGACGAGTTAGGGAGGAAGGAATATCAACATTTCCAGTGCCTCTAGAACAGAAATTTCCTCTTATAAAGGCCAGTATAAACCCCATCACTTCTTAGATTTGGCCCTCTTTGGGCCGGGGCTGAAAATTAGCAGCATAATGTTTTATGACTATTTTGTAAGCAGCTTAAGGAATAGTCTACTCTGCAGCATAACAGGAAAACCATCAAGACTTTGCACTTTGGGAAAGCACAGGGAAATCTCTACGCTTATTTGAGACACTTTATTGATACTAAAGACTGATAAACCAGCTGGAATAGACCACATTTTCCCAGTCATCCTCATGTGATTCATTATTGAGTTCCTAACTGACATAATTATCTTCTCATTCCTATCCCAAGGCTTTTCTCAGCCCTCATTTGATTTACCTGGGTTTTATCCTTTGTTATAAACCTTTCTGTCTGACTGCAGACCTCTGAAGGAAAGAATCAGGCTAGATAGAAACAAACAAACAAAAAAATAAAACAGTCTGAAAGCTGGACCTTGGCACTACCTACTGATTTATAGCACGGGCCCACCTCCTTTGGGTGAAGTTTAGGCCCATCAGCCCCATTGGTTATCACAGGGCGTTCTGACCCCAGATGTAATGTATTCCTCACAGAGAAAACAATCAGGATAACCTGCATCAGGTCAGCTCTTAAGATACCTGGACTGGGTGTGAAGTTGGACACTTCTTAGGTAGGAAGACACATCACATGTTTGGGATGTAGCATGTGGTGTAGTCAATTATCCGCTTGTTGAGTCAAATTCTGGATCTGTCAGACCTTTATTAAGCTCTTGGTCTCTAGATTGAAGTTTGGAGTTTCCCAGGCAGGAGGTGAAACTCTGTCCTGGGAAGTCACATAAAAAACTCTTCAGAAGCTTTATCAGACCAGAAAAAGTTGCTCCTTCTGTCTACCTAGAAAGCAAGAAAAATAAAGATACTTCCAATCTCCTGTCATTCTAGCTTGGACTCATTGGAAAAACTACAACACAGACTTGAGAATAGGGGAATAAAACACAAACCAAAAGCACCCTAATCTTTTCTACTAGTTACAAATAGCGTCAGTGGAACAAAAGCAGATCCTGATGGAGTTGGGCAAGATCACTGCAAGACAAATGGAAGGCCATTTTAAAAAGTGAGGGGTTAATTAAAGGCTTTCAGATGTTTTCCAAGTCATTCCACTTTCAAACTGCCATATAGACAAATGATATATTTGATACACAGGGTGTAAAGTGAAGTTCAGTTTATACTACACTTAGCTGTATAGTGTTGGGCTCAAGGGATAGTAACCCTCATTTGTAGCCTCCAAATGAGTGTAATAGATGTTATGCTGTATGCAATAACCTAAAAATACTCATGTGTGATTGTAGTTTAAATGAAGGCAGGTAAAATTACCAAGTAGTTATAGTGGACTCCTGAGGTTAACTTCCCATGTGGATGCATAGATTTAACTCAGTAGCTGACAATAAGAAGAACAAACGAGAAAATAATAGTTCAGGAGGACATACCCAAACAACATACCTGATGATCTGAGAGATAAAAGTGTCAGCCTTAAGAATGGTATCTTTAAGGAAGATACCAGTAGTTTGGGTCAGCTGGATTCAAAATATTATAGAAAATTACAAAAGCTATTTTCTGGAAAACTCCTTGTCATGGTCTGTCTGAGGAGACAGGCTCAAGAGAGAGGGGTGGAGAGTATACAAAGTCACTGGCCCCTCCCAGACCCAAACCCACATAAATGTTAAGGAAAAACTTAGACATGCTCTCAGAGCATTTTTATTATTTGCAGAGAGCTTGCATGTATAACTAAATCTATTGCCTCTGCTAATAAACAACTATCCTAAATGCTACAGCTGTGCTAAAGATGCTATTGTGGGACTGCTGTCATTCTCAGATGAAAAGAGGCATCAGGGTTCAATCTGAAGCTGTTATTAACAGGACCATGAACAGGTCCAGGTATGAAAAAAATCAGGCTGCCACGGGGAACAAGGGAGGCTGGAGGTTTGAGACCACAAGAGGTGTCCCTTCGCCAGCCCAGGAGCAGCCCTAGCACAAGCAAGCCTCACAACCAGGGTGACAGATATATCTACACCATAATTTAACACTACTAGATTTATCAGCTATCACACTTAAATTCAGTCATTATGATTAGCCTTTTTTTCCTAAATACATAACCCTATTATGTTGGCCCTTGACCTATGAAGCCACAGATCAATTATCATTACTGTATTTTCAGTGTTGTATCTGGACCCTGCCAGCGTTTCCCCACCACTGCAGAGGATTTTGATGGACTCACTAAGTAAGTTTTGCCTGCATGGAGGTCCATTATCAGATTGTCCATCTCCTTATTACTTGGAAGGAGGGGAAGGGAGAGTACGCGCATGTGCATTTATTTAAAGCTCAGTCCTCCCGAACCATCTGTGGCCTTTAGATATATGCAAATGCAATTAGGAATAAACATTGTTAGTTTTTTCAAAGCCCAGCCATGCTGCAGGCAAAGCAGCAACACCAGTCAAGCCTAATTAGAAGGGGCATTTTAAAAAAGGACCTTGAAAAGCAATGCCTTTTACAATTTTTCTTCTCTGCTGCTCAATGAAGTGAATAAAACTCCTGACTCCAGCAGCTATCTCCTTTTCCACTGGGGATGATACCTCTGCTTCCCCACCCATCAGCACTGACAGTTTCTGCCTGCCTGAAATGAATCAGAAACAGAGTAATCATGATTTAACTAAAAAAAAAAAAAAAAAAAAAAAAAAGAGAGCCAATGTCAAACTGTTCTGACCTAAAAATGCGACTTGCCTGGGAATGATTTAGTGTTTCGGGGTTTAGTTGATGGTTTACAGCCCTGAGTGTCCAATGTCAGTTCAGATCCAGCTCCTTACAGAGTGGTTTCTGCCTCCTCCCAGCCCTTGCTGGGCACTTGGAGAAGCTGCAAAGGTGATACCAGCACACAACGTAGAGATCCTTTCTTCAGTGCAGTCTGAGACACACTGGGATGAGGGAGACGTGCCTGAGTTCCACCCCACACGGGGACACGCCATTGCAGAAGTCGTCTTCACTGCCTCCAGTCTTCTGGAGTCTTTCGTTTAGTGCAACTGCTTTGCATAGATAAAGCAATGCTGTTAGTCTTCATACCAAATGTAAACTCTTCATCCATCTGTCCATATTCCACTTCTGGACCATACTGGTGGCCAAGGGCACGAGTTCACCCTTGATGGAACTAGGATTGTTTTTCCCCTCAGGGCTGCATAAGAATTTCCTTGTCCCAGGTTCATCTCTGCTGCATTTCACCTCCTCACATCTTTTTCTTTTATCCCAAATCCAATCATTTTGTTATATTCACATTTATTGCCAAGTACAAATCAGCAATTCCAATTTCTTGAAGCCACTAAGAATTACTTTCATTACAATGTTTTTTCCCCCCCACTGTACGTTTCATCTCCCAAAGCTAAGAGGACAAGATGTGGGCCAGTGTTGCATCTTTCAACCCACTTAAGAGTTTGGACACCTTGTCTGGTCAGCATGTGTAGTAACGCAAACTTAGACATCTGCTACCGAGTCCCAGTCACACACACAGGCAGTTGCCATAGATCAGCTTATGTGCGATAATTTGCTAAGCTGTGGTAGCTTCACCATTACATTACAGTAATTTCACTGCATATTTCAGCCCTACCATTCAATGCTCACTCTAAGAGTATGATGAAAAGTTACAGTGATTCAACCAAAGAATCTGCATGAATGGTCAAGACTTTGCAGCAGTCTTGCTTCATGCCTTTTTCCTTTGCACTTTTGTCTTAAGTATGCAATATATTTTGCTACTTTACCTTATGTACTGCTTCACATCAAGAGCTTTTGTGAAGCCCAGGGAGGCGGCAGAGATCTTCAACCTTGTTGTTTCTTCCCTCCAATGCGAGTTCAGCCTTGTTTAAGGTTATGCTGTTCCTCATCCACAGCTTGCTACCAGTTTATGGACAATTCTGGAAGAGGTGCTCCAGTCACTAGCATTCCTGCTACTGATGGTAAGCACATGCTTCTACAGTGATCCAGAGTCCTAGGCTGCCCTCCTTTTGAGGCACACAATTGCTGTAGCACCCAATATGTCAGCAAATCCCTTACCTTTCTGTCTATTTACATCTTCCCCATCTTTTACCAGTCCAACAGCTTGTTCATCATTCCTGTATGACTTAGACTGGAGAACATTTAAACATCAAAATAATGCCTACTACATATTCCATCTCTGTGAAGGTTTCTACATAAATTGTGCAGCAGTTAGAGGAGGATCTCGCAATCCATTCCGTTTCCCAAAAAGCTATTGATCTGTGCTATGATCTCGAGAATATTTTTTAATTACCCATCTCAGCTACTCTACTCTGAACTAGGAAT
The DNA here is from genome assembly GCF_047370975.1 of Nipponia nippon. Classification (NCBI taxonomy): domain Eukaryota; kingdom Metazoa; phylum Chordata; class Aves; order Pelecaniformes; family Threskiornithidae; genus Nipponia; species Nipponia nippon. The sequence goes on from NW_028262290.1 coordinate 165,645,584, forward strand.
ATTACTTCTGTTGAACAAGGATGATGCATCAAGTGCTTTGAGATGCCCAGAGCAAAGAGGCTAACATTGGAAGGTTCGGCAGGCAAAAGAGGCAAGGATGCCTGATCCCACAGCTCTGTGCCTAACACTGTCAATGCAGACCCTGCCTTTGGTTTACTGCTTCTGATTACAATTATTCTGCTGCTGCAGAGTCAGTCCTATACAGAAGTCACACAAAGAAATGAACACATCCCGCTCTTGACTCTTGCTGGAGACAGGCACAGAGGGCAGCATTTCAGACTCAAAACCTGTGTGTGCTGTAGAAAACTGGTACCACTACTTCCAAGCCATGGAGCTGAAGGTGGGTTCTTGTTCCTTCACCTTCAGATCTGCAATTTGCATTCTTGTCTACTTTATCTTATTCTGGATTCTTTGATGACATGATACTTATGATTATTGCTGATTAATTATTAACTATAAAGCAAAACAATCAGCTAAAGATCTTCAAGTTCTGGTGCATGACATACCCCATGGCTGGTCAAAAGGCAGGGAACCAGGTACATGACCCACAAGGGGTTGCTTTCCACAGCTGTAGACAGGGAATATAAGCCACAAGGCATGGCTCTCTTCAGAGCAGACCCTCATGAGAAAACACACTTCTTGGATGCAGATAAATGCTACAGCCTCTCTCTTGTCTTGGGACTCTTCATAGCAGACCACCACCACACACGCTGAGTGTTCCACCATAGTCAAGAAAGCGTGGAGCATTGCATTGCTGTGTACAAGACAGGCCTGCAAATGCCACAGCAAGGCAGATGGAAGGAAGGACCACTGGCAATCTGTAAGGCTCACCTGACCAGGCAGTACGTGCACGATAACCTCCAGAGCTGCAGCTCCCCTCCCTGTACTATTGTTAGGTCCTTTGGAGACTTGCTCCTAAGACTGTCTAGAGCAATAGCTACAGTCAGACTTAAACCTTCAGCCATCTACACAGCTAACCCTTCACCTCTGCTCCCATTTGGCATAACCCTGGCAGGACTAACACCAACAATGTCCCTGTTTGTCTGCTCTCTCCTTTCCCTTCTTGATGTGCACGTAAGACTAACCCAGATATGAAGAGTTCCAGCAGAAGCCCCACAATTTCCTTTTCTCACCAGTTTTCCTCTTTTTATCTGGCTCCCTTTCCCAGTTGCCCATCATAGACAAGTTTGGAAGAAAAGACCCATCCTTTGGAGAGCTGAGCTTCACAAAATGGCAAAATCATGCCAATTACTGCAAATGAAGTGTCTCTTGTGAATCAGATTGAGGCTACTCTAGAGGTTAACTCCAGGATCAGCAGTAAGTAAGGACAGCTGAATCCTAAGTTTACTTCCTGCCTTGATGTCTGGAGTCAGCACTTCTAATTAGACAAAATCTTCTGAACCTAAAATGGTGCCCTGATCCCTCCCCAGGGCTTCTCTCTACTGCAACTTCTTCAATTTCTTTTTTGTTGCTGGATGCTTTGTAAGGAGTAGAAAAATCTTACAGTTGAAAAGGGAAATCTTTTGGTGTCAAGTAGCACGGATTCCTACCTCTCTGATTGTCCCAGATGCCTCTACAAGACCACACCACTCTGGCCTGACTTTCTTTCTCCCTTAGTTCACCTGTAGCAATTCTGGTTTTTGAGCACTGGATGCCCCATGGCCAGTCCCTTCACTAGGGGAGACAGCTAGCTGTCACAAATTGCGATAAAGTGTGTCCGGGTGGTGCTGAGTAGCCAAGACAGCTTGGAAGAGACCAGCTCAGACAACAATCCTATTCACCACAGATGGATTCTCAATAGGATGCCCCTGGGAGACAAAGCACTCCAGACACGGCGGGAAGCATCCTTCATTAGGAAGAGACTAAAATATGGTTTGTATTGCACAAGTAGGCAAGTAATTGGAGAGCAGCTCCAGCTCCAATTCACTCTGTGGTATCCATTACAGCTGTGTTTTAACAGCACTTTCGTGGGCTGAGAAGGGAAGGGCACCGCAGGGAGTCAGATGTGCCTGTTTAGGAGATTTTTTTTTTTCAGAAATGAAGTGTTTACAGCTTCTGTGAAAAGGCTATTGCCAATTCAGATCAGGTACTACATTCAGATATAAGGCAATGAAGGTGTTTTGCTAACAACCCTCTGAAAGATCACATTAACACTATGATTTGCTCCACCACAACACATCATAACGTGAAGTTCATTGGAAGTGAAGAGTTGTTAACCTTTGATTTTCTAAGCCATCAGCCAAGACAATAATTGCTGCTTGTTGGTACGTGTGACTCTACTGTATCACCACTGCACTGGGACCACAGGAGCTGGTCTAGACAGTCTGTTTCACTGGTAATTTTTGTCCTCTTAACACACCTGTAAAACATGTTCAACCCCATTTCAGAGATGAGGAACTGAGGCACACAAGAAATAAGAACGGGATCTGCAATGAGACTAAGGTACCTTGTTTATCCAACACCTAGGTACTATGGAGGCCATCAGGTCCTTGTCCCATTTCCATCTAAATGGTCACTCCAGGGAAGTTTCTTCTACCAGGTGTCTGTAAGGCTGTTTGACCCAGGCTCTCCCATAGAAACTTGAAGACCTACTTGATAGTCAGTGGAGCGGAGGTTGCAATTCACCTCATCTGAAGTACTAGCCAAATCACCACTAAACCACATAAGGAAAGCTCACATCTTCACAAGATAAGGCTCTCATGATTATTATTCAATTTTTTTACCTAATTCCCTGCTTACACTTCACTTTAGAGCCTTTTCAGGAGCTGGAAACTAGAGTGCTGTTCATGTTGCACAGACACACAGACACTCTTTACCCAAACCTCCTCTCTTTTTGTAGGTGTGTACTAAACAGGACATTACCACATCTTTTCTGACCTTTGATACAGTACAAGCCACAGAATTTAATTCAAATACACCGTTTTTAGCCTGAATAACTTAACTGATTAAGAAGTGCTTTCCTAAATGACAATCAGGCTTAACTCAACATCTACAAGACTGCTTTAAAAAGTTACTGTTTATGAATGAAGAAAAAACCCAGAACTGTCTCAGTTCTTTATGTTTCATTTCAATTAATTACAAATTCATTTCAAGGCTCGTTTAATGGAGAACACCACTAAAAAACCTGACTTCCTCAAAACAAATATAAATTGAAAGAAAAAGTACACTTACAGCTGGGAAAAGTTCACTTAGTTTTAAAAATAAAGATATTTTTAAGGAATGGATGTGTTTGGTATCCCGTCTCCTACTGAAATTATTTTCCAGATCACAATATGCATACATATGTATATATGCATGAAAGTACAAAAGGAATCTACAAGCTACCCATAAAAAGAAATGAAACAGCACCACCTTGCCAGCAGGCAGTCTCCTGGTTTATTCACGTGAAGGCAAAAATGAGAGAAGCCAGGACCTTCCTCCTGGACTCACAGCACAACAGGATTGTCTCTAGACTTTTAACGTGTTCTCAAGTAATGCAAGGGCTCTCAGCAAATACAGGTTACCTAAATTCTTCATTGCAAACAGCTGTTTGTTCATTACTGTTATTTATATATATATAATAGGATATATATATATATTTATAGAATTCTATATTTATAGAATTTATATATATATAATAGGATATAGCAATAGGATCCCTGGTCTAAGCTTTAATCTCGACTCCTTGATGCTGTCTGTGTTGTTTAATCTCCTTACGGTATATTCTCCTTTCTGCTATGAATCTCTTATAATCTCTCATCTCGCTCTGGAGCTGTGAGAACCAGAGCTCTGGCTGCAGAATTGGAGCCTCTAGCCCAGAAAGACCCGTTTTGAACCAATTTTCCTTACATTTCACGAAATCTGACATCTGTGCTTTCTGACATTAACTTCGCAGGGTTAAAGCAACATGACTGAATCCCCAGTACTTAAATGCAACTCTAATAGCCATCCCAAATTCAGCTTTGCTGTTTTGACAGCTAGAGAACATACTGTGTGGGAATTACTGCCTGCCCATCGTAGTACCCTTCAAGGGGCCATCAATTCCTCATTCCCCAGTGATAATGGAATTTAAATCAAGTGTCCTTTCTCAAGTTATAGATGAGTTCCAGTATCTGTCCCTGTATCAAATCCACATGGCATTTCCCTTCAAAATATCTCAAGGCAAAAGTAGGGAAGCAGCAATATTCCTCTGTTACCAGTGGGGAAACTGAGGCACGGGGTGCCCATACAACATGACGCAGACAGCGCAAGGTGTAGCTATGAGATTTCCCAATTTTGTCTCATACATATAGATGAGGAAGTCACTGCTGTGAAATTGCTATGAAGTCTAGTGCCATTTGAGATGTCCTACAGTATCTGACATGAGTATAGCAGCTGGCACATATGACACGGTGCAAGACCTGTGCCCTGCTGGGTGGGCAGATGGAGGATACTCCACAACACTTCAGACAAGACTAGATGCCTGTATTTAAGAGGTTGAATCCCACCCCCACTCACATCTTTAAAGCCAAGGAGCTATGAAACACCACCACAGAACTGCAGGTTACTGAAGTTTTAGAGGAGTCCTCCCCTCCAGAGGAGTATTCCCTGTGTAGAAAGGTGGGTTAAGGCAACAACAGAGTGCAGACATTCACAGCTTGGACACAAGCCCACACAGTTACATGCCTGAAGGAGCTCCACAGCAGGACAACTGGAGACAAGATTCACATCTTTTCTTGTAGCAGAGCCAGAGCCAACCCTGCCTGCAGGGCAGGTGAGCCAGCCTTGGCCAGGGCCATCTCTGCCCAGCAGACAAATCCTCTACCCCCATAGCAGCTCTAGTGGGGCCAAGGCAGAACAGACAAGTTACCTGGTCCCTTCCTGCACTGCTTCTTCAAGCAGCGGGGTAGCCATATGCTGTGGCACTCACTATGCAGTTAAAGAAGGTGGAAACCAAGTGTGTGCCATGCCCTAGCCCTCCTCTCAGGCGCTATGAAGTCTGAGCAGAGAAAAAGGGACCAATGAGGGGTCAGGAAGGGAACACGCACCAAGGAGGAGAACAGACCCAACATCTTTCAGCACCAAAACGCCAGTCTCAGCCAGGGAAGCAGCTGCCCCATTCTGCTGGCAGGTCTTACAATATATCATGAAAAGTAGAAAGAAACATCCAAAGGCCAGCATCAACTGCTATCTCACACACAATAACTTCTGTCCTGTTTGATCTAGCAGTTCTTCTGCAGTGTTTCTCCAGGGTTCAGGAGAAAGGCAGAAATTACTCTCCAGGCACCCAGAGCCTCCTTCTCCTGGAGGTCAGGCTGCTGGGGCCAACTGTGAGGTAGCACAACAAGGGCTGATCCCTGTCCAGTGGGAGCTGCTTTAAGCCAAGGCCCCTGCCTGAACTACAGCCTTGCCTGTGCCTGGCATGGGCTCCACTGACCCTTAAGCCTGCCCCATCACTACGGACATGTCTGGTGACCTGGGCTCTCCGCCTACCTTGGCTGCCAGCCTGGGCTTGGCCTGCTTCCCTTGTTTGGTCATGGTGGGATGGGGTCTTTCTGGTGAGACCCCTGCCCTGCTGTTTGTGTGGTCCCCCTCAGCTCCCCATCTTTATGGAGCAGCTGGCTCTCATTGCACCCTGACATTTGGCTCTTTTCCTCCTTCCCTTCTCATCTAGCCCTAGCAGAGCAGATACCACTGCAATGCAACTTGTGGAGAAGTCTTTACAAAAAAGAAAAAAAGCCATGTTGTACTTTGCAGCTGAGCCTTAAAAATATCTTTTAAAGATAGGAATACAAAATATAAGAAATTTCCTCCTGACCCCAGGAGGTGGACTCTTTAGAAAAAGTTGGGGCTTCAAGAAATAGCAGCAAAAAGATTTGCTTTGTAGTCACGAAAACTAGCAATACTTCAGATAAATTTCAAAATGGCAAAAGCTTTAGATACAGGCTCTTTAGTGAAGTCTCTGTTCCTCAAAGATTTCCAAATTGTTGGGAGGTCAGTAAACTGGGGTTCACCTTCTGACTGTTTTAGGGACCTTTGCAAATCTTAAACCACATTTCTCTTTTTTTTTTTTTTTTTTTCCTTCCTCTTTCCCAGGCCACCACAGAACCCCCAAAAAAGAAACCGGACCCTGTCACTTCGGAGACGGTGGTGATCTGGGGGCTGCGCCTGTGGCAGGTGATTGGTATCTTTGCCATCTTTGTCCTGGCAGTCAGTAAGTCGTAATTCTCTGCCTTGCACCAACCACAACACCACCCCAAGTAGGACCTGTTCCTGGAGGACTACAGACCAAATGGCCATGGAGCTCACAGGCTGAGGCTCTTTGGTCTCTGTCATCACAGGGCTACATGCAGGGTTTTTTTGCAGCAGAGAAAGGCAGGTGTAGTCTTTGAAGGAACCACAGATGAGCCACCATGGGTTCATCTTGTAACATCCTGAACAACAGGTCCTAGCTGGTGTCATCCTAGAGAGGAAGAGACACTATAGGGCTGTGCCACAGCTGGGACTGTTTTCAGGTGCAGTACCACATTCAGGCCCAAATGCATGTTATAGCCACGGTCCTGCCCTGTCACATAACCATAAAATCCATATGTGACCTCTTGTGGTGCTGTCCCACATGCTGAGGTAAGAAGCCTCAAGAGGTCTGCAGTCACACCTAGATCTGGCATTAAGGTCCCTAACTCCTGTTCTGGGTGCCAAGACTTCCACTTCATTTTAGCAGGGCTTTCAGGACTTAAAAATCTCCCTTTTTTTGGACCCAGGCACTAGCAAGCCACGGGCTCAGACCTGGTGACTGCAGTGGAATGGGATCAGACACTCTTCCACCACACTGTGAGGATCTATCTGGGTATGGCCAATTCCCCACCTGAGCGTCTTCATCCAGCTTCATCCCCTTGCAGCTCAGTCTCTGGGAAGAGTGTAAGCCAGCTTCGCTGTGCATTGCAAACTACTATCATGAGCTTCCTTACAAGAATATTACTTAGGACACTGTCATAACCCCATCAAAATTCAAAGGAAGGATCTTCTGCTCTCTCCTTGAGCCTTCTTCATACAAAAAAAAAAAAAAATAGATTAGTTTGATATGAGTCAAATGTGATAAATCCATTTCTTTCCCATCTTATCGTTACTCTCTAGACTTTTGCAAAGTGTATAATTAATGCATTTCTTCCAGCAAACAAAGTTACACTGACTCATCTACAATTCCCTTGAACCTCCTCTTTTTCCTGTTAAGGACAGGTGAGCAGAGGGACAGAGCCTGTCCTCAGTCCCTGAAGGTAAATCCCATCAACTCAGAGATCACCTCAGATTCTTAACCACTCCAGGAACGACATCACTCAGCCGTACGGACTTAGACACATCTAAATCTTCTATGCATTTTTTACCATTCTTTTCTCATTCTGGCTTGTGACCCTAATTGCTTGTTAAAATTTATTTTGTAAGTGGAGCAATGAAGCATTTTAAAGTGACTAAAGGAAGGTCTTGAGTACCCTAGCCTTCTGCATCATTTCTGCTCTCATTACTCATAAGTGATGAGCATGCTTCAAAACAGAGTGGCCACATGCAAGCTCCTGGCAAGGACCAGACACAGGCAGTGCCAACCCTGACCTACAAGCAGCCGTTGTTTAGGAGAACATGGGTTTGCTGGGGCAGCTCTAAAAAACTAGTATTGCAGACCACTGATTTCTAGTGCTTCCTGTTACTTTTTAATTTGCTGCTAAACCTGCATCTAGATGTAGCCTTAATCTAATCAAAGAGCAGAGCACAGCAATCTGTGTGTTGTTGTCTCTGCTGATATTGGGGGAATCAAGTCACTTCTTGTTGCCACAGCCCCCTCTTCGGCTGCTGCGGGTAGCCTGTATCAGTCCTTCCCTGATAGCCTTCCTATTATGTTCCCATGCTCTGTTTAAACCAAGCATTCCTATTTTCAAAGCAAGTACAAGAATTTTCCTCTGTTTTCTTTTCCCCTCATTGCTCTTTCTGGGCAAACACCGCACCCTACACCCAAAGTCTGAGGGATAACTATTCCTACTGCTTGCCTACTCTCCATCAATAAAGCTTATGTTAATTCACCACATGCCACAACACCCTTTGCAAACAATCACTAGACTCTTCAGAGAGCAAAGTAAACATGGCCAAGTATTTAACCCTAGTGACCCCATACATCATGTGAAATAGGCATCAAAATTAACAGCAGGAGCTTTAGAATGCAAGTAGACTGGTGAAGCAGTTTATTTAACTGTGTTTTCTTGGTTTGGGGGCATTCAATTGTAAAGAGATTTTTGCCCAGTAGGTCTAATTGTTTTGTTGGTCGTTAAAAACTAGCTCTGATAATACCAGGTTATTTAGGGTTACAAGCATAGAAAGTCTTCCATGCTGGCAAATCAACACATCAGGTGGTGCACTACTTGCAGAAAAGAAACTAAGGGGTTTTTTGTTACCTAAAAATACCAGTAGCAAGAAGCGAATGCCCATGAAAGTTTCCTCATCTAGTGACAGCCCAGAAATGAAATGCATTACGGAAAACAATATGCAAAGAAAGTTACTGCCTACGTCTTGTAAGTGCTGAAAGCAGCGAATGATGAGAAACTAAAATACTTTTAAGGATCTGTGTTTAGACAAGCAAACAAATAGGTTATGTGCAATTCAATAAAGTAACATCTGCTTTAAGGTTTGAGTTCGCACTAACACACACAGGTAGTTCAACAAAATCAGACTATTATGTCAGCCTGCTACAAATACATTACTGGAGAGGTAGGAAAGTATTTGCTAGGAGATCACAGGGTTTTGGCTTGCTGAGTCTCAGAGCGATAAATAGATTCGGTGCATCACTATATGGAATGGAGGCAGTTTAGGGCTCTACTGCTCTGTTACAGCCTTTTTGTTTGAAGGAGCTTTCTTTCAGTGAGTAGAGGGGATTTGAAAGCAACCATACCAGCTCAGTCAGCTTTATGAAAACAAGTATTTGGTGAAGACAGCAACTATTAACTAAATCTGTGATCCAAGACAAAATAAGGCAGGTTCAAACTTAATGACATTAGAATAACTGAATCATACAGTCAGTTCTCACCAATTTCTTGTATCTTGCTCCAGCAACATCGTCCTCCTTTGCTTTGCGATCCCCAAAGCACTGATGGTTCCCCAGCTTTACCAGCAAAGCTTTAACTCTCAGGAGCAGACGCAGGTTTTTCTGTGATTAAGCTTTTGGAGGCTGCCTTGGTATCAGTCCAGAAAGCTAGGCAATATTCTACTTTTCTAATGGGACAAGAGCTGGAGAAGAGCTTTAGTATGGCTTCCTTTTCCTGGTTCCAGGAGCACCTTCCCAGTCAGAGCAAGAGGGTAACCCAGCCCCCTAACAGCACTACCCCTCCGCACTAGGAGACAGCAGAGCATCCTTTCCAGGGCTTCTCAGGGCCTGCACGTAATCCCATTAGCTTACCATCTCCTCTTGTTATTAAGGCGTGTCTGCTTTGTCATGTGTCTGCTTTGTCATGTGAATTCAGGTAAGGAGTAAATGAGGATAAGGAAAGGAATTGAGATGCTTTTAAAGTTAATGCCCCTAGCTGCCTCCCTGTGGGTGATTGTGGAGCGCTTGAATTGAATGCCTTTCAGTTGAAATGGAAACAGAAAATAGTTGCCACAGAAAGGTATGGTCCCAGATATGCATGATAATCGCTAAGAGCAGCCACGGGACCAAACTAGAGCTACTCCAGAGTACCCCCACCCCTGAAATGCACCAAGTGGGGATGGCAGATCCTCCACGCTCTTCCACAGCACAAACTCGCTCCCGCTGAGCAACAGAACTTGCAAATATAGCTATGATCTAGGTGTGGTTTCCAACTCTTGCTCTTAGCAACTTCCACAAGATGGCATCATCACATAATAAAAGGCAGGGAAAACAGCCAAATCTAACACTCTCTTACCTTTCCTTATTTAATGAAAAGAATTTAAAAAAAAATATATTAAAAAAATGACATAAAAGCATCTTACATATCAACACATACCACTGAAATGGGCAAAAAGTCTCTAGGGAGATCTTCTAACTCATAAAAAGGTTTTTGGGTAGGTTACAAACCAAATGGGATGCCTTTTAGCTCTACCCAGCATAGACAAGAAGAGATGAAATGTTCGTACACTTGTTAGCAGAAGGCTTTTCTGACTCTCCTGCAGCAACTGATAGCTGGCTTTCTCATATGCCATATGAAAGCATCTCTCTGTTGGACCCGTCCATCTCCATCTTTTTCCTTTGTTTCTGCTCTGTGATAAGGTACATCACGAGAGGAAAAAAACTTTGGGAAAAAAGCAGCCCACAGTAGAAAATACAACTTTGTAGCACATGCAGAGCATCGTTCAGGTGACGCTGGAAGTATAACTCTCACAGGTGTTCTCAATCATTACACAATTCTTATTAATCTACTAAAATATCAGGAATGCCAAGTCTTTTTGCTGCAACTGGAGAAGGCACATAAGAGCTCATTTTTAAAGCAAGCACAGCCTCTACAGGGAAAAATCTGGAAAGAAAGGGAGGAAACAGAAAGTTTCTCCAGTACCACGCAGAGTAGATCAACTCACTGTTGCTCCTCTGCCCCCAAGATTTCAGCTCAGTCATTTTGTCCGTGGTTAAAGGAAACCTTCCTTTTTGGGTACTTGAATCAAGTAGAGCAAGCGTCCTGACAGTGTGCATTGAAATCCTTATCAGGGCTGCCTCTCAGCACCTGGCATAATTCAGCTACTCTGGATTGCTTCTCTGAATGCTGGTGGATAAGAAAAGAGACCCCTTACAGGCAGAAGCAAAGACAACAGTTGCATGTGTCCCCCTCTATCTTGGAGAGACTTTGATGAGACAACAACAGACAGCTGAGATGAGATAGCTGTCAGGAGGATTTGATTCACTCAGGAGCACTGCTCTCTGGTTTCTTGATCTGGCTTCTTCTTTTTTTTTTTTGTCCTGTGAAGCTGTAAATGGGGAACTGAGGCCCAACACTATGGCCCTCATAGGATGGGATTGAGTCATGACCTTGGAATCTTGCACAGCCTGTTTCATCCACAAAGACTGAGGACTTTGCACCAAAAGTACTGTCCTTTGCAAACTGCAGTGCTGTGATGGAGGAGGGGGTGGTCCTGATCCATCCCTGGGAGAGCCAGCAGCTGGCCCAAGGCTTGCCCAGTGTGCTCTCCATTGACTCACCCTTTTCTTTGGCATCACAACCACCATCAACATTTTTCATCAGCCTATGGGCTATTTATTTTCCTCTCTGGATGTTACTTTGCTTTCAAGGTCTGCGGGTTTCCTTGTTTATATGCACCCCCAGGTCTGTTGACAGCAGCCCCCTAGGGAGGATGCAGGCAACACCTCTTTGAGTAATGCCCCACTGATTTCTGCAGACACAATCCAACAGCTCGGTCTGGATTCAGGGCAAAATGCCTCGGGATCCCTGCTGGCATATCCCTCTGGAATGAAAAGAGGGCATGAAGAGGGCAACGGGAGTAGGGACAGTGCTGTGTAGAGGAAGCAATGACTCTTAGCTCCTGCCCAGAGTCCTCCTCTATCTATATCATGCCAGCTTGGTGTAGAGTGTCAGCCAGATGTATTTCAGGTACCACAGGCAGGGAGAAACACCTTTCTTTATCATCCTGTTTTGAATCTACTCTGTTGAATGGAGGAAGTGAGGGAGAAGGCGGGATGGAACTATAGCAGGGATGGGGTTGCAGCAGAGCTGTTACTGCATCCCACTGCAGTGTTCCAGGCAGGAGCTCATGCCTTGTGCTCAACTCAAAATGAAGACCAAGCTGGCTTTGGATGGTGCCAGTCGTCACGCCAGGAAACTGCTGAGCTGCCTAAGCTGGTGGTGACTTTAGACCACCTTGTCTCCATGAGTGGTGGACCTTTAATTCACTGTTTGGTGATGGTGTTTTAGTGGCACCAGAACAGCTCTGGGGCCATGGAAATAGGTTTACTCACTGCACGTCCTTACACGTAGTCTGCACCAGGTCTAGTACTACTGGGAAGTAAGGCTTACCTGGATGAGGAGTGACAAAGTAGTGGGCTAAAGCAGAAGCTGATTGCAAAAGTAGGAGGCTCAGTTCTGATTGCTTTTTCCCTATCTTTGTGTCCTTTTGCAAGGCCTACCAGAGGTGCTTTCCCATTCTCACCTATGCCAGTCAAATGGTAACACGTAGCCCCAGACATGAGCATCAGTAGTTTTTCTCCTGACATATAACCACAGACATGAAAGCCTGAAGAAGCAGGTCTGTCATCAGGAGCGATGCTTGGGAGTCATGAATGCAAAGCTTTTGCTTATCTGCCTGTGTAAACTGGGTGTCTTTCCCTTGAACCTGTCAAAGGTTCAAGAGGAGCATAAAATACTGTGAGAGTACAAGGGGGGGCCTCACACTGAACAAGCGTGTTCCCAGGAATCAAGTATTATTTAACAAGCACCAACAAAGCTCTTAAACATCTTGAATGCAATTAACTGAGTTTAATTTGAAGTGTTAGAGGTTTTATTTACCAGCTTGCTGTGGGTGTTGAAATATAAATGCCAGGCAAAAGATTTACACCATTAAATAACCATTACTTTTTGGATGGCAAATCTAACCAGATGTTTCCCTTAACACGTGGAATTTCCAGCGAGGCACAGATAATTTAGACTGGCTCAGGGATGCTTCACATGCAGCTTTCTGACAGAGGCTTTAGCATCTATCTTCAAACACTGCATCACCCGCAGCCCAGCATACAAGAAACACTCATCAGGGTGCACAGAATAGTATGTGCAGAGGTGGATATGAGGGGAGGAGTCCTCTATCACAGAAAGCATCACTTGGGACAAGGGATAGCTCTTATATGGAGACAATATGTTGAGCCCCTCTTTTGCCCTCAGCCCAAGTTCTCACATGGAAACCTCTTATCACACACGAGACATTTCTTTCTGTTGTAGAACTGTTCTGCACTCGTGTGCCTACAAAATAGCCAAAGCCCCCAAACTTATTGGCACCAGCATATGTAGCTCAAGCTGAGCAAAAAACAGGGTGCTTAAGAGAAAGTTAAGTGTCTTTTACAATGGAAGGACCATTTTTTATGTACTCCAATTAAGAACAAGTAAATATTCTTTCTTCCTGATTATTTTAATAAGAAATAACCTATGTCATTCTTGTTTTGTACAATAACGTTATCTTAAACTTCCATCATGCATGTTCTCTCTCACTCACACACGTGCACAGGCCCAAGGCTACTACAAAACTAGTTGTTGTGATCTCTATCGGCTAAAAAGCACTGGAGATGCCATTGCCTGAGGCTGGCTTCTCTTAAATGTGACAGCTATCAGGTCACATGGGGGGGCCCTGTCTGGAGTCTGCAAGAGGAAGAACTGGGATGTTGGACCACGGTGGGGCTCCAAAACAGCTCCTCTGTGTGGGTGTTCCCACCAGCTGGAAGCTTAACCTGCTTCTTCATCCTCCCTCCCACTCAGTGATAGTTGATGCTCAAGGCAACGGGGTGATGAAGTGCAGATTTGTGCACAGATGGACTCTGGCATCAGAGATGGGGACTGTGAGGAGAGGCTGCTTTGCTGTATGGCACAGTGCATGAAGTACAGGTGTGCTTGAGGTCTGCTTGGGACAAGCGAGTATCACTTGTGTATGGCTTTATGGATCTGAAAGTGAAAGTCAGATTTGCAGCCTTCCAGGGCAAACCCACTTGGTTAACTCTTCATGTTCCGATTTATTATGACTATTGTTATTTCAATAGACCATCATCTTTATAATTCCCACTTGCTCTTCAAATGCAATTTCATGCCTGACCCACCCTGTGCATTTTCTCTTCCCAGTGTGGAGACCAGGCACAAGCCATCATCTCGCACAAGATCCAGCTAACACCAAACAACAGGGATTTTGCAGATTCCCAGGGCAGGGTAAATAACAGCCCATATTCCTACTTCTCAGCTGGTGTAAATGAATGTAGGTAGCAGCCATATGTTCCTTGCAATTAATTATGGTTTGAAATCTGTGTGTATCCATAGGACTACATGAGGTCTGGGGGTAGACAGGTCTGAGCTGAACAGGCTAGATCCAAATCTGGTTTTGATCTTCCCAAGTCACAAGATTAGATGTGGGCGTTGGGATCTTGGGTATTGTTGCTAGCTCTAGTTTGACCGAAAAGACAGGCCCAGCTTATTGACTATTTTTTTAATAAACAGCTGACAAGAAGTATTTCTCCTTGTTATGGAACAATCAACCTTAGATCTTGCCTCACACAGTTGCAGTGTTGGCTCCTCCTTGTGACAGTTCCTCTCCTTGCATGGAGGCAATGGAGAGGGTTCAGTCCCAAACCTTTCACCCCTTGGGATGGTTAAATCCACCCCTGCTCCCAGCCTTTAAGGTGGGATGGTAGGGAAAGAAGGTTAGAGAGCTCCACCTTAGCCTCAGGAGCTATTGCACCAGGCATAAAAGACCCCAATAAAGAGACAGAAAGCATAAGCAATCAGGAGCTTTTTTTTTTAATTAGGATTTGTGTTAATTAATAGCTCAGAATCCCAGCCAAAACCTCTGATACGGACTTTGTCACTATGACTCATCTCACCTATCTAGAGATGCTTTCAGGGTAGGCATCTAGAGGTGACCAGGTGAGAGAACAAGTGGAAATAATTGATCTGTTTGCTTTAGATGTCTACCTAAGGATGAGATGACCTGTGTCTTCAAGTGCCCTGTCTGGATCTACAGGGATCCTTCAGGGATCTCCCAGTGACTACCTGCTTCTTTTTGTCCGAGACAGCATTTCCTAGCTCAGAACTAGAGTTAGTTAGAACTTTGCACAGATCAAAATTTCCTAAGAAAACGCTTGTTCTGATGAGAGGTCCAACCTTAACCCATATTTTTCACTGCTGAGCTCAGAATAAATACAAAGTGGCTGCTGTTAAAGCTGTCCTCCTTGCCAGTAGACAGGAGAATAGAAAAATCAAAAAAAAAAAAAAAGAGGTGGAAGGAGCCATGCAGAGAGTTGGCTGAATCCGTTCAAACAAAATGCGGTGAATGACAGCAGAAGCAAGGATCTACGGTTAGGAGAAAAGAATATAGACCTCATCTACAGAATAAACAAACATTCAGTGACTAAATGATAATTAGTAAAATTTAGTAACTATTACCAGAGCAAAGCAATCAGTTAAGCAACACAGTTCAGGGTAATCATAGAATCGTTAAGGTTGGAAAAGACCCTTAAGATCATCGAGTCCAACCGTTAACCTAACACTGCCAAGTCGACCACTAAACCATGTCCCTAAGCACCACGTCTACCTGTCTACCTCCAGGGATGGAGACTCAACCACTTCCCTGGGCAGCCTGTTCCAATGCCTGACTACCCTTTCGGTGAAGAAGTTTTTTCTAGTATCCAATCTTAACTTCCCCTGGCGCAGCTTAAGGCCATTTCCTTTTGTCTTACCACTTGTTACTAGGGAGAAGAGGCAAACCCCCACCTCGCTACAGCCTCCTTTCAGGCAGTTGTAGAGAGCAATAAGGGCTCCCCTCAGCCTGCTTTTCTCCAGGCTGAACACCCCCAGTTCCCTCAGCTGCTCCTCATAAGACTTGTGCTCCAGACCCTTCACCAACTTCGTTGCCCTTCTCTGGAGACGCTCCAGCACCTCAATGTCCTTCTTGGAGTGAGGGGCCCAAAACTGAGCAGAGTACTCAAGGTGCGGCCTCACCAGTGCCCAGTACAGGGGCACCATCACCTCCCTGGTCCTGCTGGCCACACTACTCCTGATACAAGCCAGGATGCCACTGGCCCTCTTGGCCACCTGGGCACACTGCTGGCTCATGTTCAGGCAGCTGTCAATGCTGCAGTAAAAAGTTATTTGAATGTATTAGTGTGGGTTAGTGAGAGGTAGGAAGGTTTTTTGACCTCTGTGCTGTTCTGGTGAGATGCTTGTGCCTACGTTTGAAAACAAATGCTGAAACAAAAGAGGCTTGCAGGAAAAAAAAAAAAAAAGACCCAAAAATCCTCACCTCTGTTTGATGCCTGGAGAAAGGTCTTCAAACAAGAGTCTCACTGAACGCACTTTGTTTAGCTTGTTGGAAAAAAGATCAAAAGACCACTTGATTGCAGCACTGAAGCACTTCAAAAAGAAGGAAAGAAAAAAAAAGGCTATTAAAAGTCCTTTCAGTCTAGTGCATAGAAGCAAAATCAGAATCTGGAAATTAAAACCAGATCAATTCAAATGAGAATTTGAGAAATAAATGTAGCACAGAGGGTGATTAAACATTGCTGTGCTCTCCATCCCTGAAAAGCTCTCCCCAGAATAAGGTGGGATTCAATCCAACACAAGTTATTTCACTCAGGCAGTAATTAAACATAATAACCTGCGGTGTGCAGAGGGGTCAGATGATGTGATGTAATGGTGTGGACAGACCCTCATTCCCAGACACCAGGAAAATATCACATATAGACACGTAGTTAAGCCTGATGGCTGAGCAAATACTGGAGTGGCCCTGACCCCTTGCAGCAGTTCTTTCAGCTTATCCTCAGGACGTTTTGCAAAGATGGACATATTTAAAAACGTGTTTTGATTGAAGTCGTATTGGCACAACTATTGGGACTACAATCTAGATCTCTTCATTCTTTGGCTCCTATTTTTGCTTTCTAGGAAATTAGTACATTAATCCAAGTACTAGATTTCCATTGAAAGAACAACCATAGAGTGGGATAAAATACAGGACTGAGAAGGATCTTGCGAGTGCATCTAATTAATCTCCAACCTGGACTTTAAATCTGTCATTTTTACCATCTATGTCTCTCTGTTTTGCAAAAGAAAGCAGATCCTGAATACCCATTGCCGCAAGCTGATCCCAAGCCTGAGCCGCAGCCAGGATGCGGTTACGTGCCCCATAGATGGTTGTACACCCTTTAGAGGGAAAGCCTCCTTCTTCTGCAGCTCAGAAACCTCTTCTGAGGCAGTAGTATCTCAGCAATAGCTCTAGTAGCAGCAGTGGCATCTTTAAATGAGGTGGTTCAGGCACCAGCAACAGCATCATCTCAGCATCTGAGCACTCAGGGTGGACCAGTCCTACAAGCAGCCACCCAAGCACTAACTTCTTAAGAGTTTCGTAGCCCTCCCTGATCATTGCATTATCCCAATTGGCCAGTTATTTACACTGCTGTGAGTAGCTTGAACAGGCAAGATATGCCAACTCTTTCCTTAAAGCATCATAATCATATAGTAAGGAATTCTCCAGGCTTTTCAAAGAGCATTTAAACACAAGTGCTGCAGTTAACTTGCCATTGAATACATCTGCATTAATTGCTTGCATTATTAACAATGGAATGGCTGCCTAATTAACTCAGAGCAGCACAGGCTACTTTGCTAAATGTTAATTAAATGCTTCATTGGCAGACTGTATTTTTTCAGCTTCAGAAGGAACAAACCTACTGTGTATTGCAGCCAATTTCCATTCAATTTATAAAACTATTCAGTTCTCAATCATAGCTCTGCTGAAATATTACACCAAGCAGTCTCTGGAGAAGATATTTCATTTACATCTTTCCCAGCTCCTAGGAGAACCAAGTTGTATTGTTTCCTTCTTTTTGTTTGTTTTTTGGTTTTGTTTTTTTTTTTTTAATATTTATTATCCAGCTAAACTAGAAGCAACTGTGTTACGGTTGATAAGCTAAACTCACTTAAGTGAAAAGAAAAAAGAGACCATGAACAGAGTGACTTGGCCACATGGATATTTAGTTCAAATCAATAGAGCTCCTTTCATGGTCTTTTGCGTATGTTCTTAGCTTGCTTCAGTTATGAAACAAAACATTTTAGTTTAAGCCAGTGGGAGTAAACACACAGCCATTATTTAGTCACAAGCATCTTATTGTTTATGGTAGCAATTATGTATTTAATATTTTCTCTGTTAGTGTACTTCAGATTTGGGGGCCATTTCTCAGCTCCTCCAACCTCAATAGTATTGGATATGAATATTAGGAAGACATTGCCCCCTGTAAAAATAATGGAAACATGCTAAAAATCCAGAAAACAACAAGCCTCAGAGTCCTCATTAGTTCCCAAGGCAGTGATTTTTAGTATATCCTGAAGAATGAAAATATATCACTTAGAATACCGCTTTTGTCATCACAGATAGCGAAAAGTTGACTCCTTTAAAATACCCATTTCATAAAGGACCAGCAGGTATTTGTTTCCTTCTGGAAAAATTACGTTTCACATGATCAGCCTGGCAGAAGCAATGAAAAATTATTTGATACATTGTCAGCTTGAATCTTCAGTGTGGAAAGGGAATACCACGTGCAGGCCCAGACCTGACTTTTTAATTTAAAACAGAAACATTCCTTCAGAATAGGTGGCTGAATTCAACCGTGTATGTCAGGTAACTGAATATGAAAAAAAATATAGGTAAGAAAATGATTTTTAGAAGCCAAACAGCAAAGCAATCCACAGCATGTTATTGAAAAAGAAAAAGCTCATATTTTATATGTGCAGTTAATGGAAGATGCTTATTTTCACAGTATCACAAGGCCATATATTATTAATACAGAAAAGCTGAGAAAACGGAGAGAATTGAAAATGACTCCACTACATTTTGTCACACAGGAAGTTTCTTTTTCTGCTTTGTGTAGTTTGATAGCAAAGAAACCATAAATAATGTCACCATTGCAAGCCTTGATGGTGAATATTTTCATGGACCTTCCATGGTGCTGACGGGGCACTGATACATCTTATGGAGATTGCTTTAAGCTCACCGTAGCATCAGACAGGCAATAGGTTACTCAGACTGCATTTTAGAAGTCTTCTCAACAATTAAAATGAAAGCTGCGATCCTGGAAAGGAGAAGGAGACACACAGCATGAAAAAAAAGGGACTAAATATTGCTTGATAGATGTGTGATTAAAGCATTCACCTGGGGAACAAGAGAATTGATTAATGTTTAATATAAAACAGACATTCAAGGCTTGAAGTCAGGTCATCCACCTGCCAAAAGAAAAGCATAATAACAAATTCTCAAGTTACATCCAAGCTAATTGGTCCCCCAAATACTTCATCCTATGGACCCAGAATCAAAAGTGATCAA
The DNA here is from genome assembly GCF_047370975.1 of Nipponia nippon. Taxonomy (NCBI): domain Eukaryota; kingdom Metazoa; phylum Chordata; class Aves; order Pelecaniformes; family Threskiornithidae; genus Nipponia; species Nipponia nippon. Next base: position 165,664,601 of record NW_028262290.1, read on the forward strand.
GTTATCACTATTCAACTGAGTTGCAATTAATATTCCTACACATATTCATATACCAAACAAAAACCTTTAGTTTAAGCTACTTTCATTGTATATATAATCCTCATGGAGGTTTTTAGTGTTGGGTTTTTTTATGTTGTAATTCTTCTACCCTGAGAACATGGGCCTATCAGTTAATGTGCTCAGCTGATGCTCTGTCACATACTAAGCTTTTGTAAGAGTATTGCTTTGACGTTTAACTCTAATGGAAGAGAGTACAGTCCAATTCTTGATCTGTTATCTTACAGGAATGGGTATTTTTAAACAGTAATCCTCATTACCAAACATCCTCACATGATGGCTAAATGTAAATGGCATCAGACACAGCTAAGTCAATAGTGATGAAGCAGGTCTGAGGCGAAGCCAGGAAGTCATGTCCATGGGTCAGGGTCTGGGTCAATGGGACACATGACCAGGCATGGGCACAGCTACAGCATCCACTGCAGTGGACCTCCGGCAGGGGCTAGGCACGAGGGCATCGGCTTAAGAGTCACTCCAAGTGATGAAAAGGGCAGCCTCCACTAAGGCTTCTTCTAATTCCTCCTTTGAAGGCCACCAGCTGCATTACTTCTCTTCTGGCCCTGAACCCAGGCAGTCAAACCCTGGAAAGTGTAATGATGGTGAGGATGCTCTCAGAACCCTTACAGGCACGTTCAGTTTCCCAGGCTGTCTTCAGAACAAAAAAAATCTCTGCTCTTCCAGTGGAAAATAATATTAAGCTTGGTGTCAACAAAGGCCCAGGAAACACTACAAGTTACATTGCTTTCTGGTTCACTCGATGGCTTATCAGTGGAGCAAATATAATCTCACCGGTTTGAAGCAGGAAAAAACTTAAAGTAATGATGCTTAAATGATGCTTTAATGATGCTTAAACGATGCTAAGAAAGCTCCAAACTTCTAATATGCAATAAGCATTTCACTCAGGTTCCAAAGTATGAGAGTCACCTCTTCTAACTGAGGGAACCGTTCACACACCTAAATGCAGATCTCTGACATCATTTAGGAAGCCCTAAGGCACATTGTCCAGCCTCTGGCTCTCACTTTGGGGGTCACAGCTCTTCCACTGTCGTATGTCAGACTGCTCATTCCAAGCTCTTTTTGTAGTTAATGGGGAGAAAGGCAGCTGCAGAGAATGATTTATTTGGCATACCTTAAATTTCTGTTTTAAGATTAATCACCCTGTAGAGATGCTTCTTGCTCTCCACCAGTGATAAATAGAGCCTGGAGTGGCTGACACCATAATCTCTAGCTTTGGGACACATAAACCAGAGCAGATGAATTCCACCCACTCTGCCTCCTGTGTCTGACCTGGAGGGAAAAGCAAAGGTATCCAACAGGCAATAACTTCCCACTAGCAATGAAATGATCATTCCTGGCATCGGTTTCAGTGTCCTAAAGCTCCTGTACCAAAATCTTATTCACTGGCCTGTTCTTTCAAAAAGATAATGGCATTGAGTCCAATACTTAGCCCCGTGCATGGCCCGAGCCTCACACTGAGAACAGCTTGCAAGGGGGATGGAGATAGGAATAGTACTGTTTTATTTTCACATAAGCCTCTTGCTCCAGTGGCTGGTTATGAGTCATTTCACATCCCAAGACAACATAAGTCCCCAGTACCTCAGTGTAACGCTTTATCTGCATTAGAAAGTTAAACAGAGAGCCCAGCTCATGATTGTCATGTAGCAACTGCCATTTTTGTCCCTAGTAATTGAAAAGAAGTAGAAGTGCAAGAGAGACAACAACCCCTACTCCTTCCTGCAGGGCTAAGCCAACTACTGTGATATTGGCAGGCATTTTGTCCTTGACTTTCAAGGGCATTGGCTAAGCTCTTTGGGCTTCCCTTGAAAGCTGACAGTCTCACAGTTTATCAATCTCCAGGAAATACGGTGCTAGTTTTCCTGGCAAATTTTTCTCAAATGTGAGCAGAGGATTTTCTGGCTTAGCTAAATTCCAGAGTGTTTTTAGGAACACAATAGATCTTGATTTAAAAGTGGTTAGAGAAAAAGCACATACCCCATTCCCCCCAGTGAATTGTTTCCCTGCTTGCTGTCACTGTTAAAAAAGCATACTTATGTCTAGTCTGACCTTGCCTTGAGTCCTTGCCCAGCTACTGGGTAATTTTTTTTGTCGGCTAGCCTGAAAAGATCTGTGCCATCCATTGGTTGCGATGTAGCTGTAGGAGGCTCTGTGGGCAGGCACACAGTGAAACCCTGCTGCCCTGAACAGCAGGGCAGACCCAGCTGTGTGCTTTCCAGATGTGGTATGTTACCCACGTGCAAGCTGTCAATGCTGTGCTGCCAATCACACCATATGGGTACCTTGCTTTCCTTTTGTAAGACAAGTAAAAGCTCAATTACCCTCAGCTTGTTGCTGACCCTCATGGAAGAGCAAGGATAAAAGCATCTTGATTGCTTCCCCAATTACACATTATTACAATTTCATGTTGTTTTAGGCAATTCACTTCAGCTTCAGGTGTCTCGTCCTGTTGTGACATTTAGATGGCCCTGAGTGTGATTCCACTACAACAGCTCCGCAGCAAACTGTTTAAGAGTGATATTTTTGGCAGCAAAATTTAGCAAAGGGATAGAGGAGCTGCTACACTTTCCTTGGTAACATGTTCCTGGTTAACGTGATCCCTCTTTACTTAGGAGAGGCTGTACAGGTACAGGACAAATTTCTAGGGAGTAAAATTTACACCAGCAAATGGTCTGCATCATGTGTTGTGAAGGCTGTCTGCAAAATGGTTTTACTCCTGGTGAATGAGAAATGGTCATACTTGGAAGCAAACATACAGATTATTTCTCTCATTTCCTTGGATTAGTCTCAAAGGTCTAGTACATTGCTCATGGTGATATAAAGCCAGAGGAGATTACCTGACTTTTGAAGTGTACAGAAAGTTGGATGCTTGCTCCTTTCTCATAGCGTTGATGTGTCATGGGGGAACTCCAGTTAAAATAAGAGCATGTAAAACTGATATACAATATCTTTCCAAGCACAAGGCTCTGCCTGCCTGCAGAACCCATTTCCATAAGGTATATAAACAAGGTTAACAACTTAGGTAGGTTGGAAATTTGACCTTTTATTTAGAATAGAAGAATCCCTCAAACTATTTTAAAGATGCCAACAAAAAAGCAACTCAAAAGTTCATGCAGACCATGAGATCTCATGCTTCTTGACATGTGTTTATGACCTATGGGCCAACTAATTTTATGATTACCTGTTTCCAAGTTTCATTGATCTTTTCCCTGAAGTTGCTGCTTTGTTGTTGTCAGAAGTAGTACATGGATGAACCAATGATCTGCTCAAGCCTGTGAATTCCTAGTCTAAGAAACCAACCAATAGTGATTTCATTGAAGTGAATTGTCTGAATCATGAGGATATTTGCAGATGGAAATTCTGAAATAAAGTATAGGTTTAAACATGAAGGAAAAATATTTCTTACTAGGAGTAAAAGCATCATCTGCATCCTTAACTCATGTAAAGAAGCCTAGCTCACGGAAAGAAGCATGATGGAATAGTAAGAGCATGACAGGGGGATTTAGGAGATCTGGGTTCAATTCTTGGCTTGCGCTAAATGGATTTGGATGAAAGTCAGGTAAGGCATATATTGAGCTCTTGTGGATCTATTTTGAAGGTTTTACAGCATTTCCATACCAAACTCCTCATTGCTTTCTTCAGCTGGAGGTCCACAGCCCCAGCATCTACGTACCACAAAAATGAATGGTTAAAACATGTTGTCAGGAACCTCTAGCAGTAACACACTGTTGAAGGGTGACAGTACATCTTAAATGCTGCTGTCATTTCCAAAGAGATAATGAATTTAAGTTGTTGATGCTCTGGTGCTCAGAAAAACTGGTGGCATATATAGTTTAAGGCAATGGTTTGCATTGGGTTTGGTGGAAAGGAAATGCTCAGTCCTTTACCACATCTCAGCTAATTCTTTATTTTCAGGTAAATCAATTGCTTTAGACTGTGTGACCATATCCCTCAGGCAGGCATTTCCACTGATGTAACTGGCTACATGTTCCCACAGGAAGAAACTCTTCTGAAATTAATTTTTCTTCCTGCTGTCTCCCCACTGTAAATGGGCCAGCCTGTACTAGACAGAGATCTGCTGACGAAACTGAAAACTCTTGCTTCCCTCTCTCTTTTCCCAGTTATCACACTCTGCTGTATCTTCAAGTGCCGGATTCCCCGAACAAAGAAAGAGATTGAGGCACGATATGCTCAACGGCAAGCAGCCAAGACATATGCAGACAAACTGGAGACTGTGCCACCTCTCAACGAGCTGACAGAGATCCCTGGAGGTACTTTCCATGCCCACGCCTACACGTGAAACCCATCTGTTCCTTTGGGCTTGCTTTCTGTATGCAGGAATGCAAAGGGCTAGGTCCTCCCTTAGTGTAAATTAGTGTGGCTTCTTGGGCACAACCATTAAGATACTGCCATGACTTGGTAAACACCTCCCATTCGCATGCACTAAACCTGCAGCATTTGTGGCAGCAGGCATGGTCATTTAGATGAAAGGGACAGTTTCTCCATTGGTACAAGTCAGGGTCATTCCTTTGAAGTTCATGTTTAAAATGTCCAGAGAGTGTGATTCATTTTCAGGGCCAGTTCCTGGGTTAGGGCGGGGGGCTGTCAGTAGGAAGAAAAAGAGTTGCTGGAGTTTCACCCATAAATGGCTTGCCCCATTTGGATGGCCAAGAGTATTTCTGTCACTGGTCTCTGCTCCTCACACTCATCTTTCCTGATTCTGTACCCTAGGCTCTACTGAAACTCTCCTAACTCTCTCTGGTCATGTCCAGTCCAGACCTCTCAACTCCCTGCCTGTGGTGAAAGAAGAAGATGAAATGGCCCTGCAAGGAAATTAGGGGACTGCCTTCCTGTCTGTCTGTCTATGGCTTCTCTTTTCTGATGAGATCCATCATACCTTGGACTCTCTGCTTCTCAGTTCCCTTTCTGCGTTTCACCTATGTTTTCTCAATACCTTTTTATGATTTTTTTTTTCTCTTTCCTGTGTCTCTGCAAGCCCTGTGGTCTGTAGCTTCATGGAAACTGGGAGTTTCCTCGACTCAAAATGTGATGCTTCAGTCCATGAAACTGGTGAAAGAAGCAGATAACATGATTGTAGAAATTTAGTCCTACACCAGCAAAATACAGAACTAAGTGCTTAACAGTAGGAATTTGCACATACCTCAGTATTTCAGAGGTGTTCAGACATCTGACTATGCCTGTACTATAAACTGAGGATGGCCAGACCACTCTCTGGAGCTCAACCCAACTGGCATGAATAAGCCCTTGTCCATACAGTTAAATTCTCTTAACCTAGTTTAAAGTCAAAGGTCATCCAAAAGTCTAGTTAATGCGCTCTTACATGGACAAGCAATCACACATGGAAGTGCTTGGTATTGTATCCTTCGACTTCCTGCCCAAAAGACCAAATTCTGACTCTGTAAGGACCAGCTATCAGTAGATCCCAGAGGGTGTGAAGGATCATGCCTGTAGATAGCAGAAGGCCAAATTCACTCATGTGCTGCTGCATCCTCTTCCTGCCTAGCTGTTACTTCTGGAAAACCAATAAATTAAGGATGAGAATATCCAGAAAGGGTATTTGGGCAGCAGAATGGCCGCTTCACTCAGAATGCTAATAAAATTTGATCTCCTGTAAGCAGCCTTTACATCCCACAAACTCCATCCAAAGGCTGGCTATTTTGGTGTAGATTTAATCAGACCATGGTAAATTATTGCAGCATGAACTCACAAATAAATTACCACAAGCAAGCAATTTATGGGAAGTCAGCTGCACCATAAAGACTACCTAAACTTTTATCCAGTTAAACGTGTAAGTTGAATAGTTGACCACCCTTTGACCTTTTGAGAATCCCAGAATTATGGTCCTGGCATGGTGCAGGGTAGGAGACTGGTGGATAACATATTGCTGAGTGGCTGCTGATGTCGGGTAATGGCTCATGAATACGTGTGCTCTGAAGCTCCTAGTCCTCTGGGGTCAGATATAAATCTGCCCAAGTTGCTCTGAAGTAACTGGTACTGGGGTGGGAGTCATCTAACCACAAGTACATTACTCACATCTATGGAGAAGTCTGCATCAGCGCTAGTTGACTCAACTTTATCCCTTTATTGATGGTGGAAAATAAAAAGGATGTGATTCCTTTCACGGTAGGGGAGGTGCTAAAGTGGAAGAGGTAAATTGTGCCTTAAAAATGCCTGTATGTCTCCAGTCTTGGGGACCCAAAAGGACTGACTCAGCTGTCAGCGCCTGAAGTGTTAGATGCAAAAGCTATGTGTGATCAAACCCACTGGTTTGCCCTCCTTCTGAGATTAGTATGCATCCTGTCCCCAAAAAAGTTTCACTACATGATTTAGGCATTACAACAGAAAGTATGCAAACTTTTGGGCTTCATCTCTGTGCTGTTATTTTCATCTGTACAGAGTGTGATGCTCTGCCATGTCGCCCCACTGACATTTGGCAACTGACTTTGATTTATACAGTCATGAAATACAATGTATGTATTTGTCAATTATTTATATACTTATACCGTGACAACCCCTGATAGACCCAGTCAAGGCCAGAGAGATGACTTGAGTGATTTTAATTACCGAGTGGCCATTAAATGCTTTAAAGATTTCTGTAAATGTCAAATGCTATTAATCATGAATATATTACAATGCGTAAATACTCTCATTTCTTGGCATTATTTTACCCTACTTCACATTTACTATGATGGAATATTCTAACTGCCAAATGGCTCTCCGTGCACTTTTTTGAGTGTCATATATGGCAAGCCCTTTTACTGGACATAAATAAAATGGACTTTAGGGTTCAGTGTATAAAATGTTATATACAAATTGATTCATTTGTGCTCTGTCTGCCAGTCTGCGGGAGAAGTACAAGCAGGACTTGGCCTTTGCTCTAGGTGGAGATGTACTGTCTGGATCCATGGCCTGGGAGATCTTCAAGTATTCTGATCTGAGGCTGCTCCAGCTGATATTTTTGGAAGTTCACCTGGTTCCTACCATATTTGTCCAGGAAGCAGACAATGTGTTTTTGTTTTTTTTTTTTATTCTTCCTTCTCCTTTTTTTTTTATATGAGATGTCAGGATTTCCCCTGAGGTTGTAAGAAAGAGTCTGTATTGTTCTACTCCCATTTGAATGTATAAATGAATTGCCAGTTCCCAGGGTCAAAGGATGATATTTTATTTTAGTGTGCATGCTGAAGCAATATTTTAGGTAAATAGAACAAATTCAGGTTTGATTCACACCAGTAATACATTGCTGCAATTTGAAAGTGACACTACAGACACCCATAGCAATGGGAGGTTTGGGGCTACTTAAACAGATTGGAGTCCCATGGCTCCAGGTAAGGGTTGAGACATCTCACCAAAGGCCCATACCAAGTTACCTCCTAAGCCAGTTCACTGTCATCTTTCCTTAGCCTATGACAAATGTGAAATTATTTGACTTAGCCTAGGTGCTAGCAGAAGAAAGCTAAACAGTGACTAATCATCCTCTGCTTGCTGAGGTCACTCCCAGGTCATTGCTACATCTTGGCTGATTTTAATTATTAAGTTGTGTTAACATGGTTATCTATTTACTTTTCTGAGTCCTATATTGGGGATTTTCAGAGAAGGAGGTCATGGGAAACTTAACACATTTTCACTTGTTTTTGCAAAACTTTGTACTCTGCTGGTCTTGAGCAAAGGAAAAACTTTCCATAAGAAATACATGAAATATGATCCATGTTTAAGTGTCAAGTTGCAGCTTGAGATGAGAGTTCAGTGCATCAAGCTCTAAGGTCAGAAATACTTTTGAGAAAATGAACCACTTCTAGTAGAAAAAAAATAAGAAAGATGAGGAAAAGTTTTCTGCTACCAAATCCTTTGTCAGAATAATTAAAGTCTGCAGACCCAGTGTGATACTTATGACTCTTCTCACCTGAAATGTGGGCAATGAATCCAAGATATTCCTAAGTAAAAATATTTCAGAAGTAAAGATATTATAAGCTTCCTGTAACTAATATGGCTTGTGTGTTAAAACATACCAAAACAGAGCTTACTATGCACTAGAGTTCATTGCTATATGCCCATGGTATGTTGTTGCCATTAATTACAGTGGTACAGGTAGGAAGCCAGTCCCATGGTGGCTGGATGGGGACGGGACATAAGCTAAGCCTACTTTGTAGTCCTGTGCTGGGCAAGCCATCTTCTGCTTGTCTGTCTCTGAGAGCAAAGGTCCCCAGCAGAATCCCTCCTGTCCACTCTCAGCTGCAGGAGACATACCCCATACAGGAAAACAAAGAATTAGAAAAGCCAAGCACCCAAAAAAAACCCAAACCAAAAACAACCAACAAACCCAAGCCAGGTCTGTACTGATTTGCATGAAAGATGTTTCTGTTCCTTCTTGTGGAAGAACAACTCCACATTGAATGTCATTATTGGGAAATGCTTATGGCCCATGCTTATAATGTTCATGGATCAGTTCCTACCAACAGGAGCCGTTTCCTCCAATAGATACACAACTCAGCTCTTGAAATTACCAGTTCTGCTTTATCCCATTCGTCTATTTTCTCAAAATAAAGACACGAAAACCTGGTAGTGAGGAAGACAGCTGTACAGACAAAGCCCCAGCAGAAGTATTTTCCCTTTGTCCAAGATTTGCCAGCAGGGAGCAGGAGTAGCCCTCTTCCTGGCTAGTGTCAACCCAAGTTAACTGCTTTCCTGTTTTCTTTTTCCATTCTTGCGTACAGCTCAGGCTGCAGAAGAAAAAAAAGAAGAAGTTCCCACTGTATCTGGAAAAGTGGACAAGGTTCAGGGTAAGAAAGATGGATCCAAAGGCTCCAAGAAGAAGAATGGTGAAAAGAACCAGAAAGAAGGATCCAAGAAAGAAGGATCCAAGAAAGAAGGGAAGGATGGGACCAAAAAGAAAGAAGGAGAAAAGGGTGAAAAAGGAGAAAAGGGAGGAAAGGGGGGAAAGGACACTACTGACAAGAAACAAGGTGGTGGAAAGAAAGGTGAAAAAGAAGGTGAAGCAATAAAATCAGGAGGAAGCACCAAAACTAATGGCAAGGCTGGTGGGAATGCCAAAGCCCCAGCAAAGAAGAAGTGACCTTGCTAAAAGACAGTGCTGGCAGTCTTTCAGGGAGGACACTTTCAAATTGCTGTGGGTAGAGCACTGGGAGCAGATAGGACATGCTGTCTCCATATACTCAGGCTGTTGAGTGCCACTGGATGTATGGATTTATTACCTTTTGAAGACCAAGTCACTGGTTTTTTGTCCACCAAAGAAAACCTGGCCATTTGGCTAGACAGGATCTTGTAAATAAAATGCACTGTGCAGAGCTACATGATAACAACAGTTGGAACCAAACTGCAACCTGAAGTGAGAATCGGGACTTTGGATAAGCATGGAAATGCACAGAGATGAAGATCTAAACTAATGGAAGGACATGATTCATGTAAAATTTGTTCTTCTTGAGAACCTTAAGGAGTTAGATAAATATTTACGAGCACTCATCTCCCCCTAAACAGGACTTGCATGTGGGTAATTTTAGGGATTAAGTAAATTGTGGATGCTAAACCCCAAAGAATGGAGTTTTCTAAGTGATAGCTCATGTGGTTTCTGAGAGGTGGCTTGGACACATGGGAGAAAGCTTTCCTTCCTTCTCAGATGCCTCTTTCTCTGGACTGCTGAAGGAAATACAAAGAACTGCATATCTCCCAGAAGATTTATCCACCTTTTCTCTTTTCTGATGAAAGACGTATAAATCAAGCTGTAGGAGGATGTGCACAGAATAAAAAAAAAAGCAGACTGCATCTGTGCTGCTGTAGGCAGTAGCTGTCCTCAGTTCATCATTCCTTCAGGAAAGGCAGCAGATGACAAGAGCCCGCTGGGACGAAGGGGATGTGAAGATGCTCAGTGTGTTGCAGCAGAAAGTCAGGGTCTCAGGGGAGCAGGGCTGAATGTGTTCATGTCTTTGCTCACTACCTGAGCAGTTTTGAAACCAGGGGGTTTGCTACACTTTTATGTGGCTGCTATTCCTCTCACCTCCTGGAAAATTTTGAAGAGTAGTTTTATCAGGAGCAGCTTTTTCCCAAGTGTGTTTTGTAAATATTTCAGCAATTTATGCCTTAACAGCCATGGGGTATTTAGCTAAAAAGCTAACGGGGGATAGTTTGCAAACTATCATGAGGACTAAAGCTCTACCTATTGTCTCTGCTGGATACACCATTTCTGAGCATGGCGTTGTCTACTCCATGGGGCAAGGAGGGAGTTATCTCCAGTAGCTTATTTGCCTCAGGCCCCATGAGTTAGATTTTTATTAATCCAACTGCTTTCTATACACCCTGTGGTTTCAACACAGAGAACTGATCTGTCACTGCAAAGACATTTCTCATTTGTCCCACTTTTCCTTTCCCCTCTCTTCTCTCCTACCCAACCCATCCTGGTAGAAAATGAACCCAGCAAAAAGAAGAGCATGTTCCACTGTGTTAATGGGGTCAGTCAGCTCATGAAAGTCCCCAAAAGCACCAGAGCTACTGAAGAGGTGGTGTAAGACTTGAGGAGAAAGGATGGGAAAGATATTCACAACCACAGAAATATTTACTAAGAGTGTGAATAGTGACAGTTCACTGCCTCCAGGTCTGATCTGCCATGCTAGAGGAGTACGGCCAGAAGTCAGGGTCAGAAATTCTGCCCCTATATGCAGACAAGTGGTTGGAGGACGTGGTTTAGTGGTGGACTTGGCAGTGTTAGGTTAACAGTTAGACTCGATGATCTTAAGGGTCTTTTCCAACCTTAACGATTCTATGATTCTATGATTCTGTCTCCATCCACTGCAGTGATGCCCAATGAAGAGTGTGAATATGTACATTATAGACACGTATGTTTAAGTCTGAATCTCAGCCCCATCCCTAATTTTTCAGAGGCTGAAGATGAGTGGGGATTGCAGCTTCCAGGCAGGAGCAGAGGACCTGTTTTCAATTCCCTCCTCAGCCTGAGAGGTCTCAGCTGTCCAGGTTTATGGCTCAGAACAACTACTGGGCTGTATGTAAGACCAGGAAAAGGACTTTTATCCACTTTTTCAGCTGGAACAAAAGGGAATACAAGAGTCATACAGCCAGCTGGGGAGGAGGCAACCCTGCAGGAGTGCAGGTCTGTAATCCAGTCTGTGTATGTTTGTGTATGTGCATGTTTAACACCTGATGAGGTATCAGTTCATATTAACACACCTTCACTCAGGGAGCTGCAGAGGCTCCTAGTGCCAGAGTTAATGAAAGCACGTTGATTCCAACACACAGAAACATGATGGGTGTCAATCATTATATTTCAGTTACCTGCTTTCTTCTGTTCTCTCCCTGTTTATTTGATTTCTTTCATAAGGAGTCACAAAGAAAAGAAAGGAAAAAAGATTTTAAAAATTGCATTCAGGCCATACTATTTGCCTGTGTGCACAGATGTCACTCCCTGGGAACTGCACAAGGCTGCATGAGCTCACTGGGTATTCCTGGGGGGACTGAGTGGGTGCATACGATTTACAAACTCCAGTTCACAGGTAAAGGAGCTGTAGGATGGGATGGAGCTGTGATTTGGGCAGGAAGGACTGCTTCCCTGTTCTGCGGCTGGAAATACGGCGTGGTGCTGTTAATCCTGCTGTTAAAGCTGCTTATGATGTACAGAATGAGGATGCTGACTCAGTCTGTACCTATTTGGTGAGAGGGAAGAGGAGCAAATTTATTCCTGATACGAAAGCTTCAATGAAGAAAATCTGCCTCTTCACTTCACTTTGTCATTACACTCACTATCACAGAGTAAAAGAGCACTTTCCTTAACCCCCTCCTTCCCAATACAACCATCATCTCTCTCACTCAAAAAAAAAAAAAAAAGAAAAAAAATACTACATCTGGGACTGCTGAATCCTTTGCAATTCATCTTAATTAATTTCTGCCAAGATCAGACAGAAAATACATTAAAACTCTTACATATTGGATCACACTAGTTTGTAGTCATGTCTTACTAGAAAAAAAGATGCTGTGTTAATTAAAAAATTCTCCTCTGAGAAGGACCAGCCCTGGGTCACCTGAGGGGATGTATGAACTTATTTCTAAGCTGTCAGAGTGGAAGTGTATGGGTGGAATGAAGGGAGTACATTACTGGGAGTTGCTGACTTTGAGGAAAACATCCTGCCTAACAAAACTTACCATAATGTCTGAAATGGGCATGGAGGGAAGTAAATTTACAGGCATGGTCCAAGACTGGTGTGTGTTTTCCCCTAGCTCATATTACAGTGGTCAGGTGGAATCTGAAAGCCAGATCTCAGTGGGTGTAAAATAGCACTGCTGGAGTGGAGCACACTGCCCAACAGCAGCTTGGGAGCTGCTTTTTACACCACCAGATGGAGAAATTGCATTGGAAAAATTACATCCACAGCTGCTGAAGCTTTGCAAAATGAATCATTAATGACAAGACTGGAGATACGCTGATTTCTCTGAAAACATAAGTGAGACAATAACTCCCAGAGGCCAAAAGAAGGATTTAAGACCTAGGGCTCAGACATCCAGGTAGTAATGACAGTGGCTCTGCTTTCGTTAGATGAGCCTGATGGTGAGTGCGTGGCAAGGGTAGTGTGGAGAAAACAAACCGAGATACTACGGAGCCAGGACGAGGAAGGACTTGCATGATCTGCTCCACGTATTCCATAGTTTTCCACTAGAGGGGACCTTGTTCTTCCTCTGTAATACGTGGAGACAGTTTTAAAAGTAGTTTGTGCTGGATATATTTTGTCTTATTTGTGGTGTTAAATCAAGCCTGGCATTGGTAACATGTCGTCTTCGGTCCAAAGAAGACTTTCATGGCATTGGTTTATCTACCTGAGCTATCATATCTTCTTCCAGTGTTGTTCTTCCACTGGTAAATAGAGGTAAGAGTGCAGCTGACAGTAGCTTAATACCCCAAGGACATCATTGATGTAAGAGACATCAAGAAAATAGTCATTGGCTTTGATGGATGAAACTTAAGTCCACCTAGCTACGTGTCCCCAGGGAGTTGCAGTGAGGATCGTAAGTCTGGATAAGCAGGTCAATAGGAGGAGATGGGAAGCTGAAGTTTTTTAATTTAATTCCTGGTTTGTTTGGGAAAGAAGCCCATGGAAAAGCTGTCTGCATTGTTTTCCTCCTGCTCCTTTTTCCTCGTTGGTTTTGCTTTTAGTATTAATGAAAAGCAATGAAAACCTAAGCATAGGTTCTGTGCTGATCTGCCAGGAGATACTACACACAAGGTGCATCTATTGCTGGGAAAGTTCATGATGCCTTTTCACCACTAAATTGCAGCTTTCTCCAGAGCATGAAATTCTCTGGAGTAATTACAGCTGCCCCAGAGGGTCTCAGTGAAATAGATGGTCTTTTTTTTCCTCTCTTTGTGTACTTCATTACACAGTGGGACTCCAAATAAGAACTGCTGCTTCTTATTGATTTCATAATACCCATCTAAATATTAGAAGTATCTTGGATCTACCTTGTGAAAGTAAACTCTCCGTGCCCAGCTCCCTTTTGAGATGTAGCAAGGAAGAAATCTGGACCACCTGTGCTGTCCTGATCACCTGGTTAGACCCATGGAGAACAAATAAGGTCTTCACTGGGACTGGGAGATTTCCCCCTTCACCAGGTGACATGTGGAGTCCCAAACCTGAGGTAGAGCCATTAAAACCATGGGTTTTTCCTTCCAGTGGCCAAAAAAGAAAAGGATCAACCCCAAAATATTTCCAGGACTAGAGATGGAGCTTTTCATCTGTAGGTCAGGTTGGTCTTTATGTTACTGACGTGGGTGGCCATTTTCAAAGAGATAGGGTTTTGTAGGCTTAAAGAAAAGGGTCTTTTTCAGAAATAAAAACCTGCAAAAGTTTTCCTTTCCCTCTTTTTCTTTCTTTCTTTTTTTTGGAGGGAGGGATGGGGGGAGAAACTGGGGTCCTTTGAGTGTGTTCCTGCAAATGCACCAGCCAGCTAAATGCCCTCATGAAGTGTAACTCTAAAACCCCTAAGGTGTCTTAGAGATGCATCAGACAATAACTGTGAGATAACTCTGGCTCTCTACTGTTCCTAATTTCATATGGCATTTTGCATGGCACTCCCCTCATTTCTACACATAGACCCGAAAGACTTTTATGGTCCTAATCTTTTCTGGCTAAACAAAACACATCTTCTTCGTTTGCTGGGTCCCTGATGTGCTGAGTCCCTTAGTCTGGACTCCTGCAGACTGAGAAGTGTCATGCAGGGTAACTGGGGCACAAAAGGCAATCTGCTTAATGTCAGAAGCAAAATATGGGACAATAGATGGGACCTGAGCACTGATCTTGTGAAAGAGGGTTTTGTGCACATTTCCTTCTTAAGATGCTCAAGGGATTTGATCTAAAATAATAGTGGCGAAGCCTCCCTGAACTTCGCTATCTTCTCTTACCATAAAACTGCCTGTCAAAACAGAGTTATTTGCAGGGAGGTCATAGGACACAATAGAAATTCTCCTATTTAAGACACAATAGAAATGCATGTTCACTTTCAAAATCTGCTGTTGAGAAACTAAAGAGGTGATACAGTGCACTGGAGGAACTTCTTTTACTTTGAGGAGAGTGAAGGGAAAAAGGAAACCAAGATATAAAGACTTCTGTAATTTGCCTTTCTGTGGGCTGTTACTCACAGCTCTCTTGAGTTTGTGATTCTAAGGAAGAGAAAGTCTCCTTTTACCTCAAGACTAGGAGACTTCTCCAGAATATCTTCAGTCCATACTTGACCTGTTCTTTTTGCCTTTCCTGGGCATTTTTGTGCTGCCGTCCAGGACAAGAGGCTGGGCTGCAGGGACCTTTGGCTAGTCTAATGCTGAAGGAAGACTGGATTTTGGTGGCCCTTGGACAGATGGCCTATTCTTATGATCCTCTGTAGTGTGTCTTGCTTGCTGCCTGGGGTCTGCAGCCATCTGGGGCCATCACTTCCCAGCACTTTGGTGGTTGGTCCTGCCTTGCTGTCTCTCAAAAACTGAGACCCCATTGTGGTAGTCTCTACCTGATACTATTTCTAGCATTCAAAGACCTCTTGCCATCCCCTTGCACGTGGAAAGTCTGTCTGTGGCTGACCAAATGAGCTCTGGACTGTTCATTCGCATGAGGAGGGATGGCTTTGAAACAAAACTCCCTGAAGCAGAAAGCCAGCTCTGTGCTTTGCAGCGAGGGTCCGTCCCTTGCTGTTTGTCCCTTCTACATAATGTAGTGCTGCTCTCCCTCCATCCCAGCCTCAAATGCCTCAGCTCTGAAACTCAGTCACATCTTTTTCTTTGCTCAAGAGATAGGAAGTAACTTATGGGGGCTTTCTCCATAGGCAATGCATTCAGAATACCAATTTAATGAGTTTATTTTACAGGCTTTCAAATATTCCCTGGCTCCATGCTATCACACAGTGGTGTATCTTACTGATGCCAATGCTTCCATATGGGGATTATGATTTTTTTTTAAATTCATTTTAAACATCCCTGGAGACTTTATTAAGACTTCCTGTAAGAGGACAGGGAGTCTAATACAGAGGGAAAGAAACAGGAACTTCGATTTTCACTAGAACAGGGCTTGACTTTATAAATGAAATGCACTCATGGTCTCCCCCACCCTGTCCCCATCCCATTTCCCCCCTCCCCAGCCCATAAAACAGACCCTAGGATCAATGCCCCATGTGTATAGAAATAAAGACTAATCGTTTAATTTCTGTGGCTTTCTGTTTGATGAGTCGCTGAACTGGGAGAGGGACAGAACTGCTGTGTAGGGCACAAGTCCCGTCCTGGCTGGAATGTGCCGTCAGGGGCGAGTTGTTGGGGACAGCAGATGCATGGACGAGGGGGTGGGACACGTGCACTGAGGGTCACTTGTGTTGTGTGTTTCTGGTTATTAATGAAAAGGCTTAACACACATTTCCCCTTTTCATTTTCTCTCTTAGTCAGAGAGGTGGAAAGCTGGGCTGAGCTGACCCACTGGGTGGTGGCATGTGGTTGAGAGGGAGAGATACCAGGGAGATGCTGTCCATAGCCTTTGGGAAACCTCTCTCCTGAGGAACACAGACAACAGGAAACACAACCTGAGGAGTACCGGCCCTTCAGCTCTGTGAAGCGCTTTCCAGGAGATGTGTGCATGGCACCATCTTCACCTTGTGCAATTAACAGGCATGGCTTTGATTGCCCCAGACCTTTTTTGGGGGGGGTCAAAAACTACTATCTTACATGCATGTTTGGAAATATAGCAGGGATTTGTTGCTATCCATTACCACTCTGGAAACATAAGGTTGAGGGAGAGTCCAAATGAATAATCGTTTAATGCTGTCTCTGTTGTGGTAAACACCAAAGCCTTACAAACATTTTGCTGCCTGCCATCCATATCAGGCCTGGATTGCAAGTTCTCCCATGCCTCTAGATGCACATAGAATCATAGAATTGTTAAGGTTAGAAAAGACCCTTAAGATCATCAAGTCCAACCATTAACCTAACACTACCAAGTCCACCACTAAACCCTGTCCCTAAGCACCACATCTACCCGGCTTTTAAATACCTCCAGGGATGGAGACTCAACCACTTCCCTGGGCAGCCTGTTCCAATGCCTGACTACCCTTTCAGTGAAGAAGTTTTTCCTAATATCCAACCTACCTTGGCACAGCTCGAAGCCGTTTTCTCTTGTCCTATTGCTTGTTGCTTGGGAGAAGAGACCAACTGTCACCTCACTACAGCCTCCTTTCAGGTAGCTGTAGAGAGCAATAAGGTCTCTCCTCAGCCTCCTCTTCTCCCAACTAAACACCCCCAGCTCCCTCAGCAGCTCCTCGTAAGACTTGTGCTCTAGACCCTTCACCAGCTTTGTTGCCCTTCTTTAGGCACGCTCCAGCACCTCGATGTCCTTCTTGTAGTGAGGGGCCCAAAACTGAACACAGTACTTGAGGTGCGGCCTCACCAGTGCCCAGTACAGGGGCACGATCACCATCCTGAGGTCCTTCTTAAATACCATCTTCCCTGAGCAGGATCAGTTGCATGATGGTTAAGCAAGCTTCAGGCTATGTAGTCGTTGAGCTCCAAGGGGCAGGAAAGGAAGGAATGGCTGCAAGTCAGCACGGACACTACAGAGACAGAATCAAGCTGACCCTCTTTGCCAGAATGGTCCTTATCAGCCCATGTGGGGTTGTTTTAACAACCGGCTGTGAGAAAATGAGCTGGATTGGGAGGCTGTGAACGCAGATTCCCAAAGGCAGATGTGGAGCATAGGAGTACAGCCTGCAAACAAGCTCTCTTCCAGAGAAGGTTCCCTGAACCAACAGGACCTGAACGAGAACTTGCTTTAGGTTCATGCAATTGTCTGGGGCCCTATAATTTGGGGGGTCTGAAAGATGTGACCCATCCAGGCCTCTGTTCCTAACAGCAAAACAGCAGCTTGTGGTACCTGTGCTGGATTGTGCATCTGAAAACACTGGAAAGGAGAAGTCCACAGAAGATATGGCATGGGGAGGTGGGTAGAACTTTGGTTTCATGGGACTGCAGAGCTGGTGAATGGGTGAGGAGCATGGGACTGAGCCTGGTTTACTGAGGGAGGGTATGAGAGGGACAGGGAGGCAGAGCTCAGGGCGCTGATTTGGTCACATTTAGGTGTGATGTGATCAAGGAGGAGAAATAAAGCTTTTGGCTTTGGCTAAACAGTTGTATTTGCTTTTCACAGAATCATAGAATCATTTAGGTTGGAAAAGACCTTTAGATCATTGAGTCTAACCGTTAACCAGACACTGACAGGTCCACCAATAAGCCATGTCCCTAAGCACCACAGCTACATGTCTTTTAAATACCTCCAGGGGTGGGGGCTCAACCACTTCCCTGGACAGCCTGTGCCAGTGCCTGACTACCCTTACAGTGAAGAAATTTTTCCTAATATCCAACCTAAACCTCCCCTGGCACAACCTGAGGTCGTTTCCTCTTGTCCTATTGCTTGTTGCTTGGGAGAAGAGACCGACCCCCACCTCACTATGACCTCCTGTCGCAAATGAGCGGTTAGGTCACTTAAATAATCACTGTCAAAGATATTTGCAAATAGTGATTTTAATAGACATTTATAAAAGGGTGATTTAGCAAAGTTTGATGGCAAGGTTCTCTCTATTACTTATTAAATGAATGGGGGAGAGAGAGGGAGAGAGAGAGAAGGGAAGATTGAGATAGAAGGAAATACAAGGAGGGCAAAGGAGGCCCTCCCGTTGAGTCACAAGGTTCAGAATGGACCCCCTTGCTTTCTAAACTCCTTCTCAGAGAGGACCCTAGGTGGAGCTGGATCCAATCCTAGCCTCAGACTTGGTCAACAGTTTATGGCTAAGGATTATATGTATTTAGCAGCAACTTAGGGTTTGTTTACAGTAAGGAGAGAATCACAAGAATTTAGCAGTAACTAATCATTGGTTACACTAGCATCTACAAAGTGATTAAATAAAGTTTACTATGATATTTGAATTGATTCTCACACACACACAATCACACAATAGGCCTAACAAGGGTACCTCTTAAAATCCCTCGTGAGTTTGGTATGCGTAGATAAAGGTATCTATTAAAAATTCCCCTCAAGTTCAGTGAAATACTCACTTCAAATGATTGTCTCAGTGGGTGAAGGTTGGGCCTCAAGGAGGGAAGGGCACCAGAGATCAGCCCAGGTCCTGTTGCCAGGCCTCCATATGCAAACTTAAGACTTCGCAGCTCTGAGAGGCGTCCCACTCAGAGGGAGATACTGGCGCAGCCCGCTGCAGTCCAGGAGAGCTCAAAGGGTCTCCCGTGGTACTGCTGTTTATAGGGTTGTGAGATGATTGACTTTAGGCATCAGTAAATTTCCATTCTGGCCACAGCTCCGGTCAGTAATTGCTGAGTCCTCATCAATGTCAGCAAGACAGGTACGATCCTCCCATACCGATCCGCCTGAGTTACGATCCACAATGAGGTGTTCCCAAGCTGTCAGGGGGTGACTGATGATGCCAGGTGGGATCAAGGCATTCTTGTTCCCCAGCTCAACCATGCAAGAGTGCCTGGTATGACCAAGGGGCACCTGATCGCCAGACTCATTGCTCAAGGGCCAAGCCTTGACAGGAGTCACTGTGATCATAAGGCAGTCCAGAGGAGGGGGGAGAATGCACCACCACAGTCCACTCTGTGACTAAAGTCAATCTATGTCTTTCCACAGAGTGGTGGTGTGGTTGCTTCTTGCCTCTGTGCCTATAAACAGAGTAATGTTGCCAATTGTAATTTTAAGGGAAATTTTTGGTTGATTTCCTTGATTATTAAGATTCTATCAAATATGATTAAGCAATTTTATATGTGCAAGGAGGTTTTTGTAACAGTGCTATTTGTCTAGCTATTCCCCACAACCTCGCATATAGGAAAATGTTCAATAACAAACATATAGTATAACAAAAGTTAACAAAATCACAGTAGGGTGTAACATCTTGTTTAGTATCCCGATAGCTGTTGGGGACCATCCAAATAAGGTATCCCACCACTGATGTTCTCCATCTTTCTTCACTCTTTCCAAGACACGATGTATCTTTTCTGTATCATGATGGATGGTGATCAGGGTTTTTCGTCCATTGTCCCAAATTCATTTCAGCAACTGGCTCAGGTCTTCATGTTGCAACAGTTCTTTTGCCAATGTCAGATTCATTCCAATGAGGGCAGGTGATAAATCTTAATATGATATATATTTGGATTGCAGCAATTGATGGGTCGTGACAGGAGGTGAATAGTTGAAGTCACAACCTATGATTTTGTTAAAATTACAAATACAAGTATTTGAGTGATTATATATGTTTACAGTGGTGTTGTCTATAGATAGAAAATCACAGAGGGTTCTCATGCAAATACATCTGTTTTCAACATACGTAAGTATAGTTTCAGGGGTTTTATGAGGACATATTTCAAAATGACAAACATTTTGTTCAGTGTCAAGACAAATGTCTTGGGCCTTAATGGTATTACTTTCACAAATAAATCTCTGTTGTTCCCGCACAACACATGCATCAACATCAATGGTTTGCCATTTGTTCCCATTTTATTGGGCCCATACTCTATGTTCTAACAGATAGAGTGCAGTTCCATTGTGATTTAACCCCAGCACAATGATTGGGTATACGGTGTATACCGAAACATTGCGTATTGTCAAAATAAAAGCTGTGATTTTACTGGTAGTGGGATCATAGGTGAAAGTAACTAATTGCCACCATGACTGGAATTAACCTTTCAAATTTGATTGCATTATCCCAAATTACTTTTCAAATTTCGGTGGGTAAGGTGCCTTCTTCACCTTCTCTTATAATTGCTGCCACAGTAGACTGTTGAGCTTGAATACAGCTAAGAGTGAGAGAGACATTAATTTGGGTCGCACCTAGTGCGTTTGCAATTAATTGATGGTCTTTCTCACTGATTCTTTCCAATTGGGGTAATACATCAGATAAGAGCCATTGATTAGTTCCCAGTTCCAATAGAGAGGATTGTAGCGGTTGGTCCAATTTGTATAAATTGTTGCTGCACTGATTTTGTTTGCTAAGACTTCAATGTCTATGCTGTTTAGTATCCCTAATCCTGTTCCTAAGACACCAGTCACATCTCTCCTTGATCGTTTTGGAGGGATCGTCCATGCAGCAATGCTAACCGTCCCGTATAAGATGTATCCAGGAATGGTGAGCAGGTAGGTTTAATTGTAGAGATATTGAGCTGCATCGATAGTTCTGTTCATTTGAGAGACCATAATGAGTTAAACAACACTCGCTGTTGCCCTATGTTTTTAATTATGTAGGGACCAGTGTTACAAATGTAAGGAGACAGTTTCATAGGAGGTTGTGTTGGAGGTATGGGTGTATCTAATTGTTTGATATCAATTTTTAATTGAAAATCTAAGCTGGAGCGTGAGTTGGGATCTGTCCAAAGGATTTTGTGTTTGCACTGAAAAGGTTATACTTATCCCAATTAAGAGTAAAAATGAGTGGAGATACACTGCTGTTGCTGTTGCCATAGATGTAGATTCATTTACTTTCAAGGTACACCTCCTTTCTGGAAGTTGTAGAGAGTGATAAGGTCTTCCTCATAGGACTTGTTCTCTAGGTCCTTCACCAGCTTCATTGCTCTTCTTTGGACATACTCTAGCACCGCAATGTCTTTTTTGTAGTGAGGAGCTCAAAACTGAAGACAGTTGAGAGTATCCACCTCTAAATCTTGCTTGGGATCATAGTTGTCTTAGCCTGACTCCTTCCTGAGGTGTGTATAGGGGAGAAGGGACACGAGGTGAGACAGAGCTGTGTAGGAGCAGGGTAAAAAAGACCCTCCCACAGACCTGGACAGCAACAGGAAAAAAGCCAGAAATTCAGAGCTAGACAATAGGCAAAAAGCTAGAAATTCAGAGCTAGAGGGGGCAGAGCTGCAGCTTTGTCTTCAAAAGTAACAGCTGGGAAAGGGCAAAGAAGTCAACTGATCCAAGGAAGGAGATAGTAAGCAGCCTGACATATACGCGGAAAAAATTTCCAGGCAAAAAAAAAAAAAGAAAGACCCAGACATATGGTAATAGTAGAAGCACGGATGTACACATCCAACAGATTGACTCTCACAGTCCAACTATTATGGCCATAATATAATGAAGTGCAGTCTGATTTAGGATAGACACTTGTCAACTCTGGGCACAAATCCTGTTCTTATTGCACTCAGAGGATACACCTATGCTGGTAAAGAAATGAGCCAGCACCCGTTCCCTGGCCCAGAAGCCATCTGCCCCACCAGGGCGTACATCCACATAGCTGAAATCTGAAACAGTCTGGTTGCATCCAAATTGCGCAGTTGGAAGGATTCCTGGTTTGTGATAATGCCTGAACAATACTCAGGAATTGTTTTGGAAAATATTAGTCAACCTGGGCCCAAACCATGCTAGAGACTGAGCTAAAAAATTAACAGCATAGGTGGTATTAGAACAATATTTGGCCCATCTCCTGGTCTTGTTGAGTTGCTGGTATAAAGACAGTAAATGCTAACAGTTCCAGCAACTGCTGATGGAAGTTGTAGAGGATAGCAGACCTCACATACATGGGGTTGTCTCCTCTTTTGTGGGCTCATTAGGTATGTTTTTCCCTGATACTCTGGGACAAAACTTTTGGTTTTTGTACAGTGCTTTGCAAAGCCA
The DNA here is from genome assembly GCF_047370975.1 of Nipponia nippon. Taxonomy (NCBI): domain Eukaryota; kingdom Metazoa; phylum Chordata; class Aves; order Pelecaniformes; family Threskiornithidae; genus Nipponia; species Nipponia nippon. The sequence continues at coordinate 165,686,851 of NW_028262290.1, forward strand.
CACCATTTCCCGCAGAGCAATGTAACATCAGTCCTGCCTTTGCTCTGTTAAGGTTCCCCATCACCTATCAGAGATATGCCCACGCTACAAACATCTGCCTGCCAAGCATAAATCAACTGCCATGCTTTGATATCCTCCTTTGCCTTCCTTCAGAGAAGTATCCTGGCCTTCATTCCCAATTTTCACTCATTTGTGTGTCCAAGAGCTGCCTTATGGGTGATTTGTGATGCCCATAAGATTGATCCTCACAGGCCAGTGATGGCATCCTGAGACAAGCAACAGTAAAAGAGAACCTCAAGATAAAGAAAGGGATTCAATTTAATTTAAAATTTCCATCCAGATTTTTTTTCTAAACAGTTGGAAAAAAATATATATCTTCCCAACAGCAATACATTTTAGGTTTTTTGAGGGCAAACGGGAAGTTATTTCAGTGGAATGATTTGTCCATGTCTGATTGGAAAGAAACCTATTAGGAGATTCTGAGACCTCATGTCCTTTAGTTATTGGAAATAGTGACTCATAAATTTCCTTGATTGCCACAGAATTGTCATGTACCAGCTTTGGATATTAGAAAAATTGCCCATCTAAGGCATTTCTGGAGCTGTTCCTCTGTTGAAAAGTTTTATTTGCACTTTCAGAATATTACTAGCTTTGTTACAGAGGAAAGAAAAAGCTGCTGAGACTCTTCTTACTTTGATGTGAAAGAGATGGTGGAAACAGTGGAGCCTGAATAAACTGCCGTGTTTCCTACCCCTGCACACAGATCTGAGCAGAGTTTTTGGGCACCAGCCTCAGGCACAATCCCCCTCAGGCAACAAAGCAGGGCGTTCAGTGAAGATACAGGAAGGTGGCCTATATTTTGGTTTACCAGCATTCAAGGGGCACGGTGCAATGCACAAGGAAGATCTGTAGAAAGAGGACACAGAAATTGCTCTGCTGGGGTATTTACCATGCCACTGGGATGAACCAGGTCCATTGCCTTGGTGTTGCAAAGACTGTGCATTTCTAAGGTTTGGTTTTACACCTAACATTTAGGAGATTGTCAGAATGGTGCAGAAGGTGAGCCACATTTCACTCTTCTCATTTCTAGAGATATGAAACAGTGGGGCAGGTTATAACCTGCTTCCAAGGAAGCTAAACGAGGGCTGCATAATCGAGAGAAAAAGAAAGAGGTAAATTTGCCAGAAATCATAACCAGGGGACTAGTGAATGGAAGACTTGTGATTGGTGGCACATCTGAGTTAATATCCACCTATCACAGGTGGTCTTTATATACATTTCCAGGTTAATCTTGTTAAACAGGGCTACCTAGCAAAAAAAGATATATAAAAACACCGTATTTTTTGTGAATGTATGTTCTTACATAATTCTGGCCCATATGAAACCTACATGTTAATTAAAGATGAAGCATTAGCTCAAGGACTGAATAGAAGCCAAGGCTGAACGTGGTGGAACCATGCTAGAATGGTGGCCTTTTCTCTCCTTGGGGGGTTCAGACCTGACTTAAAAGAAGAGCAATAATCTCTGAGACAACTAACCTGAGCATTTTAGCTGGTGCATGAGAGCTCCTGCATTTACCGAAGACAATAGGTTCAACCCCGGGTTACTAGACCAAGCTGAAGGTGAACTTCAGATTTCCTTCAAGAACTTATTGTCCCCCTGCTCCCTGTAAAAGTCTCAGTCTGACTTCATTGTCCAATATAAGCTATAACTGATGCCCTACATTTCCCAAACAGCTTTCTTTTTTTCAGTTAGGACCCTTGCAAGCATGAAAGTGATTTGAGGGACACATTCCTCATGGAAAATCCTCAAGGGGAAGCAGTTTCCTGTTCACAGGAGGAGGGTAAGTAAAATTATCTGTTCTGAGCCTTCCAGACAGCAGTCATTCTCCTCTGCAGACTTGAAAAATTCAACCAAGCACAAGAACTGGCAAGAAGAAAGGACATGCAATTTATGTAAGCATTGACCTGCTGCCTGCTGGGATTTTACCCAATAAATAAACTGTAAATTTACAATAGGTTTTAGGCCTAAAGACTTAGGCATCTAATGACTTAGACATTGAATGTGAACTTCTGAGAAAAAAAAAGAATGCTTGAAAATTATTCTGTTTTCATTTCAGACTAAAATGTTCATTGTGTGGGGGATCTGAGGACCTTTTTAACTACACACGTATAAGAAAGCCACCTAGCCTGTATAATTTGAAAAATACCACCAGTGGAAATGAGACCTCCAAAACACAGTTCTGGCAAAACAGCCATATCACATCTGATCCAATAATACGGTTTAATTCTTTCAACAACTTCTTAGCTCGTTTGCCAAATCAGATTGTCCCACCGGCCAAAAAAATCTCAGAAAGCTGCCAAACCTTTTCAGACAAATTCCCCAAACTGAATATTTTATCCTGTTATGTACTGGAAAGAGACAAACAGAAAGAAGAGTCCATTTTATTCTACTTACTGAGCATATACGCAACAGTTCAATCTGAGGACTTTCGGAGAAGCATTTCAGTGGTGCAGGAAGCTAATGGCTAAGAGGGACTAAAGAAGATTTGGAGAAAATTAAACCCTTATTTTATCTGGTTCTTTTACTTCAGGTCAACTTAAACACACTTTTCCAAACACTGTTTCAACATTCATACATTTGTGAATAGGAAAGGAGTGGCTGAATGCAACTCCTTTGTTGTAAAAGAGTGGAAAATATGGAAAATAATGGGCAAGGGTTTAATGAATGCTGAAACACAGGAAAAATTACTGTGAAAATCTGAGAAGGTTGATATGTCCTACACTCCATTTGGGGTCAGTGGTGAAGGTCAAAGTGGTACAGAGGTGAGGAGAAGCGGAAATAATGGCCTGCAAAGAAAAAAGTTTTACTGTAGAGAATGCCAAGGAAAAGCCTGGAAATAGTTTTCAAAAACCTCAAAGATCACTAACTAGATCAAAGAAATATTGTGTTTTCCTGGTCCACTGCGGACAGAACAAGTGAAAATGAACTTAATTATAGAAATAGACATTTAGGGCAGGTAGTAGAACAGACTCCGAATGATGAGAGTAATGAAGTATTGAAATCTCCCTCATTTTAGGATTTTAAGAACAAGTTAGATGCAAATCATGGTCGGTTTAGGTGGAGCTGATTAAATATTGGGGCTGTGACATGGAACTAGACAACATCTTGAGTAGAAAGGTGGTGGTTTTGTACACACAAGATGTGCCAGATTTCCAGTTCAGACTAGAAGTCATGAGACTTGTTTAAATCATTTTAAAAAATATGTTTTTGGGGATGCCCTTTTTTCCTACGCCTTTCTGCTTTCAGAGCTTCTCACTCCGTATTTCCAGGCCTTGTTCTTCTAAAACAAAGAAAATGAAAAAAAAAATGGTTTAAAAGTTGACTTGAAATCTACCAGTCATCATCTTTGTGGAGAAAAATAACGTCATCTTTATGCAAGTGATCTGTCCTTCCAAAATTTCAGTAGTTTTTAAAAGACCTGAAGCACAATTAGAACAAGGCAGTGCGATGGTTAGAGGGTTAGCTCAAACCTTGGGATCAAGACCCTGTTCTGTCACATGCTTCATGTTTGCCCTTAAATAATTAATTTCTCCTCTCTGTGTTGTGACCACTAGCTCTGAAGAAGGCAAAGAAAGAGCTCTGCCCTGTTTCATGAGGCTATTTGCGAGGAATAATGCACTACAACTCAGGGACACAGTCCTGTTGGCAAACAGAGCAGATAAACCCTCTGAAATCTGGTTAAAACTAAGGGGGTGGTAACATTGATTCTGGCAGCTGGGCAATTGTTTACACAGTGATTTCAGACAGCTTCCAGGCCAGCTTGGGAGCTGGGGAAAACTCACAGTGTAGACAAGACTTCATTGTCCTTTCTTTCCTAAAAATAACTTGCATTTTCCTGCTTCCCAGAAGTCATTTTGCCTTTATAGCCGTAAATACTGTGTTCTTGCTGAATCATTTCCCAGCCCTCTTCATCACCACCTGTTAGAGGCTGGTTTAGGATGCCCCATGTTGCCAAAGCTAAGAGCTCAAAAAACATGAGTCAGAACTCAACCCCCACGAGCCTGGCCTATAACCAGGAGGTATCTTCAAAAACATAAGTGTAAGTGTACTTATGCACATAAGTCCTGTGTATACATCCACTTTTTTATATCTGTGTTTTGGACTTCCCCTGACAAGGGTAAGAGTCCTCCTTCCTGGACCACCTTTTCCCAGGGTATTCCCTAGGGAGACCGAAGGAGTCCTCAATCTTTTGAAAGCTCCCAGACAGGCTTCTTCAGAGTCGCTGTTCCCTCTATGCCCATACTTCACCCAACCCAGCTGCCTCATCACTCTCCTCCCTCAACCATGGTCACTTCTCAAGCATGGTATCATCCTTGAGGTATGTGCAGAATATCTGAGGATGTAAGACGCTTCAAAGCAGGCTCTTGGCTTGGTTGTACTGGCAGTGAGTGAGCTCTAGAAGTTGTTCCTGTAGAGTCCTGAAGAGCTGTATTTGTTTTGAGTGACATACTTTGCTAAATAAGAAAAACCAAACCCAATCAGCTAGCCAAGAAACTCACCCTTGCTGTATAGAAACACTTGGAACTTCTAAAAGAATAAACCAAGAACTTCTTGCTCCTTCCAAACTCGTAATACCAAGGTTTTGTTTACATCTATAATAATAAGTTAAAGCATATCAAGGAGCTTCCCCCAGTGCAAAAATTCTGTCATCCATATAGTTAATTTCTTTTGTCCGTGGCCAGTGCCAATTAGCATCCTTCCAGCAAATGCCTGGGCCTTTTTTGAGGTTTGCACAGGCCAAGGACTGTTCCTAATATGCAGTGCATGCAGATATCCTGTTTCAGGTCGTCACAACCTAAAAGTAGTAGAAGAACTCAACTGCAGGGTTGTAGGCTGCACTGTGCCAGTTGGCCTCAGGACCACTGGAAAGACCCTGACCCATTTTACTTATAGATTCAGAGGTATCTATATCCAGACTCAGGTTCATACCAAAGAATGTGAATGGAGAACATGGAAGTCTCCTGTCTTGGCTCACTCTCCAACTTCCTTTTTGTTTTACAAGTATAGATACGACCCATGAAACCACTGGAGTGCTTCCAAGGGACAAGCCAGATCCAATATTTATAGGCTCAGCATAATTTAGTGGTTCCCATTCTCTTAATATATGTAGAAGGTTTTATTTTATTGCTGTCAGACTTTTGGTCTTCCAAATTGATCATTGATATGAGACACACACACACAACATGGTGATAAATGTTTTATAAACGTCAGAGACATTGTAGATATCAGACACTAAATTCGCTATGTTGGAAACAGATATTCTGAAGTCTACTACACAGCAGAGTAAGGGATAAGGAGAGTTTTTTGCATAACCTTGAAATTCAAAGGCAAATGTAAAGCAGCAATACTATAACAGAGTTGAATAGGCACTAAATAAATCTCTCCTGACCTTTTAGGGAGACACTGCTTATTAAAGCAGCATTGAAGGAAGTTGCCAACTGAATCAGGAAACCTTAGAAGATATGCATGTATGCTTTGTGAAACTGTCTGACTCAAAGATAAAATGCTGACAAAATAAAAATGATGAGATACAGTGTCACTTGTTAGAGAACTTAACCTCAAGTGGAGATTGGCATCAAAGTGATTTCAAGCTGATACCAATTCCACTTCATCTGCAGTGGTGTCTATTTACCTCTCTTATCTGCTTTTCACTCTTTTTAATCTCCTGTATTTTCAGAGGTGGAGGGGGTTTTGGTTATTGTCATTGGTGTTAGGGTTTTTTCTCTTTTTCTCTTTTCTCTTTCAGCAGGATTTTATAAAAGGCATTTGACATTTCTTAGCTGGGAAAACATACAGAGGTTTCTCAGATGTAGGATTTCATACCAAGGCACACTATGGAGAAATAGGCGAGTAGGAGAGATCAGAGAAGAGGACCAGGAAAGAGCAACTGTGTCCTAAGGTACCTTTGAGCCTCCCATATGATCTGCCAACATCATGGGGATGCCTTGAACACCTCAGAACCTGTCAAATGGCACTACATGATCAAGTGTAGTGAAATGAAGAGAGTCCTTGGTGATGGTTCCTGTTGTCACCCCAGCCCATACTGAAGCACCCATCTAACAGTCATTTCAAAGACTATTTCTGATTAGGGGTATAGCTAGGTTCTGGAGTCCAAAATACTGAAGGATGTGGTATCTAATTTGTTTTGTGGCCCTACCCAACAGCACAAGGATACCATTCCTGCTCCAAGAACTGGAAATCATTTTCTGAGCGTCCCTGAGTAAGTCTCTGTCCACATCACCTTCCCAGCAAATAGAAAAAATGAAGTTAATTCTCTCATACATCAACAGAGTTCCTACAGAACAGGTCAAGGACAAACCAGGATCATAAATATGGAAAAGTATGTAGGAATTGAACAGGAAGAAGGAAAATGTACATCTTTGCATGTAGAAGGGAAGAACGAGAATAGGTCTAAGCTACGCAACGCCTCCTTAATGTCCACCTATTTTCAGCTCTGGGACATTGGAATGTGTCTTTTTCCCTTTTTTTTCCCCAGTCTTGTCTGGTACTCATGTGAGCTTTCAGCATCCATGACGCCCTTTGATAGAAAGTTATTACACAGGTTTACTACTCATTATGCCAAGAACGACTCTCTTTTGTTTATTTCAAAACTGATTCCTATGGGCTTCATTTCTTGTCCCCTACTTCTTGTAATGGAGAAGGCAGTGAAAATAGATATCTTTTCAAGCTTCTCAGGGTTTTTTAAACCCTTCTCAGTTTTTTCCTTGTCAGACCGACTATTTGGGCAATGTAAGTTTATATCTGCAGGCTTCAGGGTGGATTGGGTGCCAGCTCACCTCCCACCCTGATATGAAGCTGGCATATATGCACACAGCTGAAAGACACCTTGCACTCCTGGCTGATTTAAGAGCAATGTGGCTATGAGTCGATCTAGATAAGTGGAAACTTCTTAGTGATCCGACAGCACACAGACATGATTTTAATGACTGTCAAACCATGGCTCAGGCTAACTTGATTGCTTTTGCCCCAGGCAGACTGAGAAGCAATTAAACTCCATTGGCAGACTTGCAAAGTTCATCATGATATCCCAGGGGTGCGATGATGAGCAATTAGAAACAGTACACACATACAGCCCCAGACACGGTTAGCTGTCCATAACCATGCTAAAACTAACATGGAGCTAAAAGGATTACTCTTCTCCAGCTGACTACAGAGCACCTAAAGGTTTTGGAGTGAACTTTTAGGCTCGTTGAAGATTCATGGACTGACCAGGTGTAAGTCAGATGAGCTGTAATGAAGGCACATGCTTCTGGACAAGCATGCCTATCTTCTGTTGCTGCTTTAACAACTATTGCTATAGCTGTTTCTTTACCCATCAGGGCACTACCTGTTTGTAATATTTACCAGTTCACATCCCAGAGATGCCACCAGTCATTGAGGCCAATAAAATCTTTGTCAAGAGAACACCATGTAATAAGGGTTGGCTCCCTGCAGAGCTCTTAGATGCGAGTCAGTAAATATTTGATGTAAAGAATGGTTTGAGGACTAGGCTATCCATTTACTAAAATGAAGGAACGACATCGGTATGGGTAAAAATGAATTTCACTCGGGGAACAAGATGGCAACTTGATGTAAGTAATATGAAGCCTGGGAGCAAGAGAGAGAGCAAATTAGTAAGTAAATAATATAACTAGATAAAAAGAAAGGTGTTCTGTAAAGTATGAGGTAAAGCCTCTATAAGATGTAAATAATGCAAGTTAAGGAGAATTTCAGCTTTTTTTGAAATTACCTTAAATCTTGCCTGGATTTAAATCAATGTGATGGACATCTCTGGAAAAATGTTAGTAAGGATGAGACTATTGAAACCAATGGCCAAATATCCCAGAGATTTCAAACAAGTCAACCAGCAAGAGACTATTAACCTGGTGCTGCTCTCAATCTCTTTGCACCAGGAGTGCCAGGTATACAAATGCTTTGTTTGGAGTGAAGTTGGCTCTTGTCATTAATTCAATTTTGAGAGAAAAAGAAAACCACTGATCGAGTCTCCAGTGTCTTCTAGGGTCTCTGGATTCCTGGTGCTGGGTAAACTGAGGCACAAGAACAGGAGTTCTGTAATTAAGTGCAGGCATCTGAGTTGCTGATGTCTATAGCTAGTGAAGGTAGCCCAGGCTTCTTTTACTGCTTGCTAAAATAAACGCTCCTAAGGCACTGCTCCTCTCAATCTAAGGTAGACACTAGATCAAACGAATTGCTCCCTAAAAAGCTCTATTTCTTTCTACTGACTACAAAAGGAGGCCAGGGTCACTAGACCAGAGCTGTATGGCTGCACTGTAGACATCTAAATGCTGGTTTCTCTTCTTGAGGTTTCTCTCTCCATATGGTGTCCTACTGCAGAGCAGAAAAGGGTGGCAAGATCTGGCACTTGCAGCAGGAAGTGATGATGAGTAATGTTGCAGAGCTCTGGGATGCTCATCTTGGCGTTACACACTTGGATAGCAACAGTACAGGGAATCCCAAAACTGTCATCCCTGAGACAGCCTGGAAAGCTGTGAGGAAGAGCCGGGAAACATAAAATGGGTTCTTAAACCTGAAGGGTTGATAATAAAACACCCATTGCTAAAGGATGATGATGTGAGAAAGAAAGGGAAATGGGAGAAAACCTCCACCATCAAGTTGCCAGGGTTGCAGTTCCTACTTGTTGATGGCATGGTGATCCAAAGCAGCTTGTCGCTGAGAACTTGCCTCCCTCTAAAACCCTGACCACCTGTTTAGAGAACATGGGACCTCCCCTGCCCTAGAAAGGGTTCAACAAGGGAATTAATGGACTGACTTACATACCTTCCTGTCTTCTTCTCTGGCTCTGCCTTGCCCTGAGAAGAAAGCAACCTCAAAGAACCCAGAACTTGTGAGTACTTCATAAACTTTAAACATCACAAAAAGAATCACAATATTTGCTGTGGGGATGACTTTTAACACAAGCCTTTGAAGGACGTTAAAGACTGGATTCTTTTGCAAAAAAAAACAAGCGTTGCCTTTTCATTTAAGTGAAACACCAGGCTTTTATATGCAACCTTTAAACATTAAGTGGCTCATCTGTGTTCTTTAATGTCACCATTCTGCAACCTTAACAAAATGAAAATAGCCATGAATATCATCGATCTCTGGGCACAGATGCATTTCCACATCCTTCATTCCGCATCCAGCAGCTTTTCACAGGCCAGAACAAAAAAACTTTCACATGAAAGTCTAGCCATTCATCAGAAAATCGGCTCGATAAAAATGGTGAAGCTCAAAATTCTCTTCCCCTCTCTGGTTTCGCCCAATGGCTTCCAGATTGCATCCATTTGATTTACAAAATGAAAGACGTGCTCCCCCCTCCCCTAATTACCAGGGACACAAATTCAGTTTTGGATGAAAACCTTTTGTGTGTGCCTCTTAAGTCCTCCCCAAAAGTTCTGCCATTGGAATTTGGCCAACCATTTTGTTGATGATGCATGAGCTGGAACTGAATGGAGATGATTTTTCCATTAACGGCTCTGGCTCTGCAGAACCAACAGGAGTAAAATATTAGTTTTGCTTGCTAAAGAATCCACTATGACTCAAAGACACAATGAAACAGATCTTTGGGGAAAGGGGCTTATGGCTTATGTTCCTAGAGAATCACTTTCCTAATTATAACCATACCAGTTCTCAAAGCTGTATACAAAAATCTTATGTATCTTATTACAGACAGTCAAGAGTCCAAAGGTTCAGACCTCCAAAAGGCCTTGAAAGACTTGGAGCAAGCAACTGAGTATTCTGTCAACAAGATTGCACTTTTGTTGTGTTTTTTTTTTTTTTTCTCTACATAAAACATTGATCTTGACTAAAATACAGATTAAAAACAAATTAGAAACAATCAGGTTTGGGGCATTGTCTGAATTTTTGTAAGTCTTTGGCTCCATTAAGAGAGTGGAAGGACAGAAGACTGTTTCTCTATTGGAAGACAAAATATATTCTAAGTGCATGTTAGCCAGTAAGGACCTAGGTGAGGCTGGAGATTTACAGAACTGGAGGCCACCCAGAATGAAGGAATACTTCTGTAGTTACTGTCTATCGCTTTATGCAAAAAGGCTCCTATATAGGTTGGTGCTTAACAGAGAGGCTACCACCACCTTCTTATTCCTCCTTTGGTGTATTTCTGCTGGGTTTAAAAGGAATTAAAAGTAAGACTAAGGTTCTGTATGAAGTTACATTCTGTATGACATTCATATTGCCTGGACAGGGAGACCTGCAGTGGAGAAGGTGGTGATACAAGAGGTCCTTTCCTGACCTGGAGGTAGCAGCTTGCCCTTTGCTCTTCCTCCAGTGCTCATGAAAGCTCAATCCCATCACAGATCCATTGGGTAATTCAGAAAAAATGGGAAAGATGTCTGTACATGATTATTCTCTTTCAAGGTCCTTTGTGGCAAGCTTGGCTGAAACATGATTTCTTCTCCCAGTGGTGGCATGGGGAATGGTCTCACCTTATACTCAAAACCTGGTTTGTAATCATTGCATCTCTGGTTGCATCCCGCTCACTGGCAAGTGAGTCGTGCTGTTCCAGAAGGATCAGAGTGCAATAGAGTGCAGACTGGTCTTTAGCCACGTAGTGTTTCTAAGTGCATTAGTGAGGTACATTGCTGTAGAGACACATCTTGATGTTAATAGTTGCAGTGTCCAAAGGTATGATAAGAAATTATCTGAGACATGACTTCTTTCCTATGTGACTACAATGACAGAGAAATGTACCCTCATTCTGACACCACCTCCTTATTTTTCAGTTAAAAAAGGCAAATTGCAGCTAACCAAAATTATGGTTTGAAAACCATTTAAAAAGATTTAAGCATCCAGCAATGTTTGGCTGAAAAACAGCAATGACACTTATTCAGTGAGTTTAGCAGAGCTAATCCGAACAATTTGCTTTTATGGGTGTGCATGTGTGTGTGCATGCTTTGGCCTTTGGGTCTGCTCCAGACTCATTCAGCATGCAGTAACTTCACATAGCAAATAAAAATAAGAATTTGTACCACAGCAACATCTAGGGGCCTCCAACAGGATCTAGGCCCAATGATGCTGTGTTGCATAAACATTTACTAACCACTGGCTTCTGCCCTGAGTAACTACAAATCTAAATAGGATGGCAAAAATAAAAAAAAAAAAATAGGCAGACAGGAAACATCTTCACTTTCACGTGTCCATCTGTAGGGACTGGGTCTGTGCAGAGATGAGCAGTGGGCATGGCAGAGAAATCCCACCCCTGCTCTCCACCCTGATGACCTTACTGTTGGCTACGTTGGAAGTGCCCAAACATTTTTGAAAGAGCTGAATTTAAGATACATGTTGGGCTGCATTAACATGCAACACGTTCAGCCCCAGCAGAATTCAAACTCTCCCCCCAAATGGAGGCTGTCCTCCTTAAAAGCTGTGACTCTGGACCTGAGTCTTGAGGGTTTACAAACTGGATGTGTGACAAGGCTGGTCTTAAGAGTGGACTCTTATTTGGGTTTCACTGACAGTATAAACGTACCCAGTGCAAAGTTTTGGTACTGGCTAACAGCTGGCTTGGCTATAAGAATATCTGCAGTGTTGTACCTTTATCAGTGATTGACATTTTTCAATATTTCATATTGGACTTTCTGCAAATTCCCTCACTTGGAAACCTGAAGAAGCTCAAGGGTAAAAGCGCTATTGCAAGTAACATGGACAGTAATGCAACACAGAATCTGGTGGCTGGAAATACACCTGAGTTTCATCCCAAAATTTTCCATTAACTGTCTGCGCAGTGCACACAAAAGGAAAGAGTTTACAACAGGATAGGAAAAAAAAGGTTTATCCAAGCTGCTTATATGAAGTTGGTAGATGGGATATTTAGGGCAGGTCATGTTTCAAAGAACTTGTGAATTTGTCTTGATTGCCAAAGGAAAAAAAAAAAAGAGAACCAGCAGTATGGTTCTCTCTCTCTGTTAATTGTAGAGAAAACCTCAGTCATTGCAGTTTAGATAAGATACCTAATTCTTAGATAGCTATAGTAATGTGAAAATATCCCAATTTATTACTCAATAGTTACAGAGCTTTTTTATGACCTCTGTATTTAGGACATTTAGGTCTGAGGACGAGGACAAGAAGTTCTTTAGTCCTAGAGCTTACATTAAATAAGAAGCTGGCCTTATTTACTTCTACTCTGAAAAGGTAAGGTTGTTATAGTTAAATGAGAAAATCTGGGAGTGGCTCCTGAGGGTCATGCTTTGTGTTTTATCTGGTCAATAGTCTGTGTCTATATTGGTGTGTTAGGCTGGGGAACAAGTTTTCAGTCCTGCTCCTCCTGATAGTCTTCTTCATTGGCTTTTGTCTGGACCAAGTCAACATGTTGACAAAACCCAGATATAGAAGGCAATGGAGATCATTTCATAGCTAAACCTACAAGACATGTGGGCCAAACTGGCTCACTAGCTTGAAACACTTTAAGAATTTAGGGCTGAGAAGTTACTAGTAGTCATACTGAAGTAGCAAGAGCCCAAGACAAGACATGTCTAGGGTGGATGATGCCGTAGGTATCTCATACAGAGTTCTCTCACTTTCTTGTGAAACAGTTTCTACAGTTTATTGTTAGAGACGGGACACCAGAGTCATTTAGACTGTAAGTCTAATGCAGCCCTCTGTGTCCTGTGTCCATACTCTCTTCCCATTTTGCATGGGGAATGTGAGCTAGCAGCCCTTGCATTGCAGAAGCTGTGGAGTTCCAGAGGAAATCAGGGTAAAGTGTGTGTGCATTTATTTTCAGTAGAGGTGGTGACCCAAAGGCAGGTGCACATCTTGGAACTACTCTCTTCATTCAGTCTCTCTTGGGCTTCAAGTCTCTTTTCAGAGCCCCAGCTGAACTGGAAAGCTGTTAATGATACCTCTTTGGTTCAGGTTTGCAGACCTGTCTCCATCATCATTGTTCCCAGATTTTAGCTTTATTATTCATGTAGCGCATTTTAATTAGTAAATTCCTTAGTCTTTAATGCATTTGCTTCAGTGCCAGCTTCAGCTCCAGGCCACTTGCCCCCCAGCAGCTTCACAGTCATGCAGTAGGAAGTTCACTTTGCTTACTTTAATGACCCTTTTTCTGAATTAATACATCTTTTGGAGATATGAACCCTGACAGCACTGTTAATATAAGATTGTAAGCTGAATTATGCTTTGTGTAATGCTACTTACATCAGTCAAATTGCTCTTGAGATTCTTTTCTCTTATTAAATCAGAGCATTTTACAGGGCAAGAGAATTTTTAAAATTTTTTATTTTTAAATACACTGGGGCACAGAGGTTAAGTGGTCTTGGAGTTTGTATTGAGTTCTCCGTAAATCAGCTCAGAGCTCAAGGAGATAATAAATATTAGCAATGACTATAAAAACAGTGAGTTGAAGAGAAGACAAGAGAAATATGTCTGTGTTAGAAGAAGACAAAAACATCATATTGCTAAATAGTGCACCCATGTCTTGAACGTTTCTGGCAATTTTGGTTCTTCTCCCCTCCACCCAGGGAAGGACGCATTGGGATCACGAAAGGTTCAGAGAAGGGTGACAGAGACAAATGGCCACATCAGAAAAGAGGCCCCCTGCTCTTCAGCTTGTTAAATAGTGAAATAGGTCTGTAGATTCCTGAAGGGTGATGAGGTGGGAGAAAATGAATAGCAACCTCTATCATTTAAATGGAGCACCCAATGAATTTTTGGAGTAACACACTTCAAAAACAAATAAGAGGAAGCCTTTTTCTGCCAAGCTCATATCCTGTACCTCATTGCCTCAGGAAGTTGTGGAGTCCAAACGTATGGATAGGCTTGTAAAATAAAGACAAAACCATGGAGGATCTGTCTCGGGGGATTATTAAATTTAAGGGTCTGAATACAACTTCCAGCTCAGGAAGCTTCTGAACTGTGTAGTGTCAGATCCTGGGAGGATATTCCAGACACAGGATCATTCTCTACATTCCACGCTTCTTCCACTATTTCCATATGCATTGCCATTTAGGACAGGCTATACAGATTTTGGCTTGGCTGAGCATAACCACCAATAGGAAATGTAGAAGCAGACTTGTTCTCATAACCAACGGTTCTACTTTTGCTGTCTTCAGGGAATCAGCGATAAAGAAGCTGTTTGTCTGCCAGCCAAAAGATGATAGACCCAATTGGGTCTGAACCTGTGGTGTTCTTTACTGCTGTAGTCCCTCGTATTTCTCCTCCAGCTGCCACTGCTATGAGAAAGATCTTCCTCATAGTACAGTTTCAGTTCCTTTTCCATTTGGGGCATAAGGAACTGTATTGTAATGAAATATCTAAGGCAAAATAACAGAACTCTTTCAATGCACAGACATCTCCTTAGGCTCCAGTGCACAAGGCTGATAAGTTTTCTTTGGGGTCTAAACTCACAAGTCACAGTGGCAATGAACTAATCTGGGCACTTAGCACCAAGAATTGTTCTGTATCTTTTCTGTGAGATAAATTAAGACTGAAAGCATAAATCCCTGAAAAAATCCCTATGAACTTTCTTAAATTTATTTGGTTTTGAGTGTTTTACTTTAAATTGAAACAAAGGTGAAAAAGACTAATTATACCCTTTAGCTTGATTTAGATTGTGCTATTCTATGCAACATGTATTCATGGATTCTAGTGTTTTGCACAACCTTTTTCACAGCATTTGAACGGGAGCTCTTCAATCATGTCAAAGTCTTATGAAGACACTGTTCACTCTTCAGGAATCTGTGCTACTAGGCAGATTGCAAGAGGTTTAAAAAATTTAAGTGAGTCATTGGGTCACTCGCTTTGGAGATCTGTCCCTTATTCCACAGCTTTCCACCCTGTATTGTAACCCACCAGGTACTGAATGCTCTATGAGAAAACATAGCCCTCTTCTCTGTTGGAATAGGGCACCTTGAATTTCCTTGAACTGCTGCATTGTAAGAACTTCTTCATGGACAATACCCATGGAGAGGCAGACCTAGGATAATTCATTCCTCTTCATTCCTCTGAAGTTGCATGTTCAGTTTTGGGAAATGGAAAATGAGCACTGGGAGGTGACATAGAAAAAGACAGTCTTATATTGTGAGCAGACTTTTATTTTTTAAAATTTGCGTAGAGACCTCCTCTATATCTTGTCAAGCGTTGTTTAAATCCAGTCTTGGCTCTTAGGGCTTCCCTGCAGCTATCTGATTTTCCTCGGGATACCTGTGGTAGGGTCTTCATAATTTGAAAGCCTGTAGGTCATTCCAAAATTGATGAGACAGCAATAAACAGAGAGCCTGAGGACTGATACAAGTTTCTAGGCAAAAAGTGGTCTGACTGAGTTCAAATTAAATGCTCATTTTGGCTCTCTGGCTTCAAAAACAAGGAATTGTCTTAAAAAAAAAGAAAACTATCCCATTGCCATTCCACTGATAGCTGGAAATCTTCCACCTGTCGCTCACCTGGCAGCTGCTTAAACTGTTCAAATTCCTTTATGAGCCACGTCAATGTTTGGCAAGTCCACTTTTATTTCAGGAGATTAAAAAAAAAATAATCTTTCTGCCTGTTCATTCCTTTTCATTCTTAAGTCTTCTGTGCAATGAGAGTGTTAACACTTTGTGATGCCCTTTTGAACCGTATTCTGCTACAGCTTGACAAGTGACATATCTGACACTACATAAGAGGCTTATCTTGGCTAGTGGTAGTCATCTAAGTGCCAGAAATCTAACTCTAAGTCAGTCACTTGAGGCTCCCTTTACAATCAGATTCAGAAAGCTGATCCTTCCTGTGATCAGGTAGGTGTCTAAAAAGAGTAAGATAAATCACTTATTTTCAAACAGAGAAATGTTGATTTAGTGTTTGTGGAATGCCGACCTTATACGTACTCGTACAACCCAGTGAGAGAGAGGATCTGGGCTTATATCAAACCTTTGTTCATCACATTGGAGGGCTATTTTTAATGTAAATACTTTCCCCAGTAAGATTTGCAGCATAGTCCTTCAAGCAGATCTGGACTGCTAACTGGGACTGTGTGTGAGGCTGTGAGTGTGTGTAGGGCAGAGATGTCTCAGACTGCCTCTTCCACCCAGAAAAGGCATTGTGTGAGTTGCCTTTCTGGATATGTCTAGACAGAGCTGGCAAAGGTGATGCTGCAGTGCCTGCTAACAGCAGTTGTCTAACCAGCACTGGTGGCAACAAGTGAGCCAAGCCACTGGCCATCGCTCAAGGTCTGCTCTTGAGTGCAAGCTTAAACTCTTCAGAAGCTCTGAGTCCTCCTGGAGACTGGGACGCTTTCCGACCACCTGCTGCTATCTTGCTCTCATTCCTCCTGTTCTCTGCATTGCACCAAGGCTACTATGTCAATGCCTAATCCCATCTCTGTTTTACTCTGAAAATAAAACCAGAGAGGAATTGCCTTCTCAGAGGTGCTTTGTAGCCTTGATCATTTCCCAGGATATATAAAAAAATCTGTCTATTTGGTGTACAGAAAACAGATTTTGTAGTAAGGGCTGATGTATTTTATTAGATCAACTGATACAGCTGGAAATAACAAAGGAGCTTCCAGAGACTCAATCTCTTCTTCAGGCCTGAAACAGAAGCAGAGAACTTCATACTAAGTAAAATTTGTCTTGTTTATATTTTTAAACCATCACAGCTACAAGATAGTATTGTATACACATCCTGATCCAAAGTCTGGAAGGGGCAAGGGAAAGATTGCCATTGGCTTTAGTAGCTTTTAAGTCATCCCAAGGATACTCTGTGCTGAGATACCAAAACATGGCTGGAGTTGAATGGCATTTGTTCTAGGGAAGCTAGTGAGATGTATTGATACTTATTTAACAGATGTTCAGATTTTTCTATGAGGTCCTGAGATGAAAAATTATATAAAAACTTAAAGCTGTTTTATCAATGAGCCACTTTATCTCACTTCAGTTGCTTGTTCAAAAAAAAGAAAACCAGTATCTAAAAGGTTTCGAAAAGGCAGTGCATGTAATTGCTGCTTTGCTCTTTTGAAGGCATTCAATGAATGGGGTCCGATAGCTGTTAAACCATGGGGAGATTACTCTGCCAGGCAAGACTTCAACTTTAAGCTTTTAAGTTTGGTTTTACGTGGGAAACTTTTTCAAACATCTGAAGTTAAATGTCTGCCTTTTTTTCTGACTACATCTCTTATCTTTGTTTCCCAGAATAATTCTTTGCAATAAAAACTGGATAGAGAGCCAGAAAATCTGTGAAAAATAGCCATGCGCCACATCTGTTGGTGTCAATGTAATTCAGGGACACACTCTTGGCCATGGAAAGAGGAAAGCAGGTACAGACCTGAAACCTCAAATGGTCCTCATGTCTCATAATCAGGAGTAGAGAATTTGAGGCTTTTGTGGAAGAAGGCAAGTCCAACAACCACTTTAACAATCTAAATGTACACAGGTATATCCTCTTTCTGGCAAATTTTTATGCACCTCATGTTCTGCTCTGTGCATGTTCATGAGCTCTACAGTCTTGGTTGAACTGACACAGCTAAATGACTATTTCCCATCAAAGTCATGAGATCCAAAAACTAGAGGAGTTCACACTCACTTTCAACTCGGAGACCCTGTGCACTCTGGGAAAGCCCAGAGGGCATGGAGGTCAGATCAAAACACAGGCAGAAGAGGAGGGACTGTCCTCTTGTTCTTTAACAGCTTCCAGGTGAAAGCACTTCCCGGTATGGGGAATCTTGAAATCTAGGCTTTGTCAAATCCACTTCTTAACTAGCAGGAGAGAAAATGTTCTGATCAAGGTGACCCTTTGTCCTTCCTTTTGAATCTTCTGTTACAAATAGCAATAGATCAATGAGAGAAAGAAAATAGAAAGCATTTGTAGCTCAACAAAGGTTGATGGGTGATCCCTGCTGGGATATTTTCAGAGATTTTGGGTCTAACACTTCTCTATACAAAACATAGGCATAGTTCAAGATCAGTTTGTGCTTTTGTCTTTGTAAGTTATGATCTGAATACCCACCACAAAACATACTCCACCAATCATTAGGCAGAATTATCAGTGTGAGCATACCAGCAGTGCCAATAAAATCAGGCCTAGAGTTTAATTCACAAAACACCATACAAATTGCTGAGAAGTTACTTACAGGGGCAGCCTTCACTTTATGAATTCATTGGAGACATTTCAGCTAATGCACAACACACGAGGAGCTTGAAATGAATCTCATAATCTCATTAGGTACCCATGCACAGTGTCTGTTGGAGAGACATTAGCTTTCAGCTCTAACAAAAAGTGGGTTCATTTTAAAAAGCGATTAAATCATAAAAGGCAAGAGCTACCCAGGATGTGCAACACAAAGGAAAATGAGTACATTTTCATTTGCACAAAGAATCAGTAACAACATGGGTCTAATAAAAGAAAGGGAGTTAGAAAAATTAATAGAGTATATAAATTTAAAGCACGGGAAGGTGATGCATCAGCAACTTTTTGTGTCTGAAAGTGAGCAATATAAAATGTCTGTCAGGACCAGGTCATCTAGAGAGGAAAAGAGGTGGAGTCTCTGGATGGCATGGCAATCACAAGCAGCATTCGCAGCTCAGGAGAGCTGCATTTTCCTATAGCCAGCAGATGGTTTTATTCAATTGCCTAAACATCAGTGGTTTGTACCCTCTTGGACCAGAAACCAGTCATTAGGAAGGATCCTCCAGGGCAATTCAAATGGATTTAGATGCTTTGAAATAAGCAATCAGATCTTTTCCCAGATTGTCATTGATTATAATGGCAGATTAATTACTCAAAACACATTTAATCATATAAATTAGGTGCGCTAGTTTACATGTTGGTTCCCACCCTTAATTTCTCTATCATAGAATCATAGAATCATAGAATGGTCAAGGTTGGAAAAGACCCTTAAGATCATCGAGTCCAACCGTTAACCTATCACTGCCAAGTCCATCTATACCATGTCCTCAAGCACCACATCTATCCGTCCTTTAAATACCTCCAGGGATGGGGACTCAACCACTTCCCTGGGCAGCCTGTTCCAATGCTTGACCACCCTTTCGGTGAAGAAGTTTTTCCTAATATCCAGCCTAAACCTCCCCTGGCGCAGCTTGAGGCTGTTTCCTCTCGTCCTATCACTTGTTACTAGGGAGAAGAGACCGACCCCCACCTCGCTACAACCTCCTTTCAGGCAGTTGTAGAGAGCAATAAAGCTCTCCCCTCAGCCTCCTCTTCTCCAGACTAAACAACCCCAGCTCCCTCAGCTGCTCCTCATAAGACTTGTGCTCCAGACCCTTCACCAGCTTCGTTGCCCTCCTCTGGCCACACTCCAGCACCTCGATGTCCTTCTTGTAGTGAGGGGCCCAAAACTGAACACAGTACTTGAGGTGCGGCCTCACCAGTGCCCAGTACAGGGGCACCATCACCTCCCTGGTCCTGCTGGCCACACTATTCTTGATACAGGCCAAGATGCTATTGGCCTTTTTGGCCACCTGGGCACACTGCTGGCTCATGTTCAGGCAGCTGTCAACCAGCACCCCCAGGTCCTTTTCTGCCAGGCAGCTCTCCAGCCACTCTTCCCCAAGCCTGTAGCATTGCCTGGGGTTGTTGTGGCCCAAGTGCAGGACCTGGCATTGAGCCTTGTTGAATCTCACACACTTGGCCCTGGCCCATCGGTCTAGCCTGTCCAGATCCCTCTGTAGGGCCTTCCTACCCTCCAGCAGATCGACACTTCCACCCAACTTGGTGTCATCTGCAAACTTACTGAGGGTGCACTCGATTCCATCGTCCAGATCATCAATGAAGATGTTGAACAGGACTGGCCCCGGTACTGAGCCCTGGGGAACACCACTCGTGACCGTCTGCCAACTGGCCACAGAATAAGATCCCATAATCACATATGATCTGATTGTAAATTTTAAGAAATTCTCAGAGACAGTAATATTTTTTTCCAAAGCTGCTAGATATAAACCTCCAGTTAAAGAGAAGTTACATCTTAAAATTAATAAAGTATATGGCTTCAGTGGCACAAGAAATGGTGTATGGTCATCTAAAACTCTGAGGAGCTTGTACTCTCTTCCCAATCTGTAAACATATTTTTTTCCTCCAAACCTTTGTCTTTTATATTGTAAACACTTTTAGCATTTGATTGATTGCACTATGGGCTAAAAAAAGAGATCTTGTAGTCTTAAAAAAAAAAAAAAAAAAAAAAAGTAACCTTTTCTTGAAACCTGAGAAAGCTGGAGAGAAAATTAAGACTTGTTCTTTGGGATATAAAGATGAGATGTTTCCCTCACTAAGAAGAATACCTTTTGCTCATTTAAAGACAATTATCATGGAAGAGGCTAAAATTGCAGGTAAAATAATTTCAGTTTTTAGAAAAAACTTCCTAATCATTGGAGAGAGGAGCCCTAGGATAAAGATCGAGGAATGTTGCGGGATGCCTGGGACTGGAGGTTTCTCAGATCAGATAACACTAGTAGTGATTTAGCTGACTGCCTCTGGAGGCATGCACCCTTATATTGTCAGGGTGTCTCTACACTGAGCAACCGCAATTCCTGCTGTCTTTCCCCATAGGTCATGCTTTCAGATGTGTTAATAATCTTTCCTGCTGCTCTATCACTTTTGGCCCCACATCTGGGGCCATACCCAAAGCTGAGCAGCGTTAAAGGACTCTGGAATGGGTCTTGCAGACTTTTGCCTAAAGCATGTCTCAGTGCGATGTCGGATTTTGTGGCCTCTGTGACATTGCAGATGTACGGGGAGCCTGGGATCCACTCTTCCCTCCGGACCTTAACCAGCCATTCCCCATCCTGCTCTTGTACAGGTGAAAATCCCTCCAGAAATATACAACTTGGTGTTTCCACACACAGAGAGGAAAGAGTGTGGCAGAAAGGGAACAAGTCTGCCCTAAACTGCAGTTGCCATCAGCCTAAAATTCTATTCTTCCCTGTAAACACAGCCTCTCTCAAACTCAGATAACAACATTTCGATCAGTTGCTTGATTTTCTTGTTACCAAAAAAATTGACTAAGAGCAAATTTAAACAACTCCTAGCAAAACTTGCAGCTGACACACAGTTCCTTTTCTAGCAAATGTCTAAGTTTTTCCTTGTTTTAATGAGTAATCATGGGAAATGAAACGGTAGGTTGGTTTTGCAAAGTTTTGCAGTAATAGCAGGCAGCAGTACAAACCCAGTGGCTGGGTATGAAGTGTGAATGAGAAGCAGCATTCAGCAGCACAGGTGTAATTATCCAAAGAGAAAACTGTTGCCATCATTACAGTGACAAAAATAGCAAACTTAAGGGGAAAAAAAAAAAACCAAAAAACAACCAAACCTCTGCTTATTTTGTTCAGAGTTATAGATGTATAATTAAATTGTGCATCAGGATATTCTATGGACCTTCAACTTTGACTGTAAAATACCAGTTGCACTGATAAATCACAAACGTGTACATAGATATTTCAGAGTTTTTCTGTTTGTTTGAGTTGGTTTTTTTTTCATAAGGATTGTAAAGGTTTCATTGGCATTTAAGAAACTAATCAAAACCACAGAATCTTGAGAACTTATGGCTACAAATATGAGCTAAAATGACCTAGGAATCATCTCAGCTGTAGGCATCGTGTCTCAGCCAGTAATTTCATCCTAGGGATGCAGTGTGTGATAGATGAGAGGAATCGCTTGCTAGGAACAGTTCTCTCTAACTTAAAATGATGCAAGGAAATAAGAATTTGCTGATGGCATGATTTTGAAAGAATGGGGAAATAACATGCCAAAATACAGAATACTTTGCTCTCTTGGCTGAAAAAAAAAAAAAAAGAAAAAAAAATTTAAAATGCCTGACCCATCTCCTCTTCTGGAGCTTTACCTTTGCACCAACTAGGCATAGCTGGTAATACTTACTAAGAAATATTCTTTTGGTTTTACCTTCACCTCTTTATTTTTACATAAATTTATATGCAATGGCGATGATTAAATTGAGATTAATTTCGGAGTTCCTCCAATCTCTCTCTCTGTTATTTGTAAGAGTTCAGAACTC
Organism: Nipponia nippon; assembly: GCF_047370975.1. NCBI lineage: Eukaryota > Metazoa > Chordata > Aves > Pelecaniformes > Threskiornithidae > Nipponia > Nipponia nippon. Next base: position 165,708,896 of record NW_028262290.1, read on the forward strand.
TACAGTAGCTTTAGAAGACTACCAAGGTTTGGGAGGGGGGACAGGACTGTTTCTATTTTTTTTTTTTTTTCTTGGTATGATTGAGCTGGTTATCTAAATTCTCTTCATTGCAGTAGTGGCCAGTTAACTGCATGACTTACAGAATGTTTCTCATTAAAAAAAAGGAGAAATAATTATCATAGAATCATAGAATCACAGAATCATTAAGGTTGGAAAAGATCCTTAAGATCATCGAGTCCAACTGTTAACCTATCACTGCCAAGTCCACCACTAAACCATGTCCTCAAGCACCACGTCTACCCTTCTTTTAAATACCTCCAGGGATGGAGACTCAACCGCTTCCCTGGGCAGCCTGTTCCAATGCCTGACTACCCTTTTGGTGAAGGAATTTTTCCTAATATCCAATCTAAACCTCCCCTGGCGCAGCTTGAGGCCGTTTCCGCTCGTCCTATCACTTGTTACTAGGGAGAAGAGACCGACCCCCACCTCGCTACAACCTCCTTTCATTGCAACAGACTGGGATTTCTACCCCCCATTCAGTGTTACTCCTTAATACATTTTTATTCATGAGTGCCACAGCACGGAGCGAAGCAGGAGATGCATCACACAGGGTCATCAGAGGCACTCCAAAGGTAGGATGGATATTTCTATTTTCACCCCGAGCAAGGATTTCCTCCAGTGGCATACCTCGGTGGGGATAACTCCCTCAGGCAGAAGAGCTCACAGATGTTGCTACTCTGCGTCTGCCCTATTAAGAGCTAGAGCAAATAGCTTTACAGTCTTTCTTTCAAAGCAAATACGCCTCCAAAAGGCTGATTCTCAGGAGGCATAACTGATTGCAGGAGCTTTACGTCTTGTTTCATTACAATTCAGGAAGTTGTAATGCTTGGCACCCGCTGAGGATTTATCTATCTCCAGAAGTGTAGCCAAGGGTGAACAAAGGTAAACAAAGTTTATCCTCTTCTAATTTGGGCAACTGGCAGTTTACAGCTCCGTGTGGTGGGCCTGGAATACCAAACAAGTGAGTTTATTCACTAGTTTATTGACTCCTGCACAAGAGTCCTGCGCCAAAAGAGAACAAAGATGTTTTTATCGTTCCTAAAGAGAAAGCCTGGCTGATCACTGCATGGTAGACAGAGCAGAAAGCTAAACCAAGCAGGGCAGAAACTGATTGCAGCCTCATTTCCTATGGAAGAACATGCTTTTATATAACTTTAAGCATTTTCCTGTGTGGGGGTGAATCAGAGTAAGGCAACGACCTCAGAAGAAGACTGGAGGTGGTGTTCAGGTTGACTCACACCTATTACTGTTAGCTTGAATGGGAAATATGCCCAGATCTGGTTTTGCAGCTGACTTTAAACCGTAGTCTGGTACCCAAGAATTCCCTCTAATCTTTTTTCCCTCAGGTTTTGTATTTTTCCTGCTGATCAAACCCCATCTGATGTGCCAGCAGGTTTGGAATTGATAGCCTTGCTCTGAATGTATCAGCTTTCACATTTTCTGTTGTTCTTGTTATTATGAGAGACTGCTTTAAAACATCTTATTTCAGGTACTGCATTTGTAAGAGGCTGAATATTTCTTATGTGGCTTCCTGCTATGCTCACGCAAATTGTTTTGATGATTCGTTTCTTTTTGTGGCTTGAGGGTGGTTAGGAAAAATCTGCAATCACAACGATGAAAGCCATGCTAAGTGAATTCTCGAGGCAAGAAAAAAGAACGCAGAAGTGACTAACCATACACAGATCATTAATGCTGTAACGAGATAGCAAAGCTGATTCTGCATCATAATTATAACAGAAACATTTGTAGTTTTTCCACAAAGAGACTGGGGCATTGCAATTTTGCTAGCATCAGGCATATGCTGTCGGTATATTTATCACAAGAAAACATAGAAAGATCTTTTGAAAGCTCACTGAAATTGAGAGGAAAGTTTTCCCCTGACTTTAATGGAATTTGGATCAAGTACAAAACACTTGTTAATTAGCCAATTTATTACAAAATTTAAAAATTGAGTACAAAGTCTCTGTAAAGAAAGAATGCTTAACGAGCTTTGCTAAGAGCTGGTACAGACCATACACAGCCTGCAGGGTTCCCAGTAACCAGTTCCAGTGCTGAACACATCACCTGCTCACACAGGAAGGGCTTGAAGAAGCAGCAGCTTCAGAAAAGAGGGCTAGAAGGGACCTCAGGGGTCATGCAGTCTATTTCTCGCCCTTCAGCTAGTACCAATTACACCAACAGTATTCCTGACAGCTGTTTTGCTAACATAGTCGTAAAACACCAGACTTTCCCCACCATCTTACAGAGCTTTGAGCAGGGAATCAGAAGTTTCCAACATTCCCCTAAACAACAGGATTAGGGCCCGCTGACTTCTAGGTGTTCCTCTGAGGTTTGAAATCAATCCACAGTGGTTTTGAAAAGACAGGCAATTCAGGCAGACAGCCTGTTAGCCAAAACTTCCTTGTATTTACAACAAGCAGGATGAAGTCATACAGAATAATTAAAGCTCTGAGCAACATGGGAGACGGGTGTCATTGCTTGATAATACTGTATAAAACTGTAACATTAAAAACAAAATCATCATTGAAATCTGATTCATTATCATCCTTTTTGGTGCTGAAGATTATCTCAGCCACAGTATGGAGGAGGCAGCAGGGAAAATTGCTCCTTTGAGGATAGTAGCCTGTCCAGTCAGTGAATAACTCACAAATCCCCAAGAAGCATTTGTACGGGTGAACTGGAAAATGGAAAATATTTGCCTGAATATTTGAGAAATCTCTTCAAAGAACACTAGAGGTAGATTTAATTGGGCACTAATTAGTCTGTCTGAGTATAACTTACCAATATTTTCCTGTTCACAGAATTATAGAGTTGTTTAGGTTGGAAAAGATCTTTAAGATCATCAAGTCCAACCGTAAATCTAACACTGCCAAGTCCACTACTAAATCATGTCCTGAAGCACCACATCTACCCGGCTTTTAAATACCTCCAGGAATGGAGACGCAACCACTGCCCTGGGCAGCCTGTGCCAGTGCCTGACTACCCTTTTGGTGAAGAATTTTTTCCTAATATCCAACCTAAACCTCCACTGGAACAACTTGAGGCCATTTCCTCTTGTCCTATCACTTGCTGCGTGGGAGAAAAGACCCCACCTCGCTACAGCCTCCTTTCAGGTAGTTGTAGAGAATGATAAGGTCTCCCCTCAGCCTCCTTTTCTCCAGGCTGAACAACCCCAGTTTCCTCCTCAGCTGCTCCTCATAAGACTTGTGCTCCAGACCCTTCACCAGCTTTGTTGCCCTTCTTTGGACACGCAGCACTGTTGCAGCACCACAGCCCAGGAGGCACAGAGCACCCTGGTGCTTGGTTTAACTGCAAGGGATCTGTACAACCCTCCAGCTTTTAGAGCTGATGGAAAGATTCATGGTGAAGCCTTGTTGCTCTCTCAATGGCCCACTTTTTACAGATGTTAATCAGTTATCCATTTTCTGGCACAACTGTGCTGTGTACTTGAGAGAGATTAGCAGGATTCACTTGCAAGAAGTAAACAGCAAGAGACATCTAATCTTTGCTTGACAAAATGAATCTTTTAGGTACTGCTCACCAGTTCTGAATGATGCTCTGGATCTTCCACCTCTCCAGCCTTGGAGAGTCATTTGACTTTTCCACAAGCAGATGAGCTTTTTAGTACTGCCTTTGTTCACAAACCTCATGAATAATAATGTGGAGTTAGACAGACTTCCTATGCTCATCAGGCTGCACATGAAGGAGCTGTTGCCTGGCCACTTGGGGTTAAGGGCAATTTGTGAAAAATCATGACTCTGATTGAAAATGGCAGGGAAGATTGAAAGGGGAAAAGAAAGAAGCTATCTGAGCCTCTTAGTTCAGCCCTGAGGGAAGAAAAGCAGATTCCTCGCAGCTGTAAGTCTTGTGGTATCAGGGCTTTCCTTATGGTCCTTGCTCTTGGGTCTGAGTGATGAGGGGGAAAGTCTCCATTTTCTTCCTAGTAACAAAAATAGTTGACAGCCCCTCCTGAGGATAAGACAAGCCGGTTAATGAGAACTCTGTCAGCTGTAACAGCAGAAAGTCAGAAATCAAATTGCCTAGATCCTACCCTCTTTTGGAAAGGGAGGCAGGATGTGATCCATGGGTGGACGTTCAGGGATGGAACTACTGGGAAAAGGTATTGAGAAAGCACTGTTCACAGCTGGTGGGCATTTCTTCATGCTTTCCTGGAGATAATCCCACTGACATGGACAATAAGGGCACATGGGAATACAGCAGGAGACAATGTCTTCCTTCAGCCCTGGTAGGACTGGAGCATCTTGACAGCATGTTGTAATGGTGACACATGGGGTCTCAGCAGTGGTGAGGGTTGGTGACAGGGCACCTGAGCTAACAAAATCTTTCAGGGATGTAGGTCCATGTGGGCAGATGCATTTCCAATTCCAGGGGCAGCACCAGCCCCAGGATCTCTCTTGAGTGAGCAGGGTTCAATGCAGATACTCTGTCATCTCTGGCATGTGATATGTTTCTGATCCCCAGATAAATTCTTCCTGAAGCCTTCGGATGATCAGCCCATTCCAAACAAGTAGCGATGTTTGTCTTCATTTCCTGCAGCATCTTCCTTGCTCTATGCTTCCCTCTCCAGTTCTATGTATTTTTCTCTTCCTGTGCTGTGTTTTCTCCAGCTTGTGTGCTTTTCAAGGCCAGGTGATCACTGTGACTGCAAAGCCAGTGGAAATCAATGGCACTGAATCCAGGAACAGTGAATACATAGAGGCGTCTTAAAACACTGTTACGCTTGGTGTGATGACTTCATCAAGATCTTCAGCTTAACCATGGTGTCTCAAGCATATAGTGACAACCAGGCTGCTTCAGTATTCTCTTGTGTGACGCAGCATGTTTTGAAATCCTATCAAACCGTTACCTTTTCTTTTGCTTTGTTTTTTCATGTATTATGTCCTGGCTAGTTCAGAAAGATTACGTCCCAGAGAAATAAGTCCCTGTTTTTTGTTTTTTTTTTAATTAAATACAAGAAGAACAGAGGACAAGTGTTCTAACAGGGAACAAACTTTATATAAGGTAAAAAAACCAGCTTTACAACAACCGCCTAGCCAAAGCAATCTTCTCCTTTTCCATTTGCAGTAAGGTTTTGTTCTGTCTCTTCCAAAGAGATCTGAGTATTTAAAACATAAAAATACCCAAACCCTTCTTTCACTTGCTAAAAGTTCTGGCATTAAAATCTCCATAGCAGATGACATTTGTGATTCTTTGTGATTCTTACACTGCTTTTTTTCAGGATGATACCATCTCTAGAAACAGTCCTCAAGTAATCTGTTTTGGTGCTTAAAACCTTTTAAATTACTTCCTTTTCCTTCTTGTTCTTCGATACCTTGTATCTTCCAGGTCAAGGTAAACCAGCCCATCAGCATGCCCCATCCTATGCAAGAAAACAAAGGTCATTAAAAAACCTAATTCTTCCATGCAGTCAAGATTTGGCCAAGCACCTTCAGAGAATGGCTTTGATGCTGAATTGATTTTTGATTTCCAACTTCAGCCAGTTAGCTAGGCCTCCCAAGGAGTGGGATAGAAGACACTGCACCCTGGTTTTGCTCTATCCACAACCACTTAAGGTAATTTTACCCCTATTAGTTCCTTCCCCGTAAACTCAGACCTGGTGATCTTGGACTCAGCTGTTAGGTGAACAGTAGTCATTCCTCACTGAAGGGTGGAGGAGACATGGTCTACCTTCCAGGAGAACACCTTCACTCCATTCCACTGTCCTTACATTCTTCAAAGGTGAAAACTGAGTCACTGAATTCAGCACAAGTCCAAAAAACATTGACAGGCAAGATATCTGAGAGTCATTTACATCTGCCAGTTATTTGGCTCTTGCCTGTGCAGTAGCAGTTGATAGACACTATCAAGAAAATCATGCCCCTAGAGAAAAATTATCTCCTCTTTACACCCCTTGCAGTCACCTGGGGAATATGATGTTTCTGATAATGCTATGCATATATTATGTGGGAAGGAAAATATCCAATCTGTACTTTTGCCTACAGGCATGCTGTATTGATCGTCCTCACCAATACATCATTTATTTATTTCAAGTCATCTCAGCAAGGCCAGTCCTGGGAAATGAGTCAGATGGGTTGCTTCCAAAAAACAATTAACAGGTGGTATTTCTTCTAAGCTGAACTTTAACTCAAGTCTGGACAGGAAAGGTGCATTAAAGAGCATTGGTAAACATCTTTTCTGAGTTAACTGTAGAAAAGTTCCTCTCTACAGATGTTCAGTGTTCCTTGCTCATTAGAAACTCAGAAGGACAGGCAACTGATGTTAGGGTATCTTGTGGGCTTTCTGCAGTGCACCGGAAGGCCTAAAATTGGAAACCCAAGAACTGAGGTGGCCAAGTTCAAAGGTACAGAGTCATTCCCTTTAAGATAATGCGTGGGAGAGGCCCCTGACATCTCCATAATGCCAAGGCCTCATCAAGGGAATCTTCACCATTGCAAGCCCATGGACTGCAGGCTGAAGAGAGACCCCAGAGGCTGCAGTCCAACCCACAGCCTTAACCAACCACGGACCCTTCCCATCATATGGAGAGCAAGCAGACTTCCAATGACCAATGCTAATAGTAAATACTGGACACAAGATTTTCGGGGGATCCCACGCTGTATCTCAGCTGCCTACTTGGATCATTGTCATCTTTGTATGAAGTATTATCTCCCAGCTTTTGTCAGAGACAATATCAGGGCTCATTGGACCACAGGGGTGATACTCTGTCTTACACTTCCCGTTTCTTAACTACTCTGTCTTACACTTCCTCCGTTTCTTAAACCCCAGGCAAATCTCTGTCAAATACATTATAAATCTAGCATTGTGAGATTCACACCACACTTGCTGTATCAGGTGAAGGCTGCACAGAAAAAAACTTTTTTCTTTGCTAAGGGGAGCTGCTAGGCATCAGGGGGACCCCACCGACATGCTGGCCACACCACGTGTGTCTATAGCCTCCTCGTGCAGAGAGCTGCTGGCTTATCAGTGGTGATACAGGACGCCCCAAGCACAGTCTGCAGGTGGTGATTCCGGGAACGAGAAGGATGTGGTCAGCAGCAGAAGCTATCAGATGTGCTCATCTTAAGATACTCACGTTTCTGCATGGGGAGGTAGCAAAAGCTCTTCCTCCCACCACCCATCCCCAGCCTATATGGTGAAACCAAAGGCAGAGCCAGTTTGTCACATTTTCTAAGTTGCCTCATTTTGCTTCCTGTTTTGAACAGCTGCAGCCGAAAACAGCTTGTCCTGAGAACATAACAGCTTCCAGCATGATTGTTCAGCACATTTCAGATTAAGGCCTTTTAATGCTGCTACCATACCAAACCCTTCAACTAAAGCCAGCATGCCAACTCCATTAGTTAACAGGAACAGGAGCTTTTTACCCATCTCTTCAGCTGACCACCAGAAAAGCTTTTAATATGGGACGTGCACTTGTTTCTTAACTTCATGTTCCCATGCACCTTACTGCTTAAGTGTTTAAAAGCATTGTCTCGCGTGCTAGCTGCACACATATCCTCTCAATATAGCGTCCATTCATCCTCTCTGTTCACCTGGTCAGCTTGACCTTTACTTGGTCAGTCCAACTACTTCTCTGGCGTGGGATCAGGAATCAGAGCACAGAGCAGAGCTTGAAGGCAGCTGATGTTCTGTGCTTAACAGAGTTGAACAATGTTCAGCACTGTCAGCATCTGTTCTTGACAACATATTTTCATTTGTAAAAGAGCTATTTTGATGAAGCAATGGGTAAGTGGGTAATCCAAATTCATATAAATTAATACCAACAGGGTCACAAAAATACTTTTTAGCTAAAAGAAAGCAAGCCATTAAATTCACTGCACTCTTATTATGTCAGTCTTCTGTTCCCTTATTTTCACCCTAGCTAAATTTTGGACTTGTTTTTGTTGAACCATACATAAAAGCAATATTTTTTTCATATAATATTCGTCTATTTAATATTGTGCTACAATTCAAACTTTCTCTTCAACTAAAAAGTTGTTAGAGCCCACTTTTCCATTCAGTACCTAAGCCCCAAACACAAGAGACATTAGCTACAGTCACAGCTGGAAGCTTAGTTTGATTCTGGCTATAATGCGCATTAAACAATGCAAATGTTATAAAGTGGTGCTATAATATATACCTGCACACCAAAGCATTTCCCATCAAATGATGAATCCCACCTTTACAAGACAAGTCACTACCTCCCAGAAGCTCTAATTGAAGAATACCACTCAGGTTGTTAAATATTACAGCATTTTCACACAGGAATAGCAACACTGACTGCAGGTGGCAGATAGTCCACCAAGATACACTAACTGGCTGACACATCTGAGCTGTGGGAAGACATGTTGTTACCTGCTGAGACAGGTAATTGTGTCTGTCTATCTCCTTCCCTTACAGTGGGCCAGAATAGAAAATACTCAGACTGAAAGGCTGATTTGCATTTAGCACTTGACACAGCAGTCCTGGTGTTAGTGAAGCTGCACAGCCTTTTCCCATGACATGTGGAAGAGGGCATTGCTTGGGCATGGGATGGAAAAGGTACTCCTCCACAAGGACAACTAACCCTGCATTATCCTTGTCAAATGATCAATGGAGAACTGCTCCAGCCATACCTTCATACCCAGTTCATCCCTCTCCTCTCACCTCCCACACTTCCACTTTTTTCTGTAGCTTGTGTCTTTTCTACAGCTAGCCACCTTCTTCCCTTCCCAGAAGTATGTATAAGTTATCAGTAGCCTTTTGCTAGTGTTGTCTTGAAGCCGCACAGTTACGCAGGCAAGTGGTAAGAAAATATATTCAAACTCAATACAGTACCAGGCCTCCAAGAATTTAGTCTGCTCCCACCATGGTAGAGTTGGTCCAAGTTTCTCAGGCAGGAGTTTTCCATTGGCAAATGCTGTCTGTGCAGCGCTGCAATGTTCTGCAGGAATGTGATGACTTCTTCAAGACCGTCAGTGGAAAGCGGGCGGTCAGGTTAGTCAGCTGGTCTCCTGCCAGCCCACCTTCCCAGGCATTCTGGCATCACAGCCACCTATGTAACATCCAACCCAGGATTCAGGCTGCCAACTTTCCAGCTCTCCAGACAGAAGGAATGGTAGGAAACTATCGCCTTGTTTCCACAGTGGACCAAGGTTTGCTGTTGCAGAAATGGCCTGGTACTTTTGCTCCTTGCTTATTCCCTAAGCTGACAGGCTTCATGAGTATCTGTCACAGTTCTCTCTGCTTTCTTAGCTTCTTCAGTACCCAGACACCACTGCTGTCTTCTAACCAGTTGTGTGAAGCCAAGAAGAATAAATGATCAGAGATGGAGGTTTCTCCAAAACTTAGCAGCTTTAGGGGAAAATAAGAGGAAACTTTAGGAATATAAGAAACCACCCATTTAAAGGTTTTTTAAGGGGCGTGGGAAGATGGCAAAATCAATTTTTTTGCTGCTCAAGAAAATATTTAGTTTTAATTCCCTTTCCCCAAAGAATGCAAAATCTGGCCATATTTTCTATGGGATAGAAGTTGATATGACATTCACTGGCAATGTCTTCCTACATGTTCTCTACAAAGTTAGTTTTAAGTACAAGACCTGCCCCCATGCATCTATCAAACCATTGCTAGAGAACTTTAATGCTAGCAGACTATCATTATGTGGAAAATATCCCTTTGGATAGTTGGGAAAATGCCACCTCTTTTTTCCCATAGCTGACTTGTGGTAGATTTGACAAACCAACTTTTTTCTTCTGATTCAATCCCAACTGGCTCACCAAACTCACTGGATCTCAGGCCAGCCTTCCCTTCTTTTATCTAAGGGAAGTGAAGCAGCCTTAAATAAATGAAGCTTGATTCAGTGATGACCAAAATCATCATTTTGCCTTACAGTTTAGATTTAAAACTGGAGATATGACAAAATGCATAGACTAAAGAGCAAAGACCAGGATCACAACCAAAAGATAGGTCAAAAATCAGGAAACCAGAAACAGAACAGCAGAGTAAGGATGGGAACCTGGAGGACTGGAGCACACCAAAACAAGTTTCACAGCAGACTGAGAAGCAATTGGAAGTTTAACTATGGTTTGTCGCCTTCCTGCTGTCATCCATGCCACAGGACTCCTCTTGGGAGATCTGTGTCCTTATAATCTCCAGTGCTGTGAGATGGAACATGTGGCTGATTCTTGTGAGTTATTGTGGAAACTATCAAACAGTAAGTTAATAGCACCTCCTGGATAATGTATTACTTTGAGAAAATGGGTTGGTTCCCTTTTGTCTGTTTTTTGCATCTTTATTGATTTCACTCAAGGAGGAGGAAATTAGGGAGACAACACTGAACATGTGACATGACACCACTTTTATGAATGAACACCTTTGAGGATGCTTTTGTTGTGGATCTGAAAGATTGAATTGACTTATGTAAACAGAAATAGTGGCCACAGAGTTACAAATAGACAAGGAATGTTCTAACTTCAGAGAGCAACAGTGAGCTGTGAAATGTTAGCTGGTTTTTGGCATTGCTATTTCTTCCACCGCTGTGAATCTGGATTGGTTCCTCTGAAAACTGAGTGTGGTCTTCCTCTCTGATCATTCTTGATATCCTAAATTTAGGAGAAAATTAAGAAGAACTGCAACAAAATTACATATAATCTTCCTTCCAAATGTACCCTATCATTAGACAGATATACAGTGCATGGATTATTATCAAGCCCATAATGACAGATTGCTCAAGAGATCTAAAGCCTACACGAGTCCTGTATTATTCTCCAGGGCCCCTAATGCAGTACAAAATTAGACCCACTCTCTAAGCCATAGTGCTCTGGGTGAAATAATACAAAGATGCTACATTTATCTACAGATATCAGTGCAGCTCATCAGGCAATGTGACAACATGGACTCACTGAAAAACTAAGGTCTGCAGAGCTGGTCTCTAAAATGGGTTTTGTTGGATTCTTGTTGTTTTCAGGGTTTCTGGATGCCTTGTAAATATACCTCCAAGGATGTAGATTAACAATATTTTGAGTAAATATGCTCCTTTTTCATGGGAGGCTGGGTAGCATTCTTGTTCTGTAACTTAAGAGTCTAAGGTCATGTTTATACTAGTGAACAAAACAAGAGCTGGACATAGGCTCAGGCACTGGGCAGTGATTAACCACGCTGTTTAACTGGTAGCACAGCCTGTGGGAAAGTTTTGGCCTGGGCCAGCCGGTATCCTCACAGATTCCCAAGCACCATCCAGGGAAGAGAGTTAACCTGGGGTAGTTTAAGCACAGTGACCTTCTCTATTGCTCAAATCACTGGTGGTACCCAACTATTTCTATCCCAGATGAAGTAATGTCTCAGGAGTTCACAAATGTCACCGCTCATCTGGTGTGTAGAAACAACGTGAGGATCTATGAGGCTTGCAGAGGCACAGCAGCAGAGGCTCTGTCTTTACAAAAGCATCGTCTGCCCTTGAAATCTGCCTTGTGCCCATGCAGAGGAGATCTCCAACTCTTTTAACGCAGAATCCAGTGCTTGATTTCCAGTCCTTCAGGAAGGCTGGGCAACCACTTAAAACCAGTCTTGGCATCTTCCTTATGCCGTCTGAACAAAAAGGTGACATCTACAACAGTAAACTAAACAAGGCCAGGTCACATTGTCTTGTCCTGATGCCAAATGGCAGGACCTGGCCACAACCACACTATTAAACTCTCTTATCCTCCCAGATGAGGTGACTACATCTGAATTGCCTATTGTCCTGCACTGACACCCAAACCAAGCCCAGAAGGGAAGGGAGGGGGGGAGGGGAGGCGAGGCAAGGCGAGGCGAGGCGAAGGGAGGTGAGGCGATGGGAGGTGAGGTGACGGGAGGCGAGGGGACACAGCCCAAATTGCACTTTCCTGGTGGCTACTTTAGACTGCTCTGCTGCTGGGCTTTATGGCAGGTGTCAGCTTCATTTTCATTTACTTCAAGACCCTTGTCCACTGTCCAAAAGCTTAGAATAGTCTTAGTGTCAAAGAAAATGGCATCTTATGGATACAAGTGAAAGCATAACTTGGTACCAAATATCTAATTCAGCGTCCTCTAAATCCACGTGGGGATCCTCATACACACACAAATCAAATGCAGACAGTGCATAAAACACTGCTACTTTTCCAATCTGTTCCTGTCTCACGTTGGATATGTGCCCGTGGCGCAGCGAAAAAAATCATAGCCAATTATTTTTTGCTATATAGTTTCTCTTGAAACAAAGATAAATCCACCTGGTTTATCTAATCTGCCTTTGGCTGGTTGTGTTGATGATTATGGAAAGCATAACCTTAAAAGGAAATTATCAGAGGCATATTAACGCTTATGCCATCAGACATATTGTACTGGTTCAGTGACATGATAAGGGTCTGTTTGCTTCTGTTCTTCTCCATTAAACAGTACTAGTGGAGGCAGTTAGAGCAAGACAGCAGGCAGGTGTACAGGTCCTGCTCAGAAGAGGTGTGAAAGCACAATTTCCACTGGATTATTTAGCTAAAACCAGAAACTCTAGCTTCCTTGCTTAGGTACCATTAAGCATTGTGACAGGACAACAGGAAAGAAAAGATAATCAGAAAAACACAGAATGGAAAATGTTTAATAGTGTTCAACAATGTAAAATCAACTGGGCAACCTAGAGGAAAAAACTTGGAGGAAAAAAAAATCAGCTTTCACTTGAATGCAAGATTAGGAAAGGCTTCTGCTGAGTGTCTGAATCCTTGGTAGGTAGTCTGGAGTGTTGGCTTGATATTCAGTGAAGGCCAGAATGCAGGTACTGCCATGTTTCTGTGTGAATGCACGGATTTGAAGAAATTTTTTGGAGGCCAAAACCTAGCAGGCCATGAATCACTTTCATGTTGTTTGGTAATGCAAAACATTAAAGGTGTAGAAATCTATTCTTTTTGAGTATGTATGTCCCAGAAAGGCTTCTCAAATCTGAAGCATCCATAAGGAGGGTCACACCTCCCACTTCTGACAACCACATGCAAAGACTCTTCCTTATTGCCCCTGTATCAGTTGTAGCAAATTTGGGATCAGCTCACCAGCCATGTCTGCTATGGGGGGAACCCACACGAACACCGCCCCCCCAGAAATCAAACACCTGCTGCAGCTTCATGCTCCTCTCCGTTGTATGACGCAATGTGCATCCACACTCCTTTGTTCTGCATATTAAAGGGCAATGACCTTTTCTGTACCTCACAAAAGCTTTACTATTCCACATGGCCAACCTTTCTCTTCTTTTTCTTTCAAAAGGGGCTCTGACCAACTTTCCCAGAAGAAGGGTCGGAGGGAAAACAGGGACGGCAGGAGACCTGAGGCCAGCAAAATGGAAGAGGTCTGATTGAGCAATGATACCCTGTGGTTGCTTTTTCCTTACCAAGCCCCAAAGAGGGGTGTTGAGAAATATAGGCTCAACGTTCAGTGAATACAAAAGCCTTTAAGATTGGGGAAAAGGGGATTTCAGAAACAAGATGATTCTGTGATCACCCATTAGGGGGCATCTCTTCCCTTCATGTAGAGTATCTGGAGGCCAGATCTCAGACTAGTTAGACCATCAGCCCCATTCTGCTCATCTGCTCTGAGCCAAGCCTACTTCTGACAAGTGCTCAAGAAATTATGAAGTTTGTTCTCTGCCTCACTTCACCTCTGAGTATTTACAAATGTCATGGGCAGTGTTTGTTTGTGGAAGCCAGCCGGTTGTGGTGTGTTTTTTCTTTTTTTCTCTCCCTCCTGTTCTTCTTTACAGCCCATTATCAAAACCACAGCAGAGATCAAATTTAGCATGATTTCATCAAAACCCTGCAAGAGCTCAGGAAGCCCATTCCAAGTAAAGGAGGGTTTGCATTTATCCTTGTCCCCAAAGGCTGACTACAAGACTCAAGGTGAACAGGCAGGTTGCTGCTGTAGCGATTTTTTTTGTTTTCAGGGTTTGTTTGTTTGTTTGTTTTGGGTTTTTTTAATTCTTTTTTTTTTTCATCCAGAAGTGCTGATAGCTCAAAATGGAAATTTTTCATTGCATCTTCCCAGCTGCAGTTAAGTCCCTTCTCAAGTAGACTCTGCAATCTTTGATCAAAACCAGAGTGAATAAGTACTACTACAATAGCACGGGGCGAAAGAACAACTGCCTCTGAGAGACTGAGGCTAACTTCTAAGACCATTTCGTATATTTTTCTCATATATTTGGCAGAGTTCCTCCAGAACACTGATCCCTTTCAATCTTCACAATCTCTACTGTTAGATTAAACATTTGTCTTATCCATAAGGTAACTTCCCTTCTGACAGAGGCTAAGGAAAACTGTAGCCAGGACTGCCTGCAAGGATGGGTGATAAGAATGAGTAAAGTTATCAAGCTTCTTTTACATAAGAAATGCTCAAACATACTTGATCTCTCTTTCCTGGAAAAGAAATGACAGAGGAGGATGTGACAGAAGGCATGAATGGCCCACAGAAAGTGAGTAGGAGTACTATTTCTTTCAACACAAGAATTAGAAATACTAGAAATAGCACAAAAAATAGTGGGTGGCAAATTCAAAACAAAACAAGGATGGACCTTAACAGATGAACTATAGTGCCTCTAGGTACAGTATTTGAAGATATTCGTGCCTCCAGCTCTTCGTCCTGGCCTAGCGCCTGCCATTGCCATCTCTCAAACAGAACTTGGATGATAAAGAAGCTGAGAGAAAAACAGACTGACTCATCCAGGCTACAAAACCTACTTCCCATTTCTGTTATCCTTGCTAAGAAACAATATGGAGATGAGGATCCATCGCATGAAACAATGAACACGCAGATAAATACTTACCATGGGATTAATTTTATTTAAGAATGCCTAACTCCCATGTAGAAAAAAGTGCAAGATAATGCATCTAGGCACTCTTTGTAGTCAGTGGAGTAACGATAAGCACACACTTGAGCTCATCCTGACACGTCTTTGAAAGAGGTGGGATGACCTACTCTGTAGAGGTGAAAGTCACCATGGTCAAAAGGGAACCAGATTGTCTAAGTAAGTAAATGAGACTCTGAAGCCCATGGACAGATGCTGGTCTCCAAGTGTGACTCTCACTGCCTCTCTTAGATGTCTCCCACTCAGTGAACTGAGTTGCTCTTTAGAGATGTAACTGTTACTGTATTGTTTGAAGAGGGAGCCTGGAAAACTAAGACTAGAAATATGACTTTAAAATCCCACAGAGAATAGAATTTCAAATTAATTTCAAACTGAAAAATATTTTTTGTAATAGGCACAAGCCCAGATTTAACAGGTTCTAGGAAAAATCTAATTGTTTAATTGTGGGTAGTATGTGTTCTGATAAAAAATGTAAAAAGAAAAAAAATTACACTGGTCAAAAGACAAAAGGGCAGTTATGACTTCATATGAGTTCTCTGTCCCTTTTTCAGTACAAAATGCAGGGTGTTTTTTAAGCAATAAGAAGGCAGAAACAATTTTCTTGGTGAGAGTATGTGATAAGAGAAGCCAGATAGTATTGGCTGGTTTATTACATATTTCTGTAAACAATATGACCTGATGGATGTGGTTATAAGCCCATTCCCTCATCCAAAAATCTAAATCTGTCTCCACAGCTCAGACCTTGAACAATCTGGGGTTTTTTTCCATTTCTTAAAGTACAGATTGTGGTCCAGAAGATTGGGCATGAGTAAGACTTAATTTTATTATGCGTTTTCACCTTGTCCTAGAGCACAAGGATTGCCTTATGGGAGGGACTGTGGCCTTATCACTTCTTGTGTCTATCTAATTAGTCATATGATAAGAAGAGAAGGAAAGAGAAGTGCTCCCGTATGCGAGAACAAACATTCCTATCATAATGTCTATGACAATGCCCAGGCTTTTTGGCTGAAAAGAAACTAGTTGCTCTTTTAATTGTCCCAATACAAGACATGGCTTAAGGGAACAGTCTGAAAGAATGTGGTTTTTCTTAGTGTGGAGAAGAAAGGCTGGAGAAGGTACAAAACCAGCTTTTGAGTGTCTCAGAAATTGTTTCAGGGTGGAGGAGAACAATCTGTTCTCTGTGCTCATGGTGGCTAGGTCAGGAAGCTTTGGACATAAATTACCAAGAAAAAGTTTCAGACTGGTGATTAGGACAAACCTTATAACAGAAGGGGTAGTGATACAATAAAATCAATTGCTTGGAGCAGCAGTTGTCTCCACTGGGCATCTTTAGGGACAGGGTAGGTGTCGATCAAGGATGGCTTATAGTGTTGTTCCCGCCTAAGGACGTAGACATGCACTGCGTAACCTTTCAAAATCTTCTGTGATTCCCCATGGCACTCTTTTTAGTCTTATTCTCATAATTGGAGTTCATTATCTACTGTATTAGTTTGTTTCAACTGTATTGATCTACTGAATCATTCTTAATTGTGGCCCTAACAAAATCATTACCGTGTTCCAGCTTTTATTGGTTCACTGAAATGGTAGTAGCTTAGCTCTGTAATATGCCTGCTTAGGCATATTTTTTTTCTCAACCAATTGTGAAAATAAGCAAAGGTAGGGCTAGCTAATTGCAATGAAGTCAAAGACTGCCGGGACACAGAGTATTCAAAATGAGCTCTGAGTAAAGCCACTTAGATCTCCTTCTAAATTAACGTTCAGCTCCTGCACACCATTAATAGCATTGCCAAATTTAGCTAAATGCTTCACTTTTTCTGAGCCACTGATAGGCAGACATGGAACATCAAGGCAAGAAAAAGCAGAGGTCTGCCAAGCAAACATAGCTTGCCCCTGGCTAGGAAACCGGCAAGGATGAAAGAATCATCTACGACCATATAAAGTTTAAGTTCCTTACTTCCTCCATCTCTATTCTCTTTTCTTCAATACTCCCAGCTATACAGGAATCTTCTGTTAAGAGGGGAATTCATCTTTGGAGCTAGGTTGATCTTATGACCTTGGCTTCCCTCTTCCTCTGTAAGGCAGAGCAGAAGAAATAAGAAAGTTTCTTTGGACTGGTTTCCTGTGCTTCATTAAAAATCTTATTTTAAGCTCTGTCACATTCACATTCAGTATATGTAAAATAATCTGTCTGCAACTGAGATCTAGTCGTAAGCCAGTCCAGTAAAAGTAAATCCAGAATCAGGAGGCTTAACAATCCCTCCAGGATTCATAGTAGCATTAAATATGATTATGATGAATATTCTTGCGATCCATCTAAATACCCACTTTGGGATTTGTTGTCGTTTTGGCCCTTTTCCAGCACAGAATCATAGCATCACAGAACTGAAGAAAACCCTCCAGAGGACTAGTTAGCCCCTTCTTCCTAGTGACACGATTTCTGACAGATATTTGTCAAACCTACCCTTAAAGATATTTGGTAATGGAGATTCCCCACCCATACCCACACAATTATTTCCAGTGCCTCATATTTCACTCCATTAGAGATGGGAGGCTTCTTAAAGCCTAATTTTAATCTCTTTACTCCAAGTTAAGAACATGACTTCCTATTCTATTCTCCATGGGTCTTGGGGAACAGATTATTCCTTTCTTGTTCAGACACCCTCTTCTATGTGTCCCCACATGAGTGTTCTCTTTCTCAGTCCAAGCCAGCTCGAAATGCCTACTTCAGCCCCTTTATATACTGCTTGTCTTTTGGAGTCAGGACTAACAAATTAATCCTTTCTATAACAGAGGACTTCCTTGACATCAGAATTGTAGCACATCATCAGGTAGGCACATGCAAACTGACTTTAACCCCCCTAGATCAGGTCCTGTTGTTGATGTAACTGTGGAAGAAAGCAAACCCCATCTGAACAGAGAGGAAAAAACTCAGGGCTATATGGTTGGCAGGCTTTGTGGTAGCTGTTTTGAAGCTAGCTCAGGTGTGGTTATGTGAGCTCTGATCACAGCAAAACAGCTGGATGTACATAGCAATGGGTGACCTACTGTTACCTAAATGGATTCAGTTGCTTAGTGCCATTTGAGACATTAGAGGGAACTGAGACATCCATACAGGGCTGGAAAATGTGACAGAAGACCTTTCAGCAGCTGGAAGCCAGACCTCTGAGGGTTTCAGCTGATATTTGAAGTGGTACCAAGTGTGCAACTGGGCAACTGAATTTTATTCAAGATGTTCATAGTTTGATTCACCCCATCCAAAATAATATAACTAAATTAGGGCAAATTAATTTTGCCTTGGAAGTGCCTATTTCTCTTCAGTGGTACAAAGGGGGCCCAGGCAACAGCTCAGATGTAAACATCTGAAGCTGGGTGGGATGAATTCCACCCAGCTACTTCTACAAGACTGGCACATGATATAGAGATACCCATACCTTCTTACTATAAACTAACTGAGGTTGCAGGAGCCAGCTAGCTCCCACAACATGGAGCTCTGCATGGGCACATTTACCTAGATTTCTCATCTGTTCAGGGAGCCAAATTAGTCTATACACGGTTCTACTGGGTGACTAATTAACACCTGCTGCTGATCGTTACTTAGATAGCTTTCTCCGTGAATGGTCTGCGTTGTAAGTAAAGCCATGAGTCCTATGTATTTGAGGAGTCATACAAAATATATGAAAACTGTGTGGTTTGAAAGCCTATGCAGATTAAAGATGCCATAGTTGATCTGTTGTTTCACTCACATTATAGACTCATAGAATCATAGAATCGTTAAGGTTGGAAAAGACCCTTGAGATCATCAAGTCCAACCGTTAACCTATCACTGCAAAGTCCACCACTAAACCATGTCCTCGAGCACCACGCCTACCCTTCTTTTAAATACCTCCAGGGATGGAGACAACCACTTCCCTGGGCAGCCTGTTCCAGTGCTTGACTACCCTTTCGGTGAAGAAGTTTTTTCTAATATCCAACCTAAACTTCCCCTGGCACAGCTTGAGGCCGTTTGGAGCAGTCCTTCCTTTTCCCATGTCCTCCATTGCTGCAGTAGCACCAGACAGCAAGGTCATGAGAGCAATTCAGCAGCTATTTTAGTTCCTCCTCATGAAGTCACGGGTTGTGTTGCAGCTCACTGAAAGTTAATTAGCGATGCTGCTTTCCTGGTTTATTCCACTTGCCCTGCTATAAACCACTCTGGTCCTAGAGGCAATATTTCTTTCCTCTTGCCCTGCAATGTAATTAAAGGGAACAAGTTAGTGGTATGTCTACTCCAGCTGCCTGCCTTGATTAACCCCTTCAGTGCCACTTTGTAGGGGAAGAAGAGAGAGAATTTCAGTGCTCACAAGTCAGTTCCAACTGTTGATACCAGACAAACATCTAGACCCAGTGCAATAGCAACACATAAATACAGAAGGTGGTAAAAAAACAGAAATTCTGAGCCACTGCACTGCTAGCATGCTAGCTAGACTGGCTAATTAGCATTGTTTTGAATGAGTGATACTCTTTAACATATCTTCCCCTCAAGTACCCCATTGACAAGTAACATGAGTGAATAGTCTTCAGAACAGGACAGCCAGGTACATCTGTCACACAGAGACCTAAACTCACAGCTGAGCCATGACAGACTGGAGAAAATAACTCTTGCACTGTTAGAACCAGCTCACGCTGCAACAAAGAGCAATGAGACATAATCACACGAAATGGAGAGCAGTGGGAGCCAACGATGTGATTTTTCTGCTCAATTCCCAACACTTATCAGCTTGTGAACAGTATTCTCAGCTACCAGTTGGGGATAGGTGGGAAAAAACAGTGCAAAATCCCTTTACCTGAGTATGCCATCCTGGAAAGGTTTGGTCAGGTAGTCAAATGCTGTGGGTTTTGGAGCCCAGGTCAACCCATTGACAGAAAAAGATGTTTATTGGGGAAATACTGCAAAGTCCCTGTATCGCTCTGTAACAAGGAGTCTAGGGGAAGGCAGTATGACTGAAACTAAGCTTTTATTTGGAAAGAAAGGTATGGGATTCACTTTTCTCACATGGGAAAAGTGAGAGAGTTGACCTCTTCCGAGGCCAGACTGAAATTCAACTTGGCTTTAAAAAGCAAAGAGAGTAACAATAAACAGTCTTACTGGAGCTGTGTCCTGTGAAGTTGAAAAATGTAATTAGTCGCAGCTGGTCTCTAGTAATTTCATGCCACGGGGCTTTGGAACCTTTATATAGTAATTAAAAAGAGCTTAGGCCCAATTAGTACTGGTTAAAAGATAAGTTGCTTCAAGGGAAATAAAAAAATTGCCATGCAAGTTCATGTCTGCAAAGTGCTTTTCAAAAAGAAGAGGGAATGTGTTGATTTCTGCCTGAATTGCCTCCAGCAATTGCTAAACATATTCACTACAGCCCACCTGGCATGGCACAATGCTAGGGACTGTCTTGTTCCCTTGGTCCTGCCAGAGCTGCCCCCTGGCTGACCAGGAATTTGAACTCAATGGAAACACTGAGAAAAGGGGCAAAATCGTGCTGGTTCACTGGCTTGGGCAATGGGAGCATTGACCTGAGTCCTAGGGTCTCGTCCCTGCTTGCGTGACATTTACATCTTTCGTGTTAAACAGCCACTGCAGATCTCACCCTTGTTAATATTATTAACCAGTTGACCCTGTCTTGGGCTTAACACAGGGAAGCAAATCTACAAAGAAAACAGCACCAGCAAGCTCTTGGTGTTGCTTCAAGCTGGTACGCTGGGTGGTTTAAAGGGCAATGTCAGAAAAGGTTACATTTCTGGCATTTCAAAAGTTTGTCCCAGGGAAAAGGAATGAGTGTGAATGGGCATATGATCAGGTGGTAAGCAAACTGCACAAGGTCTTGTCAAAAGCAACTGTCATCTCAGCTGGCTTTTGCTGTTGATAATGTAGATATCTCCAGCTGAGTTCATTATCCCCCTCTTTACAATCAATGTTGAGAAACAGACATTTTTGGGGTATCTTGCATCAGCCCTGCTTTAGATGTCTGCTGTAGGAGGAGATGGATCTCACCCTCTGATCAGTGAATCTTCACTGAACCTCATCAAGGACCCTACAACCAGACCAGACTGACTGGAGCCCCAGGCACCAGACAGTTTATTCAGCCATCCCTCAGTCAGAAGGATCCACTGGAAGCAGTCTGTCGGGTTGTGTCAAACCAGGTTAGTACTCTACAAAAAAGAGGTAGAGGTAATAAAAAGATGTTATTTGAACGTTCAGCTGCTCCACAAGTAGCCTAGTGGGAATGCATAGAGGTATTCTCAATGGAGATGTGCAGGTTGGCACTAGTCAAACCAGCAGAGAGTAAGCCACTTTCTTTCATGCTGCTTTGAGTGGTATAAGGTATCATCTCCAAAAGAAAAGGTAAATCTATGTAACTACAAGGGGACATGAGGAGATGAATGCCCCTCTTGAGTATCTATATACCATAAAGGGAGGCCACACATAGATGTCTAATTTTTACATTTGCTTGGGTGAATACTCCTCCTAGTAATTTCCCATATCAAAACTCCGGTCTTGATCTGATCTGGTCTTGATCTTGATTTGGCTTTTGATCCCCCTGTTTTGCGTCCCTCCACAACCATCCCCTGACACCTTCTCTCCCCTTGACTTTCATCCTCACGTCTGAAGTTTAGTGCTACTCTCCTCCAGCTCACCTAGGCACCAGCCAGCAGTCACTGAGAATGCAAGAGAGAAAGGCTTTCTTCCCATTCTTCCCAATGCTGGGCATCCTTGTCATCTCAAAGGAGCAAAATGGAGAGAAAGTCCTCTGAAGCTGTGCTCAATGAAAAGCAGCATGGCTAGGATGAATGAAAGAAAGAAGATTCAGATGTATTTGTTTAGCCTGTAGGCTATAGCATGTGCCAAGTCTCCCAAAGAGTCACCATGAGGCTGCAAACGTGTCTTGTGAAGATGGTTCCCACAGATGGTTGACCACAGAAGTGTCTGATAAGGATAAAGTGTGCTCAGTAGCAATGGACGAGTTACATGATAGTTGCAAATCTCTTATGCAAAGGGTGATTTTCAAAGGCTTATATTTCTGCCAAATGTGTGTGAATTTTATTTTAGAAAGAGACATGACTCCAAATTCCAATTTTTCTTCTTTTTAATTTTTTTTTTAACTTGAGCAAAGCAAAATATTTTCCCTTACCTTATTTGTGGAAACTGCTGGATCATGTTCACTTTTTCTATTTAAATAAAGAAGCTAAACCCCTTCATAGGATCTTTCTATGCAGACCATTCAGTGTCAGCACCAGCTTTAAGAGACTGAAATGAATTGTTTACATTACAAGGGTCATGAAGCCTTATCTATGTTGGGACTATTCATATGCAGGCAAACATTTAATAAAAGAGGAGGACTGATTGCCATGGCAACCATACCTCTATGCTCCTAACCGCCACTGTGCACCTCCTGTTTCCGCTGATGGCAGCCCTCTGTTTTCTTTCATCCAGCCAACAACGGCTTCCTGTACTTCGAGTGACTCAACGCTTCCCTGTCCCAGTCTGTCACCTAGCGAAAGCCAACGAAAAGAAAGGCTTCCCTGAACCTGCCCCAGCAGTGCTGCTTTAGAGTACTTACCTTTTTCTTTCAGGATCTGTAACCAGAAACTTGTACATTTTTCTATGGTTTCTTTGTCTTTCTGTAGCAATGCCTGTGGGACAACCAATGCCACTACTCTTTACCAGACCTCACAAGCATCTTCATTCCTATATTGCAAAGCTCCATGTGACATGGATGCTGCATCCAGGATGTCAGTTGTATGTAAGAAGAGACACATAAATACGCTTAATGGGTCTTTTCAAACCTCTGTTTTGGCAGAAGAATGAACCTGGGGGAAAAGATGCCCTGTCTGATTCCACTGAGAGCAGGGTCTTCCTAGGTGACTCACTGCTCATTTGCACCACTGTTCTGTGACTTCTCCTTCACCGTATCACTCTCCACCTGTGTAAGACCCACCAAACAGAGGACAACTCAAGCTGACAAGCTGCTTCTGGACCACCTAGTCACTGAGGAGTATCAGCTTTGGCCTCTGCATGTCAGGAAGCAAGATGAAATTGCAACTGATTGGCTCATTCTTGTGTTAAGTTCATGTAGTTAGGATGTGCAGAGGTCAAATCCTGACCAATGGAACATCCAACAAGGTAACAACATGAGGAAATTTTGGGATGTTACAGATGAGAAAAAAGCAGTCATACGTATATAGATGGCTCACCCTGACATGCAGGACACTACAGATAGATAGAAAAAGAAAGGGGGTGGGGGAATACCAGTTTAACAGAATTGATGAAAAAGAGGGAATTTAACAGCAGAAAAATATAATAAATACTAAATAAAGGTATAAAATTAACAAAGCCAGAGGCAATGGGGAAGATGTAAACAGAGGAGTGCTGTTCATACTGAAAGGCTTGGAGATTAAAAGGGGAAAACTTCAGAGGAGACAAGGGAGAAAAAAGGAATACAGAGTGAAGGAAATCATGGGAACAGGGCTGCTTAGCAGTGCCTGTGCAGCAGGAGCTCTGTGCCTGATCAGTGCAGCTTGGAGCAGAGCAATAAACTCACTGTTTCCACGGTATTCTTGCCTGACTTTTTCTGTGGTTAGGAGAGACCCAGAGTATTTTAACCTGCCATCAGCAAGGGAGTACTGAAAGCTGTCTTTTGCCATGGATAAGGGCACATTTGGTGTGTTTCCCACCTAATTACATTACCTCTTCTTCTCCTTGAACAGCATGAAGACTTAGGATGGCTGCCTTGTCACCCAAAGGGCGAGAGAGCAAACTTCAGCCTGTTTGTATATGTTTTAAGAAAGCTAGAGGCTTGACATCTTGTTAGGGAGAAACATCCTGGAATCAGCCCCAGAGGCATTTGCAGAGAGCAGTTACAGTGATGGAGGACATCAGTGTAGACATGTTATCTTCTGGTCCCAATGGGCTGCACATACCACTTTGATCTACTCTTTGCCAACTGCAAAACTGTTACAAGTTCTGTTTGAGAAGTCTGCCTCTGTATTAAGATGTGGCAGTTCCTAGAGCTAGAATCAGGTAAAAAAGGCGCTGGTGAGGCTGCGCCCCGAGTACTGTGTTCAGTTTTGGGCCCCTCACTACAAGAAGGACATCGAGGTGCTGGAGCGTGGCCAGAGGAGGGCAACGAAGTTGGTGAAGGGTCTAGAGCACAAGTCTTATGAGGAGCGGCTGAGGGAACTGGGGTTGTTTAGTCTGGAGAAGAGGAGGCTGAGGGGAGACCTTATTCCTCTCTACAACTGCCTGAAAGGAGGTTGTAGCAAGGTGAGGGTCAGCCTCTTCTCCCTAGTAATGAGTGACAGGACGAGAGGAAACAGCCTCAAGCTGCGCCAGGGGAGGTTTAGGTTAGACATTAGGAAAAACTTCTTCACCGAGAGGGTGGTCAAGCATTGGAACAGGCTGCCCAGGGAAGTGCTTGAGTCTCCATCCCTGGAGGTATTTACAGGACAGATAGATATGGTGCTTGAAGACATGGTATAGATGGACTTGGCAGTGTTAGGTTAACGGTTGCACTCGATGATCTTAAGGGTCTTTTCCAACCTTGACGATTCTATGATTCTATGAAAAGCCACAGTTACCAAATGTCACAGCCTTGGCAAATATTTTCTTCAGTGTAGGTGAGGTCTTGGAGGTGAAAGAGAAGCTAAAGAAAATTGTCCTTTTTGATCTACTTTTGCTGAAGATAGGACTTTTAAAGCTCCTGTAATAATCAATAATATTAGTCATTTTTCCATAAGACCCTGTTCAAATATCTTCTGCAGCATACAGGTTCAATGTATTTGCTATAGAATTTGTGAACAGACTGTGTTATTTCTGGAAACAGATGGTCTCAGTTAATCCTTCCTGCCCTTCCCCAATGGTGCAACCAGTTCTCATAGCTCTGGAGTTGGAGGTCTCAATTGCTTTTCCCTTTCATAAATTCAGGTGTCGAAGTAGTCTGTCTGAAACAGTCATTGTGCCTACCAGCTCCAGCCATGGGCCAGGGCTTAATTGTGTGAGGGGTGATATGCAAGACTAAAGCATAACTCCTGCCCAAGGACCTCATAATGACAAAGACCTTACTGGTAACTTCTAATTAGAGATTTACAGAGGGAGAGCCCAACAGGCTATGGGCTCAGTACAGCCATCACCTATTCACAGTCAAGAAGATAAATCACTTAAAACTTGATAAAAATAATTCATTAATTTGATAAATCAGACTCTGAATTTATCACATATTCTTCTACCTTCGTTAGTGGTAGAAAAAAATCCCAGATCCAAAGATGTCTATTGACTTCATGATGTACTGTAACTTAATTCAAATTTTGCAACTTTTATCTGTCTCCATGGATTGCATATATAATGCCTGTGCACATCAATATTTGTGCTACAGAAACATCAAGGTCGCATTATGCTAGAGATGTCATCCTGGATGTATTCCATGTTCAACCAAGACATGTGTTTGGAGTGCAGTCACCACAGACTCTCTCTCTATCCTTTGGAGAATAACAGGTAGCTCCTGAAGATGGTTCAGCCCATTAGAGATCTGACTTACTCCCTGGATGCCTTTCTCCAATAGCTGGAAAGAGTCTTGACTGTGTAAGGTCCTAATTTAGGCATCTCATTTTAGCGCTCGCAGCCAAATGGATGACTCTGGGCTTTTATGTATGAGCAGTAAAAGAAAGCCCTGCCATGGAGAAGACTCTGTTCTTAACAGGCAAGGCAAGAAAGAGGCTGGGTTTAATAAAAGAGTTAGTGTGTGCGTTGTGCAGAACTGGACTCAGTGGTCACTCATGTCAGCTCCTTTCGGCTTTAAGCTATTTGAATCATTGGTATGTTTTCATCACAGAAGTGAAGGGAGGCCCAGAGAGATTAAACCGCTTGCCTGCATTCATGTGGGGAGTCTGTGGACAAACTGAAGAATGAGAACAGATCTCCTGGGGCCTTCTCTAATGGCTTAACCACGAGATCCTCATTCCTTCCATGCTGTGACTGCTTGCCTTCCAGCTGCCTTGCACACTCAGGGTTGAGGAGGGTTGAATACATTTGGATAGCATACGGCACTAGCTGAATCCCTGCCAAGTTTTTAGCCTAAACTTGCAATGTCCTCTTTTGAAGTTTTAAATGAAGTGGAGCTAAAATTTCTCTGCTTTTAAAAGTCATTTTGGTTTTAGTCTCCTCTATGATGCTGGTCTTCCTGGTTCTGATCAGATGGTGGTGTGGAAATTATGACAATATTCAACACTATTCTTGTAGGATACCCAGTCAGACCAGAACTAAACTTCCTATCTTTTTGTCATCCTTCTTCTTTTTCTTTCTTTCTTTCTTCCTTTCTTCCTTTCTTCCTATCTTCCTTCCTTCCTTCCTTTCTTTCTTTCTTTCTTTCTTCTTCTTTTCTTTCTTTCTTTCTTTCTTTCTTTCTTTCTTTCTTTCTTTCTTTCTTTCTTTCTTTCTTTCTTTCTTTCTTTCTTTCTCTCTTTCTCTCTTTCTCTCTTTCTCTCTTTCTTTCTCTCTTTCTCTCTTTCTTTCTACCTACCTACCTACCTCTACCTACGTCCCTACCTGCCTCTTTGATAAATATGTCCATCACTGGCATCTCTGAACATGTTCATCTTCCAAATACTAGTCTCTTCTGGTTATGCCCAAAATAATACATATCAAATGATATGTATGATGACATGCAAATTCATGAGGTGTTCCATATTTCTTTCCCTCAGGGGTCTGCACTGGGACCAGTACTGATTAATATCTTCACCAACAACATATAGTGGGATCAAGTGCCCTCTCAGCAAATTTGCAGATGGCAGCAAGCTGAGTGATGTGGCTGACATGCCTGAGGGACAGGATGCCATTCAGATGGACCTGGACAAGCTTGAGAAGTGGGCCCATGTGAACCTCATGAGGTTCAACAAGGCCAAGTGCAAGGTTCTGCACCTGGGTCAGGGCAAGCCCTGGTATGAATACAGGCTGGGGAATGAAGGGATTGAAAGCAGCTCTGTGGAGAAGGACTTGGGGGTATTGGTGGATGAAAAACTGGACATGAGCCGGCAATGTGCTCTCACAGCCCAACTGTATCCTGGTCTTCATCAAAAGAAGTGTGTCCAGCAGGTCAAGGGAGGTGATTCTGCCCCTCTACTCTGCTCTCATGAGACCCCACCTGGAGTTCTGTGTTCCGCTCTGGGGTATCCAGCATAAGAGAGACATGGACTTGCTGGAGCGGGTCCAGAGGAGGGCCAAGAAGATGATCAGAGGGCTGGAGCACCTCCCCTATGAGAGCAGGCTGAGAGAGTTGGGTTTGTTTAGCCTAGAGGAGAGAAGGCACCGGGGACACCTTATAGTGGCCTTCCAGTACTTAAAGGGGGCTTTATGAGAAAGATGGGGAGGGACGCTTTATCAGGAAGTGTAGTGATAGGACAAGGGTTAATGGTTTTAAACTGAAGAGGGTAGATTTAGATTAGATATTAGGAAGAAATTCTTTACTGTGAAAGCAGTGAGGCACTGGCACAGGTTGCCCAGGGAAGCTGTGGATGCCCCATCCCTGGAAGTGTTCAAGGTCAGGTTGGATGGGGCTTTGAGCAACCTGATCTAGTGGGAGGTGTCCCCGCCCATGTCAGGGCATTTGGAACTAGATGATCTTTGAGGTCCCTTCCAACCCAAACCATTCCATGATTCTATGAACCAGCAATGTGCCATTTTGCCAGAGAAGACCAACAGCATCATGGGCTGCATTAGGCAGAGCATTGCCAGCCAGTCAAGGGAGTTGATCCTTCCCCTCTGCTCAGCACTGGTGAGACACGTCTCACCAGATGGTCCGGTGTTGGGCTCCTCAGTACAGGAGAGATATGGACTTACTGGAGTAAATCCAGTGAAAGACCATAAAGTTTGTTTAAGGGACTCGAACATGTCCTCTGTGAGGAAAGGCTGAGAGCTGTGACTTCAGCCTGGAGAAGAGAAGGCTCAGGGAGACATTGCCCATTTATAGAAATACCTGATGGGAGGAGTGAAGAAGATTGAGACAGACTCTTCTCAATGGTGCCCAGTGACAGGGCAAGAGGCAATGCGAACAAAAAATGAAATACTGAAAATTATGCTTCAACAGAAGAAAAAACTTCTTTACTGTGAGGTAGACAAATACTGGAAGTGGTTGCCAAGCGAAGTTATGGAGTCTCCATCTGTAGAGAAATTCAAAATCTAGCTGGACGTGACCCTGGGCACCCTGCTGTAGATGACCCTGCTCTGAGCAGGGGTGTTGGACTAGATGAACAAGAAATTCAAGACCAAAACACGACAGCCTGTCAGCTGGCTGGAACATTACAGATGCAGTATCAGCCCCCTTTTTCCCTAATGAAGCCTCATGGGGCAAAGGTGCTAGGGTTAGGATTTGCAAGGCTAGGACTGTGTCTGTGCTGAGTCAAAGTGGGGAATCCACTTAGATAGCCAGGGCAGCTTGTCCCAAAAGCAGCTGCTCTTACCGTCCCCTGTCTCCTTTCCCCATAACTCTCCATCCTGGTGGGGCTTCTTCCCATGGCAGGACTGTCCCAGCTTTGGTCTCCTGACAAAGTGAAAGTCTCATGCTTTCAGGTAATTCTGGATGCAGAAGCTCTAAATGAAAGGACATTTAGGTGGAAGGTAATGTCAGCTTTGCTGTCCTACCCCCATCTGGAGTTTCAAAATGATACTTTGGCTTAGCAGTGGACTGTGGAGGTGAGTCCATGGGAGAATAAATAAGACCTTGAGAAAAGACAGTGGCATGATTATGCTTCAGCTAAATCCAGTTTTAATTTCCTCAAAGTAGATGTCCTAATTTGCAAATTACTGTTCTGTGATAGAGATCCTATGTCCCATATGTAGTTAAAATATAAACAAGCCTCTTGGGATCAGGTGGGAGCTTATTAAAAGTAGCAAACCACATGCGGCCCTTTTCTTGCATTCATAGTTTGGGTTGAACTCCTCTGGTTTTGGTTTGTACTAAAAGCCTTTGCCTTTCCAAAAAAAGAGGCTCCCACAGAGTCTGAGCTGGGCTTTTTATTTTTGTATTTTTTTTTCCTATAACTGGAAGGAACATTGCCTTGTGTTTGGGTGGTCAAATATAGTTTGTACACCTTAGAAGCAACCAAGGGTTGTTATTTTTTCGTCTATCTCTCATAATAGCTGAAATCTCCCAAGAACTCCCCTAGTGCTGAATTCACGGGCTGTCTGGAATTTAATTGTGGGGTCAACATGGAACATTCTTCCTGGAAAAAGAGATGATGAGGTGGAGTAGTAAAGATGGTTAACCAGAAAAGCAAACAAAATCAGCCATAGACATTTATTAGCATTTAAAATAGAGTCTTGTCAAAGTAATATGTGTGTGAGCGTGCAAGTGTATGTGTTAGGGGAGGAGGGGATTTTCATAACTGGGTGTTTGAGGGAGGGAATAACAGCCATTCACGCTGGGCAAACAAGGCCAAGATGTACCCTGTAATTTTCATAATGAGAGAATTTGGAGTAGGAGACTTGGGATCTGAGGTAAACTCAATGTGACAGTCTGCCAAGAAAACAGAGTGGCTACATTAAGCATGGCTTAGCATGGATAAGGCAGCTTTTAGTGGAAAGAAATTTAGGTTACACTGTGTGAAAAAACTTGTTCTGCTTTCTCTCCTCACAAGCATTGACAACAATACTACGGTCGTTAATAGTTCTCTACCTGTACCTGTCTCTTTCCCTGTATAAGCTTTTGGCAAGATAATGAACACTAAAATCCACATACACAGGAATACACACACACATACACTAGGAAACTGTGTTTTTCTACAAAACAGAAAATTTAACTAAAAATTAAATTTTGCATTGAAAAACAATAATATTGGAAAATTTCAGCGAAATAAGAGTTTGATAACATTTTTTGGTGGATGAGCTTCTTTTCAGAACCAGGTCCCAATGCCATTTTGACTCACTTGTGTTGCTGCAGTGCAAGAAGAGGTGAAGTTACCTGTATCTTCTATGAAGTTGATAAGAAGTAACTTATCTGACCTGGTGCAGGGCTGTAGGAGAAAGACTAGGTGCTGAAGCGCTGAGAAGCAGAAGGGCAGGCAGAGAGCTGAGATGGAGATGGGAGATGAAGTGAGACAAAGTGGCTGCTTACCCCTAGGAAGACTATCCAAGCAGCCAGGGAAAAGATAATTTTTACATATGTATTCAGGAAGGATTTTGAGAATGTACATCTCTTTCCTAATGCCATAAAAGTCAGGTGTAATGCCCTTCTTTCCCAGATGAAGTTATTGTAGAGAGAGTCCTGAAACTGAACCATGTCTTATGAAGACAGACCCATATTCATGATTTCTGAGTGTGGAGAGCTGGCATTAGTGGCAGTGACTTGGGATGACTCTGCTTTAGCTCTGCTTGAATTATACTAAAAGAAATCTGATTCTGAAAAAGCTAAAGCTCTGCATTACTAAAAGCTATTTAAGACTGGGCTCCAAAAACTGATTTCCCCCAAAACCACTCATTCGCTTGGAAATGCCTTCCCCCCCTGCCCCAAATCAAAATCTCCACAGAAGCCAGGCCTGGCTCCAATATTACTTCTAGCCTTGAAAATCTTGAATTTTAAAGCCAGATTTATTCCCCGCATCTCAATGCAGTTATTCTTTTGCAGATCTCTCGGACGGGAAACTTTCTGCCTGTCTCTGTCGCCTTTCATTGTTAATACACTTCTGTGCTCATTTGTTTTTTCAGAGCCAAAGGATCAAAGCATGAAGAACTAGTCTCCATAGACTGCACTATACCAAGGGATAAATATGTTTTCTTTTTAATTTTCCGGCATTACAGTATTGAAAGGCAGCCTTAACAGTTGTCCAGTAAGATTCACTTTTTATTGTGCTTGTCTAAGCTCGTTAATGAGAACACTGCTTTTAAAAGTTAGTCTAAGAAAATACCAAAATGAGCAATGCCTCACTTCCTCTCTCAGTCCACCCCTTTTAACTAACTTCTTCAGTCTTTCCTTTCCAGCCCTTTCCCTTCTCCTTAGTCTATTCCTATTACCTTCTGTATTATGTGTCAAACTCATTGATTGCCAACTGTAATTCACGAGTTGATAAGTCTGGGAGACTAAGAACTGAACAGTGCACCTTTTTTGGCACTTCTCTACAAGATATTAACACATGGTGAGTTGCCAGGAAACTGGAGGGGGGGACGTGGCCCTTTGGTTGACAAAACCTGGCCTATTTTTTTAATTTTCTTGCCAGCTACTGAGTACCTTCCACTGAGGAGCCATCATCAAGTCCTAAGGGGATTTCATGGAAATTGTAATTATTCTCCCTCACAAAAGGACCTGTTTCTCTGTTAAACCTTTCAGCATGCTGCTTCCTCTTTCTTACCTTCTTCTTACTTTGATGGCAGCTTCCCAGGAGCAATAAATTCAGGAGTCTGTGTATCACTGATCAGAAGTGTCCACTAGCACTCGCAGGAGAGCTTCTGCCTGCAGACAAGGAGAGCATGACCCCTGTGGCATGCAGACCCATACTTATCCTGTGTGATGGCTGTCAAAGATCTTTCAGACTCTTCTCATCAGGCAGCACCTCTCTTTTTTTCCTCCCTCCAAACGTGCAACTTATGATGCCTTTACTTCTCATATATTTATGAAACAATTCTCAGTGTTTTACTGATCTTTTGGGATAGCAAATGCTGGAAATCCCTTCTACACACAGTTGCTCAAGGGCTGCACAGACACTAAAGCCATCTTTGTGTCTCCCATATTTATTTAAATTCCACTGATTCTTTTCACTTTTTATGCAGAAATAGATCCACAGAAGTGCTTTTGCTTCTCTTTTCCACTGTACGTAGACTCA
The DNA here is from genome assembly GCF_047370975.1 of Nipponia nippon. Taxonomy (NCBI): domain Eukaryota; kingdom Metazoa; phylum Chordata; class Aves; order Pelecaniformes; family Threskiornithidae; genus Nipponia; species Nipponia nippon. The sequence continues at coordinate 165,740,619 of NW_028262290.1, forward strand.
TAGAATAGAATCCTAGAATGGTTTAGGTTGGAAAAGACCTTTAAGATCGCAGAGTCCAACCATTAACCTAGCACTGCCAAGTCCACCACTAAACCACGTCCCTAAGTGACACATCTACATGTCTTTGAAATACCTCCAGAGATGGGGACTCAACCACTTCCCTGGGCAGCCTGTGCCAGTGCCTGACAACCCTTTTAGTGAAGAAATTCTTCCTAATATCCAATCTAAATCTCCCTTGGCGCAACTTGAGGCCATTTCCTCTTGTCCTATGGTTTGTTACTTGGGAGGAGAGACCGAGCCCCACCTGGCTACAACCTCCTTTCAGATAGTTGCAGAGAGCAATAAGGTCTCCCCTCAACCTCCTTTTCTCCAAACTAAACAACCCCAGTTCCCTCAGCTGCTCCTCATAAGACTTGTTCTCCAGACCCTTCACCAGCTTCATTGTCCTTCTTGGGACATGCTCCAGCAACTCAGCTTCATTTAATTTGATCTCCTTTACATCTCTTTTGGCATGGGTAATTCCCAGCTCTGTTTTTCACTGATTATCATTTTGGATTGCTGTTGGCTGCCCATACTCCTTACCTCTTTTGGCCTCTTTCCACAAAGTCCTCATGGATATTCCTGGCACATCCCACTTGAATAAGATCTGTGAATTTCATTCATGTTTGTGCTCATTTCGTTGCCAGATCATGAATGAGGATTTTAACTAACACTGATCCATGTGGATATTCCACTAAGCTGCTTTCCCGCAATGCCATGTAATATTATGCATGATTCATTACCTTCTGTTTTTTGTTTTCAGCATTTCAGTTAATGATTGGGCTATGCAGCTTCTCAAAGGAACGCTGATTTTAATTTATGTAGGAAGAACGACCATGAGACATTGTATCACATGCTTTGGTACAGACCAGATATTTTATATCTACTGTAATCACTTTAATCTTGTTATTCTATTATAACAACAACAACAAAAAAAATTGAGTCCACGTGTATCTGAACTTAATCTATCCAATATACTCATGCAGAGTCAATGAAAAGCACAACTAACTCAAAACAGTAGCTCTCCCCGACTCCTTATTTGCAAAGAATAGGAGATTGAGACTTTTATTAACATAATAGCTCAAGATTGCCTTAACAGCTAGGGCAGGGGTCTATGTGGAAAGGGGGTTGCTTTTCCATCACATGATACAGCAGGGGCTCTGCACCTGCCTAAGATAAACTAGTCAAGTAAACCCCTTTTTAACTCTTCCCCAGTAAATACAATCTGATTTTCAAAATAGGACTAAATTCAGTCCAGATGTATTTTTGTGAGTGGAGAGAACGAAGACTTCTGATCAAAAGATCAGCAAATAGGTAGCAGAAAGCATGGGTTGTGTAGGAAAGAGAGAACATGAACAGTTTCTTATTGGGCTAGCATGGTCAGATTTCTTTACTTTTTAAAGGGAAACCATTTCTTTCTTGTGTATCCATATTTCTGCCTCTTCTTCTAAGTGCCCAGCTGCCTACTCACTGTGTCAGTGCCTGAATTTGGTTAGGCACCTGCTGCTTTGATGAAGTTATGCCTTATGATTTCCTGTGTTTTAGTGATAACAGCAAAACCTCTGGAGTTATCCTGAAATTTCTTCTATTTTTTAAAATCATTTTTAAAACTTTGTTTTTTTGAGCAAAAGCCTAAAATCTCTCCTATCAGTAAAGTCTACAAGGTTTCCCTTCTTATAAGCAAAGGCAACATTTACCCTCAAAATATAATGCCATTCAGCAAAGAGGTTCCAGGAAAACTGCACCCCTACCTCCCTCATATGTCATTGCTTCTTCCCCCAAATGGAGCACTGATGGGATGATCAGCTGGATGCTGTCCTCCATCCTTCATTTCATCACATCTTTTGCCAATTAAACTTTAAGGGGATAGTCTTTAAGAATGGAGATCAAATAAGAAGCAGGAAGTGTGAATAAAAAAGCTTCATTTTCTGATCCCAGGCCAGTGGAAAAGATGTCTGTTAATTTATGAATGAATCAAATTTGTGCTGGAAGCCATTTACAAGGAATGTGTTCTTGGTCTCTTGCTTCACGCTAGTCAAAGCAAAGTCACCTACTGATGCATCTAGGCCACCATTGTTATGCTAACCTTAATGTTAATCCAGGCCCTCAGCACGAATGATTCACAAGTTTCATTAGAGTAAAAGGTCTGTTAAAACCTCCAGACAATTGCTCTGGAGAGCTGAGAGCGTATTTAGATACAATAGACATCTGTATTTGGATTCAAATTACATTCTTAGCTATATTTCTCCTCCCACTGCTTTTAAATCTCCAGAAAAGCATAACTTTAGAAAGGAAGGCTACATTCCCTAACAGCCAAGAGGAAGATTTACAAGCCAGATGGTGATACTTAAAATAAACAATGAAAAATGATGCAAGTTAATTTTTCCTCTCTTTCAGTATAAAAACATCACCATCCCTTCCTCCTACTATCTCCATCTCAAGATGACTGAGTGCTCTGCCCTCACTAAACCCTTCTGCACTAATTAAACACCCTTTCCTAGCAGTGCTAGAGACATTGGGAGGTACGCTTTCTGTCATTAGAAAGCAAAAGCTTCTGTTCATAGAAATAATAAATGGAATGGATAGAAAAGTTCTCCCTGCTGTCCCCTGCAAATAAGTTTCTGGCTTTCATTAAAAAAAGAATGCAAAAATGCAGGGGAAAAAAAAGACGATTTAAAAAAAAAAAACCTCTGGCTTCTGGCGGCCAACAGTTTATATTTTCAGTTTATAACCAATGGTTTTTGGCAACTGAAATCCAAAAACATTAGTGGCTTTGAACAAAATAAAACAAAAAATAAACCAGCAAGCCACTCAAAAAATCTTTTTCTCAAAATATACCTTTTTCTCTTCAAAAATGGTTTAGGATAAAATGCTTCATTTTGCAACCACAAAATGTTTAGTTTAAAAAAACAGAAAAACTTCATTTCTGGCTACCATACTTTGCTTTCATGAGAGCATCAGGACACATCTGGGACTGGAGAGCTCTGCTTGGGACCAGAGCTTAACACTGTATTTTGTTGTGCATTGCAAAATCAGTCTGTGGTTCATCATGAGGGAAACTGAGTGAAATTATAGGTCTTGTGTAATACAATAGGTTCAACTGTATGGTCTAATAGTCCTTTTTGGCACGAACATCTATGAATTGATAAAACATTGTGAACATTTGCAATGATACTGAGAGGACCATATTTCCTTCCATATTGTGGTCTCTTTGCATGTCATTCATCTGATGACATGCAGATGTTTAAAATTAAGCCGAAGAATCCTGCTTTAGTGTTGTTCGGGAAACACAAAGTGTTGGAAAGCCATTCTGCATCCAACACGGACTTTCCCTGGTATATCCTATTGCCACTTGCATGTACCCAACTCTCTTTTGGAGATTGGGACTGTGCTGGGGGTAAGAAGAAAACATGCCCTTCAGTTATTCCTATTAATCATAGGAGAGCTTCCTGCTGCAGCTGGAGTAGCAGAATTAGAGGGCTGTACGATCGTGAGCCAAAGATTTGCTAAAAAAACCCAAAGTGTAAAAATCTGTGTACATTCATCACAGTTTCCTCACCACGAGGTAGTTCCACATCCTCATCACCAGGGGCCCAGACATTGTAAAAGCTTGTCAGTGCCTTTTGAGCAGTCAGAGCATTTTTAGTGGCTGGTCTTCAGCAATTAAATACTCTTTCAGAAGAGCACTCATAGTTTGGTGCTCAACCACCGTTCTGTTTCCAAAACTGAGGCAGAGATTGTAGGAGGAAACTAAAACAGTGTTTTGTTTTGCAGCAGAAGTGCAGTTTGGTACTGAACCCCCCAGTCACTTCATTTATTGTCATTTAGTTATTAGTTCATTTAGTAGGATGTCTCGGAGTGTGCAAACTACAGTCCTTTGGGAAGAAATCAAAAGGGCAGCTCTACTGCAAGCACCCAACGTACGCTCCCTGAGACTCTCATGGCAACAAGAGGTTTTCAGTCATAGAATCATAGAATCACAGAATCATAGAATCGTTAAGGTTGGAAAAGACCCTTAAGATCATCGAGTCCAACCGTTAACCTCTCACTGCCAAGTCCATCCCTATACCATGTCCTCGAGCACCACATCTATCCGTCCTTTAAATACCTCCAGGGATGGAGACTCAACCACTTCCCTGGGCAGCCTGTTCCAATGCTTGACCACCCTTTCGGTGAACAAGTTTTTCCTAATATCCAGCCTAAACCTCCCCTGGTGCAGCTTGAGGCTGTTTCCTCTTGTCCTATCACTCGTTACTAGGGAGAAGAGACCAACCCCCACCTCGCTACAACCTCCTTTCAGGCAGTTGTAGAGAGCAATAAAGCTCTCCCCTCAGCCTCCTCTTCTCCAGACTAAACAACCCCAGCTCCCTCAGCCGCTCCTCATAAGACTTGTGCTCCAGACCCTTCACCAACTTCGTTGCCCTCCTCTGGCCATGCTCCAGCACCTCGATGTCCTTCTTGTAGTGAGGGGCCCAAAACTGAACACAGTACTTGAGGTGCGGCCTCACCAGTGCCGTACCAGTGCAGTACCAGTCTTAAGCAGCGAAGTCTAAAGAGAGATCTGATTGCTGTCTTCAACTGCCTAAGAGGAGTAAGGGGAAGATGTGGAAGGACTCTTCTTGGGGATACACAGTGATAGGATTAAAGGCAACAGACAGCAGGTGAAAGAAGGGAAATGCCCCTTAGATATCTGGAAATAAAAAATTCATTATAAGGTTAGTCAGATAGTGGAAGACAGGCCAAGAGAAGTTAGGGAATCTCCATTCTTGGACATATTAAAAACTCAATTAGACCTGATCTAAACTGATTCTTTGAGTGGGGAGTTAGACCTGACAACTTCCAGAGATTTCCTCCAACTGAAAATATTCAATGGCAAAGGTCTGAACAAATTATTAATCCTTAAACCAGCTTCATACCACATTAGTGATATGCAACGTGAATGACCTGATGTGGCAGTTAGCAATAACAGAGTTCGTTGTGCAGAAGAGGCTGGCTGCCACCCTGCATCAGTACATGGATGCTTTCTTGAAACTATTATCATTTCTGAATGTCACTGTGGTCAAAGAAGAGTTGCACTGAACTCCTTGCATCTGTCAGACTGAATACTCAGCATGGAAACCTTTCCTTGGAAACTAAAGAAGAAACAAAACATAAATAGAAGCTCCCAAAAGACATTCCTACCTGAATATGGAGAAGATAGAATAAGCTTTTCTATGAAGCTCTCATTTGATCAGAGCATTTGAGGACAAATGCATGAGTAAACCTATTAAATATAAAGGATTGTTGGATCATGCCCTTCAATACTATTATTTCTTAGCATTGCACCTATGCCATAGATCACTGAATAATACCCCCTTGACACAGATAGTGACACAATTTATTTGATATTATCTGCAGAAACCAAAGATGACTGATGGGCTTAGATTGTTCACCATATTATGTTCATATCAGTGATGTTTCTCACAGCCTGTATTATTTGTCCTTTCATAGGGCTCCTTTCATAGTCATAGAATCATAGAATCATTTAAGTTGGAAAAGATCTTTAAGATCAGGTCTAGTCATTAACCCAGCACTGCCAAGTCCACCGCTAAACCATGTCCCTAAGCACCACGTCTACCCGTCTTTTAAATACCTCCAGGGATGGGGATGCAACCACTTCCCTGGGCAGCCTGTTCCAATGCTTGACAACCCTTTTAGTGAAGAAATTCTTCCTAATATCCAATCTAAACCTCCCCTGGCACAACTTGAAGCCATTTCCTTTAGTCCTATCACTTGTTACTTGGAAGAAGAGACCGACCCCCACCTCACTACAACCTCCTTTCAGGTATTAGTACCTCCTTTTAAGATTAATAACAATCAGCCTCAACCTTAGGGGTCTAGTACTGAAATTCTACTTCATTTTTTTTCTTATCCTAATTCTGTCCCATTACTCATTTATGTCATCTTTATAAAATGTTTTTCCAAATTAGACATAGATGAATAGTGGTTTATTTTTTGCCTTGAAACATGAACCAAAACATTAGCAGGGAACTGTGTTCTGGGTTGAAACAAAACAAAGTCTTACACAGAGACTTTGGCTTGGGCCAAACTGATAATAGGTGTTTACAAGACATAGTTTGTTAACCTTTTAGCTTTTAAAAATAAAATCTCTATAAAAAGTCTATTTTAAACAGAAATGTCAGAAAGTGCCATTTCAAAAAAATGTCAAAATTGAAAGCTCCCGCTAAAATGCTTTTCTTTCCCTCAGTCAATTGACTATGAGTTAAAATAAAATAATCCAGCTATATCTAAGTTACTTCTATCCAGCTTCTAGCCTTTTTCTAAATAACACTTATTTTGGCTATTGTAATTTCTTCCTCGCTGTTTTTAGGTCTTCAGGCTGAAATCTCCACGGCAGACTAAAAAAGTGAAACATGGATTTACTGATAATTTTTGGAGAGAGCTGAGGCTCTCCTCTCCCCAGAACCCCTGTTTCCCCCCACTTTCCCTCACTCTCCCGTCAAATTCCTGGCTCTCTATGGTCTGCGGTGTCCAATTTGCTGACGATGCCTAATTCTGCCTCACTGGCATAATTTCATCTCTAGCTGCCAAACACAGGCTATGCAAAGAAATAAAACCCAGTCTTGTCCCTTTCGCTCAGCAGGGAGCTCCATAAAGATTCCCTCATTAGCAAACACATAGCTGCCAGCGATGCTCTTTAATAGCTCCCTTTCCCTGAGATGCTTTATGGCAACAAATGAAGACTGATCACAGCCCAAAATCTCCTCACTAAATAACTCTTACAAATTAAATACCTTGTTTGTCTGACCTTTCCCCAGCAGTAAAGGGACCACAAGCATGCCAATGCCATCTCTCTGATAACTGCACCCCGGGCTGTCGTTACCTGTGCATCTAAATTTAAATCACTGCAATGACAAGCACTGCCTACAAAGTACCGGCACTGCTTGTCTTTTGTTTATAACAGAAGGAAAGGACACATCTGCTTCAAGCTGTTCTGTTGGTGAGATGTTCTCATAAGGTTTAATCTAGTCATTCAGCAGTCTCAAGAGACTGGTGAAACTGTGTGCTGTAGAATGATGTCATGGGGTGAATTTTTGGAATGCAATTTCCATGGCAACATATAAAGCTGAAAGGCAAAACTATATGTTGGTGTCGATCCATCAAAGTTTATGGAAGTATATCAATAAGCAATGTACACCGGATCTTCTGCAGAGAATATTCCTGAGAAATTCCTTGTGGTGTTCAGCCAAAATGCTGATTCCTTGAACTCCAAAATAACATAATGAGCAAAATAGTTCCTACTTGCTACATTTCCAAGAGGCTTCAACTCAAGAGAAAAACTAAGGATAATCTTTTGGGGAACAGAACATTTTTGGTCAAAGGTATGAGTTGAAAGGCTAACGGAGAGATCATCTCAAGCCCTTGTATGCAGATTAGTTCTTTCTTTCTTTGTACGCACTTGTAGATAACAGAGATTTCACAAAAAATTATTTACAGCTCTCTTAAAGAGAGAAGAATATAGAGATGCCCAAGAATACAGAGATGGAGAGGACTTGGATCTTACTGCAGATTTCCTCTACAATTCTGGCCAAGTGTTTTGGCTTCTTTTATTGCTGCCACTCAATAGTCTCTTTTGTGTATTTAGAGAACACCTTCTACGATGGAGACATGAGTTTCTCTGACATTTTTTATGGTATCAACCGCAATGGGCCTTTGATCTCAAATGCATACTCAGGAAAGTAGGACCACTAATTTGAGAGCTTAGAGATTATGTCCTTCCAGGATTCAGGAAGAAAGAAACCAGAACGTGATCTCCCAGGTTTTGCTTAACTTTAAGATAGTCCAAAACATCAACCTAGTGAAACTGAAGTCAAGCTGTATTAAGCTCTTAATCAGCATTTTTAATGAGAATGGGAAATTTTATAGGGAACAGGTAATCATAGTGTTTCAAAGATAGGGAAGTTGAAAAAAAGATGTGACTCAATCAGGGGAAACCATGAATGAAACCCAGGGTTTTCAAGTCTTTAGGGCATGTTTTACTTTCATAGACTACCCTACCTTTTTTTAAGACAGCTCCCACCCTATTTCCTCCTTAGACACTGAACAGCTCAACAGGTCTATGAACTTCAGGCCAAAGTGAGTAGTCAACTGCATGTTTTGTTGCTGGCCTGAGTGGAAATCTTGGCTTTCTGCAGTTAGCCTGGAAAAGAAAAGGACTCCTTTTCGGAAATTGCATTTTGACATGCTTGCAGATTGATTGTTGTTCTAAGGATGCTATCTTGCCATGATACATTCATAAAATAGCTCAAAGTTTTACTACCCAACTAATTTCCAAACGGCAATAAAAAATCCCAGTACTGTACATGTCACCTCAATTTACTTATTTTTCTCAGCCTTGCACCTCATTAAATTTTGATTTGTGCCCAGAAGCAATCACAGGGCATGAAATTGCTCCAGTGAGTCTTAAAGAATACTAAGTAGTCCTTTAACATTGACTTTGCTTTCTACACACATTAGTTTCAGGAGTCTGGCCTCTGGATGTGGAACAATACAACAATAATACTATCAAGAAAGATATGACTGTACAGCTCATTCCATATCTTCATTTCATTAGAAGCTCTTCCTTCCGTAAGAACATTTCAAGATTGAGGGAACTTCTGGACAAAAGGTTTTTCTTTTTGGTTTGTTTGGTTTTCTCTAGAAGGTGATTTTGTTGAAAATAATTTAATTATTTAATACTTCTAAACTTTCATCGATAATGATACCTTACTTCTAGATTGCATGATGAGATCAAAGCCTTAGAGAGATGATTGTAAATTGATGGCAAGAACATTCCTCAAGTTTGTAGGAGAATCACTTATAAATCCTCATTCAAATAATTTTGTCCTTTCAGTAAGATAAAGTGTTTTCAGTAGAAGAGACTGAAAGCAGATCCCATATTTTCTCAAACTGAGGAAAGCAGCTTAGCAAGAACCAGACTCAGCTTGGAGGCTTTTCTATGAAGCTGTTGAGGTACAGGGGCTACTTCTAAGAGACCATAAAAAACAAGCACATTGTCAATAAATTTAAACTCTCTGTGTCAGGGATTGCAACTCCACTGTAAAATGTGTTTGGGTCCATAACTAAGGAAAAGCTTACACACTGCAAAATTATGAAACCTTCTGACTGAGTACTCCAGTCACCGTGGCAACCAGGGAAGTCTCAGCATTTTATTCTGAGTTCCATTTTCTTTCCATTGAAATACTTCCACAGTTTTTGGTTCATCCCACTTCACAGCAAAGAGTTATTTGTTTAAATGTCAAAAATTTTTTGCAGGACTGAACCAGAAAGCCATTTCCTGCCCAATTCTAAAAATACAAATTGTGAAGCAAGCATCCTGCCTTCTCAAAATAAAATAAAATAAAATCATGTATTTCATTCCAGTCAATAAAAACTCATCTAAAAACGTTTCACTGACCTGTGGCCAGATATCACTGGATCAGACAGATCAGTTAAGCCCATCCTATGCAGAAATCATGGCTATTAGAAGCACTTGTGATGGCCTAGGTAGACCTGATATCCAGCTGCTAGTGGGAAAAAATATATTGAAGTCCCCAAGGAAAAAATATTGGAGTGACATAGATCAGTTGTAGTCATGGAAAGTAACAGAGGGAGGAAGAGGGTACAGTCACAAGGAGAAAACATTCAGATTAGCACCATACCTCCAAAGCACAAGCAACACTGTCATTTTTGCATGTGACAACAGATGTTTGGCTTTCATATATTAGGAGCTTTCCAATGAAGAAAAGAGGGGCTTTTCTTAGCTGGGGTAGATGAGTACATTTCCAGAGTATCAGTGACTCCTTCCTTTTTCTAAAACACTTCTAAATATCCTCTAATTATATGAAGCATTCAGGAAGAAAAAGGTGATGAGATAGGTGGGACAGTTTTCATCCAAAGATTAAACTGACAACAGCATTTTAATCTGGGGAAATATAACTGAAATGGGATATAATAGAGATTTAAAAGATCACAAATTGTACTGAGAAGCTGGATAAGACACATATTGCTTTCTCCTTTCATTAAGAAAATAGGGTGAGGCGACATCACATCTGTGAAATTATCGAACATTATGTTTACAAACAAGTGAAACACAGAATTCTTTTCATGTAAAGAATAATTCAGTCATTGATCTTGTTAGCATAGGATATTGGGGAATAAAATATAGTATGGTCCTAAAAAAAGAATTGGAAATATTCATGGGAGAAATAGTGTTTGGTGACTGTTAGACAGGATGGACATGACCTGTATTGGTGGAAGTTTCCAAGCCCTTGATTGTTGGAAGCCCTTGGCCACAAAAAGACTGTCCTGGTTTCAGCTGAGATAGAGTTAATTTTCTTCCTAGTAGCTGGTATAGTGCTGTGTTTTGGATTTGGGATGAGAATAATGTTGATAACACACTGATGGTTTAGTTGTTGCTGAGCAGCGCTTACACAAACTCAAGGACTTTTCAGCGAGGAGGCTGGAGGTGCACAAGAAGCTGGGAGGGGACACAGCCAGGACAGCTGACCCAAGCTAGCCAAAGGGATATTCCATACCATATGATGTCATGCTGAACCAAAAAATGGGGAGGGAGTTGGATGGGGGGGCTGGACCGCTGCTCAGGAATTGGCTGGGCATCAGTCAACAGGCGGTGAGCAATTGCATTGTGCAACACCTGTTTTGTATATTCTTTTATCATTATTATTACTTGCCCTTCCTTTTCTGTCCTATTAAATTGTCTTTATCTCAACCCATGAGTTTTACCTTTTTTCCGATTCTCTCCCCCATTCCATTGAGGGGGAGTGGGCGAGCGGCTGTGTAGTGTTTAACTGCCTGCTAGGTTAAACCACAACAAAAAGGCATGCTAGGCAAACTCTGTACATACAGAGACTGTCTATACATTGGCTCCAGACCACTGGGAGAGGAGATAAAGATCTAAAGATAAAGGGAATCTTGGCTAAGGAAATGGGTGTTTTCATATGGCATAATTAGTGCTGCAATTCAGATGCTGAAGGTCTCCGCAGCAGGTTCAAGTGTCTGTCCCTGGTAATTAAAGGTGAACCTGCTACAAGCACAGCTAAAGGAGACTGTACCATTTGGTTGCAAAATACATTAAAAGGGCAGATTATTTAATTTTATCAGGAAGATATATGACGTTTGTAGAAAGTGAAGGGGTGGGAACTTTAAAACTTTTCAGGTAGCTTTCCTCTTTTATGGTGGCATCTGCAAAACCCAGCTGTGGTCAGGCAAAGGAAATACCACAATAACATTCCTGTATTACTTCTGCCTCTGCCAGAAACAATAAATATCAGAAATCTAGTGAGAAATAAATATAAATCTTGTTCCCATGAGATGCTTTTGATTGGTCTTTTGCATGTATCACACCAGTTTCTGCTCTTGGTCTCCCTGACATGAATGAAATTATTCAGATGGAATTCCTGGGAAGACAGCTGCTCCAATATCAGTCTCAGTGATGCAAGCTGTCTTCTGCAATCTCACACTGAATGACCTGACCCATCCAAACCTGTACATTTCTCCCATCTCCATAAAGAACCTAGTCAGGCTCCAGAGAAGTTCTTCATATAATGCTCAATCCAGAGATCCACCAAGCACCAATTTCTCAGCGTGTCTTTCTGTTAACTTCACTCTGAACTGGGTCATGGCCACAAGATCATCCTGCATCCCAAGCAGAAAAATACTGGTGTAAAACATAATAACAGTGATAGTATTTGGACCTACCTTTTTTTTTTTTAACTTTATTTTAAATTTTATTATTTTTGACTGCTTTTAATTAAATGCTCAAATCCTTCCGGTAGCTTTAGAACCTTCCCCCTGCCTTCCAAGCACACACAAATTAAAGAATGCTTTCCCTGTACTTAATTCATTAAAAAACAGGAATACAAACTAGAGGTTTTGGATTGCCTTTTTTTTTTCCCCCAAGCTGAGACATTCCTCATTTTATTATTTTCCCACATTTTTTAACTACTACATAAAGGGCTCCCATCTGCAGATGCATTTGAAAAACACAGGTCACAAATTCTGGCTAAGAGTCCAGCTTGTAAAATATTCCCTAACCTTTTAGACAGAGCAGTACAGTATAGTTATTTATATAGATCTTTTTTTCTCTTCTCTTTTAGGAAAAAAAAAAAAAAAGAAAGAAAAAAGGTTTGGTGCAAAATGTGTTTTGCCAACTATGCTGCAACAAGTAGATCTGGCATTTCCTTCACAGAGGTCAGCTGATGCTTTTCCTTCAAAATCAGCAGTATTCTTCTGATTTGCACCATCTGTGGATCCATCTAAAGTAACACTCCAAAAAGCATGTGGAATTCATTTATGTGGGTACGAGTGTTTTGTTTGGCTTGGCAACTTTCTTTTGAAAATGTACGTGTTGGACTATCTTCAGGGCTTTCCAGAAGCTCAGAATGGATCAGGATGGAAGGGGTGTAGGTGTCCTTTATGACCTCCCCCTGCTCCTGGCTGGTCTGGGTACAAAGCCAGTCTTACAGTCTAAGCCTAAAGGCTGTATTTGCCAAGAACCACTCAACCTGTGCCACACATCCTGGGGAACAGAAGCAAGGGGAACCGCTCATAGTCATCCACAGGTGGGAGATGGCTATGTTTCTCCAGGTCTCCACCAGTATTTTGTAGGGTGGAGCAGGGTGAGGTGGGAAACTAAGCTTCAGGATGGCCCAGTGATGACAGCCTTTGCTGGCTTATTTCCCCCACAACCAGGGATTTGTGTACCCTGTGCCAGCTGGGCTCTAGCTAGTACCGGATTCAAACTTCTTATGCTACTGGTGAAGCTCAAGAGCTGCCAGCTGGCCACCAGTACTCTGATTTTTCCAAATTTCAGTGCCTCTGTCTAGGAACTTCATAATTGCCAGAGTTCAATGGGACAATTATCTCAGGGTGTACATGACGTATTACTACAGTTCATATCATTGTAAGTTTAGGAACTAAAGCAATAGATTTTGGGATGTGGTCCTACCTATACATGGCACCTTACACAGTCTTCAAGCTTTCATAGCATCCCTTAACACTCAGCTGGAGTAGAGCCACAATATTGCCCCTATTTTAAAGAGAGAGCTGAGGCTCAGCAGTTGAATTTATCTGGCCAAATGTAGGCATCATCGTAATGTAGATGGCAAAAACAAGTCGGATGAACCATACTTTAAAAATGTGATTTGTCTCCATTGACCATGGAAGCAGCCAAGTGTGACTAGTGAAGCTGTAGACGTCTGCATTGCAGACATATAAAGTTGGGTGAGATGAATCCCACCCAAAGTGAGTTGGCAGAGTCACATGATGTGTCTGAGAAGAAACTGGAAAGAGGTATGCAGATCTCCCACATGCTAGCGTTATTGCTAACGCATTAGCCGTCTTCCCCACTGCACAAGCGGAGAATAAATTATGTGTGGAGAACACATTTTTGGAAAGCCCAGAAGAGAAAGCTTCACATACAAAGGGACTGAGTAGTGCCAAGGTTTAATTTCAAGAACAGGTCAGCTTCAGCTGCTCAGTGGTCCTCAATGAGCTGGCCTGCAAGGTGGCCTGACCTAGCCTCATGGTCAATTTTATATGGAGATCACCTGAGGGCTAGAAACACATCTGTGGTCACTGTTCACTTGTGCCATGGAAAAAGTCTTCAGCTGGCAATGATTTCTGACCACATCTGACCTGAAACAGAACTGAAAGCTCTTCTTCCTTTTTTCCTCCCCATATTCTCCACTAGATCCAGCATGCTGAAAAATGGAGGTTCTCTTCTGGTATAAATTCTGGTATAAATTTACCAGGGAGTGACAAAGGAAGCTAACAACTGTAAGATTTAATAACGGAATTGATATACGGTTTTTGGGCTTTGGTTTTGAGTTTTTGGGGGGTTTGTTGGTTGTTTTGGGGTTTTTTTTTGTGGTTCTTTTTTAGGTGTCAGTATCGTTTGTATTGGCTAATGGACAAACTATGGGAGGCTCACATTTCCAACACAAAAAGGTGGGTGTCTGTGCCATGCTAAAATTCTCTGGTCCTTATGTGGGATTTCATTGCAGCAGTAAATGATGGAGAAAACTTCAGCTTATCCTTTACTCTTCCATTCTGATAATAAGTCCAAACTGCAGTGGCCATTTTTGATTTGGAGAATTGTTATAGAAAATAATGTAAGAACTAGATCTGGATGGTAGCTTTCAGGGGATGTGCTGAATTTCTCGTTTTCATCAGAGGTAACTGCAGGTGATGAGGTATTTTGCTTCATTAAACTTACCTGGAAGAACATCTTCCGTTCTAAAAATGAGCACAAAACACTAGGGTGAAAAATAAAGCAGCATTTCTACCTGCTCAGTTGGGAGAAAGAAAAGTCAGTCTTGCAGTTTTTTGTTCTGAGCTAAATGATTAAAGTTCATTTCTCAGACCTCTTCAGAGCTGTATACATCAGAGATAGAGCCTAGTTTCTGAAAGGTTTGTGGTTCATCACTGATCTTAGTCATTGTCCAATAAGGTGTGAATACGTGGCTCAATCAGCCTCTCAGCTGGGTGCTGACCAAAACTAGCCTGTGGGTTCAACTGGGAAAGAGAAAGGACAGGTGCAGATTTGCAGAAAGATGTAGTGTTTGTAGACACCTACCTTATTTTCCTGGGAAGCTATCAAGAAATGCATTAGTAAAATGCTCATATAGGTACCCAAAAGAGGATTCAGGTCAATAGTGAGTATTTAACCCCTTCCACTGCTATTTAACATTTTCTAGGTGTCCTTCTTTGCCTGAGAGGGTTTCACAGCTATAACTCACACATCACCTTGCTGAAGCAGTGCCTCTGACTGTAAAGGCACACATGACTGTCCTAGGTCTAGCAGGAGAGGAAGAAAGGAAGGAGGAGCAGGACAGTATCCAAGAAATTAGGACTCTTACCAGGAATATTCTGATTCCTCGACACCTCTCTCTGGCCTGCTCCTGAAATTTGCATGCAAAATTTGTTGAATAATTAAATAATAATCTGGAGAATAGAAACATGCATAAGGGATAGTTAATCTGAGTTCTTTTGTCTGGCTTTTCCTACACTTTTTTTTTGCATGCTCCCAGGAAGATTATTTGGAAGCGATTATGTCCAAATGTTCTTTAATCTATGACATACTTGTTATTATCCAAATACTGTACTAATCCTGCATAATGAAGTGGTGCTGATAGTTAATTCTTAATTTAATACAAACAAATAACGTACAGTCATTGAAATCTCATGCAACAGGTTCAGTGTTTGTCTGTCTCCAAAGTTTAACACTCAATAATCAATTAAGGAAGAAGGCATACAGCTGCAGAGTTTAACAAATAGTCTCAGTCATGGTTGTGTGTCCCCTTCTTTTTTTTAAATATAATGTTGCCATTTGGGGTCTGTAATTGAACCATCCCTCCTTAGTTCTCCTTTTCCACTACAAAAAAGGATAATTCAAAAAATCCTGCTCTATTTCTGTTAATAGGAGTCTAATTGCCTCTCTTCCAAATTTTCTGTTTTATTAGTGCTCATATTGAAAAGGAATAAATTAAATATGTGGAAGAACACATATATTTTTTTCTTTACAGACTCTAGCCCTGGACACAGAGCCATGAGAATAAGAGCTAGAAATGGTGTATCATAATTCCTGTTTTCCTCTACAGATATTTTAGTTTATGAAATAATAGTGATGACTTCAATGAAACCACAAGTAAACAGCCAAGATCAGAGCCCGATGTCCTGTGTCCTTTACAAATAAAATGTTAGAGACAACCCTTATTCCAAAGAGCAAAATTATTTGGCTGGACAATACCCAGTGGAAGAAGCAGAACTAAGGTCATATCTACTTGCAGGAATGCAGACAGATTTGGGATTCCAAAACTTCTTGGCCCAAAGACAGCTCTGAAACAACTACAGAATAGCCATTTATGGTAGGAATATCAAATAGTTACACCTCTTCTACGTATATGGCAAAGTTGACAGGCCCCAGACAGACAAAGCCTTTTTCAGAGCAGAGATCAGACCCAATACCCATCTTGGGCTTTTCATCAAGGGATGTCCAGATTTCTTTATCAAAAGAGGGGGAAACTTCTAGATCTTGAGTTTGTCCATTCCTATTTTGCAATGTTATACTTAGCTTACTTGGGAACCACCACTTCAGGATAGAGGGAATGTTTGCTTTTTGGCTTAAGGATTAGCAGACAGCTTGCAGAGGAAGGTACCTAAACGGAGGCAGCTACGTGGAGATGTCTGCATGCGAGTTAGGAGCGCAACTTCACATTGTCATCAGTGGAAAGCTGAGTTAACAGAGTTTAGAGGGTGATTCAACAGACGTGACAGTGTGAGTGAGATTCACTTTCCTAAACTTAGAAATCTAGCAGTATTTGAAACACCTCAGGATACGTGATATATGGGCACAGGGCTGCCAAATTTTATCTGCGAGCTAAGTGAGACCCACGCCTTCCTGCAGTGCCAGCTGGAAGGCAAATTAGATTCCCAAGGGTATCTCATATGGATACTAGATGCCTAGATATGGTCAACTGAATACCCCTGATTGTCTTTAGGAAGAACTTCATCGCTGTCTGCATTCAGTTGACTGTGTTGACTAGCTCTGCATTTATTGCAGTGGAAGTTGGGACATCTAGCACATGCATAGGCACTGAACTTAAGTCTTGATCCGTGAGCTAAATTTTTTTTTAAATATCACTGCTACTCTTTAGATTTGGCATCGTGACATGCTGATCATTAGGAGGTCAGCATCACAAAAACTTTCTCTTTCACTGAGCGAATGTATTTATTTTCTCTTTTGTTTAACTCAAGAGATACACAAGTTATGGGGTGCAGGGAGTGGAAAAGAAAAGTAGTTAAGGAAAACAAGTGCAGAAAGGGGAGAAAAATGAGAACGCATGGAAAAAAATATGCCCACAGTGAATAGTTAACGTGTGGAATTCTCTGGGACAATGTAGTTTAATGTTAAACTGTAGGTTGCTACTACAGTACGAGGCAGAAGATGACTGAGTTGACAGAGGACAGATGTCTGGAGTTAAAATAGTAAATTAAAACCAAACTGGCTTTGAAGGCCAAGTAAATCTTCATTCCTCAAGACATATAAGCTTTTCTCTGTCAAAGAAGTGGGAATAGGAAAGTGCTTTTCTCCAAAACAGGCTATTCACTAAATTGCAGGATGCTGTTAAACTGAAGGATTTCTAGCATCGTCCTCTAAACTAGCTGCTATCAGCCATTTCAAAAGAGGATAATAGACCAGAGGGCTATTTCTCTGGCCCTGCATTATCCATTGCCATCCCTAGACTACCACTCTTGGAGATGTATATAAAATTCATAGTTAATAAACAAAACTAAA
The DNA here is from genome assembly GCF_047370975.1 of Nipponia nippon. Lineage (NCBI taxonomy): Eukaryota > Metazoa > Chordata > Aves > Pelecaniformes > Threskiornithidae > Nipponia > Nipponia nippon. The sequence goes on from NW_028262290.1 coordinate 165,758,017, forward strand.
GTCTCAGACCACAACTAATTGGAGTGAAATACCCATGTTGCTGGTTTGCTGGGATGCAGCTGAAATGATTGTTCCCCCGGCACTGGTTTCTCACTAGGCTAGCTGAAGCATGTGCTTAACAAACCAAACCATCACACAGACACTTTCCTCAAGCAATCATTTTTTTTCCTCTCTAAAGATGCGCTGAAGTGTGTAATTACTCATCAGCTTCCCTGCCTCAAAGCAAACTTGGAGACTGTTGCACTAATGATAGCCCCAAATTAGTGGCTGAGAAGAAGGTAATTAGAATCATGCTGTTGAAAGAAATGAGGAACAGATTGTGTGTTCAGGAGAGCATTTTATAGGTACAGCTACAAATTAAGACCTCTGAGATGTCTGAGGAAACAGTAAGTCACTCTGTTGACTCTCTTGGAAGGCTCAATTTCAATATTGAAACTGTGGGTTTGCATCAGTTAGAGCTGCTCTGTGCCCTTGAAGGTGCATGTTCCTAGAGACCTGGTGTACTGCATCAGAGGGAGTGGGATGCAAAGGTGGAGGTGTTAAATGAACTATCTTCCCCTTATTCCAGCCCCCCTCAGCATCTCTACTTCCTAGCAAGTGTATGCAGCGGTGCATCTTGGTCACTCCATGGAGCAGTCATTCTCCTAAGTCCTGTTAACCTGAGTTTGCAGTTTGGAACATAATTTGGGACCAGGTGCTTAGGGGCAAAGCAGGCCAAATTGCTTAATGCAGAAGGAATATGTTCCTTATAAAAGGGTGCTGAGGTCAGGAAACTGTTGCAAGAAAAAAAGATATGCATGAACGACAATGGTCAGAGAAACAGAGGTATATATTCAAGCATTGGTTGAAGATTTGTCAGTGCATCTAATTTTATTCACAGCAAGGATTTTTTGCCTATATTTAGGCAACTCCCAAGCTTCTCAGAAGACTGCATACATCACTAAAGAGTTCATAATATTTTAAATGTCATGAAAAGATGGACAGACACATTTAAAATTAATAAGAGCAAAAACTCGTAGAAGTTGCCACAAAACAAAATGTTGTATTATTAAGAGTAATAGATTAGATGTCATTCTAGGAGAAGAATCTTGACTGTCTATGATGGGATGCTATTCTTGGCAGTTCTTCTGTAGGCTGGTAGTATTGTCTCCAAGTGGATGTGTACGCTTTTGTTTATCAGGAATACAAATGCTTCTTGTAGAGAGCCTGTTATCTTGGCATGACGTGCCAAGGGTATGTCTGTTGGCATGAGTACATGCCCTTTCTCTTGTCAAGGTCTCAAACGTAAGCACAAAGTTGGACTGCTTTGTGGAAACACAAATCACAGAATCAATTATTTTGCTGACTGAATGCAGGCTGTCTCCTCATCACTTTGGGATGCAGTTATCAGAGCTGGAGGTCAGAAGGGGTGCTTGCTTAGTACTGTAGTAACTGTGCCATTAATAACTAATGCCCTTAACATTTTTCAGATTTCTGTATTTTTTTTTTTGTCATCTGATACATATTGCTCATCCTGTCCTGATTCGTAAAGTCATTTTTCCCCTCTAAGCTAATGTCCACATCTCTAAAGGCAAGTGGCAATGGATGAAGACTCTTGGGCTGACAAATCATCGAGATCATCAGCTCTCCTCCAAGAGAATAACAGTCCAATGTGAGCCGACCTTCTGCTTCCCGTGTTCATATTATACTGCTGACTGGTTCAGCCATCCAAGGACAGCTGCCAGCCATAGCCGTTCACTTGCTGTATGAGTTGCCAAATGCTTGGTCCGCCAGCTAGGAGCTCCTTTGCCAAACTCCAGTTGTGATGAGTTCACCGGCACTGATCCAAGCTGAAAATAGGTGCAGTTGGATCCGTAGGCCTCTTTGTATTTATTCAGTGGGGGAGGAAAGTGAAAGAGGAGGAAACGAATCTGAGTTTTACGCAGACATTGTTACAAGTCACAGGAGAATCTCAAAAGGACTGGAAGGAGAGTTTGACTCAGATGGAAAAACCCAAGAATCCAGATGCTTATCCAGAAGCCTTTGATCTATCAGCATGGAAAGTCTAGGTCAGGTTTTCAGGCTCTTCCTTGAAATTTTTGGTGCTTTTTTAGTCCTGCTTGAAAGCCATCCATCTCTGCGTACTTCTGTCTCTCAACGAAGTTCATAAACAAGGAAGGCAATGAGAAACTAAAATGTCTGAATGTTCATTCAAATTCTGGGTGTCTTTTGAGTTTTCTTCTCATTTTGTAGTTAATAAATCTTTAATTGTTACCAAGTTTGTTTACAGTGGGTTTCCCAGGCTGAACATATCAAGAAGAATAGTGACCATTCTAAAAATATAATACTATTATTGAAAAAGCAAAAGACAATAATTAATGAATAAAATAAATGGGCAAAGAAAAAAAGAGAAAATGTCATTACTTAGACTCTGTTATGGAACAAAGAATTGTGACTACTACAGAAAGGAACAAAGATCTCATTTACATATGATCAAAATTCATTTTCCCTTGGAAAAGATGATGACAATTAATTAAATGGCATCAGCAATTATTTTAGAGGAATAAATTCAGTGCTGAAGGGGGAGTGGGCGAGAGAGAGAGAGAGAGAAGGAAGAAAAGGAGAAACAAGTCAGACTATTGTATCTAAAGGATTTGCGTGAGATTTTCTACCTACTGCTCTAGCTGTTTAGAAGGTATGGCAGTTATGCACATATTGCAGAAAGGAAGCACCAATTCCTCTGACATCTTCATCTCAGATCGTCATTCAGTCACCAAATGGACATCAGTGATGATCCAGCCAGTGAAGTCAGTGGGATCTAGGAGGCAATCTGTCTCATACTAATTCAGGTGAACTAAGCTAAAATTGCCTTTGCTATCAAAAAAGAAAGGAGCCTGGGAAGATTAGTTCAGACATAGATCTCTACACTGCAAACAGCTAAATTTAGATTAAATAAATTACCCTGCCCTCTGCAGACATCAGAAGTTGAAGAGATTATGATGATCACCTGCACCATATTGCACCATAAACTGTGTACGGGATGTCTAGGAAGTGAGAGGTGGGATGCTATGCAATATCATATGATCTGATAGCATGTATTGAACTAGTCAACATTCACGAGGTGGCCAAGATGCCCATAGCTTTCACCATAAATCTATACTTCCCATATATATAGGCTGTCCCATTTTCTTCCCTCAAACTTCCCTGTGCCTGATGGCAATAAAACCAGACTGAAGGCAAAGTTTCGCTCAATCTGATAGACATACAAGGCCATCTGCCAAAAATCCGAGAACGTCTCAGGAAGTGGTGGCCAGTGGAGAAATCAGAATTGATCTTTCCCCTCCCACTACTCTAGGATATACTTACCATGTCTAGGAGCAGAGATGAACATGGGAATGAATGTGGAAATCATTTCTAAACTGGGCAGAGCACTCTGTAGAGTCAAGCCATGGAGATGATAGGGATGTGGGATGTGTAGGCAAGACAGCCCTGCAGCAGTAGGAAAGATGTCCTTCTGGTGACCTTCTCCTTTCTAGCTTTTGGCACTGTCTCTCCTGATCTCAATGGAACAGAGACCTAAAGAATGTGCTGTTATTCACATCACAAGAACCACTGCAAAATGCCAAGTTTATGCTCTTATTGAGAGAGGTCCTTCACAGATCTGCTAACAGAGAGGCTTTCTCCAGAAGACATGGCTGACCAAAGAGATTATATCTAATTTTATTTATAAACTACTACAAGAACTAAAAACTACATTTCCTTACTACCAAGAAAGTACCATGCCCGTTTCATTACACCGCTCCCAAATGTAGCTAGAGCTACAAAGAGAAATATGTAAATCTGTGTAAGAGTAGGCCACATACCATTTGCTGTCTTTTGAGAATTACAATAAAAGATTTCATGACATAAAGTAATCATATGAAAGCTTTAACTGGCAATATTTATTCTTTATCAAAGTTAAGCATTGTTTTCTCAGTGTTTTGACCTGAAGAAGAAACCGTAATAATAACTCTTCAAGCTGTCACACATGCTTTAAAAAAAAGTACTGCAATTAAAAAAAAAAAAACAAAACCAAAAACAAACCACCTAGACATTATTCAGATAGAAGCAGGGAAAGCTGAAAAAACTCAACAAAATGTTTTGATTTAACTGGCAATTGTAGCAAAAACAAATGTCCATAGGATTATGCTTGTTTTCTTGGATATGTTTCTATGGTATGAAGTCAAATTGTCATCAACTGCCAGTTGGCTACCAAAGTTATTTCCAGAAGTTCAAGTTTCTCAGTGGCTCTACTCTGACATTAAAGTGTGAAGAGTTTGCCCAAAGAGCCTCATCAGAGGAAGAGGGAGTGGGCTGGATCTTAAATTGCTGCACTTATAAGGTCTTTAAGAGGAAAATTGTGTATGAGGAGGTGGTAGAATGTGTTGAAAAATTAGCCCAGGGAGAGTGTGTTGATGACATCCAGGATTGGGATTAACAATGGGGCCCTGTTGTAATTTGGCAACACTGTACTTGAAGCAGCAGTGAAACTAAGGAAGTCTGGTTCTCAGTGGCTTTTTCCTGTGCAGATCCTCTGATGCCTATAAAGGGTAAAGTTATTCTTCCTTACATTAGAGGAATTATTAATAAGATTTCTCTCCTCTGTTTGGGGAGCTTTTTCTGCAAAATCTCAGGGGAATCTGTATCTCTGAGACTGCATCTATCAAATTCAGTTGACACTAACTTGTTTTTAAAAGAGGTTGTTGAGGGGAAGGATGTAGAGGCAAGATGAAGAGACATGCAAAGAGATAAACAGACACAACCAGACAGCACAATTGGGTGCATTTTCTTAGGAAGCCAGAAGAAGTTAAAATACTGTGTGACAGGTAGTGTTCATCCTGTGTTTTGTGTAAACAAGAAGATGAAATAGATGAACGCTGTACAGAGTACTCTGCACAGAGACACTACTGCAAGCAGTGAAGAAAACCTATAAGCATTATCTGTCTTAAACCAAAATTGCCTTGTGCATTGGATGGGACAGGGCCATCTGATGTGCTCCCCGCTGTCCCACCACAAGGAGCATGTGTCACTTGCCCAGGACATGATGCAATATTTTTCAGGTTTTTGTTCTGTCCAAAAGCTCCATGAATAATGGGACATTGCAGGGAGAAGTCTGAGGCAAGGTGCTGAGGAAATCTTTTCCGTTTGTAACAGTAGGGACCTGATTCTCCTCCAAACCATGTGGTTATGAATGTGATGACTGCTGCTTGTTCCTATTTTAGGGCAGTCAATCTGCCTTTTCTGCCTTGGCTCCTGAAACCTCATTTTGCCACAAACCACCCGGCAGAAGCAGGTCGAGGCATCGTGACATCCTTAGCAGAGGGAGCAGGGAGGACAGGCAGACCACAAGTTGATGCTACCCACAAGAGTGTTCCATTCCAATAAATAAGAAGTCAGGCAAAAATGTCTGCATGGATGAACAAAGAGCTCCTAGCCAAACTCAAACACAAGAGGGAAGCATACAGAGACTGGAAGGAAGGATGGGTAACCTGGGAGGAATACAGAAACATTGAGCATCCAGGGACACAGCTGGGAAAGCTAAAGCCCATATAGAAGTGAATCTGGCCAAGGATAACAAAGGCAACACGAAGGGCTTTTATAAGTGTCACACAGGTGACAAAAGGAAGACTAGGGAAGATGTGGGTCCATTGCTTAATGAGAGGAGGGACGTAGTTACACAGGACATAGAAAAGTCTGAGGTACTGAATGTCTTTTTTGCCTCAGTCTTTACTAGCATGACTGGCCTTCAGGAATCCCAGGTCCCAGAGACCAAGGGGAAAGGCTGGAACAAGGAAGATATAACTTTAGTAGAAGAGGATCGGGTCAAGGAATACTTCAGCAAAGTGGACATATATAAGTCCATGGGCCTTGATGGGATGCATCCATGAGTGCTGAGGGAGCCGGCAAATGCCATTGCAAGACTGCTCTCAATAATCGTTGATCTTGGTGATTGGGAGAAGCACCCAAAGACTGGAGAAAAGCAAATGTCATTCCTATCTTCAAGAAGGGCAAGAAGATGGACCCAGGGAACTACAGGCCGGTCAGCCTCACCTTGATCCCTGGGAAGGTGATGGAGCAGCTAATTCTGAAAACTGTTTCTAGCTGTACATCTGAGACTTACCTGCAGGATGAAAGACCTCTTCTCTACTTGTCAGCATGGGCATCATGCCCTCCAGACATAGTCCATGCAGCATTGGTACTAAGATTCTTTGTCATCTAACATAACCATTGAGACTTCATATCCTAGTATGGAATCCTAAGAATGCTATAACCTGATGTCAGTTGCCCATATTCAGAGAGACTCCTGTATGCTACGTTACAAACACTACAACTTCCACACTATGGGCTAAATGTACTTCAAAGTTACAGAAAGCCCAGAAGGTGCCTTCGTACTTGTTAAACCAACAAACCTGGTTCTGTCTTGCATTTTATGGGGGACAAAAATGTCCAAAAAATGAATGGCTATTGCACGTTTCTGGTTTTGGACTCCAGTTTTATTCCACAGTACTGAGAATGATGGGAGTTGACGGGGCAAGACAGAGTCATGGCATAGCCCTCAAGCTCATATTTGTCCTCACTAAAATCTTCCATAAAATAAACGTATTGTAAATCAGAAACACTTCCCTCTTAGGCTGCACTTGCCTCAATGGTTATTAGAAAGATGGGGATGATATTAATTCCCAATGCTGGTTAATAATCCCACAAGCAGGGTAAGAACGGGAATACAGGGGTTGCTCAATGGCTTGATGGAAGAACACTTTACCTTATTGCTAACAGTGGCAGAAAGGTAGTACAAGGAGAATGCTGTCACAGGGAGCACTATAAACTAAGGGTGGAGAAAGGTTTTACAGTCAGCATCAGAGAAAGACTTGCAGCTTCCTCAGGGTAAGATATTGTAGAAACTTATCAAATGAAGATCCGACCTAATTGTACCAGCTGAGCCTGACACCCTCAACATTGAAACACAAGCCTCTGCCACTCTAAGGATCCACTTCACTGAATAATAGACAGAGCAGGCTGTTATTTTTGTGCTCATAACCCACATTTTAAGAGCCTGATACATTCACATATGCCAGCAGGAAGGCTGCTGGGTTGGGCTGCCAGTCCTATTTAGGGGTGCAAAATCCCCTTCACTGATGGGACAATCATAAGCAAAACAATTTCAAATGCTTCAAAAGATTTTTTTTTTCCATAGCCAATCTAAAACGGAAAAAGCCTCACTAAGAGATTGGATCAGATTCCTCACTCGGCAAAGGAAAAACAAGATGACATCCAAACCTCTTAAGTCTTTTCACACATGGAAGGCCAGGCAGCCAAAATTCTCCTTCATCATTTCCACATTCAGCTTTCCACACACTGAGCATTACAGAACAGCACTTTTTACATAACAAATATCCCCTTCACGAGAAAAAAAAAAAAAAAAAGGAAAGAAAAGTAGAAAATCACATATATCTGTCTGTATTTTCAAGGACTTCTGTTGGTTTTTTTTTTCACTTATAAAAAATTGTTTTCTATGAACATGGGAAGTAGCACTGCCTCCTGTTGGCCAGTTACCTGGCCTTACCCCACATTTGTTGAGGTCAGTAGTGAACTTCTCACCACCTATTCAAAGAACAAAATTCCACACTTTTCAGTTATTTCATTTATATTGGCTAGCAAGTTTCAGAGTTCTGGGTGTCCCAGTATTATCCCAGACAATTTCGTGTTTGCATTTTACCCATTCAAAGCCTACTCATTCTTCCACCTCCACATTAACATTTTTGCTGCGTTCTTCATTTTAAATGATTAGCAAAAGTTGGGTGGGATAGGGAGAGGATGTATTCATACATTCATCTGTTATTCATATAATCAAATTATTTTCTATGGGATTGCTACTTTTTTGTGTGTCCTATGACAGCCTGATCAGAACTGACATCATGTGTCATTAGCAGTAGGTGATGGAGTGAGTGGAGAAGGGTTTCTGCACAAGCATCTAATGGCAAGGAGGTCGGATCTTGTCAAAAGCAGCAGGAATCCATGGGTTTATAAAACTTGCCTCTCCACATGATGCAAAATCTTCAACCACCAACAGCAGAAGATGGGGAAAATTTGGGTTGGTATGAACAGAATATTGAACTGTGAGTCCAAGGCTTACTTACAGGATGGATAATGTCCCATTCCCCATTATATAGATGGGATACAGCATTTAAAAACATTCATACATCTCTCTATAAACATACACATGCACATTTATCAGCAGTGAAACACCTGCAAAAATTAGCAGCCAATTTCCAAGTTAATGGCATTATTTCCAAGTTAATGGCATTTTAAAGGTAAAAACATATTCATAATATTGGCAGGGGTTTGTAACACAACTTAAATTGATACTTAAATCTAAGAAACTTCTGGAAAATCTGGCAGTGCTAGTAAACTGGGATTTCTTGTACTTTCTGGGGATGTTTTTTTCAGCATAGAATTCAATCACCTATTCATGTTCTTTCCATGGATCTAAATCTCTGCTCCTTTCTAAGCCCCTGCTCCTTTCTAAAGCCAAAGAAATTGGTAAGCTTTGAAAAGTTCAGGGGCTCCACTCAAGTTCACAACAGCACATTTGGAAAACTTTACAATATGTTTTGGTTCTGAGAAATTATCCTGATAAGCAGAAAGCATGGATTTGGCAGAGCAAGATGATATTTAAAGCATAAAACAGCTAGTAGGTGTCAGTAAGCTTCTGCTGTTTCTTCCATATTGCATTGCACTGTGGTGTTGTTATCTGTGCAGTTTTTGCAACTTTGCTAACTGCTATGAGTCCTGGCCGTGATCTGCTAAGCAGGAAAACTCAGGTAGTGCCTAGAACAGAAATAGAAGTTAAGTGTCATTTCTGGATTTGCTGTGCTATATCAAAATTAGCTCTATGCCGATATTTATCTGTAGCAAATCAAAGTAACTTAATTGGAGTGCTAATGAGACTGAAATCACTGGCTTAAATACCAGAGGAGCTTCTGGGTGTATTTTCAAGAAGTGTGAGACCTGACTGCAAAAGTGACAACACAGAAAATGTGTTGCACAAAATATCTTGAAGAACATTTCTGAGAAAGATGACAAAAGGTAGGCTTTGTATGCAGGGTTCAGTTTTACATTTACAGAAACGTAAGTGCAGATGTCTTCTTGTGTCTGGGGTATCTATGCTTCACTTACATTCAGCACAGATCCAGACAATACCATGAGCAGAGCCTGGAGTGATTCAGCTCATTTCAGAGTGGGCATTGAGCCCACAGAGTTTCATGTACATAGGCATTTGGTAATACCGGAGATGCACCAGGGTTTTGGGGATGTCCCATTGGGTCTGTAGTCATGACAGCATTCGGGGTTGGAAGGTGGAGGCAAGGTGAAACATCCCAGCATAGCAAGTGGCACTAGATGCTGATATTTAAGCAAATTAATCCTGACTTTAATGATGTCCCATCCGTTAGTTCCACCATCTGCCATCCGGATGGGAAATCTTTCCAAGGATCCTTTGCCCTGCATGGTTTTAATCTGCCAGTTTGCAGAGCAGAGACTCATGCCATGTGGAGAGACAGCTGGAAGTCCCACAGATGTCCTAAAACACTTCAAATAGCTCAGGACACCTTTGTTTAGGCAACTATATTGTACCAACCCTGTCTGTGATACTGCAAGAGGGGTCTTCCTTTTATTTTGGATGAGTTTTAGCATTCCATTCACTTATGCTGAGCAGCAGCCCTATGTCTATTAGTGTAACATGCTGAAAATTGTCTGTAATGGATGATGGATTTCAGTGGCACACTATTTCTGTCAAGGGAAACCTCAGTGTCAGTTGAGCAGTTTCCAGCCTCTGACTACTAATAATAAGCACTTTTCACCAGCTTAGTTCATTAGATGGGGAACAAGGATCAAAGACAGAAAAGAAGTTGAAGCTTAAAAAAATAAAAGCTGCGGCTTCCTTTTTTCTTTTTGTTCGAGCCATCATATTTTCTGTCACTGGGTTTTCTGCATGAGCCTTGATGATGGTACAAATTTCTAAAAATGTGAACACCCAAAGAGCACCAGCCCTGAGTGAGTGCAAGCATGTGGGAGGGAAGGGAGTGTGAACCTGCAATTAAGGACAGTGCCTGGCTTTGTGCCATCTCCTTCTGGAGCACCTGCTTGACAGGTCAAAAGACTTCCTTGTAGACCATGGCTGCTTTGCAGAAAATCGCCTGATCTTTGTGAAAGGAATTACTTCACAGAGTGAGGTGTCTTGCCTTGCAGGGGGAAGAGGGCAACAGCGAATATGCTCAAAATTATCTCGAAGAGGAGGAAAAATCCATCTATTGCTAACATGACACGTATCTACCTAATTATTTCTCTCTTGGCTTTCATGGGCCTAACTCCTGTTGTTCATAATCCACACAGGAAGGCAGGCATTGCTCTCAATCTTCTCAAATCTTTTGAAATACTAGGTTTATGTCTATCATCACTCTTGTTTTTCCAACTTGTCTGGAGAAGTGTCTTTGTAAAGCAAAAGTAAAGATGATCCCTGAGGCCCTGAAACATCTTGAAGGATCCGTCCATGAAAATCTAAGAAACAGCACGTCCTTTCTCACTCTTTGAGTCTATTTCTACAAACTGCAACACTACTTTTGTAGTGAACATCGACAATTTTTCAGTCTCACCTTTTATGATGAAATCTAAACCCTTGTCTTTTGGGCTCAAGTGCCTGAAAGAGAAATTCGGACTCAGTTTTCAATTCAATGAAATGAACAGAACCAAATGAACACCTGGGCTTCTAACTCCCGTTTTATTTAGGAGACTAAATGCCTTCTTGGATCTTAACTTAGGCGTAATTGTTGCAGAGAATTGCTTGGCAATATGACTTTCCTGAAACTCAAAATCCAGAAGCCAAAATAAAAGGAAATCGTAACAATAAAAGCAACAAAACCCCAACTCATTTTTATTTTATTTTTTACAGATAAATTTCTGATTTCCCAAAACTGATGGATGGCACTATTGTAACAATTTAAGATAATGAGTCTCTGTTATAAAGTGGGACATTTATATGCTACGGTTCTATTACTATTAAAAATAATAACTTTGAAAGCCACAAGCAATGGAAATGACTGCATGACATTTAAAAAACTCCAAGGTAAACAGATTTTACACTTTCATCCATTAACCTTCTCGGTTTAAACTACGCAGAGTTGTATTTCAACCTGATAACCACAACACCAACACCAAGAAGAACTGGGATCCAAAACAGATGGGAAACTGAAAAATGTAGCTGTCATCTGGGACCTGTGCTCTGAGCAAACGTAAGTGTTGCAAAAGCTCAATGCTCTGAAACAACAGATCATAAACATTTCACTGCCCTAAATCCTGGGAAGTTCTGGATATTTTCCGTACATGTTGCAGTCTCCATGTATCCAACAACATTTAATAACACACCCTATTCTAAGGGTCTTTTTGTGAAAATCAGCCAGTTAATATTAGTGAGGTATTTCAGATATTGAGTGTCCAATGTTCCTTTTACAGCTGTGGAGAGAAACGAAGAGCAATTGGTCCATTCTGGTTTGGGGTACAGTTTCTTGAGACTGAGCGAGCCAACATACCAGCTCGCTATTTCCAGATGGGTAAGGTACACTTCACTCCTTCCTTCTGCTCCCACCACCCATCCACACTGCTGGCCACACATTCACACCTCTTACCTTGAGCCAGTTTTACATTCATCAGATTCCTCCACGAGTCAGGTTAACACACCGAAACATTAGAATATTAAACAAGGGTGGAGGAGAAGGAGGTAATTATTGTGCCATTTTAGTGAGTTAAATCAGCTCTGCAGACAGCTGAAGGAAGCAAAAAGGAGGACTACCTGGCTGACAGTGGGACAAAGGAGGAGCCGGGGTAGCGGTACATAACCCAGTGGGTGGTTTTGTGATGTTGGCTGAGACATTCCTTCTGCAGGCTATGAGGGTCAGCCAACAGTAGTGAGTGTCAGGCAAGTCCATACCTACAACTTTGACTGGGGTCCCAGACAAAATTGGGACCTTGTGGTTGAAGATGGAATCATAACAGGAGAAGATTTTTTTCTGGTATTTCCTAATTTGCAAAACTTTGATGTTCCAGTCACATGAACATGGCAATATGGCCACAAGTTAGGCGCTTGTTACTAAAAATGAAGTTTGGCTTCTTAGTGTTCTCATCTTTCATTGCAGGTACTTTTAAAGTTTCTCTCCTTGTCACTTAATACTGAAATGTACTGTTTCTGCAGACTAAAGTGATAGTGCTCTTGCAGCACCTATTAAATCCTCAGAAGCAATTTCTAGGGAAAGAAAAGATTATATCAAATGGCAATGACAGGAGAGTTAAGGAGAAAGAAAAATTTGGAATTCAACCAGAAAATGGAAATTATCACCCATTCTCTGAAAAAATCCTGGGCAACCATTGAAAACCATGAATAAGCAAGGTCAGAAGGGAACATTTTGCATGTCACCAGAAAAGCAGTCAGGCCACAGGACTGTGTTGCATGTGTGTTTTCACACCCTGAACATAAGAATGTGCTGAACAAGCCCCGTTCTCTGGAAGCTGGTGTGATTTGCACCCCCCAGTTCTCAGAAAGGATATGTCCTGGTATTGGCAGAGGAGCGGGATGAAGTAAGGTCCCTGGTATGTCAGCCCCACCTGTTGGACTGACCATCAATCACAGCTGCCAAAGCCTTACCAGAAGGATGACTAATCCATGCTGGAAACGTCAGAGAACTTTCCAGGCCTTGTTGTTTTGTAGTTGCAGAACGACAGTTGTTGGTACTGTACATATTTGCTGGTTAGGATCAAGCTTCTTGGAGACCTTAATAAAAAGGTGCACATGTCATCACATCAGCTTAAAGTTGATCCTGACTTTTTCTCATAGATTTAGAGTGAAGCAACCACCTACCTCTTTTGTGTCATCCCTTCTACAACACCAGAGAGTGTTGTGTCAGGCCAAACATCAGGGAGGTGTGCAAGACAAGCCAAAAATCATTACAGAGGCATCCTCTTGTGAGGCTCCCAGTAGGGAACATGCCACGTAGGTGGCCACTGCAAGTTGAAGACCAACCTGTGGAGGAAAACAAGAAATGGATAGTGTGCCTTAGTCAGTGTGTGAGGCTTGGGAAATCTGTCCTCCAACAGGTCCTCACTGCTAGCAATCAGAACAGCTTGCTGGTGTGGGCTCCCAACAAGGCTGTTGAGGGATGATGGAGGACACCGTCTTCTGGGGCTTTCTGGCTTCCCTCTGACTTCTTGGTGTCACTCAGGCTGACATGCATACAGCCATGCCGGCTGAGATTCTGACCGTGCCATGCTCAGAGCTCCTCTGCCTTGGTGCACGGAGAGATCAGCCCTACCAGCTCAGCAGGGCAAAGAGAGCTTGGGTGCCTAGTGGCTATGTAAACCATTTTTTTTGGACATGCAGGCAATATTATGACTTTGAGTTCTCTTCTCTCAAGGGCCATAAAAATCCACACTGCTTAATTTTGCAGGACATTCATGGAGCCTGGACTGCTTGTCTTCTCTTCCTGTTCTGTTCAGCTTGTTCTCCTGAGCACTGACATTGTGACACTAAGGCTTATGAGGTACTAAGGCTTAAAAAAGAACATACAGATGTAACTGAAAGACCTTTGCTAAACTGTTCAGAGAAATGAGCTGATGTCCACAGGCCTAAATTCAGGAACGGAATTTGAAGGTCCAAAGGCCATTACACTGGAATGAGGGCCAGTGAGGAACTGATATTCTCCTACCCCACTTGGTAGATTTAGTGAAATAATTTTCCTTTGCTGTCTCAGTTTTCCTTATTTATTTAACATATCTTCTTTGAAGAGCTTTAGAGGAACAGCTTCATCTAGGTGCAAGACCTTCAGGCACTCTTGGAAGTGTATTATCAAAATGACTCTGAGATGGGTGACGTGATGAAAGTGTAGGCCATGAATGAAACATCAGTTTGGATCCCAGAAGACCCTTTTCCCACTTCTGCCTCTGCTGATAACTTAAGATGTGACTTCAGTGAAGTTCTTCAGCCCCATTGTGCTTCTGGTCCCTGTTTGATAAACCTTCTGTATCTTAAGGTATGGAAGGAAAGACAGAAAATTACACAACACTGAGACATGGTGAGGGGAAGGCTCAGAGGCAGTCAGAAGAAAATATTTGACAAGTACGCCGGGAATAAGAAAACCTCCTCAGATGGATTAAACTGTCATATGTCCAAACAATCCAGCTTTTTGCAAGAGAGTCACTTAAATAGCATTAAAACTTCAATAACCAGATAAATGCCAGTATCACAAGCTGTCAGAAAGGACATGCTCTTCTCTTGATATTTCCTGTAGTTTTGTGCCTATGAGCATCTCAGTGGTTGGCCTGTCATTGCAACACACATTCAGAGAAAGCTGTCAAACAGACCACGAATAACCCAGGGGAAGGTCAAACTAGACAGAGATAAAAATCAATGTACATTCTTCCAAATGAAACCCATCTTTCATTACTTTAGAGTTGCATTCCTGCTCTCATCTCTCATAATTCACATAACTCCAAAAAAAGTCTTGGCTTTGTAGTTCTTCTCTATCTTAGACATTCCAAAAATTGGCTTCCTGCAGGTCATTTTGGTGACCATGATTTATTTACTCCTTGTTGACATGTTTTCCCCATCATCGACCATTTTGCCACTACTGCGTACCAGGTTACCAAGTGTCAGCTAAGTCCTAGGAAATGGGTTGTGCACATCTTCCTCATATGTTGCGAGCATAAAGCAAGGTCCATTATTTTAAATGCACTGCTAAAGCTTTAGAGAACATGCCAGCAACTTCTTACTCATGAGATAATGTGTAGCTTGCTATATGGAATTTTCTCAATCAGATATAACCATGTGAACGTGCATCCTTACTTATATGAAGGATGTGGGCAGACAAGCAAATTTTTTTTTTTTTTAAAAAAAGGATGTTCAGTCTGCGTATTTATGGAAGGTGGGAGGGAAACACCGAGCTGACAAAAGGGCTTACATTAGTAAATAAAGATTTGTCAAAAAGTCTGGAGATGTGAGTCCTAGTTATTGCTCTGTCAATTACAGTTTATATAGTTTGAGTGAGCTCCTTAATCCCTTTACCCTGATGGCTTTCACCCATAAAATGACAATGATATTCATTCATTCATTGTTGTGAAACATTGGAAGATCCTTGAGCTGAAATAATTGCGTTATTGTCTCAGAGAGACCACATATGCAACTGTCTGCTAACTCAGAAAGAAAGACATAGTGCTTACACATACACTAGCAAATAAAACAGGCATAGCCTGGACATAGGCACAGATTTTGTGAACTTGTGAAGATCCCTTGCTCAAGACGCAGCAGGAGTCAGGGACAATTCCCAAAGGGCAGTTTGTATGTGGCCATTTTCTTATTCTGAGGGAGGTGAGGGAAAGAGTTTCTGCATGTGGACACGAGTCATGATGTGTAACTTGTCCTCAGGGCCAGAAAGCAGGGCCTGACATGTTTTATTTACCACATAATTAAGTGGGAAAGGGAAGGAGAGGGGGTCATGCATGGGAACTAAATACCACGGCCTTGCGTTTAAATGTTGATGTGATTGCATACCTCCTGGTTTCACTGACATTTCCTGTGACCTTGAGCAGCACCTTGTGCCTCTCCTTCTGCACTTTGCCCATCCTGCCTCTCGACTGCCTCAGAGAAGGTCCTGGAGCTAAGCAGCTGAGTCCAAGAGCCTCCTGTCTCTGCAGCCATCACAGTAACACTGTTGCTCTGCTTTTTTACCAGGACGACTTACAGAGGTCCATAGGAAGGGAGGACACTCTGGCCCTGCTTGTTGTTATCCAGTCCCTTGCTTGAACCTGCAGGGTCCTCCTTCCCCTCTCGCCCCTTGCACTGACACCTCTCCCACGCTGTAAGACATCACTCTACTCCCCACGTGTCCCAAGAACTTATTTACCAAGTACATTGCCCTTTGCTTTGGATGCAAACATCCTCCTTCCCTTTCTCCCCACTTACATCTTTCATCCCCTCCCCTAGAAAGAGAAGGAATCCTGCTTTTGGGGACTATGTCATGCACACGTGGACTTGTAGCAAGACATTTGGGAATGACTTCTTCCTGCCTTCTTCTGGGCTCCATCATCTTGAATGCCTCCTCAGGGCACCTGCCATTCTTCCCTTCACCTCTCCTCCCTTCTCTTTGGCTGGCAAATCTCCTTTCCCTCTTTCCAGGCACTAGCAGCCACGGCAGCAGCAGCAGCTGGCAGAGCAGAAAAAAATATTCCCCCATCCAGGACCCTCTCTTCCTCCCATCTTCCTCTCCTTTGCTGCAACTCCTGGTATGTTCCTAGATTTTTAGCTTCCAGCAAGAATTAATTCTGCATCCATCCAGTTGAAGCGGATGTGAAGTCAATTCCAAAGGGTTCTCCAGTTTCTATTTATAAATCAGCCAGGGTATTATTATTATTATTATTATTTCTGGGGTTGAAAAAACAGAAGAAAGTATGCCCTATTTGTGTAGATTTGCTGTCCTGGAACATTTTTGGTGTCGTTTGCAAATCCGCTCACAACCAGCAGACCAAGCCTGCTGTGGCTGCAGCAGAAAGAAGAGGTAAACTCAATTAGAAGTCAAGTCATGATAAATTTTCTGTTGCCATTGGCTAGCAGTCTTGGATGGGAGAGCCAGCCAGCTCTGGTGCCAAGAGGAAATCTGACACAGATGACAGTCTGACTTCCAGTACCTAGAAAAAAAGGGCCAGCCAGTTCTGTGTGTGCGTATGTTTTTTTCTTCAAGAACTTTCATACGTTTTAAGAGGGGAATCCAAGCCTCAATACGCTCTCACTTCTGTGCATAGGAACAAAACACAGCACTTTCTCCTGCTCCTGGCAGGAGAAACACTTCAGATGCTCTGCTGTAACCAGGATCCCCTTGTCCACCTTCCCAGCCTCCTTTTTTTTTACATGAAGTGACCTGAGAGGAACTTGCCTGGTGATGCTATTTTCCCCCTCCCTGAGCTCATGGCAGATTGACAGTGGCTCGAGTTAGACTGGGACACGGTGTCTGGCGAATGTTCCCAGCTGTGCTGCTCTCCTGGATATGCGGCCATAGGTGGACACTGTATTCCAGTAGCTGTCTGGTGCATCAGGACATGAATCTTTTCCCGTCATCAAAAGCTATCTGCTTCCAAAGTTTCAAAGCCGCTTGAAGCCTCAGAGTCAAGGGACCAAGGCCCAGAATATGGAACTGAGTTTCAATCCCTTCTCGTGCCTAAGTAACCCCATTCCTGGTGCAAAAGCAAGTTCATTGAATAAGGAGCAACTTGTTGGATGTAAAGAGGAAGGAATTTGACTTTTTAAGTATTTAATTATTATTTTACTGAAATGTTTATGGCTTCCATTCAGAATTGTGATCCCCTCATGCCAGATGCAGTACAAATGTATAGATGTAATTCCTATAGTACTGCACTTAATATATACATATGTATGTGTGTAAAATTAACATATATAGAACCATAGTGTCTATAGATTGTTAGATATAGTTCCTACACTGATAGTCTTTCCTGTCAGCTTAACCCTGAAAGGGCTGAAATGGATAGGGAGGGTTAGTTTTTTTCTAGCTAAATGATTTCTGGGCAGAAAATGCAGTTCTGTAAAATTGAAATGTCTTGAAGAAGACGGTAAATGTACTGGTCAATATCCATTAGGTAAACCATATTGGAATAATTTTGTTTTGCTGATCTGCTGTGAGGTACTTCATTTCCAATCAGTTTAATAGGATTGTCCTATTAATGCATTGCTTTATGGGAGTTGTAGTTCAAAATCTCATGCACTCTTGTGGAATGAATTCACTGGAAGACTTTGCTCACCATGTGCTTACTATAAGTCATGCATTCTTTTGACAAAGTTTTACTGGGTGCATGACAAGAGATGTAATCTGACCATAAAGCCTTCCTGCTACAAAAGGAAAAAGATTCAAACCACTTTGGAGGCTAGCTCTAACACACCACATCAGAGAAACACAATTTAATGATGAAAAAGCCCCTAACAAAGGTTCATTTCAACAAGTCAAACTAGAGCATTTCAATTTCAGGAAGGTTAAAATGTCTCTCTTCAACTGAATTATTGAGACAAAACAGTACGATATTTTTCATTGAAATTTCTCATCATTTCTGTCCCACAAAAAAAATTACAAAAGCTCCATTTCTTGTTCTAATAATGGCTCAAAGCAAATAGTGGATGGAAATTTCGAAATCCCTATTTGAGAATTCACTAAATGAGAATAATACTGTCATGCAAAATGATTCATGTATTTGAATGGCTTCACTGGGGATTCACACTATTACCACTGAACAATGGAAGTACCATTTTTGTTGCCTGTTTCAACAGAAAGGATGCTGTCTCCCTGTGAAAAGATGATGACCATCAAACACCCTATGAAAGAATTGTAAAACATGCTGTTAAAACTGAGAATTGTGTTGAATATTTTTCCCCAGAAATGTGTGTAGTCCAAACATAGTCATTCTTTTTTTATGATTATTATTTGGTTTTAAACATAAGGGAGGCAGAAAGAGAATCGCTCTGAAACTAAAAAGGAAACCTAAACCCTTTTTGCTCCTGTATGCTTTTAGTATTCATTGATTACCTGCATCAACCTGGAGTCCCTACTGCTGTACAGAGTCTTAGACACAGGAAAATCTCCAATAAACAAGCCAATCTGGAGCTTAGGCTGTGTAGAAAAATGTACTTACCATTTTTAAAGACGTTCTTCCACTTTGAAGTGTGTTGCAATTACAATTCTGAAAAAAAGATAGCAAAGAAGAAATGAATCCTGAAAATTGCCAGGTTTCCTCTTTGAAGAGCTGAGAGTTCAGGATCATCTCTGAGGTGAATGAGAGCAACCCGTTTCTTTTATAATTTGAAAGGAAAGTAAAAGTATGATCTTATTCAAGGATATTCATCCAGTGTGATAAGAAATGACTTGGCAAAGAATAGGCTCTGCCTATCTAAAAAACATTTATAGGCCATTTCAGAGAGATTAGGCTGTGGATGTTGTCTAATTGCCATAAGGTAATTTCCTTGTTTCCATCAAGTATCAGGGGCTGTAAGACAAGGCAGCCTAATCATTTCCTAGAAATCTGATAGAGCCTCATAAGTGGACTTGGCCTCACAGATGGAACAACAGGTGCAATGCAGCTTGCAAGCTTTATTTAGATCTCTTATTTTCCAGCCCAGCTCCTAAATCCATCCTGAAGTGCCACAGGATTCGCCCAGCTCTGTGCAGATGTGAGGCCACCTTCCCACCAGATTTGCTTTACAAACGACAGAGACCTATTTCACAAATAATGGGTCAAAGACCAGCATCCAAAATGCAGTTGGATCTCCCTCCCAGCCTCCCTTAATTCATAGGGGAGTGGGTCTCTAAAAGGTGTTTACAAGTGTTTATAGGGACCTGCAGCAAATATGAGTAGATGTTTAAAGCAGATCACAGACAGCTGATTTACAGACACTCCTCCTACACCATCAACCACAGCATGCCTCCTATTGTCATAGGACAAGCCTTAGACCTCTCATAAAAAGCTTTTTTCTTTTTTCTTTTTTTAACAATAGGCCTATCATAAAGTCCCATTTGATGTAGGAAGAGACCTAGAGAGCTGCAGGTCTTGGTGATGGCTCTCTACAAGGTGTAGAACCTCTAGACATGAAAGGTAATCCAAAGATCCAGACTACATCTCAGAGGGAGGTAAAAGGAAGGCAAAGGAATGAAAACAACAAAAAAACCTAACCACCCAATCGATTTTTACTGCCAATCTGATCTGGAGAGAAAATGCCTTCTTGACTTCAGATTGCATTTTGGTGTGATGAGGAATGTGTAAGCAAGGAGCATTCATCAGGCATCTGCAAGATGTTAATACCACTAAGTGCACCCTGTGTTTGCCTGTCGCAGTTCTTGGATGCTTCAGGGGAAGAAAAAAAAAGAGATCCTTCTCCTTTCAAACCAAGATAACCATGAAGAAGATGCAAGTCCTTTTCTGCTTCCTGAAGAGAACCAGTGGAAGCTCAGGGGAATGAGTTTAATACGATAATCTATGTGATAAGCAAATGTGATTAACAAACAGCAATGATATCACTCTTCAAAGTCTTCACCCAGTCAGATGCTTAAACACTCACATCACAAATACAGAATACCAAGTTAATTCAGTGCCTTCCATAGACTTTTCACACTCCTTTTAAAATATGTAGACACATTGTTCCTATAAATCCCCGGAACTTCACACTACTAATGGCTGGAAACCTAATTTCCAGTCTCAGCTTCTTCACAGTCAAGTTTATTCCTTCTATATACCCTGCCCGATGGCTTAACACCAGGGTCAATGGGTCCAATGCCATCATTTCATCTGGGAATCACGAGTGTTTTAAAAACAAAACTCAATGATCTGACTGTGGTGCTGAATCCTGATGCAGAAAGAAAGTCCCTTCGTCAATATTCACTTTTTTTTCTAGACAGACAGGCACCTGAGCAAATTGTCACGTCTCACACTGCCTGTTTGGGGGTGGCATGAACCTGATGGAGAATCACATGCTCCACTGAACAAGCACTAAAGGGGTCATTGCTTCTGGCACCATCGGGGAGCCGTGATCACACATTTTTGGGCAATTTCAGGTGCTCAGGTGAGCACCAACACTGATTAATTATACATGGAAAGAGCCATGCGCACACCCTGCTCCAGCTTGTACAGTCATGGGTAGACTTTTATTGAGTGGCTGATGAGGAGGAAGGTGAGACAGTTTGCCCTTCTTTGCTTGTTAGAATCGAACCGGTGCATGCCCCATAGCACTTAGCCTCGACCACAGGAGAGAGGTCAGTGTTGTGACTGTCATAGAGATCAAGGTACCTTTCTGCAAGGGAATGGATGGCCTTCATACTAATCTGCTTGGGATGTAGAAGTGTTTTTTAAACAAAGGTGAATCAAGATGAATTTCAGTTAGACACCCTGGATGCAGTTGGGATGTAAAAGGGTAAAGAATGTAAGAGAAAGAGAAGAGTTTTTTGGATCCTGCTACTCATTCTAGATTTGAATTACCAAAAAGAAGGGGGGAGGGGGTCACAATTTTATTGTGTAGGGATTTCCTAAATCGGGATGTTTTCCTTCAGATCAGCTGTCATGTGCAAAGACCTCTCATCTTCCACTCATAATGTTTTTTTTTTCTCTCCATTCTCTAAATTTAAGGGATGGAACTCAGTTTATTTAGTCAACTGAAGAGCTGTGCTGCTCTCTACTTTCTCTCATGGGAGCTTAGACACCCAGCTCATGTAATGATGCTGGGATGTAGACACATACATTTAGTCTAGAGATGAATCCTGAGTAATTTTTTCTTCCTTTTCTACCTGTTTCCAAGATGAAGCATTATATACTTAAGTCCCATCAAGCTCATCCATGTGAGTTTGCCGTATAAGCATGCGTGACAGCAACTCTGGGCGAGAAGACCTGTTGCTCAGTCTAGACCCTGTGCTGACAGGTACTGTGGCATCCATCCCTTTTCTAAATTAGTCATGCCCCGTTTTAACAGTACTCAGATTTTCTACAGGATCTCACTTGGGCACAGGACTCATTTCCATGGAAGCAGCTGCTGCAGCAACTGGACTTGTGGTTTCAGTACTTGGGCTTTTCTCATTGGCGGATTGTACATAGCCTCTTGCAAGTGAAATGGACTTTGCCAAGCAGAAAAACATGCCATCATTGTTACACAGGCAAAAATGAAAAACAAAACCTAAGCTTGTCAAATTAATTCTTGTGAATCAAAGTGCCGGAACCATTGCAGCCTATTTTCAGACAGTATTTGCTTAAAAAAATTCTAAAGTGAAGCAAGAGGGTGAATATAAAAATACCCAGAAAGCCAAACGATCCAAGGCTCATATATACTTGAGATATACTTGATATTGTCAGGATAGGAGAACTGGCAGATGCTGTTGAACTAAGGTAGCCACCACTTACATGACCCTAAAGGAGTCCTCTCAAATCCTTGCTGGAACCCAAATAAAAGCCATAATGAAGGTCACAACTAACAGAAATTCAATCTGTCTTGAGACCTGCCTCGTGAAAGGGGCCATCTTGTTCCTGTCAGCACAAGTCATTTTGTGCCTGTGTGGTGAATCATGACCTTTTCTTTTCTTTTCTGGGGTAAATTTTCAGCTGGATCTGCTTCCTCCTGCAGATCATAATCTAATAGTGTTGCAAGGCTAGCTGAAAAGAGATGCTGAAAGTGAGAGGTTGCAGAGGGTGAGGAGTACTTTGGGGCTGCTCCTTTCAGAAGAAGTTCAGATTTGCATGAGATTATGAGCATCACTTTGTAGTGCTGTTCACCAAGGACAGTATCATGAAACAAGCACTTCCTGCTCCAAGGAATCTCTTTTTTTTTTTTTTTTCTTTTCCCACAGGGAGCAGCATTTGGATGGCTGGTCCATTTGGGTGAACCACAGTGGCTACTGGATGGTCCTCCAAGCTCCACTTCTCCAGCAGCCTTGAACTTACCTGCAGATGGCAAGAAAAGAGCAGAGCACAGTGCTGTTCTCAGACAACAACAGTCAGTGGCTTCACAGTCTTGTAGCCAGAATCTGGTTCATTTCAGACATGATTTCTTTTATATCTAAAACACTTTGCAATGTATATCAATATAAGACTGTTAATTGATGACAGATTTGCTAACATCTAAGGTAAAACTATTCGGTATCCTGGCTGGGAACACGGCAAGGATATTCTTACTATTTTGGGGACCACTGCAGCTTGCAAATAACCTTTGTAACTAAATACTTTGTGCGTGTGTGTGTGTCTACAAGACTGGGTCCACTGAACTACAAACCTCTTGCTATCCAGCCACTCATGAGTCCTTTGTATACTCAAATCCAGCCTGAGATACACAGATCTTTCAGTTATTCCCAGCTTCCAGGTTCTCCTTAATGATGTTGCTACTTTCTGAACCCTTCCCTGTTGCTCAGTGGTGTTTTGGCTCCAGGATCCACAAAGATCAGCTACAGATGGATCACAGTTCTCTCGAGCTGTAGCATGAGGATGTCCTGATGCACACAGCCCAGAATTGCCTTCTTATATCGTTCAATAAGACTTATCCAACAGAATACTGATGATAATAATAATGATAATGCTGCTGATAATAATAATAATAGTAGCAATAGTAAATCCAAATTAGGTCTGTTGGGCTTTGGCAAGGATGAAGTATGCTAGACAAAGAACAATGCTTATTGGGATTATGCGAAGCAGGCAGATAATTTAAGACACATGTTCTGGGTTTCTGCCCTCTGGTCAGTGGTTTCTGGGACAGAGACGCATTCTCAGAACTGACAGGGTAACGGTGTCCCAGTACTGGCTATTTAGTTTATTTAATGAACTGGATGGCATAAATAACATCCTCAGGGAAGAAAAAAAAAAGACGTCACCAGGTTGAGATCAATAGCAGCTGATGAAGTAGCAATGATTCTTCTAAAAAAGATGGTGGCATGGAGACTTTCCAGGTATGGGTTTATGGTAGAGGTTTGAAAAAGTTTTAAACAGATGACTAGTTTAAAAGGGCAAGAGGGGTCTGAATTACAGTACAAGTGAAGCCAAACTATGTACTGGCTAGTCTAGAATAAAGGTTGATGAAGCCTAAGTAGACATAAATCTTTGGACATTTTTTGGGAAACTCCTTTGTGCAGTAATAATGTTAGCACTTGTTATTAATACCTGGCTTTTCGTCAGTAGAATTCAAAACACTTTACAAGGGAGTTCAATGTCATTATTCTGTCTTTATAAGTGGGGATTTTGAAATACAGGGATAAGAAGTTACTGCTCAGAAGGCCAGAGGGAGCGGGGGGGGGGGGCGGGGGGGAGAGGACCATGTAGTCTGTGCCCCGTCCAACACGCTCAGAACTTGCTGTTTGTGTAAAGGCAGAGATCAAATTCTGGGTGGCTCCAGAAATATATCTGAGGACAGGCTTTATTTAATTACCAGTTATAGAACCAAGACATGAAACTCCCTCACTCCACCCTTCAATCTGGCCCTCTCTTGACCCAGGAGACCAGAGCAAGATGCAGTTCTCAACGCGGTATGTGAGTATTCAAAACAGTCACACATCTGTACAAGGCTGGCTCTCCCTCAGCCAATTTCACAAGACAGAGGCAAGTAAGAACTGTTTTGACTCTTTAAATAACAATGGAAAAGTTGTGTCTTTTTGCAAAGTTTTCCCCGGATTGTTTTTTGGAGGAGGATGAAGCGCATTAGATCAAGGACACAGCCCACATCACAGCCCAAAATCCTTGCTCATCCGCACTGCCTGTCTGTTGACTCACCCCCCAACTCTGGTCTGGGGAAGCAAGCTGGCTTTCCAGCTTGCAAGTGGGTTTACACTCAAGCTGGTTTGCCCCTCCATGCAATAAGGATATAAGTGACAGTCACCACTTGAATGTGGGAATTTGCCCCCAAATCAGTCTGAGATACCGATGTAATGTTCATATAACCCCTGGTGCCATATCTGAGATGTTTTACTGTCTGGGCTTATGAACCTGCTCCAAGCTGAGTGTCTGGGTTTCTTGTGCAAAGCTCGATGGCTTAAATGGCCAGTCTAAAAGACCCCTGTGCCAAAGGGGTAGAGATAGAAGGAAATTATATGCAAAGGACTTACCTAAAATCCCATCACTCTCTTGGTCCTAAAGGCTTGAGCCAGAGTTATGTGAACAGGTGTCTCTAACTAGAAACTAAAGCTTGAAAACCTCTCTTAAGAGAAGGCATCTAAAACTTTTATTTCCAGGGATGTGAAGGACTTTCTGCTTACTTCTGTTAGGAGCACTGCCGGTGTGGTGATACCATGTCATCACAGCAAGCACTTCCACCTAGGAGACCTGTTACCCCAACGAGTGTCCTACCAATTACATTAAAACCCTGCTTATTCATACACATTCCCCTTAAGGCTTCATGAGCTGTCAGTTCTTTCCTGCACTTCCTTCCAGGTTTGGCATGTAGGGAAGAAGGCACTGGTGTGCAGGAGCACCTAGAGCCTGGAAGTTAAATTCCACAAAAATTGAGGGGCTTGAATCCCTTTGGCCAGAGGGTGAGCTTGTACATCAGAGTCCCATTTTCTGTGTGGGAGCTCTAAACGCCACGAGCAGTTTTCAGCCTTTCCAGTTTTAAAACTTCCTAGCATTTCCCATGAGAAGAATGAAACCTAAACGGATAATCCAAGTCTATTAAGAACAGGATTTGCTTACACTGATTCTTCAGAGGTAGTTCAGAGTTCACTGCAGATGTCCAGGCCTGCAAACATCCATCAGGATGTTTGCAGGAACTGTGGGTTTGACCTTGAAAAATCTTTTCACACTCCTCACCATGATAGGCAAAGTTGTTTTCTCATGACATCTGCTGACTTTACTCTGGTATGTGGGTTTATGAGAGCAAAGGTTGCCATTCGAAGTGTCTGGGTACAGATAGTACCTGCAAGTAATAAGTAATGGATACACTACAACTGCCAAGATCCTTTTGTAACACAAAGTGCCATGTAGTTGTCTTGAGAACTGTAGCTGGCTTTACCTCCCAGGGTTTTTCACGTTTTCTAGACCGCTCAGCTTGAAAGGAATGTGCATCCTGGTGTGACACCAGCCCTCTGGCCTCCAGCAGGCAAATGGAAAACATCAGGTTGCACAAGGTGTCCATATCCATACCAAGCACGTTGCAATGATACATGAATACGGAAATGCTTACATGAAATACATCTGTGCACACAGATGAATCACTCAGAGAAAACAATTATACAGACAATCACTTTTTAAAAACTATATGGCTGATTCCCCAAGTGAGATAAATCTCAAAGTTTTCTACAAAGGCCATCTGAAACAAAGAGATTAGGAACAATTATCTAAGTTACCTCTGTTACCCTCACTCATGTGGTATCTGGGAAAAAAGCTGTATTTCTTAGGAGAATGGAGAAAGATGAGTTTGTTTAGTCCAGCAGAGGAAGGCTGAGGCAGGCTGTAACTGCTCCCTGTGCATTTATCAAAGAAAAAAACAAACACTAGACTAGGAGGAGAGTTTTGTAAATGGAGAGATACCATTGCCACAGAGAGAAGTAGGCATTTCATATCTACAGGCTGGAATTGGAAGACGACCATAAAAATGAGGTACTGGTACAGGTTGTGTCATAGAAATATTTCTGTAATAGCCAGACATTTGTTCAAGGTAGAGCTAGATATGATTATACACAGGAGTAAATGACATTACCGGTTCTGACATAGGCTCCTAGATTGGAGGAGTGGGACCTGCACTTAGTCAGAAGGTATGGGCCATCGTAGTCCCCAAAACACCCAACGCAGCCTCACCACTAGCCCAGTCTTTAGCCAATGAAATTCTCCCATGTTTTTACTTATTTGCCTGCTTAACTTCTCCTTCCCAATCCCAGGTGACAGAAGAGAAGACAGCTGACCTGCTAAATGTTCAGTTAGACATTTTTGTGATGCGGACATTTGGGCTGAAACCATCCATGAGCTCCTGGAAACAACATTGCAGAGTATCATATTTCAGAACTCTGACTTGTGCCCTACTCAAAGGAGCAAAAATCTATACATTCAAACTAGTAAATTTACTCCAGATGAAAGCAGGGAGGGGAAAAAAAAAAAAATCATGTACTTTTGTTGAGTTCTGCTGCTACCATTAAATGCAGAATCTGAAGTCAATACTACACATCTTTTTGAGATCCCCTGGTATGATTATAGTCTTATATTACTTCTCCCATGATTTCCTATAAAAATTCATCCAGGAGAAAAACCTGGAAGATCATAAGAGAATTTTTACTTTTCCTGGCTAATCTTATAGACTAAGTAAGCCAAAATTGCAGATTAATGCCTAATGAGCAGGAATATAGTTTTGGAGGAGAGTAAAGAGAAAAGCCTGTTCTAGCCTTAAATGATAACTTCTTGGCAAATAATCAGCTGACAGTAAATGGCAGGAGGTGTAGAAGAGACAGCTATAAATAGTAAGACATCTAGACTATCCAGGCAACAGTGCACATAACTTTCTGGTACATCCAAGGAAGTTCAAGAACTATGATATTATGATGTTGGTCAAGATACAACTTATGTGGTCCTTAAATAGCAGGTTAAGTCATTCTCTAGCAGACTCCAAACCAAATCTCAGGAGGATCTGAATAAAATAATCACAGAAATTTAGGGCTGGAAGGGACCTTCTAAAACCGTCTCATCCAGTTCTATTCTCTGAGGCAGGATAATTACTTCTAACAGATGTGTCTCTGACCTGTCTTTAAACACTACCAGAGAAGGAGATTCCAGGACATAACTGAACTTAGCATTTGTAATATCATACCTAATTAAAGCTTTTTTTAACCACAAACCAAGTCTCTTGATCTTCTGTCAGGAGACACACAAAATAATTGATCTAATAACTTCCACACTTCTACATATGGGAGGATTTATTGTTTTATATACTCAACAGATCTTTCAAGCTTATAATACATACTCGATGGCTTTTTATATGTCCAGGATATAGCACCTGATGATGACAACAGTACTTGAAAAGCCAAATTGCCCCATGGGTTACTCTTCTGCCTACTAATGAACCCAAACTATCATTAACACTAATTGATTCCAACTTGGACATATCTAGTCTCAGTCTTGTGTGGTTTTCTCCAGAATTACTTGAAACTTCCAATGTAATGTAAGGTCCTGATCAAGGAGTACTTACTAAACTCAAAGTTTCTTCTGAATTTGAGAAAATACTATGTTTTTCATTTAAAAAAGCAAGCCTACTGCCATTTAGAACCTCAAAACAACAAAACAGAACAAAACAAAGCAACAAAAACCTTTACAGGGAATATCATCTGGGAACCATAAGCAATTTTAGAGGTTCCAGGACATCAGCAAATTGTGATTTTATGACATGACATCATGCTTCACTGGGCCAGAATAAATGTAATTTTTTTGTTAACACTTTTGTAATGAAGTACAAGCAGAAATTTACAGTCTTTAAAAAATGAAATTAAAGAATCCTTCACTCATGGGCACCTTGTGATAAAGTTGTTCTAGTTGCTGATTTTATCAAGAAGATATGACTTTTTTCATTTCAAGAATCCCTATTGTCATTTAGCCATGACAAATTAGAAGCGCTATTTGTTGTATCTAGGACTATTATTTTAGTATATTTGTTTGCTGCCCAGTGTCCCTTCCAGAAATACACAGATGGCTGGAGGAACAAGGTCAGAGATCTTTTAAGGACACAGAGTCAGTGCTAAACTTTTCACAATGGCACCTGAGGCTGGATTCAGCTTCAGATTCTGACATTTGAATTAAATTAAATTAACAAAACAAAACAAAAAAGTAGCCCAAATGTCCATGTCTCCATGGGAGTTAAAAGAAGGGTTTGGTTACTTAAACAGAGGTGCCTGATACCATTTGAGATGACCCAGGGTACCCTACCTGGACTGCAGCTGCCAGCCCAACAGACCTGAGGTCTTCTGTAGGACATGCATCATATATTCCAGATCCATGCAGACATCTCATATATTCTACATGTTGCATCATCACTAGGTGCCTTTCCATAGGTAAGGAGGTATCCCTCTATAGCACAGGAAAGAGTGCATAATTGACATTTATTGTTCAAAATCATATCCTACTAAGTTTATGCATAAGTACGTTTAAAATGTACACTGGGTTTTAAAGGCCTCTTCAGTCTAGCAGAAACAGTTCTAATAAATCCCAGTGGTTGGAATGTGAAGCTAAATTAATTCAGCTGTGAAATGGAGCACCTTTAAGAATTGATGGTGATTTACTACTGGAACGATCTGTTAAGGGAAAAGGCAGCTCCCCTGCTTCAGGACTGAATGACTTTCTGGAAGAAGTTCCTAAGGTAACCACCTGTTATTGGAATCAGGAGAAGGGAAAATACATTTATTTCTAGCCCATGCTTTCCATATCAGATTTAATGCTTTTCTGGTCTTAAACTTGTTATAAGCTAGATACACACTCTAGCCTCCTGAGTACCAGTTTGTTGCCTTAGTTTCCAGGCCATGCTGACTTTCACATTTCATCCAAAAAGTCTGCTCTGGAGTCACAGCTAAAGTAAAATGTCTTTTCTTGCAGTGCTCATTGTAACATAACCAGTCTCAACTGCCCGTCCTGCTTCTTTCATGACATGTTATAACATATAAACTCAGAAATAGAGTTATAACAAATAAACTCCAAAATCCAGCACCGTGATTATCCCAGGCTCTTGCCAGCCATAGTTCTGCTGGGCTTCTCCCTTTTCAGAGGTTATTCTGTCCCACAGATCCTTCATGCATATCAGGAAGTTTTCAAGCCAAACTCTGTTTCTAAATAAGAAGCATTATGCAATCTGCTTCAGCATCTGAAGGAATAGGTAGGATTGAGTTGGCATTAAAACAGATCAGGCAAATAATCATCTTTTATGGCCAGCTCCATGATTCAGACTTGAGCCTAGTGTAACCCAAAGGAGTGAGAAGCACCCAGGAGGAACTGAAGCTGAAAGCACTGGCATTGCCATAGTGCTCTGCAAAAGGGGGAGTGTCACCAGCCCAGAGCAGGTCCCCAGCAGAGCTAATGTCTATGTCTGATCAGCCACACTGATTAGACTGTCAGTTGACAGCCACTTAATGCTGCCTGTGTGCACACATTTGATTTCCCAGGTAGCTTTTCTGAGAAAAATCAATCCAATAATAAATATTAATTAGTCAAGAGGTAAAAAGGACTTTGTTACTTGCTGGTTAGCCCATTCAGCCTGGCTTCTCCTCTCTGCTCCACCATACATCTCCTTCACACCCATAGGCAATGTCCATTCCAGAGAGGTGGAAAGGGGAGGCTTGGGGACTCCAGTTGCACAATGGACTCAGCACTCGCAGAAAATGTTCAAATCCTTGTTTTATCTCCACTAATAGATGAGGGATTGCATTGGGGTTTCCAGTCCTCTGACTGAGTCAGGAGACCACTGACAAAGTCATTTTAGGCACAGCAGTCAGTGGAGAGACATTATACAGTGGCAAATCTGAAAAAAAATAGATACCAAGATGGGGATGGGAATCAGAGTCCTACAGTCTCTGTTACTTCTCTATCCAGTGGATTTGCAGTCTGTAGGCCAAAACCCTTGAAGTTTCTAGGATGTCCACAAGCTTGGATGTCAGAGAAACGTCCACATGACCATGCCATCTATTACATGGTGGCTCAGTAAAAAGACCTTGTTGTGTCATTGCAGTTACTCAGCTGTGTCACTTATAAAACCAAAGGCTTCATGCACTGATTTAATTAGGCTCTACATTGTTCAGAGGCAGGACCTCATGTAGCAAGTGAAGCAGAGGTCAGGGGTGACTGTGTGCAGCTGCTAAAAGCTGCTCTGCAAGCAATCAAGTGTGGAAAAAAAAGAAAAAAAGCCTGAGGACATGTTTTATTCAGCTCAAGTGTGGCTCAGCAGGAGGACCAGAGCTCGGATGCATGAAGGACTGTAAATTCCACGGAGATATTTCCAGGATTGTTTCCTGAGGAGCCCATTGAAAGAAGTAAATGAGTCAGGCAGCAGGGCTACTTCCATAATTTCTCATGCCCTGGGGATAGAAGTCAATGTTTCAAGTACCCCTGGGGGTGGTGATACAAGGTCTTTTAACATACACTCAGATATGGGGTTACTTTGCTATAGATCTATGTCATGTAATCTGCAATAAGAAAACTACTAATCTGAGGGGTCTTGGCATAGTTGCTGCGGCTTACCTGTTCCAAAATAGGCATCTGCACTAGAACTAATTGTTCAAGTTTCCTTTCAAATGGAAAAAGACAAAGTTCATTTCAGTGTGTGGCTTCATCCTGAAAGCAGAAGAATCCTAACAGCATGTAATTAATCCTTCAGTGAGCTCTAAAAGTGCCTCTTTTTTCACCAATGGGTCCAAAAGAAAGTTAACCAACCAGTTTCCATGTGTCAGGTTAAAAGTCAATTGAGCTTGGCATCATAAATGAAACGGGATATCTAGATTTGGATAGAGGACCTTTGGTGGCTCCCAAGGCTAGCTCTGAGTTGGCGGTGTTAAGCGTAACCATAATGATGAAGGGTTGTAACATAAGATTCAGATGCAATTTCCTGCACTGACACAGGGTCTCCGTGCAGCTTCGAGGTAACGCAGCTGCTTACACACAGGGTATCTTGCGTGGCCCCCAGGCACTACCATGGGAAGATGCAGGTCTCCTGCAAGTCTTCAGTCATATCTTCCATCCCACATTGAAGTTGTCTCTAAGGCATCTCCAATGACACAGGATTCCTATATATACATAACTTAGTAGAACCCTTAATTTTTGTATTTCCCTACTTGCAACAATAATCCTCATCTTTCGCCTGTCCTACAGGTTGGTAAGGAGCAGAGGGAACATGATGAGCATTCATTGCGAAGATGCTAAATGCAGTGACTCTGAGGCATTCAGGTATGTGAGGGATTTCAAGGTGAGACCTTTTGGCTACTTCCCTATTCCTTCATCCAGGTATAGGCCATGACAATATAGGAGCAAAATGGAGTTAAGATTCAGCGGTGTTCAGAAAGGAAACTTAAGAGCTATTCCCAGATATGAGCTATGACATACTGCGATATCTCCCGTCCAGACAATCGGAGAATATCAGGACCCCAGCAAAAAGCTCCAGATGCAATTCTGTGTATCAGATGCCAAGGAAAGCGTGGGAAGAACAAGGAGTCAGTGACATTGCTCTGAAGCACTAGTTCCTCACCCCAGGAGGTGATAATCTGCAGCTGGCCTCCAGCTATGGACTTTGGTGGAACACCTGCAGTGACTTGGGCCTGGACTTCACCCACATTGCCTCTAAAAGGGCAATAAAAAACAGCAATCAAATAAAAAGCAGTATCTCTGCTGCACTGCACCAGTTTGCCTGATGAACCTGGAGCTCCAGATAACAATTCCACTTGAAATAGGTAATGATGGTTAACAAACAGCAGCCCAGTTACTCGAGACAACGCTGAGGGCAGCGCACGACTGAAGAAAACAGCCTGATCGTGTTTCTCCTCTAGCTTTTCCAGACCAGCTGCTGCCAAAGAAGAGAGAGAGAGAAAAAACAAGGAAAAAAAAAAAAGATGGAGGGGAGAGAGAAATTAAAAAGCAGGAGCTCTAGAATTGTTATACACTGGAGAATCGAAGGCAAACAATGTTTTCCCACATGGACAAAAGTCTCTGCTCCTGTACCCAGTGGGTCAGATCCAAGCCTTGCTGGAGTCAATGTATAGTCTCCCTTTGACTTAGTAGGCTCTGGATCAGACCCAAGGTTCCCATAATGATGGCTAAGCCTGACCTGCCTACTGGGATGGCTTTAGACTTGACAGAGCCAACAAAAACTTGGTCTCCTCAAGAGCATTTTTGTTTTCATGAGGTTAGGCTAAAATTAGCTGCTGGAACCAACACAGCTCCTTCACATCTGGACTGATATCCTTGCAGCCACAGGCTTCTTTGCCATGTGACAACCCCATCAGAGATTATTTCTGGACACCAGGATATATACAATTATTTTAGCATTAGGTGCCATGTCAACACAACTGACTGTATGCCACAGTAAGAGATGCCCAGGCATCTCTAGGACAGATGCTCTCATCTAATCCTCCTTCCCTGAACCACACTAGTGGCAAAAAAAGCGTCAAGAATGTAGCCAGGCACACTCTGATGGGTTATTTCCCCAAAGCATGTCATTATCTCCAGTTGCCACATCAGCAGTGGCTATTCCCACCATTTTAGCTGCTGAATTAGGGGCTGCTGTGCTCCTATCTGGAGTCCTATCATGGTGTCTAGATGTCTTGAAGTTCAGCTGTTTCCAAAGCACACAGTGGCTCCTCAAACCACATCGTCAGGCCATCTGTTGTTGCTACAGCTAAAAGTCAGTAGGTGGAAACAGAGGTCTAAACCCATATATCACTTCTTGACTAAATTGCCATAGAAGATGCTCTCAGCAATTAGCTCATGTGGAGACATTTGCATTACAAAGATTTGAATGAATTCCGCCCACCCTGTCAGGAGATGTGGCAGTGGCTGCACCAGTCTGGCTTTGCAGTGATATGACCAGTATCTGGGCAAACAAGCTTTCCAGATCTGCAGCGGGAAAACAGGAACCTCCTGGTTGCTCTGAAAGTAGAACACGTGTTTACAGGTCACATAAAGTAGCTCAGTCCTTGGGAAGTTTTCTCTCCTTTTCCTTCACCACTGCTCACCAAGGTAAGGCATTCTTCCCTACCTCCCAGCAATCATCTGTCAGCCTGACTAGAAGCCCAAGTCTACTGTTCATGTGGTCAAAGCTGGAAATTTGTCTGATTATATTATATTCATTAAAATATTTGATAGAGAGGACAGCAAATGAGATTTTGTGCAGGGTAGCATAACTCCACTGAAATTGGCGGGGGGAGGTCAGATTCCTACCTAATGTAAATAAGCGTAACTGCAGTGAAATCACTTATTCTGTAGGAACCAAGAATTTGACCCCAAAGGGACCCCAGAGCCTATTGAGATCAATCAAGAGTTTTCTATTTGGCCACAAACTTTGGATCAGACATTTACTTTAGTTAGGAAAAGTGGCTGTAAGTGGAAAAGTCACTGTTCTGCAATAGTCATGACCATTTTATTCTTCTTTGTATACAAATAAACATCTCCCAATGTCTTTTTAGCCATGAGATGCATCCTAGGAACTGTTTTGAACACCCTACCAGGGTTTAAGCCTTCAGGCTTTGAAAGTTCATTTTCACATGAATTTTCTCCCGCTGAAAAATAAAAGGAGGCCATTACAGAGCTATGTTGCTCAGCTGAGAAATATGACAATTGCAAGAATAATTGCAAAGAAAAACTTCAGTGCGATTCTTCAGTGGTTTTACGATGGATATTTTGATGGCACTCGTGAGCTTTCAGAAGGAAGTCAATTTTAAGACTACTTTAACTCTGGAGGATGCAGCCAAGTACATGAGATAGGACTGATTAGCACGGGATAAAGTGCAACTAGTTCTTGTCCATTTTGTTCAGCTCAGGAAGAAAGCTTTCAAACTGTATCCCTCTCCTCCTCAGCATTCCCAAAGTGACTTTTTTAACCAGTCTACCGATGCTTTCCATTCATAGTGGAAGCTGGTGGTCCTAGACACCAAGTTTATGAGCACTTTGTCATCTCTAGAGCCCCGTTTCTGCCAGAGGTTACAAAAAGTCACTGCAGCAATGGGAGTATTTGGTAGATTGAAAACAAGATAGGATGTTACCCACAGCAAGTTAGAGCTGAGATCACAGGATTCACTTATGCAGTGTTTTCGTGTCAAACAACAGAGCACAACCCTTGGTGACATTTTTACAGCTGCACAAAGCAAGTGACTGGAATATGTTTCTCTCAATGTTCAAAGCTTCTCTCAATGGGGTCTTCATTTCAGCTATTATTTGTTGATGCTAATGTGACTAGTAATAATGTAAAACTGCATTCCAAGCTTTGGCTTGAATTTAAAAAAAAAAAAAAAAAAGGGAAACTCAAAGCAAAACACCATCTGCCAATTTTGTGTGCTAGTGTGTGTGGTTTGGGGACGAAGTGGGGGAAAGGGATTATTATTACTATTACATTTTTTCTGAAGCAAGAATATCTTGCTAAGATCATCCAGGAATGAAAATGAATGAAAACAATTGAAATGGCTGGAGAAGCCATTGCTGTCAATTTTGGGGGCGGGAAGAAGACAAACCAAAAATGCTCACTTGGCATACATGCGCGGTTTGAGGGCATTCTTTCTTGGTTGGTCCTAGCAAGAACATTTAGCTGTGTCAAATGTCTGAAGGAAGTAAGCAGCCAGCTGGGCTAGCATGGCTAAGGAACACTGAATTGCAGTGCCAGCAGCACGCAAGGCAAGGATGTGGCTGGCATCTGAGCCAGCTACCTCTGATCCCTCGCAACAAATGACTACCTGTCACCAAGCCTGGTGCAGAGAAGAGAAGTCACGACCTTCAGCACAATCCCTGAGCCAAGCTGGAAGCTTTCAGATGAACAATTGTTTTTCTGACCATCCTTTTCTTGTTTACCTGCAATCTTACCCTGTTTTCTCCAGGACAATAGCAGGCTGGGGTGTTGACAGCTTTGTTGCTTTTGTGTTCAGCAGATGTTCTGAAACATCTGCTTCCCAACACAGAATGAACCTCTAAAGCTCTCAAGAATGCTAACAGCTTGTCAGAAGTATCTTTTCTTATACAAATTTTATTCTACCCAGTCCTTTCAGTGGCAGCTTCCTGGCATTAGGATTTATTCTCATTCAATGAGCACAATGCTAAAAAAAAAAAAAAAAAAAAAGAAAGAAAAAAAATTCAGGCCAAGTCTTGTAATGAAAAGGTCAAGTGCACAAAGGTGTGAAAGCTCCTGAAGGAGCCAAGGTGTTACTGGGCCACAGCAGCTCAGTGAGCCAAACTGAAAACTAGCACACAGACTTGACGTCATCCATTGACACTTGGTATTTTGGAGGGACAGGATGAGCTAAAGAAATGAGTCCCGGTTATTTCCCAGCCTGTAATTTATTAGGCTGCATCATAGCCACTCTGTACAGAACTCCTCTTTTCAGAAAGAGAGCTGGAAAGTTGGTGTCTCTCTGGATGCTTAGATCAGAAGTAGGAAATTAATACTAAGGCTGAGCAATATTTCACTCCAAAAAATGTTTTCTGGGGGAAGCGGAAGGCTAGGAAGGCAGAATATGCATCCTAAAGATTGCAGATTAGCATTTCCCAAACTAATGTTCATTTAGTTAATTGTTTCTTGGGGGTAGGAAGGGCTTTCTGAGCAAAAATTCCAGAAAAAAGTTATTTCTATTTTTTGTGTGTTTTTCTTTAAATTCCAAGTGACATGACATTTAATGATATTTAATGAAAAAGCCAAGTTCAAAAGAGTTCACAGATAATCCACAATGCTTGGCTTTGCCAAAGGCTATCTTCCCTGTTCTCTTACCATCACAAATTTATTTGCAAATTGTCAATGAGTAGAAATAAAAACGTTTCCAAGAACTGCTCTGATCTTTGTTCTCCGGATTCCTGGTATAAACCTGCCTGAATCCTCCGGATCAATGCAAGCTCCATTCCCTGGTAATGCTTACGTAACATGAGATGGAATTCTGGCCAAAGTCTTCAGCTATTTTGCTATGGTCCCAGGGAAATCAATTCACTTGATGTCCTAGATGCATGCTGAAGGCTAGCCTAACTCCTCCCAACTGCCCTGCTGGTAAGTGGATTGTGTAGGCTGGAACGTCAAAGGGTAAGCAGATGGTCTGTCCACATACACAGATCATATTTACCTGGCTGTACATCACCAGTAACCCCTGGGAAGTCATCACTAATTCTGATTTGGTTTGCACCTAGGTGAGTAACACGGGCTTAATTGCAAAAGCTCTTTTGGAGTTGATTGTGGCTTAGCTCAGCATATTTTGTTCCGAAACCTGTTTCTGCAGAGGACTCTCATGTTTCCGTCTTGGATAGCTAACCTTAAATCCAAATAAATAATTCAGTTCCATTAAATTTCATTCGTTTTGATGGATTGCTATGTTAGATCTTTCTCTAGCTCTATCCAGAATTTCATACTAGAATATAGTAGATTTTTCACAGTTCCTTAATAACTCTTGATGTTTCCCTATCAGTTCTGTTTCTTGGATTATTCTTTAAGTGAATGAGGGCCTAGAAGTCCAGACTTCAGATGCCACGTTGACCTAGACCACCTTATCTGCTTTGAGATCACCAAAAGCATGAAGAATGTAGTTTACTGCAGAATTAAATATTCTATATTGGGTTCCACTTGTTTCCAATGATCTAATAAGGTGAGGAGTGATTTTTGTTTTCTTTTGATGAAACTGAAGGAATCAGAAAGCTATTTCAAAAGATCAGTCAACACTATGAAAGGCTAGGACTCTTGTTTCCTGACAGTAAAGTGCCAAAAAAGGCATCTAGAGATACCTGAGATGCCCTAGTGAAGCGGAGGCATTTATAATACCCACTGAAAATATCTTCCAAATTGTTTTTAACCCTCTGTCCTATAGCCAGTGAGTTCACTGTGCAGGTGGATTGATCCCGGTTTTACACCGTTCACTTTTCATGAGTTTGTCAGCTCTATATCCCCCCATAAACAAATCAGTTTTCCTTGTGACCTTGGAACCCCTCAGAAATATCGGGTAAGTTGAAAAATCACATTTCTTTTCCTTTGCACCTGTTTCATTTCACTGTAAAGGAAATCTCTTCTTCATCCCTAAAATGAAAGGACCAGAAAGAATCTTTCAGACCAGTGCACGCAAACATGTGCGGATAGAACCACATTTCCTCTGCACATGCTCTGAGTTATCTGCTTATGCATCATGTACAGATATCTTGGATACTTGCACAGCATGATTTTCTCTGTAGCTGAGTAGCTAAACCCTGACAGCCACAGAGGTATAGGGCCTCCTGTTTAAGATGCTCTGTCTTTGAGAATAAACTGTGAGTGGTTAAATATTACCTGATGTAACCTGCTCTGCTGGCATCACTGGTGCAACGCTGATTTGCACTGACTGAAAATCTAACCCTAGATCTAGTACATGGATGACTATATAGAGAATGACTTATATGAAAAGGATCTTTCCAGCATCTCTCTTGCCATTATTCTGGGCAAAGTATTAAAACATGACATCCAGCACGCTCCCAAACAAGTTTCTGCAGAACACTGCCAGGGTACCAAAACAGTTCAGGAGGGCCGCCCTTGGGTAGGGAAACAGGTTCATGTACACAAGGTGAGCAGAGCTTTATTTAAAATGGGTTTTGTAAATCTTAAAATTGCAGTTTGGCAAATACTAATTTACACCTAGCAAACCAGAGACTGAAGAAACTGAAAGATCAATAAATCCTGAATTTAAAGATCACTTGTGGAAGGAATTTGTCTGCGTGTTGGAGTTTGCATTCCAGAAATGGTCTCTGCATTGCCCATGGGAATCTTCTCTTTGACAGGAATTCAGTCTAAGAAAAAATCTGTTTTATTAGGGATTATCCTTCATTATCTTATCATAAAATATAGTTATTTTCATCTCCAAAAGGCTTGCAGAGATGTTACATTTTTCAGTCACAGCTATCCTTGCTAGCAGATAGAAAGTATCTTACTCCTTTTTCACACCCACACTGCTTTTCCCTTTTATTCTCTTTCTTATTAATGTAACTACCTAGCTGTAAATGTCAGCATGCTGAAGGCAAGGCGAGCAAACACTCAGATTATATAAGCAGCAGAAAGAAAATTTAGCATACTTTGTTCCTTCGCCATTTTCCCCACCACTTCGCCCCTTTACAAGACCCTGTGTTTATTCCTACCAGCCTGACCCATCCATTTTCATTGTGCACCTTTACACATTATTACTTACCATGGCGGGGGCTTCACTGGATCTATCTCGGGGGCATCGTTGCCCTCTCACTGGCTTTCTAGATTTCTCCATTTGGCAGGGGGGGCTGTGCACGTGCACATGTATGCGTGCTTAGCTCTTCTACCATTCTTCTTGGTGACACCAAGTTGTCTAATTCTGCTCTGACAAAGGGTAAAAGTTTTGATCTTAACCCCATTTGGGCCAACTCATAAGACTCCATGACTATGCTAGCAAATAATATCAGTCAGAGCCTGTTCTTGGACCCTCACTGATGCAAATAAATTATCTCCCTCCCACACACCCTAAAATAAGCAGCTGCAGGCAATCTTCCCATTGGTAATGAGCTCATTTGCGCTACCCCCCAGCTGTGCTCAAGCATTGTCTGAGCATTTGCTCTTGGACACAGGTCAAAGCTATGCCAGGGGCTATGCTAACAATGTAATGGTGTGGGCAGCTGCGGGACCCTGCCCAGATCCATGGCTTGGCTCTGTTTCAATTACTGGTATAGACATATTGACTTCAGCAAAAATAAAATCTATCTCCACGAGAATCATCTAGGCTAGTTAACCAGCTACAGTACAACTATCAGCCAAGCATGAGTCCTGGAGAATAATTCCTTTTTCCTGATTTGATCAGGGTATTTTTCATAGATATAAGTGCTTACACATTTTTTGTAATGGTCTTCAGTGAAAAACAGCTTGTAGAATTCAGGTTTTCTGCATGTCTTTTGTGCTGTCTCATCAGTAACACTCTTAAATCTTCAATCACACTACTGATGTGTTTAAAGGATTTATTCCTTCAGGAGTTTCTGGTGTGTCTGAAAATGTTTGAAAGGCTTTGGTATCGTAAGCTGTGATTTCTGTTACAGTTGGTATAATACAGTGATTTGTTGCCATTACATAACTGCTAATTTAGCTCCCAGCATCACATTGCGTATTGCAAAGTCTCAAACCACAGAGCACTTGCTCAGGTTTAAGCACAGATTATCCTGTTGGTTTTAACGAGCTTTGACTGAATCTGGGGCATAGCCACACTAGGATTTTTATACAGAAAGATCTACAAAGACAGCACAAGGGCCCAAATCTCACATAGCAAGAGCATACTGAATTCCCTCTTTGTCCTAATGATGCAAAAACCTCTGGAGTTTAGTGAGCCTGTATATGTCATTGAATCTGAACATCAGCTTTCTCTTACAGGGAGAGTAAAGTGCTCCAAAAAAGGATGAGTGGAGCTGGCTCGCTAAGCTTCCAGCTAAGGTAGATCATCAAAAACACTGAGGGCCAGTGCTGATTTGAATCCTCAAAAGGTCTGAAAAACCACATTTTAGACTGGTGGAAAAACCCTCCTTCTGTATCAGATTTAGGTACCTAATCCAAACCAGCTGCATTCAGCTAGAAAACAGACTGGGACCTGGGACATGCTCCACTTGTCCCTCACTTAGACTTTTTGCTGAGACCAATGAATAAAAAGGTATGGATTGTCCTCAGCCTGAAGAAAATAATTTTCAATAACTTGCATTTGCTGCTAAATGTATTTCAAACACCAAGGGAGACACAGTGGTAATCATCAATATTCAACAATTAACACTGAAAACTTTCAGCTGCTCTCCCAAGTTTCCTTTCGTAGTACATAGAGAGAAATGGGAAGTTCAGAGAGTAAGCCACCTCATTTGAGAGAGGCAGTTGAGTAAGATAAGCCACACTCTGGAAAGGCCTGCTTTTCTGCATCAACTGTGAGGCGTCTCTAGAAGACGAGCTCAGGCTTAAATGTCTCACTCTTAGGCTACACCTACA
This sequence comes from Nipponia nippon, assembly GCF_047370975.1. Classification (NCBI taxonomy): domain Eukaryota; kingdom Metazoa; phylum Chordata; class Aves; order Pelecaniformes; family Threskiornithidae; genus Nipponia; species Nipponia nippon. The sequence continues at coordinate 165,798,218 of NW_028262290.1, forward strand.
CTATAAAGAGTGTCTTGAAAGAAATGGTCACTTTTAATACAAGTTCAGGATCAAGTGTCTATTGGTGGTGTATTCAGACTAATTGTATGTCTTTCCAGAAGTCCTTCTCAGCTTAAAATAAACCTAAAGTTTGGTATAAGAATTGCTGGATGATGGTCTCCAAGATGGGGGGCAGGGGGAGTGTTTTGGAGGGGCTTTTTGTTTGGTTTTGGTTTGCTGTTTGTTTGTTTTTTTTTTTAAATCGAAGTTTGGTATTCTTTATCTCAAGCTTTAAAAAGTGGAATGGCTCTGTGTTTCTTTTCCTAGAGAAATGGGCTATCTAGATGTGCATAGAAGATGTATCTAGCTTTTTCTTAAATACCTCCAAAGCTGGAGGCTACATTTCATCCCCAAGCAATCACTTTTAGTACTTCATTATCCTTCCTATTAGGAAGCTTATCATAATATCCAACCTAAATCTCCCTAGCTGCAATTTCAGTCCAGGACCTTTTGTTCTGTCCCCGGTGGACACAGAAAATAGCTTAATCCCTGGCAAAATGAACTGACCACAGCACAAAATAGAACCAGTTGAACCCATTGGCAAAAGCTCCGAAGTGAAACACTGAAATTTTTTTCCCAAATTAGTGTCATTAAGTCCAAGTGGTGGGACAGAGAGCTATGATCGTGGGGAAAAAAGGTTAAGAAGGGTAAAAAAAAAAAAAAGCACTGGTTAATGAAGTTAGATTGTCTTTATCTGGTAAATGCTGTAAAACAAACAAACAATTAAACAATTAAAAGCAGGGGGAGAAGGGCAGGGGGAAGACAACCACCCCAAGCAATTCATGCTGTTTGATTCTACGGTAAGGAAAAATTGTCTGCTAGTGTGGAAACTGGCAAAAGCTTTTTTGTCCTCAAAAGAACTGTAATGACTTATGTCCACTACCAACCTGTTGTGAGAAGCAAAATCCTCGTTGCCTTTGTTAATCAAAATCAGTAGGGATGCTGACAGAGCAGCGTGGGACAGTAAGAAGCATGGTGGGTCATAGTGCCCAGATCCATGACAAAATGTGGGAAGCGTTCAATATCAAATAGGTCAAGACTTTTCAGCTCATAGGTTGTGTCTCCTGAGAAGATATATGGTGTCATATTAGTAATTTATCTCACAGAATAAGCAAAACTCACAGTACAGTAACATCCCACCCTTCTATTTTCCATGGATATTAAAGAGGGAAAGATAACCATAAAATATCTTTATTCATTATATCAAAAAGCTTGGTGATTTGGGTGGTTGAGAACAGAAGGGAATAGGAGTTTGCTGCTAATTGGCACAGAAATGTGACTTTTGGTGTCCGGGAGATGGAAATCACCAGAAATGGTGCAGAAAGGTGGAAGGACAGCAGGCCAGACAGGGAAAGAAATGTCTGAGCAAAGGCAGAGCAGAGAAGGAAAAGGTTTTCTGAGCTAAAACAAGAAAGTCCCAGTGTTTCCAGTGAACACTACCTTCAGCCTGGTAAAGGAACTTACCAAACTTTTTATTGAAAGTAATAAAACTTCTTAATACTCTGAAAATATATATTTTTTTAATGTCTGTATATTTCTCAGTTTGTCTTTTCCTGACTTTTGCTGCCTCTTGTTTATTTTGCTGTCACTGGTAGCATTCAGAGAATAAAAAAATGGAGAAAGGAAAAACAAATGGGGAAGAAAGACTACATTTTTGCTTAAGATCAAAAGAAGAAATAAAGAAGGATATGAATACAAAAATGCTGAAATACTCCCTTTTGAAAGAAGAGCATTTTTATTTTTGAAGTTATTTGTAAGGAGAAAAAACACATTAACTCTGGTGAGTGATAGGCATGTCAAAAAACAGCCTAAAACCAGTAGGTTAAAAACCTCAGACTCTGCTCTGGAAATCGTAAATACACAGTCTCTCAATCGTACATGAACAATAGCATCAATCTTCCCCAGGATGATATGCAGTTTGCAACCTGTTCTCTTCCACCTCCGGCTTTGATGGTCTATTTTGGACCTTGACAAGCTGCCTGTCTAGTCAATTTGTTCTTGAATTTCTCCATCCAGCACCTGTTCTGCATTAAAACACAAGACTCTACAAATAAGCATTCCCGGACGAGACATGAGGAAAACTCGGAACTGAAATGAATGTTCTGCTCCATTAACTTTCATAACTGGATGATGTCCTTTGTTTTTGAACATTGCTTTTAATGGCCCCTGTTAAAGATGAAACAACTTTGAGTTTAGCTGTTACTGGATCACCCTGTAATTTGCGTCTATTAGAAAAAGAAATAAAAAGCAATGTCTTCTTTTTGCTCACTAGCTGCAAACTCAAGGCTGTCAAGTTACACCCTTGAAAACCAGGGGGTTTTTAATTGATGTTGCTTTCTCTAAAGGCACTTTTAGAGTTATTTTCCACTAGAAAAAATGAAGAAGCAAAATGTGGAAAAAAAATGCTGGTAGAGAACATAAAACTCACTCAGCTGTGAGTAAGGGCATAGGGTTTTTGCTTCATCACATGCTTAAAAACAAGTGCTAAAGCACCGTGCTGAATCTGGGTGACATGGTAGCTCAGGCTTTAAGTTTGCAGCAGGGGGAACAAAATGATGCACTGAGAAAGATTCCTGAGCACATTCGTATGACTGCAAGTCCTCACGTTTTTAATCAAGTTACACGTTAGCAACATATCCTTCATCACTGATCCATGGTAAAAGGCATGCATGCTCTTAACCTGTCCCAGCTCCAAAGCAAAGTGTCACCTGAGACACTACACTAGTGTCTATATTAGTGCCATGAAATTGCTTAAGTGAAGGCAATTTACCCAAATTCAGGGAGGTACAGTGTAAAAGTATGTCTCTTGTGGGATACTACAGAACTTCTGAGAAACATTAACCACATACACCAAATGATTGGCTGAGTTATGCAGAACTCAGGGTAGTTCCAGCTTGCAGATTCAAACTCAAGTTTTATGTGAAAATAGGCAAGTGTCTGTATGTGAAATGGTTGCATAAGATCTCATTTCAATTTCAATCGAAATTCAGAAACAGTCATGTACTCAGAGAAATTTAGAGCACAATTCATCTGAGAAGCTAATAGGGATGCAGTTTAGTTGCTTAAATCTAAGCAATTATTGCCATCTGAGATGCCTTTTGGTATCCAAGACATCCACGCAGGGGTGGTGAACATAGCACAAGGCCTGGTAGACAGCTACTCAGCAGAGAGACACCAGATGGGATCCTGTTGAGCATCTCAAATGAGGCTCCTGTATATTGATGTCTGAACTGAGCTCAAAATTGCCGTAGACTACGATGGGAGTTTCCACACCTATCCCACTGGTTGCTTCCTATATAGAATCATAGAATGATAGAATCCTTTAGGTTGGAAAAGACCTTTAAGATCATCAAGTCCAACCGTTATCCTAACACTGCCAAGTCCACCACTAAACCATGTCCATAACCACGTCTTTTAAATACCTCCAGGGATGGACACCTAACCACTTCCCTGGGCAGCCTGTTCCAGTGCCTGACAACCATTTCAGTGAAGAAGTTTTTCCTAATATCCGACCTAAACCTCCCCTGGCACAACTTGAGGCCATTTCCTCTCATCCTATCACTTGTTACTTGGGAGAAGAAACCAACCCCCACCTCGCTACAGCCTCCTTTCAGGCAGTTGTAGAGAGCAATAAGGTCTCCCCTCAACCTCCCCTTCTCCAGACTAAACACCCCCATCTCCCTCAGCAGCTCCTCATAAGACTTGTTCTCTAGACCCTTCACCAGCCTCATTGTCCTTCTCTGGACATGCTCCAGCACCTATAGTTTTATGTCTAAATTTTTAAGTTGAACTCCTGCCTGCCTGAAGGAGTAATTCAATTCCCTAAACTTAAGGCATTTATTTCAACTGGAAATGCCTTAGGTTATCTTGCTTGACCCCCAGCTGCAGTTCAAGAAAGACACAGCTCTCCTGTAGATCCTGTGTCATAACTGCCAGTCCAGCTTGGATGTCTCAGAAACCCTAGAACATTTGAAATTAACTAAAAACTAGTGTTCAAGCATCGGGTTAAATCTGCAATATCCATTAAATTTGCCACCTTCCAAATTCTGTAAGATTTATCTCCCTTTCCAAGATTGTTGCCCAGTGTCACTTATAAGAGCTTTTTGAGCTGCAGTTAGAAACCTTCATAGCCAGTTATTCAAATACAGGGCATTAACCAAAAGGACTTGCACAGATCAGCATCTGCGACAACAGAAAAACAGAGACCTGGAGTCTTGATGGAACAGCAATAAAATAAGCTGGGCTTTTGTATGAAAATGTCACTTGAGCATCCCTAGGATATTTGAAATGTAAACAACCGAAGACGTCACAGCAATGCATGAGTAGAAAGAACCACATCTAATTCACTGCACCACATTGACTCAGGATATTCATACTTTCCCTGATATCTCCCTAAAAAGCTTCTAGTAATTTTCCCAGAAGGAAATCCATAACATCGTTAAATATTGTGCACTACTGCTTACCTAAATCTCAGTATTCAATACCAAAGCTTTCTTTTACTGTGAGAAAGCCAATAACATTTTTTTCCTTCACCCAGTGGGCTCAGAGAACAGTTGGTTCCTGAAACTTTTAAAACAACCTCTTTACTATATCTCAGAAAATCAGTATATTCCTGTCCTTACTTATTTACCATTTGAACCTTCTTTTTGCCTAAGATAGCAGCAGATATGCTTCTTTGTGATGACTTTCTCAAGAGACCCTAAGTTCAAGACCCATTGTGTGTTTTACACATGTTTATTTAATAACAGACACCAGTGGAACAATTTGGGTATCTAAAAATCAGTGTCTAGTGCCATCTGAGACACTTTTAGATACCCAAAACATCTGTACAGGGCTGATAGATGTGACAGAAGACCAGTGGGGAAACCATGATCATCTGACACTGAAACTGGAGACCTAGTGGAATAACTTTTGTCATCTGAAACGTAATGAGATTTCTGAGACTAGATAGATGAGTCTTTCCTGAGTAGATGAAGCAATTTTTGTAGCCTGTGTTTTGCAGATGGAAAGGAAAGGCCAAACGAAATGCCATATCCAGCATCAAAAGAATTTTCTGGTAAAGTCAGGTGTCAAATATAGAACACTGGAGTCTCTCAGTTGTGGTTTGGCCAAGGTTTGGAAGCTGAATTGTACACCCTGAGCACAAAAAGTTGTACTCAGGTCATTGGCAATAGATTCTCATTCCTACTCAGAAAAACGGTCGTGTTCAGTTTTCTAAGTGTCTTATGTCTCATGGTTTTCCTCTGTTGGTTATGCAGGGATCAGAGCCAGGGAAGGGCATCTTGAGGCAAAACCATAAATCTCTATCCAGAATCTAAGATATTGTGACAAGTGCCTAATTTTACCTTGAGTATCGTGGTGAGTGGTCTGAATAGGGATTATCACTCACAGCTTGTCTAATATGTCCCACATAAATGTTGATTATCTCCTTTATGGACAAGTTCATGTGGTTCTTTACAATTTTGGGGTTAGCAATTAACCTTCCTCATGATATTCCCTGGAATTAGTATTAAATACAGGTTTAGCCTCAGGAATATCTGGGAAACAGTGTGGCCAGGGTAATTGCAAAGGTATTTGTAGAGGTTTTAACAGGGACCACTGTATAAAACTTTCTTCTGTTGCTGATTTTGGCATGCTGACCTATATTTTCCCAAGTCCTTTATAAAGAAAGGTGTTCTAAATGGTTTATTTGCTGCCTTGTCTCCTTTTTCTGACTTCTTTCTTATTAAAAAGCATAGAAAGGGGTCAGATATTAAAAACTGAATTGAGTTGTCTGCCTTGATGAGACTCAGGTCTTGTACAAGTTTAGTAAGGTGCTTGCATTAAAGACAAGTTAAGGTATTAACCACCCAACCAGACAATACCTACAAGCAATGAGATGCTCTTGTGACTTATTTCCTGTTTAGCATCTGTGGTTTTAATAGATGTGAGAGCCAGAGAGATATGGTGCAATAGAGAAGACCACAAATTGAACCTAAAATGTGCATATTCCAGCTGTGGGTTGTCTGTAAAGTCTCAAACTGAGCTGCTCTCCAAACACTGTCAGTTGCCATCATATAAACACAACATTTCTTCTCTTCATCCATCCATCTTAAACTTGCTCTAGGACAACAGTGCTGACTTCCCAGCTACAGCACAGGACATCCCACCAGTTGCCGAGAAGGACTTGTGCTTTGCAGTGGAATTGGATATGGGGAGAGTGCTTTCATTTTCATAAAAGCTGATGTCTCCACTGCAGATTATAGTCAACAAGGATAGAGTCAGTACGGCATAAGGAAAACTGCTTTAAAAAAATGAGGTGAAGCCCTGGGTTTCTTGCTAGAAGGCCTATCTGGTTTTACGACATTCAGACCTAATAGTGTGGGAATGGTTCTGTGATAATGTAACTGCAGTGTTTTGGGGTGCAGATTAGTATCTTCTCAGAGCTCTGCACTGTACCAAGGTTCTAGTTTGAGAGTCACCTCAGGAACTCCTTATACTAATGACTGATAACCCACTAGCATTCAGTGAAACCATCAAGGAGGCTCAGGATCATGCTGCTCCATTTTCCTCCCAGGTAAATCATGGCTTGGGTCACCAGCAGACATACAAACAAATTCTCTTCCTTCTCACTCTTAGGGCAATAGATGATATTCTGGGGGGAGATTGGGACCTTGACAGGTTGAGCGGCTAAAGGGGGGTATTGACACTACTATGTCACCCTATGGGTGACATTCACCTTGCAGATTCAGACATTTGAATTCAAGTATTTATATGCAATGTGTTCATACAAATGGTGTATCTTAGTTATCTTTATAATGTATGTAGGTCTGGGGCTAATATAATTTGCCAAAACATAGGTTCCTAGTGCCATTTCAGGCATCCCGAGTCACCTGAAATTTACCTTGGCCCTTGTCATTGGTCCTGTGGGAGGCAGGATACATGGCCTAGGGGATCTCAGATAGCACGACACATCTATGTTGAGGAAGTCAAACTGAGTCTTGGCTCTCTCTTGACTCTGATGGGAGGTAGGACACCCAGTGCACAGACATTCACAAGTAGACACGTAAATGTGGGTGTCTAGATGTGGATCTGGCTCTAAGACAAGTATCTATGTTAGGAAGTTAATCATTCTAAGCCCCCTCTATAATTAATAGAGAAAGATTTCCTTGAGAGGGCAATTCAGAACAATGGATTGGATCCTTCCTCTAAATCATTCTTTGAAAGAACCTGTCTCTCTCCATTGACTACAGGGTAACATTGGGGTAACACTGGGGACTCTTAGTGCTGGCCCTAATTTAGATGTCTGATATTTTTGGGATCACTGCTACAGCAGTATATACCCCAAGTGATGCACATGTGCTTAGGAAAATCTCTACCAGCTTCTTTCCCTGGGGAATGGAAAGTTCTATTGTTATTTTAGTATCATTCCCACCCACTGCAAGGATGGCGTATAAAACTAAGTACATGTTTGGCTGTAATCTTTCTGCTGCCTGAGACTGATCCAAACCTCATCAATCTATCTCTAAGGCAGATTTGCCCTGACTGGGGTGGCCCTTGAATCATGCCTACAAGATCAAAGATAAAAGGGAAGAGAGCCAAAGACAGATTTAGAAATATAATCAGCTAGCCACAGCTACATTCTTAATTGAATTGCTACAGGCCAACAGCTGCTCTTTAGGGAGTCTCTAAACTCCAACACATGCCCCTGTATTACAGTAGTAAAACCAAGGAATAATTTTGCTCGACAATAGCCTTCCTGTGTGCATTGAAATGGCCTAATATACTTTCGTGCCTGAATTTAGTGGTTTGAGGGTAAATATATAACTGTGAGGTTTTCTTTTTTTTGTTGTTTTCTTTTTTCCTGGTCCTCCAACCATGATGTCAAAGTAAGGGAAAATATTTTGTAAAAAACCAAATTAACAAACCACAAGAAATCCATATGGCATTTCCCCTCATCCTCCCCACTGTCTAACTCCTGCAGCTGTGAAATCCAAAGTATACCTTTTCTCCACAAATACACTCCTCTGCGGACATCAGTACCACAGACCTTAAACCAAAGCTGATGGCAGAGGTGGAGAAGGCAGCAATGACCTATTTTAGAAGGAGCTACCTATAAAAAGGTTTGAGTGCCCCATCCATTCAAAGGGTAAGGGACCACAGCAAGGGGAGATCAAGTAAGGGAAGGCCAAGGGACGGGGTTCAGCATAACCCAGAAGATATCATTGAAGCCTTCTGAAGTGAGGCCCTGCTTCCCAGAAAGTAGCTGGACATTGCCTGCTGCTGGAAAGTAAAGAATACATATTTTTGTTTTCCTTTGCTTCTCTGCATGGCCTTTGCTTTTCTTTGTTAAATTGCCTTTATCTTGACCCATGAGTTTTCCGTTGTATTTTCTCCCCCTGTCAAGTTGAGAAGAGAGAGTGATAGAGCGGCTTGGTGAGCACCTGGTGGCCAGCCATGGTCAATCCACCACAGCTGTGCAAAGCCTGACTCTGTCTTCTTGACAGACTACTCATAGGCACCAGCAGGCTGCTATTTGGTCCCCACAAAGCCCTGTCTTCTCCAGGGTGCACAAACTCGGTTCCCTCAGCCTCTCCTCACAGGACAAGTGCTCCAGCTCCCAACCATCTTGGTGGCCATCCACTGAACTTACTCCAATTTGTCAATGTTTTTGCTGTAACTGGGGCCAAAACCTGGGTGCAGTATTCTAGATGCAGTCTAAATTTCGATCCAAAACAGCAGCCAATCATCACTCCTTCTTTCACTTGATAGGTACGTGTCCCACACACTACATTTTTTTCCAGAAAATACAAGAAAACCTAGGCCTGAGATTTACTTGACCTGACTTTAGGTGCCTGAAATATAGATGTCTAGTTAAAAAGCCTTCCTTCACTTATCTTTCTTTGCTACAGGTCCCTACCCTCCAGCCTCCTGAACTGTATCTGAATATCTCTTAGGATAAGATGAATCAGGTTTAGGCAGATCACTTTTAGCTGTCTAAAGTACTAAATACAAACTCACAGTACACAGCACACAGCACAATACACTCACAATATCCCAACCATCTATAAATACTTGGGAACAAGTATTTCAGTGCATTGCTGCAATGAATGTTCTAGCCTCCTTTAGAAGTTATGAAAATGTCTACAGATAATGCCATGCTGCAATCCCATGGCAAACTGAAAAGTATGGGAACTTCCACATAAATACACTCATAAGCCAATTGAGTGCCAACTTTAAATGGACTCTCAAAGAAGCACTCAAATTTGTGCCTGCCAACCTCTTTCCCTCACATGCTTCCCCACTCAGCGCCTTCTGTCAAAAGCAGAAAAGCTCAATGAAGAAAGGAGGTGAACTCCACCAAAGCAGCACAGAGTACATTTGAATTCTGCTTTATGAAATAGCTGGTTATCTCATTTAGAGTTAAATAATGGTGAATTTGTACATCTCCCCATCTCTCACATCTCTGAATGGCTTCCTTCCTATTGACAAATTTGCCTTTTTGCAGATCGTACTGAGAATATATATGTGATGTATATGTGTGTGCATAAAATAATTTTAGGCTATGGTTAGTGTTTAAAAAAAGCAGAGTAAAATAGGAGAGTTATTTCTGGAGAGAAGCCAAAAAAGACTGAGGAAGTACTGGCATGCTCAGATGCAGAGGTTTTTCAAAGGTCAAGTGGGTGAGCACTGGGTGGCCAAGGGCTGTGGAAAGGTCTCAGCAGGTAGGAGAGGTTCAGCAAACCAGTTTGGTGGCTTACACACAGCCACATTGCTCTGCCTAGCTCGTGGGGTCACAGAGCCGAGAGAAGCAGTGACAATGTGGTACAGCAGCAGCAGGACAGAGTCCCATTACCCCTGCTGCTCCCATCATCTCAAGTCATACCAGGGATGTGGCCTACTAGGTAACACCACCAAAAATCAGGGGGAAAGCAATCTAAGAGGTCAGCATGAGCTAGCTGTAAATGATTTCTGGCTGCTACCTGTGGCTTTCTGCAACAGAGACCTACACCAGCTGCCAAACCCACCTGGCTTTTTGGGGAAAAATATGCCCACATTAAGCTCTTAAATAGCTGCAGATGGTGAATGGAGCCCTAGTGTCTGCAGTGTCAACATGTACAGCTGAGTTAGTCTCCCTTCTCCCTCCTTACAGTCAGCAGAGGGAAATGGGGATTTTAGGGAATAATTCATCTGACTTACCTTCACACAAACTTTAGGATGAGAAGAACCACACTCCAGTTTATTAAATGTTGAACACATCTCCGATGACAATAAAAAGAATTCAGAGTGTCTAGCTCGGGTGGAAATGTTGACTCTTAGTCACACAAATCCCATAGCAAATTCTTCATGGCAGCTATTTTGTACTTCTGTCCTACAGGAGTCTGTCCAAGGACATTTACTCTGTGATTTGCCATCCTGTAACAGATGTGAGAAATTAAATCTGCAGAGCATTAGAGGATATTATTCTCAGAAATTTCCATCTTTGTGTGAGAGGAGATTCATTCCTCTGTACGTGGCAGGTAGAGCAGTACCTCAGCGAGCCTTCATTACACCCCTGTGATTCAGCCAATTGTTTGCAAGGTGCTGATTACAATCACTGTCCAAATATTTCATTGTATAGAGGAAGATGATCAGGAATCATAGAAAAATTATCAAGCCCCCTAAATCAACCCACATCCTACAGAAACTCAGAGATGAGCACACCGGAAAAGAGCATGGCAAGGAAGGACAGGAATACAAACCGGCTTTCAGCAGCACACAGTTGTGCCAGTTTCCCTCAGACTTTCGTCAATATATGCCCTTCAAGAAAGCCAGTAAGAAATCACCAGTTTCAATAGTACCAATTTACACTTGCAGCTAAGTCAATAATTGCGTATATTTGGATTTTTATTTATATCAGTGAGATGAAACCTTCAGAAGGCTTCATAGGTAGGAAGGGACTCTTATGGCAATTGATTCCTGACCCCAGTCCAGATAACTGCTCAATTCATGTTTAATTCAAACAAGTCTGTAATACAAATACTCCCTCTGTCCGCATGCAGAAGTCAAAAAATATCCCTCTTGACCAAATTCCTGTGTCAAATTCAGGATCCCAACAACTTCAAATCAAGAGCCTTAAAAACAAAATGTACCATGAGAAGGAAATAGGGGGAAGCCTGGATATTGGCAATGTCAGAAGTCCCTGGAGGGGGGGAAATAAAAGAAAGAAAAGAAAACAGTAGGAAATTGTCTCCTGAGCTGAACCACCGTCAGTTCAGTAGCAGGAATTTCCACTTTGTCCCTGTATTTGGGTCAGACTTAAGCACAAAAAATAGCCTTGCCTGGGACTGCTTTTCATTTAATTGAGGTAAAAACTCCTACTTTCCATCCTTCAGTGTCAAACTATGGCACAGGCAGACTCAGTGCCATGCTCAAGACAAGATGCTGTCTGTGCTCCACAGACCCCTCAGGTACCTTCTCCCTTGATGCATGAGACTGCCTGGAGAAAAGGATGCCCCAGCGCCAAGTCCCATACTGGAGCTCAGCCTTCATGAAGGGCTCTGGAGAGATGGTGCCAACCAACATGTAAGTGGCTTCTTCGAAGCCCTTGAGTTCCACCAGCCCAGCCAGTTCCACTTACTGCTTGGAAATGGTGGAGGCGGAGAGAGGGCCACAAGGCTATAAAAGTCTGGATGTGGGAAAGGTGAGAGATGAGCCTGCCATGTCTGCTTTGGGTACTGTGGACGTGACTGGCAAGCCTGTACAATTATTTGGCAAGCCAGGAGTAAAGTCTTGTCTGTAGGAGCTAAAACATAAATTTGCATGTGTGTGTTTATGCCACTGAAGCCCCGCACAGTGGGGGCTGTCAGAGGTTTTTGCTGCTGGGGAATATTTCCTGGGTAAAAAGAAGGCCAGGGGTAAGACTGGGATTGCAAGAAGTCCCTCCAAGTCTGAAACATTTGCCTATCCTTGGGGAAACTTTGTGCTTGTCTGTCTGGTCATATCCCCACATCCTTTTCTTTTCTTTTTTTTTTTTTTTATTTTTATCTTCTTTGTTTGTTTGTTTCATTTTCTCCTGGAGGGGTTTGTGAGAGAGGTCACTCCCTGGGGAGGGAGGGAGGGAGAAGAAGGGTTTGTCTTTTGTTTATGCAACGTCCAGTGAGGCTGGGGACAGGCTGAACATCTTGGCCTCTTGCAAAAAAACCCAGCCAAAATGGAGCCAACATCTCTTTAATGGTGGCACCGGGGAGAGGGTGGTAGAGCATTTTTGGGTGTCTTCAGGAGCTGTTGTCTTTGGCTATGCTGCCCCGTCTCTAGATGCTTCCTGTCTTTCTGAGGTTTTGTTAGTTTATAGAGTATCTATGTCAGATTTGAGGTTCACCCGGGAAATTGGTTCTTGCTGCAGTCAGCAAAAGTGAAAAGAATGGAGAAAAAGACAGTCTCAGGTTCCCTGCCCAGAAACCCACCTCCCCATGAAGGCTCCAGAGCACTGTTTCCCCAGAGCAGTTTCTGGAACAGTTGTGTTCTTACAGGTTACAGGCGAGTTATTTCTACAACTGTGTTTTAAAGAATCTTCCAACCCTAAGTATGCAGACATCTCAGAGACCCAGCTCCCCTCTTCCCACCGCACACCTTCTCTTTGGCAAGAGGAAAGCCTGAAATTTCCCATTTACATTTCATCCTTCATTATAGCTCAGCCAGTGCAGGACCAGACCAACTGTCTGTGAAATGGGAAAGGAGATGTGAGATGGGGGTCATGCTTTGCTAAACACCACGGCTGGACCGAATGCTTCCTGTGACCTGATCTGCCACACTGTGTTTCAAACATCTCATCTTGCTCAGGATGTATCTCGAGCATGATATACCTGCACTAGCTCTACCATCTCTCACCAACCTTACCCTGTAAGCATGATTTTGCCACACATTAATAGGCTGTCGCTGCTGCCTGTACAAATGCAAAGGGAGATGCAGACCGCTATACTATGACTATCACTATCCAGACTCAGGTACCTACATAGAAGTACACAGACAGACATACCTGTCACATCCCCTCCTTTCCCAAATATATTTCCAGCCATGGATGGGAACAGGACACAGACACAGGCACACTTGGGCACAGACACATGCAAAATTGGTTGCAAAGCCCTATGTAGTCATACACATGAGAGCATCTAACTCAGATAAATACAAGATGTGTGGGTACTGGTATCCATAATAGATGTTTCTACATCATCTCATCTTATTGATAATGACTAAAAAGGGGTTGTCTAGAAAAGAGAAGGATATGTTCATTGAAGAGAAATGTTTGATGCTAGTGTCTGAGCTGTGATTAGAAACTAATCCCCCAAAACTGCCCATCAAGGAATCCCATTTCCTTTTCAGCCATCACAGGATGGCAGGCAGTAAATGCAGCCAGCTAGTAAAGTCCTCAATAAATTAATGTGGCAAAGGTCTGCCATGGGGTGACAAGGTACCTCATACAATCCCTCCCTCCACACAGGAGGATGGCAGCAATGTCATCTCCATTTCCTTGTGACATTATTCGTGGGAGCAAAGCAGCCTCTTGTTTTGATTCTCTTCTTTGTCCTGCACCTTTTCTCTGCAGGTCTCTTGAGCAGGAGTAACTCATTAGATCTCTGAGGCAATCTTAATCAAAGCTGCTCTATACAAAACCACGTGGCTCAAATTATTCTGGTGTGTTCCCATAAATTGTGGTCGTATTTTCATCCTGAGAGAACTTTATTTAGTTTTATAGATGGTTGCTGTATTTTAAGCTCTGTCCGGGAGCAGCATGAAATTGCCAACACAGCCTAGGGCACACACTTTGCCACCCACAAATCTGTATGCTATGAACCAAGTCTAACCTTGAAACTTCTTAAGACAGTATTTTTGACTCCTGCTAGAAATATAAACCAGTCCCCTGTGGCACATATTTTCAGTCATCTTCTGGGGTTTTACATTTAAAGTTTTTGCTTTTATGGCAAACTGGGCTTTGGAGCAGAATTTGGCCTCTCTTTGTTATTTTTGTATTATTTATTGATGTTTACATTTTTTGCAGTGCTTGTGTACACAAAAACAGGGTCTGGACAGTAGTCAGTATTTCTTAAGTATTTACCCTGGCTCTGAAACAGACTCCAGCTTTGACCTTGGAAAGAATCACTTTAATCCGTCACCCCTGTTCCAAATAGCAGCAATGGGAAGTTGGCTCCTATATGTATGTGTCAGTGCCCTATAGCAGATGCTCCTAGGCTCCTGAACCCATTTATCATAAGCACTATATCATTAGCTATGGATGAAGTCTCTTTTAAGACGAACAGGCTGTTTCTTTAGGATGAGGAGAACTTCAACGTGGTCTCAGGTGTCCTATGACTCCCTGAGCAGCCACAGCACCCTTCTAAACGCTGCAGCTGTGAAGCCAATTATTGTCCTCCCAGAAAAAGCCCCCTCAGTTGACAAAACAGGGCCAAGCGAGGCCATGAGTTCATTATACGGGTGTCACATTAGTATCAGCATGTATTAATACTCGTCCTATCTGATAACACATGCACTTAAGACTGCAGTGCTGCAGAGGTATCATTACATACACATCACTGCTCTACTCATGTCTTCATTGACACTGCTGTGAATAAGCTCCTGTTATTTGCATTTGTACAGGGAGCTAAAAGCATCTAGACATGATGCCAGATGCATCATCCCTCTGTGCACATGGCCAAAGACCTTGCTGTTTCCTAAGTTCACTAGCTTGATACTTAATCTAGATTTCATTCATGTCTGAAATGCTACACCTCTCAGTTAAAGCAGGCTTATGATAGCGGAGCTTTGATCAGGCAGCTTCACCACTGAGCACAGACTATACCAATAAAAAATAACCAGTCTTGTCTGTGTAATTAACCTCACAGCTTCTGCTGGCAGAGCTGCACCAAACAACACTCACACCTTTTCATGCTACCAAACAGCCTACATAAAGGGATAAACATGAAGCAATAAACACAGTTCATGGCATCGACCTATGGTTTGAATCAGTTCCCTTTAGCCCGGTGATCATGCTCATTCTGGAGGGTAAAAGTCTCCATTATATCACCTACAGCAAGCATGGAAACTGATCCCGCCGCTGTCTGCAGGGTACTCGGAAACAATAGGCTCTGGTCCCTAAGGGACAGCATCTCCTAAGGGATGGCATCAGAGAGCTTTGGAGCAGGGCAGTTGTCCTCTGGGAATGCCTCTAAATAGGGACTTTGAGCATGTAGTTGGAGATGATGCAGTTTCCAGCCTTTTGTGGCAACATTTCTTCGGGTGATGAAATGCTTGCACAGCCAACATGCCCACACTTCGCTGCTGAGCAGGACGTGACAATGTGAGTCAGCTGTAATGTGAATGCAGGAGAGGTGGAAAGAAAAGTGTCAAAAAGCAAAACTCCAGCTTATGGGGGTGTTAATAACTTTTCCCAGGCTAGAATTCATCCCCATTCTCCAAAACAGAAATGTGAAATTACTCTGCCACTTTTCATTTACACTTTGGCCCCAGAAAGTCATGGAAATTTGGGCTTTACTTTGAAGAATTTTCCTCTGTCTTTTTTCACCCAGTTCCTGCACACTTTAATGGTGCTGAAAATGGTATTTTTTTGTCAGTTGCTCACTTTCCTGTTTGACGGTATCATGAATCACTGAGCAAATATTGTAAATATGCATTTTGATGAAAATAATGGTTTTGAAAGAAACTAGACTGTAAATGGCACAGTGAAGCAATTGCCTTTTTGTTCTGTTTTGGTCTAGCATCAAGCACAGTATGATCACAGTCAATGCCTGTAATCCTTTGCAAGAACAATAAATATTAGGCATTTAGAAATTAATGATGAGTAGTAGTTACTAATAGTGCCTCTGTTCATTCTGGGCTTTGCTCATCATGCCTGTCACACTGGAATGTATTCATGAAATATTTTGCATTTGCTAGCTGTCTCCCCCATGCATGCATCAGCCTTCTCTTTCCACCTTCTTTTTTTCAAAATATATGAGACTCCATTTTCTGGACACTAAAATAGGGTCCCTCCTGGGACCTCCTGGGGGAATTTTGCATTGCTGAACCAGAGAAAAGAAATTAATCTTCTAAGAGGACTTGACAGAAGCAAAGATCTCTACAGTCCACCGCCACGGTGTTTCTGCTACCTCACGTCCTTCCACTCAATCTGCTGCCATTGTCTGTGTTGGCGTGTGTGTCCCAAATGACGCAACCTGAAGGAAATTTTTGGGACCTCCATAGTCCAGCACTATGATTGCTTCAGTAAGACAGGGGCATGCAGACATGTTTGCCTGGAGATGGTTTATTAATATGGTATTATTACTGTTGATGCTTCAGAAATACTCGCAAGGGTAGAATTCAATCCCATTGGGTTTTCCCAGCGTTACTCAGTTTATTCCAAGATCCACTTCTATGCAAAGAATTACATTACTATTGTAAAATTTGCCTCTTAAAATTGGGTACCTGTGCACCCGCCCCCCCCAGCAAGGTCCACTCTCCACTCTGCAGCAAATGCCACGCGAGATCTGACCCCACCATATCAAACAAGCGTGTACTCTGTCTGCAAGACCAAAAACTCAGCAGACCATCTTAGGAACCTCCGGGAGGTGGTTTGTTGTTTGTTTGTTTGTTTGTTTGGGTTTTTTTGTGGGAATATAGATGTTATACATCTGGGACCTTGGAGAGATCTTCATGAAATTTACTCAAGGTCTGAAGCTGGGCAGAAGTTTGCTTTGGATTACTCTGCTATGGAGACAATAAATTAACTGTACAAACTAAACCCGGATTTTGGCTTCTAAATGTAATACTTGGAAGTCCTCTTTCTCAGTTCCTTTCCGCTCATCACATTACGGTGCAGGAGACGTGTAAGTCAGAGCAAACACTGATCCCAAGCAGCTTCAGACATGAACTGAAGCTTCAGGCATTCAGCTCAGCAAAGGAACAATGTTCTGGGCAAGAATAAAACAAAATTAAAATGTGGTGAGCACATACCATGTTTTCAAGGACCTGTCCTTTCAGATTGAGGTAGCCAGAGTGAAAACCCAATCAAATGCGGGCATTTAGAGAAGAGTTGTCCACCCAAGCTTTCCACATTGGTAGCTGAGATATGGATAATATATTCAGTGGAATTCTGAGCATGAGGTATTTTATTCTGCTGCTGATATCTAAAATAAAAGAGCTGAATCATGACACAGGACTAAATATTTTTCCTTGCTGACTATGGTGGGTGCTCCAATCTACATGTCTATACTGTAGATGTCTGAGTTACATGAGATCATTTCTGTCTCATTTGCACACTGGTGCTGTAACTGTCTTTATGGCCACTTAGCATCCAAAGCTGTTTATGTGTGTTAGAAACATACCCATACATACTTCCGTGGGAGAAGAGAGTGAACTGACCCCACTACTATTAAAATCAGCAGTGACATTCCAGGCTTGGTACCCTGTAAGAATAAAAAAATCAGTCATGGGCTCAGCACCTGCTGGAAGGTTTTTGTTTGCAGTTGCATTGACTGGCATAAAAAGGGTTTTTTTTCTTCTTTTTTTAGACGACTCTTTGGTGGGTGATATACTAAAATACAGACAGTCTAGCAGGAGGAAGATATGACTAAGCATCATCAGACACTATGCTCCTCAAAACTAAAATGGTCAGTAGAAGCATCACTCTCTAAGCTTTCAGGTTGCTCAGCTCAGATGAGGTGAAACATTTTCTGTACCACAGCTGTGATTTTTCACACTCTGGTGGGAGCTGGGATGGATTGAGGATATGTCTGCCTAGATCAGGACAGGAATCCCCAAGGCTGTTTTTCTTCCTTCACTCAGAAAAGCACTGCATGACAGACTTATGCCCTCTTCTTCTGGCCCTGAAGCACATATTTTTCACTTTTTCTACAATGAAAGTCATTTTGCTCCTGCCTGGTGCTCCAGCAATATCTGATCTGCCGCCGTTAAGACACAGTTTGATCTGCTCTGTGGACAACTACATCCTCACGCGGCTAGAAGATTAGAAATGCAGGACAAATGTGAAGAGGTATGTCACATATGCAAAAGGTGCCTTCTGGAATGGCAGTTACCAAAGGATTTTCAAGTAGTGTCTCTGTTTTTATATATTGGCACATGTAAGTTTGTCTGTGGCTGCACCTGGAAGGGGCTCACAGACAAACTACATGCACAGATTTTCATCCAGACTAGCCCTGAGTGTGCAACCGTGATCCTGTCACTCTCTCTGGCGTGCACGACACAGAGCGTGTGCTGAGTTTCTACTCTTATACCTGCTCTACAGAAGCTACAGAAAGATACTACTGATGTTTTATTTCTGGCAAGCCAGCATCAAGTTGGTAGACAAAGGTGATGCCCTGTAATTCTACCTAAACTAAGTGGTGAAGTACCTCAGAAGTTTTGAGCTTGTCTGAAGACACAGAGTGAGTTTGCACCGGAGAAGTACTTTTTGTTGCACAACCATGGGTTTTGGGGTTGTTTTGGTTTTTTTCTAAATCTGTTACTAGGCTCCCAAAAGCCTAGTATCATCAGACTAGAAACTTCATTCCAGAAATGTCAAACCACATGTTGAGAGACTCTGTGTGAGTTTGTGTTATCTATGTGTTTGTGTGCTTATTCCTATGCATCCATTGATTCTTTCTGGTGGGAACAGAAGCACAGCTTCAAATGCTAGTGCTGTCCCAAATGACACACAGTTGCTTTAATTCAGTCTACCTACACACATAGATACTTTTCTTTCTTCGTTTCTCCTGTCTTTTATCTTTGGCATGCATCATAACTCTCCTGTGGCACTTTTATTACAGGAAAGTGAAGGAATTCACAGAACAGCTAGCTCAGAAACACAGGCACTTTTGGATTTATAAATGAAAACATTCATTTTGCTGTTCTGCTGGGCTTTTGACATATTTCAACAACTTCACCAGATAAATGGGAGAAGAAGGATAGATGGACACAGGCTACATAAGGAACTTTAGGGAATCCAAAGAATTTTCTATGTTAAATAAAACTAGGAAAAAATAACTATGCTGTATCACAAGGCGTTTGGTGAATTCATAGCTCACATTGTCTACATTGTGCAGTGTGGTTACATCTCTGCATAAACACTCATATATGTTTTTAAGATCAGTATCATATAATCAGATATTAATTCTACCAGTAAATATGAATTCACAGATATTTTCACATCATTACTCTTCCAGAAACACTGCCACTGCAATCAGATAGAGAAATCTATTTTTACCCTGGGGGGCTTTATCTTGGTAGGGGTGGAGGGGGTGAAGTAGTATGCAGGCAAGGCCTGTAAAGCAACAGTCTCTGTCTGTGAGCAGATTGGTCAAGTTTATGGGTTGAACAGGATGAATCTCATCCATAAAAATCAAAACAGGACTTGCAGAAGTTATGCATACTTCTGAGCAAAATGGGGCAATAGCCTAGAGCACTGCAAATGACAAGACATATCACTGTTTAGACTATCAAATTGAGTTCAAAAAGCCTATACCTGAAGTAGTTGTTTATGGTCATTTTATTCTCAGTGGAGGGAAAAAACAGTACTTCTAATGGCCAATTAATCTTATCATAGGAGCAAAAGCTATGAAAAACCAAAAGGGTCAGCTGAGAAAAATGAATCCTGAAACCAGTTCTGGGAAAAACTGCAGATTCTCTAGGGAATGGCATTATGGAGGAAATTCATGCTTAAAATCAGGTGTAATTTTGACAACAGGTTTGGCTGAAAAAAATAGTTCTGGTCATAGAGCAAAATGTTGAAAATATAAAAATGTTTCGTTTCAAAATGATGCAGAGGGATGCATTTTGATTTTTCGCTCCAAAGCAGAATTAATTAGTTGAGGTTAAAAAATAGCCTTTAGAGTGATGAATAAGTGAAAAAATGAGCTGGAACATATCACTAGGGGGCAAAGTATTTTTAATTGACCTCCAAATTAAACTATTGATGTATTTACTTGTTTATTTGCTTGTAGACATCACTGAAAAAATATTACAGTATTCACTTTCCTTTTGGCTTCCGGATCAAAAATATCCACACTTCACCCCCTGCTCTAATCCAGGCTTGGGTGGGTTTAAGGAGAGGGTAATGAAATGCCAGCCAATATCCTTGCTCCATCTGAAACCCCTTCTGCATGACTGGGTGTCGCAATGCAAGTTACTGCTGGAATGTACTATGTAATTCTGGCAAGAAGTCAATGGGCTCAAACACCTCAAATAACCAAAGCATGGTACTAAGAAATCAGCAGAGCAGGCAGCGGCCCAGACAGCCAGTCCATTAGCAGCTTAACCACAGCAGATGTAAAGTCACCAACAAAACTCCCTACGGAGTCTCCCAAAGAGCCAGATGCTACTGCTATAAAAAGATCTTCTAGAAACTTGGCATGTCCCCTGCCCACATTTTTTTTAAAGAAACATTCTCTAGATAGAAGGTTATTTTTTTCTTAATTTGGGGTTAGGGGTAAGGGAGAGGAGGAGGGGAAGGGCGAGGTATTGCTTATTTATTCCGGTTTGCTTGTGAGTGAATCTTGTGCTCATGAAAGCAAAATTCAGCGATAACATGTCCTGAGACACGGAAGGCAATAGGCACAATTCCAGCCATCTCCCACACACAGCTTTGCTTATGCACCTTGGACTGACCTGCGGCTCCTTCCTCAAAGAGCCCAGCCGAGGCACTTGGGGTGAAACACCAGCTGCTATTTTATTCTGTTCTGCTTCACCGGGCCACTGGTGAGCCCAGCTTGCCCCGTGTGCTGCCCTTTGGCAGTCCTCTTGCCTTGTGCTCTTGGCTGGTGCACATCAACTCAGGTGGTTGTGCTTGGCCTGTTGGTCTTTGCCTCTCATGTTGCTCCATCAAAGGACTTGCTTGCTCACTTGCAGCACTACCAGCCTTTCAAGTTTTCCTGCAATAGCTGTGAGCCTCATGTAAGTCCCAGCTGCTGGATTCATGTGATGAGGGTGTTTCAACTGTGACTTTTGTAACAGCAACAACAAATACAGTAACAAAAACAGTAATAATGTGTAATCCTCATGGTACAGACACCATCTGTGCCAATAAGATAAGCATTGAAGCCTAGGACAGATGGACACACCAACTCTACAGATATCTGCACTTAGATGGGTGAATGCCACCCATATGCCCAGATGAAAATCTCACCTGTGTCTGTGGATGAGGACAGATGTTGTTTGGGGAATGCATGGTGAAATATTGTGCAAGATTTAGATATAATACCTCCAGGTGTCCCCTTACTAGGAGTCTGAGTAGCGGCAGAGTGGTGGATTTGTGTTTAGCAGTTAAGAAGAAAGCAGCTGATGGCCCACTAGAGCAATTAGGATTTCTTCTCCACCTAAGCTGCACCTGATGTGGTAACTAAATCTCTCTGAAAAGAAGTCAGAACAAACAACCATGCTTTGATTTTGATGGAAATTTTGGCAGGTTTGGCCCTAGACTAGGCCATGTAGGACTCATTGTGTGATGGCAATAGCCCAATTTAGAGGTAAGTTTTGGTGACAGAACAACAGAGGATGGAGGACACAGAGGAGGTAGTCAGATGGTACCTACTAGCAGAGTGTTTCTGTACTGAGCCCTCACAGAGCTTCTCAGCTCTATGAGTCCTAGAGATCAAGGGGTCTTTAAACTAGAGATATCCTTGTAAGAGTATCACAGAAGACAGGAGACATTCCCAAGTGATTCATTGTACCAGCAGGAAAGGAAGAACAAACTGCATTTTCCAACGACTCTACACCTTTGATTCCAAACAATATTAAGCTACCATTAGGGTCCAAATACGTATTTATAAGACAGTGAAGGCAAGATGCTTATGAGATGGTGTTTGCCCCAAGACAAACTAGGCCCTAGGAAATCACAGGAGCCAACGCTGAGAATGGAAACGGATGTCCACAAAGGGAGCCCTGAGGAGGAGATGGATGACTGGTGGTCACTGTCTCTGATGTCCGTCGCTGGCACACTAGAGCAAACCTAGTTGCTAATCTCATGGCCTTGTCAATGGCCTGTTCAGCACTTGGCTCTGTTCAGGACTGATGCTTCAGAGGTAGTTTCTTCAAAACTGGTGATTTATGGTGACAAATTTTTTTTGCCTCTTACTTGCACCCTTGTGTACAGTTAACCCAGGCTGGATGTAAGACATTCCTGTCATTATTAACATCTTTCTACTCCTCCCTCTGCACTAGCCTTTTGAATTTCCTTTAGCATTTTATTGTTATTGCCATCAGCTTGATAACACATTTAGCTTTCTAACTGTTGATTTTCTATTATGGCTATTCAGTGGTACATTTTGTTACAGCTTGTATATTCACGTAATTTGATTGTTTGTGTTCTCTCATTCATAGCAATTCTTCTCCGCGGAGATGACCTATTCAGTCATTGCTATGCAGTTCATATTCCGGTATTGCAATGTTCCACTGATTATCTTTCCTTTACTAAGTTTCCAAGTTGTCTGTTTTAACAATACCTCTTGCTTAAATGGAGTGTTGCATATTTAGATTTTTTGGTATTTCCTAACAAAATGTACCAGCCTATAACTTCTCCTTTTTCCACCTCCAAAGGATATAGCTTTTTTTTTTTTTTTTTACTTTTTAAATTATTATTCCACAGAAAATGAGCCAACTTAATCCGTGTGCTTTTTCACGCTTCTCAGCTTTCCTTTGCCTCTACTGAGGTTTTTCCCAACAGCATTTATTTCCCGTTTCCCCTTCCCTCACACAGACACAGAAACAATGATAAAACCAGGTGACAAAGAATCCCAAGTTTTACTGCGAAAAGCTACAGGACCAAGATATGTATATGAGAACAATTTCGAGTTTGCACTGGGAAAGGCGTTTTACTTGTTTCATAGGTCAGACTGTTGGAATAGGAAGTAATCCTGGTGGAGAAGGGATGCATTTTAGCAAACATTGTATACACTTCTGGTTTGCTTTGCTTTTTTTCCTTTGCATCTTATATGTTAAAGGTGGTATCTTCCAAAGCTGAGAAACATGTGAACAACGCTCAACAAATGCCATGCTGATTGCTGGACATTCTACTTCTACTATTTTTCTCTAAAAATTAAGAGTATTCCTTGCATACATGAGATTTACACAACTGGTTTAGTTTCTTTTCTCCCTTACCCTCTTACAGCTATTTTTTTATAAATGCAATAAACACGAAAAGAAAGGTCCAGTTGTTTGGGAAGGAAGAGGGGAGGGGAGGGAAAGATATGGCTAAATGACGAATACATTTTTTGATTTATTTAGTCATGAAAAAAAATTACTCCCCTTTTCTTCCCCCTCCCCTAACAATTTTGTTTTGCTCTTTATATTCTCTATCAGAAAAAAATGACAATGCCCAGGTATTCATAGTTCAGATTCCAGTTTCTTCAGTTTCCTGAGTGAAGTTGAATCTCCACAGAGGCCACCCTCTTCCCATGAAGAAACAAGACAAAACAAACAAAAAAACATTTATCCAAATAACATTAGGGACAGCACATTTTGTAGCTCTGTAATGGGAATCTGGGCTGAAAAATGAGAAGACATTCCATTACATCGAAATCCAAGGCCAGCATCGGGGGTTCTCAGCGCCTATCTTGTCCTAAAAATAAAGTTATTTTTAAGCATTAGAGGAAGAAAGAAGAAACAAACAACGCCACCAGGAATCAGCCTCAGTCATCCTCATGCATCTGTACTCAGCTAATTGGCAGCAAAGTCTGCAGCTGAGTGTCTCTGCACTACGGAGATGCTAACTGACATCGGAGAGCAATCGCACAACATGACAAAATAAGTTTAGTCAGTCTCAACCCCACAGTCTTACATTCAAAGTGTAAATGATGGACAAAACATGGGAAGCAGTGATATGGAGAGGCAATATAGCCATGTCAGACGTGAAGCTAGGGTAAAGACTCAGCTTTCCAGAAAAAACAGTCCAGTTTCTGAACCACTGGACAGTTTCTTGTACTTCTGTTATCCCTCTATTATCTGTAGTCAGTCTCCTATCAGCAACATTTGAGCACAGGGATTTCTCTTAGCTAACATCTACATTTCAGGCAGGATTCAGTTCCTGAACTGTAAGCATCTGATACAATTTGGGAGACCCAAGGCATTCAGAACATTCCCATACAGATGGCAAATATGACATAGTGTTTGTGGGAGATTTGTCCTTCTCAGCGTTGGCAGCTGGACTCACTGCATCCATGTCCCTACTTCGGATGAGGTGAATCACTCTGCATGCTCCATCTAACTGGACATCCTTCAGGTCTGGAAAGAGAAATACCCTGCTTTCATGTAGGCACCTACTTGTAAATATCTTAATCTGATGGGAGCCGAGGAAGAGTATGTCAGGTGGCCAAATACTGATGGCATATTCTAGAATTACACCTACAGTCACATGAGTTCAAGCCACAGGGCTCAATTCACTTCCCCATACCTCAGCACTTAGAGTCACTTGAGATGTCCTAGAGTACCCTGCCTGGCTACCAGCTGCCAGAAAGCACTAGTCTACTACGGGCTCTGCTTCCCATCTGTGAGGCCATGGATATATGAAACACCTGGAGCATCTCAAACAACACCATGAACCTACATGTGGGACATCAAATTGAGCCTCTGTGTACACAATATGGACGGTTTCTCCAGCTGTACTGCTCTACTACTTGAGCTTATATGTTTAAAGTTAAATAGGGTGGTTTTGTAACACAAAGTTTGTGTTAGAGAAGTACAACTGTGACAACATCCAACTTGCTCCCAAAGATGTTCTTTCCCAGCACTTTGGGCTGTTTGATCAGCTCCCATGAATGGATATGCACCCAAGAGACAGGCCGTGAGGTAGGGTTGACTTTGCTCATCACACATTCAGTCACATGGCAGGGGGAGAGTTGTGTGCATTGCCTTCCCAGGGAGTCCATGTAGTCCACTGCACGTATCCCACAGCCCTGCTCTACACTGCAGTGGTCATTGGACCACAAGTAGGGTACAGTGCTTTCTAGCTATGTGACAAAGCTTAATGTCTCCTGCTGCCCATGACTTTCCCGCTGAGTAGTGTAAGGAGTAGATGTGTAGCCAATCTGGGAGTGTTTTCTACAGCAATGACTACTGTGAAGGAAGACTAGTTGGCTATAATCCTGCAGAACACTTGACCAGGGGAGGCTGAAAAAAACAGTGGAAGAGTCACTAATTGAAGAGGCAATTGATTACTCTGTGTTATAAATAGTACATAGCACCTGGGGACAAGCCTGTGGAGAGGCTGTATATAAGAAAAGTCAATACAGAGTAGTCACAACTATGCTCAGAAAATAAAGAAAGAGAAAAGGAAAGACAGAGTTCAGTGCTTATACTAGGATACAGATTTAGCTTTCCTCCAGCATATGGGAATGGCCAAGTAACACGAGCCACTACTTTATTTTTGGACTCAGATCCAGATTCCCACTGAGTTCAAATCCAGTGTTTTGGGATTTGTTTGTTATATGCTCTATGGCAAAGGGCCATCACCCTTTCAAGGGTAAAGACTGCATTTGTCTTTCCCTAAACATGCCATCAGCAACATGGCAGGGAGTGGAAGATGCCACCCCTGAATGACACCCATCATGGCTCATTGGCAAATCAGTGGCATGTAGGTTCTCTGTGAGTCAGGAGCTCTCAGCTCCCTTTCCAAACGCATAATAAGCAAAGACACTCTTGCTGGCCCCTATGCTGCAGCTCCCAGCCCTGTGTCAGCTTTACAGCTTGCCACTGCTCGCTTGTCTTCTTCAGTGGCGGACATTGCTTCAGGTGACTAGAAAGACTTTTGGCATTGGAATGGGAATTTCCCATGGCAGTGGATTTAAGATAGCATTAAGGATTGGAAACATCTCTAAACAACAAGTAAGGAACATGCTAGCTGTGGGATTACCCACTATGGCTGTGGGCCCGTCCAGATCTTTGGAATTGAAAACTGGGAGCCAGTGCTGGAAAACTGAGTGTATGTTCAGAGAAGATAAATGCCTTTAAGAAAGAAAGCTGGGCCATAATAAGAAAATAAGCCCAGTCATCTTTTTTAGTCAGTTTACGTTTTGTTCAATTACGTCTTGGAACAAAAGTCCTCAAAACCTGGATGTGACTCCTACTTAAGTCCCTCCCTGGGGTGCCAGTGAACATAATCAAAAGTCACCACACAACAGACAGGTCTCGGGCTGGGATGATGTCAGCTCCAAAAGCAAAACAAAGCCAAGCCTGGTCAGGACAGAGTAGAAAAATAAACCAAAGCAGAAAAAAAATACCCATCCAAACAAAACCCAAAACAACCAGAACAAATCTGAAAGAAGCCACTGCTTTTCCCAGTTTATCAGATCCTTTGCAGAATAGATGGACTTGGTTAACTCTCAGGTCAGACCTTCCCCAAGAGCTGAACAGAGATAAATAATGGTGAATGCCAGTTGAAAAGGGTGGGCACCTTTTCCAGGAATAAAAAAATAAACAAAGACCAGGAAATACTGGAAATAAAGTTCAGCTCATTTGCAATGGCGAGACAGAGATACCCTTAATGGTACTGTGGTTTCGAGAACACTACTGAATAAAGCCAGCAGATGTGCTGGAAAAAGATCATGTCTTTTGCTGGAAAACCAGCCCAATTGCCAGGAGATGTTGGGAGACATATTTAGGGAAAGCCAACAATTAGCCTCCAAGTGTTGATTCAGCAACATAAGCCTGCATTATTCCTTCTTATCTACTTTTCCTTGGATTTTTTGCCCATCCTTTCTCCAGTCAGCTCAGTTCTATCTCCTCGCCTTTTTAGGAGAAGTCTAGGAGTGAGACTTGTAAGTGGACATGAAAAATGTGCATCCTTTGAAGTTTCCATTCAATCAGAAAGGAATGAGCACTTGCCCTTTGGAAATCAAATCCTCTTAGGATATATTATGTTGGACTTCTAAAATAAAGGCATCCAGATTTACCGGACAATTGCAGAAAGGTCACCAATTTTCTGTGCACTTGATAGGATGAAGGTAACATTTTACTCATTCATGTCCTACTTACTCGTACAGCATGCTGAAAATATTCACTCTCTTTGATTAGTCACTTACACATTCTTCAAGCCCCTCTCAGATGCCAAAACCAAAATAATAGGATATGTAAGGAGGACAGAAGAGACTCACCTGGTGTTCAGTTAGCCATGATATGTTTCACAAAAGCTGGAAACAAGAGAAAGAGAAGAGTAATTTATCAATTCCCTTTCATTGAATTCAGAAACATCCTGGGTATCTCAGCTTGGTTGTTATTTAAATTCACTCTTCTTGCTTCTTCTGATGCAATGAAGACCACACCACTTTTTAAATAAGATACCAGACACCAAGTGCTAAATGCTTTGTAAGTCCTTAAGATAGCATATATACAGGGAAGTGTAGCCAGCAGTCTAGGTAGCCAGCGGAAATGAACACACACATCGGTCAATCCATAGCTTGCTTAATCCCTTACCCCTGGCTGCCATATGGAACTGGCTTTCCAAAGTATACAGCCATGAGAAACTCTGGGTCCTCATCTTGCAAGGCTTTCAAGATTTCAGCACGTTTGTACTAAGTCAGGGGGCACTGAAGGTGCCTTTGGAGTGAACCTCCAGAATCCACAGCAGGTCACCAAGTCAGGTATTGTGACTATATCTCTCCAGTGAACTCAGGTTTACAAACAAACAAGGTATTTTGAAGTCAAATTAAATTTTTGTTCAAAAAGTTTTGGGTTCCATTTTTCTTCATTTAAAAAAGCATTCATTATATATAATATTGAAATTCAATAGGAAAAGGAAAAATACATTTTGCAGTAAGGAAATATTTTTTCCTTCCCAATAATCCCCCATGCTATGAATTTCCCTGAATTCATAAGGCATAAGTTCATGAGTCATTTGGGTAGGCTAAATCTACAGATTTCTACCAATAAAATACTCATAAGAACTGTTTCCCTGAGCTCAAATCACTGACATAGCATTTGTAAGTAGGAGACCACCAACCCAAATATTCATAAAAGGCTCAGTGAATATGACAGACCAGCTAAATCACCAAGATGATACAATCATCGGTCCCCAGTGAACCTTAAGAAGGGCTCAGTGGTGTACGATAACATGTGTTCATTATCCCTGTTAGAATATTGTGGTTTTATTGAACAGCCTGAAGCATGCAGGCTTGCAAGATGCAGGAGAGAACCATGGTCCACTTACTCATGACCAAATCCTTTTATTCTGGCTTTCTACAATAACAATTAAATAAAATGGAAAGTCTTTGGAAGGTCTTGCAGGATTCTTAGGACAGCAAAGATGATGTTAAGGATAACAATTTTTATTGAGGTTTTTAATTAAAACATAGTGATTTTCTGTAAAGAAGTCTCCAAAAGGATGTGTATCTCTTTCTCAAAGGACAAGGAACTGTGGGAGCAGGTAGAAAAAATAATGCAATTTTTTTTTTAAAAAGGCAAACAAAATAAGAATATACAGCCTCACCTCCTGAAAGGGCCACGGCCATTCAACTATGGAAAATACAAGTAAGCTTCAACAGACAGGGTATACCAGATGAATTATAGAATCTGAATTGGTCTAAAATTTGGAAAAGCACACATCCAGATCTTTGGGAGTCAGATCTTCCACAGGTTTGAACTTTCTCAGGATAATTGCAACAAAGCCTTCAAACACATAACCACTGCTCAGACCGGAGTGGTCATACCTACCTTCATAGTTGATACAGCCATTGGCATCTTCCTGACCAGCCATTAGCTTATCAACTTCCTCTTCAGTCAACCTCTCACCTGGGTGGAAAGCAAAATGCCTGTTTAGTGCCTGAACCCTTTTTTAAAGAATGTACAAAGCACAGTTCAGAGAATCCAAGAATAAAAAAGAAAGTGAGAGAGAAGAGGGAGAGAATTTCTCTTCAGCTTAATTTGTGGTGCTGACTGCTAGGAAAGCTACTTTTGAACTTGCAAACTGAGAAAATTTGATCCGAAAACCAGAAAGACAGAATAAATATGGAAACCCACATGATATTATGTTCACATACTCATTCTTCTAAGAATAAGCTTTCTCTAAGTGCCAAAACTTGAAGGCTTTAGTCACTTTTTAACCAAGTGCTCACTAAGTAAATTCATAGTAGAATCACCATCTAGTTTGTCTCTGAGTCTGAGGTTCAGGAAGATTCCAAAATCAAACTTAGGATCTCTGATTTGGATCAGTGATCCATTCCATTTAATTTAATTATCTAATTAAAATTAGGGACCTATTAACCTGTAAAGCTTCATTCTGGTTAAGCAGATATCAACCCAATCCATCTCCTTATTCTGATATTAGGCACTGATTTTAGGATGAGATCAAATGAGTTGCAGAAATGTAAGGGAGAAATCTGAGGGGGATTTCATAGAATCATGGAATCATTTAGGTTGGAAAAGACCTTTCAGATCATCGAATCCAACCATTAACCCAGCACTGCCAAGTCCACCACTAAACCATGTCCCTAAGCACCACATCTACCAGTCTTTGAAATACCTCCAACGTTGGTGACTCAACCACTTCCCTAAGCAGCCTGTTCCAATGCTTGACAACCCTTTCAGTGAAGAAGTTTTTCCTAATATCTAATCTAAACCTCCCCTGGCTCAACTTGAGGCTGTTTCCTCTTGTCCTATCACTTGTTACTTGGGAGATGAGACCGACCCCCACCTCGCTACAACCTCCTTTCAGGCAGTTGCAGAGAGCAATAAGGTCTCTCCTCAGCCTCCTTTTCTCCAGGCTAAACAACCCCAGTTCCCTCAGCACTCCTCATAAGCCTTGTTCTCTAGACCCTTCACCAGCTTTGTTGCCCTTTTCTGGCCACGCTCCTCAATGTCCTTCTTGGAGTGAGGGGCCCAAAACTGAACACAGGATTCGAGGTGTGGCTTCACCAGTGCTGAGTACAAGGGCACTATCACCTCCCTGGTCCTGCTGGCCACACTATTTCTGATATAAACCAGGATGCTATCGGCCTTCTTGGCCACCTGAAATCATAGAAATGAAAATAAAATAAAGTGCATTGAGTGTGCCCTGCTACTCATGTTTTTCCACTTTTCCATCACTGAGTTCTGTACACAGGAACAAGTCCTCAGCTGATGTGAACCTGTGAAAATTCAAACGATTTTTTGAAAATTAAACAGAAAAGCATGCTAATTTACAGAATACTTGGCTGTGCCGAGGATTTTACCAGTATTTAGATATGCCACTATTAACAGAACTGTTAATTCTTAAGATTGAAATATTTCTTTTCAGTACTTGAAAGTCAGATGTTGCCACATTTTTCTGGGTTACTGGAAATAGAAGGGTAAGTGCAAAAGTATTTCTTGTAGGACTGTGAAACTCACAAAAATGCACAGAGTGGTTTCGTTGTCCCAGGTAAGGTTAGACCGGGCAACAATCCTGACCCTGTGAGGTTTTTTTTGTCATCACTGAATTTGTTCCCCAAACTGATGTGATAGCATCAGTGATAAAAAGGAAAATAGCATTGCTTTATTTTCTTATTCCCTGTGTCATTAATAGACATGGATGTGTCATTGAATGAAAATCCCTGGGCATAAAATGTTTGGCTTTTTGAATTGATATCCCAGGTCAAAACCCACCATTGGAATCCTTCAGTCTAAATCAAATCTCTTTTGTACAGGCTCATCCTTCTTTAAAATAGTAGACAAACACTAGTAGAAAAGGCTGATCTTGAGAAATGCTTATTGGATTCAGATGACAACATGTCAGTGCCTTCTAATCCAAACTGGAAACCTGTCATTAAGTTACAGCCAAATTTTCTGTCCTGCACTCATTCCGTTGTCGTCACTCTCTGTGAAAAACTGAGCTTCTGCAGTTAAAATTTGAGAGGACGGAGAAATATTGATCCCTACTTTAAAAACAGGAGTTTTCTATTTCAGAGACACTTCTGTTAAGTGGATGACTGATAAAGAAGTGCTTAATCTTAAAACTTTTCTGAAGGTGCAGAAAAATGGAGACAAATATTGAAGGAATAGATGGGGTTTCCAAAGTTTAGATAGTTTTATGATGACAGAAATATAATATTTATTGGAGAAATAAAACACCAGAACAAAGAAGGAAGGAAGGAAGGAAGGAAGGAAGGAAGGAAGGAAGGAAGGAAGGAAGGAAGGAAGGAAGGAAGGAAGGAAGGAAGGAAGGAAGGAAGGAAGGAAGGAAGGAAGGAAGGGAGGAAGGGAGGAAGGGAGGAAGGAAGGAAGGAAGGGAGGAAGGGAGGAAGGGAGGGAGGAAGGAGGAAAGACAAATACTTGAGCTGTAGGTCAGTGATTTTTAGCTTCATTATTAAAGAACATTTTTGGTCTTTATAACTGAGGGTAATGTGATGGCTGAAGTCTTGCTCAGTCATTTTCTCCATAAAGGTTACCCAGAATGATACAAGCTGTAAGGGAAAGACCTCAGTGATGAAACCGCATGAGGAAAGGTTCAGCTTACCCAGGGTAGCCAAAACGTGGCGGAGTTCAGCCCCCATCACTGTTCCATTCCCCTCCTTGTCGAACACACGCAGACCCTCCACGAAGTCCTCGTAGGTGCCTGTGTCTTTCGTCTTAGCAATATGCTGGAGCATGGGCAGGAAGGTCTCAAAGTCGATCATCTTGGAGTTCATGTCTACAAAGACACAGATAGAAATGAAAGTTTTGGTGGGTTCTGGGAGAGTTGAGGACTAATCATGGGGCATCCACCATGGGCAGGTGGTGAGGGTAGAAGAACTGTGGCAATAAATGCCAGTTAAAGGGGAGAAAAGAGCATGGAAATATCATCAGTACAGATGGAAGAATGGAAAGGGGGGGACAGAGGTCTGGCAGAGAGAGAAATATGAGGTTTTAATAGACAGATAGATAGATAGATCCTAGTATCTGACCTATGCAAACATCAAGGAAAGAAAATACTGTGAGACTCCCAAGACTGTTGCATGAAACATAAAAGTACTAAACTAAGCAGAAGACAGTAAGAGAAGCTCATTGCCAAAACAAAATCAGCTTTGCTTTGCAGCCCTATAACACAGAGATGCTTAAAACCACAGTGGGAGAAGAGCTTCAGAACAAATAGACAGGAGCAGGGCTGTGTATGCCATTTTCCTGATTCTTTGCCTTTCAAAAGCATCAGAGGGCATTTTGTTCCCATATGACTCCTTGTCCCACCTGGCACGGTCTCATTGCCATATCCTGACATACCACAGTTGTTGAATGATGGCCTAATTGTCAGTTCCACCTCAGTGGAAGGAAAGGACAGAGAAGTAATCTGGAAAATGCCTGAATGTAGATATGGTCTGGGAGAGATTTCCTTTGTTCTGAAGAGATATCCAGTGTATGGTGAACGTTGAAGGGAGATATTACTGCAATCATTACAGACCCTCTAATATATGCTTTTGTAGAACAAACTATGTCCTCACATTCAGTCTATCTCTTTGTTTCTTTGGAAGTCTTCAAAATGTCTGCATTTTTAGTAAACACAAGTGAATGCCTGTCATCAAAGCAATTTTAAAAAGCAAAAACTTGTCATTGTAGAACACATTGATGCACAGGGCCATTAAATTAATTCATTCTCCTATATTTGAGACAATTATATTGACTGCAAGATTTTTTTTTTTTCCTCATTTACTTTTCTGCTATCGATTTGCAGAGGCTGTTCCATATCCCTTGTTATTTCATAATTAATCTTTCCATCAGAAAATGGAGACCTCAACTGCTTCACAAATAATTCTTGGAGCGATCTTTTTCAAAACAAACACAGAGGAGGACACCAACCTTCTGGTTTGGGTCTGCCAAGCACTTTCATGACCTCAGCCTGGGTTGGATTCTGCCCCAAAGCTCTCAAGACATCTCCGCATTGTGCGTATGTGATTTTCATCTCAGATTTAGGAGTCCGGTCAAAGAGTGAGAACGCTTCCTTAAATTCTGGAAGACAAAAATATAAAAAGAAATGCATTCCACACTCCCTTAGATAGAGTCAAAGCAAGCCTAGACCTTCCCCCTAAGTAACTCTGCCTGGCCCTTTTATTTTGCAGTTTGGGAACAAGTTTGATGAGCCTTGTTGTTGCTGTTATCTGCAATGTTTTTGTTCCTCCTCCCCTGCATTTTCCGGTTCAATCAGGGAATGGAATTGGAGAGGTCAAATGCACTTCTCATGGTATTTCCGTCTCAGCTAACATCGGGAAGTACAAACAAACTTATAGAAATGGTTGGTCTTAAGAGCTTTCCAGCTCATCAGGAGCACTCAGGATGGCACAGAATTCAATAGCAGTTCTGCTCATTAGCTAACTGGATATTGTATCCAGCATTATATGCTTAGAGAGCACTGACAGAGCCACTGAGATAAAGGAGAACCTCTATTAGCAGGTAACAAGATATGCCATGTCAGCCTACTGGAATAATCACATAACATGCAGCCTATTGGTGGGGGAAGGTGAAGGTATATGGAAAAACCTTATAACTGATCTATTGCTGTATTTAACAGTGTCAAGGAGTAGGTCTAGAAGAATCCTCTGATTTTTCTTTTTTCTAGCACCCAGTCCAATTCCATCTGAAGAAGTCAGGTTTGGGATGCCATCAGCTACCAATGCCAGGCCAGAACTCATATGTGGAAATGCAATCATTCCCTCCAGTGGTTTCATATCTGCCTGCTTTCCCCTGTGTGCCCAAGCAGAGCCCTTCCCCTTGCAAGACAGCCAGCTCCTCTCCACTATATCCTCGTGAACATATCCTCATGTCCTCTCTTTACTTCTCGCCGAAGAGGGAGTCCCTTAGAGCAGCAATACCTTGACATGAGCATTCCCATGGGATAGGGTCCCTGTTCTACCATTAATTAATGGGGTCAGTGCAGGATCCCAGGGAAGACTTGCCCAGACACACTGGTTACTCAGGTTTGCCTTTCTCTGTTGGAGTTGCAGACACATTGCAGAGACAGAGGAGCGTCTCAGGGCACAGGCAACAGTAATAGGCTGTTATCGTTTAATGAACACCCTTCATAGTACACAGTCTACAAGTGATCACAAATATCCCTTTGGCTTTAAAGCTGTGAATCCCTGAATCTGCCCCTTGCCCTGCTGTTACTCTTCTGTATATGTTTCCCTCCTAATATCTAAACTCTCTTTTAAGGCTCTCTTTTTTTGCCTAGATCCTGACTCATTCAACCATTCAGCCATGCACTCTGCATGCCAGATTTTCTCCATCTTTCCCTTCTCAATTCCTTCTCCTCCTCATTATTCCCCCTCTCTCTTTTTTCTTTCTTCTCCTTTGCTTATTTCCCTCTCTCCTTCCTTCTTTCAGTGTTGCTGGATTTACTTCTCCTCCTTTCTCCCTCCCTTTCCATTTTTATCATTCCATTCATATTTCTTATTCATTTCCTTCTTCATCCAACACTTTCAAACAATGATGCATTTTCTCATTTTGGACTAATTAATGCTCCCTTTGTTTTCTTGTTTGCATTCTCCTTTTTGCTTTCTCTTTCTTTCTCTCCCTGCCTCTCTCTCCTGGATCTTTGCCTCCTCTGTCACTGGCTGGAGCCCAGGTCCCATTGGCAGCCCTCACTCCAGCAGAGGGCAATAGTGGATTTTCACGGGCTCCTTGCTGACAGTGGAAGGGGGCCAGAGACCCACTCCCAGCTCTGTCCTTTCCTTGGGGCCTCAGCAGCTGAGGTGGATGAGAAATGCACCTACCTCCCTGAGCCACTCATCTGCCTGCTGCTTACCTGCTCCCTGAGACCAATTGCCTGAGCACCCTTCACACCACCTCCTAAAGGTTCAAAGGTTCACAATTCATTATAGCTACCGATAGCTCACATTTCTCTCTTTTTTTTTTTTTTAATTTTTTTTTTTATTTAAAATCAGATGTAACCGCCTCTCACCAAAGCATTGGCCTGTGGGTTTGGAAACCCCTTTTTGTCAATATAC
Source organism: Nipponia nippon (assembly GCF_047370975.1). NCBI lineage: Eukaryota > Metazoa > Chordata > Aves > Pelecaniformes > Threskiornithidae > Nipponia > Nipponia nippon. The sequence continues at coordinate 165,833,116 of NW_028262290.1, forward strand.
AGAAGCAGCTTTTTTTTTCTTTTTCATTTGCATTTACATTTGCTGGCTTAATGCAAGTTTCCATCAAAGCAATGAAACCAGCATGGCTATGGTCTCCTTTGTCCTCCTGCTAGCCATTAAACCACTGGCAGGAGCAGTGTATATTTTCATATGCTTAATTGCTACCTATCTTCTCATCTTGAATAGCTCATATTCTTCTCTTTTCAGCAATTTACGGGGCTGAGGAGACCAGAAATCCAGTTTCATAAATACACATTGCCACAACCAATGAATTTCACTCGCAGTTGAGGCAGGAGGGCATGTAAAGATGGGTGTGTTACACATGGCTTCACCCACAGACCTTTCTTCTCCTTCTGAGAGTAACATTTCAGGGGCTAACATAATAATGAGTCCTTGCAGGGAAGCAAGTCTGGTGCAAAAAAGTCGTCTTCTTAGCTAGAAGAGGTTCAGAGTATCCTAGAAGACTGGGCTGGGAAAGACCTTGAGATGTTGCATTGTCTGTTTCTCCTCCACCACCTCAATTCAAATCAGCTGCCAGAAAACCAGTTGGGTCAATCGTGATAGACTGACAGCCAGTAATATCTAACACATAGGATGGACTTCCTATCGATCTAGTTTCAGCTGACAAATGGGGAAGCATCTAGTCTCACTGAGACACCTAGGTCCTCATCTGGTCAACAGAGAGAGAGAAAGAGAGGTGATAATTACACATTAGAGGTCTATTTTTTAAAAAACACATATAAAAGTATGACAGGTGACCTTGACCTCCTGATGACTTCCTGAAAGAGGAAATTTGACAAAATTAGCAGTGCAGTGTGGAGCTGAAAATGAATCCAGAACAAAACAAGTGCAACTGAAACCCAGAAGAAAGGAAGAGCTGGCAATCTTGGAAGCTTGAGAGTGTGAGGAGAGAACGGGAAAAAAACACAAATCAAAAAGACATATTAATCTAGAGCTTCTGTGAGTCCCAACTCTCAAGTCATGCCAACAGTCAGTATAGCAGCTATAAATCATGGCAAGTGGTGCTTGCTTTCTAATCTGTGCTTTTAACACAAAATAAAACAGTTTCAAGCACTGGAATACTGATTGTCCACTTTCTTAAGCTGGTGGCACACTTCTTGGCAAAGTTTTGACATGTGCAAACTAGTACAGAGGACAGAAAATGCCAGGGACAATCCAGGGCCAACTGTGGACCATGCTGTAGATATAACTCTACATCTGAAGCATCTAAGCTCTACCTAGGAGTAAATATCTATCTAGCAACTATCAATCTGTCTGCCTACTCATCTATGAACCTAAGAACCTTCAGGTGAGATGAAGGAGAGGAGAGCAAAAAAAAAGAACCAGAAGAGGCCAGGAGGAAAGAAATTGAGGAGCTGACAGACGAGCAGTGGTCAGTCCCCAGGTGATGTTCAGGCCATTAGGCACTCCTTCCAGCAACTCATGGCAGAACCTATGAACCAACTGTGGGATTAACCTTGAGTGAGTTTAGTGTTTCTCCCCAGTGCTAGCACACAGTATAACTGTTGTGCTGTTGTAGCTGATGTGGAGGTCTCATAGCCTTTCTCACACAGATGATGTTATCTCCTTCCTGCCCCATGGCTTTCCCTTTGATATTTCAAGGATATCCTGTTTCACAAGGCTTGGATTCCCAGCTTTTCTCTGTGTATGCAGTGAGTACAGCTAGACGAGAAGGCAGCTGTAAGAAGAAAAGAATAAAAGAAAGAAGATGCAACTTTCTGTTTCTAAAGATGGTCTACATCTGCTCTAGACCTGCTACCTTTTATGGTAGCCCTAGGGTTGCTCCAAATTTGTCAATTCCTAGCCATTCCAATGGGCTGATGACCAGATAACCACCCCAATTTTTTCTGAATAAGTCATTTCTTTTCCCATTCTCTGATATAGTCTCTAGAGCTAGTTCTCCACAGGGAGAGAGAAAACAAGGCATAGAAGCTAGGTGGGTCCTATCCAATTCTGAAAACATTAGCTGATGAGAGATCCAGCTATTGTGTGCTTCTGGAATAGTTCAAAGGTTTGTGGCTCAGAATTGTGCCTCTCCTATGGTTCTCCCGTGACTTTGGAAGTCGAAAAGGGGCAGGTTTCCAGAAATTCACAGTTGCCTCCAATCATGAGTTACTTTTGACCTGTTGTTAGAAAATATAAACTAAAGCCATTAAGAGGGGCTTGAAAATCCCAAGGTAATGTTGGAAGTCTGTGGCAAAGCCTCAGTCTCTAAGATATTGTGGTATTTGCTTCCAGTTCAGAAAATCCTTCCTTCTGTATCTCTCCTCTCTGAATCAGCCTGACTGGATAGCCTGTGGTGGGTTTGGTTTTTTTTCATCTATTCTAAATAACCCATTTTCCGATACCATCTTTCACAGGCTCTACCCAGTTCTGTTTAAAGACCAAAGCAATATTCTGCCAGATGTTTGACTCCATCTATCAATTATCCTTTAAGTAAAAACCAGGCTGGTAGTTGAGGAAAAAGGGGACAGCTGCAGTGGTAGCGTTCCCAGGACTTCATGCATGAGGTTTTAGTATCAGTTTCTTGGGCTGGGACAAAGGTTTCAGAAATGAATGCTGATGTTTTGCTCTGAAAGAAAAAAAATGCCATCGCTGTCATTATCTGCTGGTTTCTGGAGAGCTGTCATAAAACTGTAACACATTAAATTCTGAATGAATGCAGGGGAAAGTTTTCAAAAGCAGAGTTGGGAGAATTTCTCTTGAAAGGACTGATATTTTGTTAGTGGGTTTTCTTAAAGAAAGAGCATCTCGGACTGAGGTTTTTGGGGGGTGTGGGCTTTTTTTCTTTTTTGGTTTTGCCTCATTGGCAGTGCAGCTGATGTTTTCTGTAATGAAACAAATATCTACTCTTCATTGTGCGTGACTTTCCAGCTTTTCTCTTGACCAACTCAACATAGGATTTGGAAGAGGGACGGAGCAGGAGCAAAGCCATGAATTAAAGCACAGCCTTCTCAAGATAGCTCCAATACCACACCCATGTTCACCCCAGCACTTCCCAGAGCCTCCCAGTGACAGTATTTACTGTGCACAGAAGAGAAACACATCTTCCTCACCTTCAATCTGGTCAGGGGTGAATTCAACCTGAAAGAGACAAAGAATAACAGCCAGATAAAAACAGAAAACTGATGTAAGTAAGAAGAGCACTGGTTTAGTCTCTGTCTCATAGTTCTGGGTGTTTGTGAGGTCCATGAAAGAAACTCACTCATAACTCCAAGAAAATAATTTTATAGAGCCTGTAGATTCTTGTTCTTTCCTCCTCCACCTTCCCTATTCACCAGCCCCACCTTTAAGACCTCTGCCCTCACCACGAGGCTGTAGATGCCCTTTGTCCATTCTTCTGCTGCTCCTGTGTTCCCGCTGTAGTGTCCTTCCTCTATCCTAAATGACTCCCCACTGCTGATGCCCTCTCCAGAGATGATTATGGTAGCACCATGGCAAATCCTAGGCTACTTCACTGAAAGGGTTTTATCTGTAGACAAATAGGGATCTACTATCCATAGTCTTTTCCAGCAGAAGAACTAGGGGGTATCAAGTGAAGCTGGCATGAATCAGGCTCAAAGGAAAGTGAAGGAAGAGGTTCTTTGCTCTTAGAGCTGAAATGTGGAAAGCTGGTCATGGGATACTGTGGGTGTTCACAGTCTACATGTGTGTAAAGGGTCACGGGACCATTTCCTGGAAAAGAAATCCATTTCTCTACAGTACAAAATGTACCAAAATACTTAGCTTAGGAAGTCTCTGCTTAAGGTTTAGGAGAGTGTTTCGGAGAAGTTTTGCCTGGTTCTTGTACCTTTTCCTAAAGCATCCTCTAATAACCACTGATGTACTATATTGGACAACTCTCTGGACCTTGCTCTGACACTATCTGTCTCTTGTTTTCTCATCACTTCATATTTCCTCTTGTTTCCTAAGTTTTAGGGTTGTCCCACTCCCTATTTTTATGTGGCACTGCTGTCTAGCAGCTCTGAACTCCAAAAATGCTACAAGATGCCAACAGGCTACTGCTGAGCTCAAATGCAAAAGAAGGAAACACAATGTCAGAATGTGAGGTCCAAGCTTCTGAATGAGCAGGCACAGGTCAACAATGTGAATTTATACCTGCCTCTCATGGAAAACCAACAGGGTGGAGGTCTCTGGCGATGGGGACATTCCTGCAGTGCAGGAAGACTGGCAGATTGCCCTTATGGTGAATACATAAACAAAGAGAAACCATATTTTGGTATGCATAAACATGTAAATGCATACAGGCAAAACATACGCTTGGGACAGGCCTAACAGTACATGAATGCACACCCTTGGAAGCATTCCTCTGTGAACATATATGACCCTTCCCTCTCCCCAACACACGCACAACCCCATGCATTTTGGGTCAGGTTTTCCTTATGAAGCTGACCGCCTCTTATTGTTTAGTACCATATTTTGTTCCTTGGTAGCAAAACAGCCAATCAGAACAAAGACATAGTGAGAACCACCACTCCCTGTTTCCTTGTTTCAAGGTGAAATGCAATGTGACACATCCCTTCATCATCTACTTGGGATTTTTGTAAAGGGTGGAGCTGTTGTAACTCCCCAGCTCTTCAGCCAGGACGGCTGTGACATGGCAGAGCATGAGAACACCGACCTCTTTATTCCACCCAGGCCACAGTGGACAGCTCCCAGATGCTTTTCTGTCTCCAGATACTCTGAGCAACACAAGGAGCTCTAGCACTGACAGGACACAATGAGGGTCTAAAGAGCAGATACAGACAGCCCAAAACTCATATTTCCTACCAGTGTCCTGCCTATCTCTCCCTATCAGAGTGTTTCTGAGCATCTTCTGGCTCAGGAGAAGGAAGAACCAGAAAACATCTGGTGGACTTGGAAGGCAGGACTTGACACTAATCCTGCAATTGTTGAAAGTCAGACCACTATTTTTGTGTCTGCCCCATTCAGTCCTTATCTGAACTAGCTCATTCAGGGGATTACCACTTTGTTTGCAATTCTCAATCATGATTTACCTTGAATGAAATCCAATTAATGAAATAGTTACGTAAATGGCAGCCAGGAGGCTGTCTGGAAGGAAGCATTTAAAGAATGCAATAAAGGAACCCCCAGAAGAACAGCAATGCTCTTCCCTTTCGTAACGCATGGAGGGGTCCAAACACATCTTTGACATGTAGATTATAAACATCTAGATTGGGTCCTATCCCAAATCCATTTACCTTAGTTTAATTAGAAATAAACACCCATCAGGGAACACTTTCATACAGATGCATTGTCAGCAGCAGCCTTATGCCCAGTGTGTCTAATTATATCAAGCTTTGAGAATTTGACTGAATCTAGTTGCATATTGAGTTTATTCAGGCATCAATAGCCAGTGTGGGTGAAATAAGGTCAGAGCTGCTGGCAACTCATATTTAAATCACTATGATGGATTGCTCTTGGGGAAGAATTCATCTTAGTCACACTTAGATGTAGATATCGAGATGTGTCAGTGACCCCACATTTGCTTTATGGCAGTAGAAGAGAAAGGACATTTCTAGGGTGTGATTTGACTTGTTTTAGTTCGTCTTCTTTGGGAGAAGATGAGTTATGCTCTCCTTTTCACTGAGTGGATCAATCAATTCTACAATGACAATAAAAAGAGTGTAAGTGAGTAGCACAGATGTCCTTTTCTGATTTGATGAGTCCCACCCAGAAAGCGCAAGCTAGCCCTTTGGCAGAGTGCAGATCAGGAGAAACTGTGCCAGAGCAAAAAAGGATGAGTGCAAATTCCCACGGCTGGATCAAAGGGAAGGTTTGAGCTGAAGGGCTGAGTGTACCTCACCTCTAATCATGGCCCCTGTAAAAACACCACCCAGAGCTGGAGGACCATGCATGACAGCTGGCAAGGTGGTGGCAGATGGTTTGACCAGACCTACCACCCAGGCACAGCTTCCTCTCAGGAAAGCTGCAGAGATGCGTGGGTGGCAGCGGCTGCTATTTTCTCCCCTCTCAGCACATACCACCATGGAGTTGTAGGGAAAGGTGAGTCATCATTTACCCAGCCACAAGGTATCATTGCAGATGGATGGAAGGAACTCTGAGCTATGTTTAGACTGAAGATGGCTGGGGTTTTGTTTTCCCTCCCCTCTCACTCAGAACGGTGTGGAGCACACAAAACCAAAGCCACCTCTGTGTACCAAGAGCAAGGGTGGAGCTGTCCATGAGGATTGCCCCAGAGACCCCAGGCAGGAGGGATCCAGAGGACAGGCTGTAAAAATGGGGTCAGGCTAAGCTAAGCAATGGGCAAATGAGTCCCAATGCATTGCAGCCACAAACAGTGACCCATATCCATGCTTTGAGGCAGCTCTGCGTCTGCTGCTCTAATGCAACGGGCATCCAAGGGAGTGAAAGCCCCCAGTGGTATCTCTGCTGCCCAGACCCCAGGTGCTTACACGGCTGCACACCAGCATCACCCCACAGTTCACTGAGCTCAGTCAGCAGAGCAGCCCCCATGGCCCAGAGCTGGAGGCTGCAAAACCTATTCGCAGGTTTACTATGAATTTGCTTTCCCAGATATGGCTTTACATTCTCCAGTTCCTTGGAAGTAGACTACGATGATTTCCCTTGGGGTTTTGTTTGTTAGTTTGTTTGTTTGCTTGTTTTAAATATACTGGCACTTCAGAAGAACTGAGTTTCCCCTGGCATTTTTTTTGTTGGCAACTGAGGTTTTAAAGCAAGGACGTTCCTCTGAGTGCCAAGCATCCACAGCACCAAAGCTCACAGTGGTGGTATTTGGTACAAAGCCACATGAGAGACAGAGTTGCTGACTGCTAATCTCTTTCCACTTGTCTCCTGCCCTGATGTGTGGACTGTGCTGCATGTCCTTAAAGACACCAGATGTCCGAACTAAAATCTTTCCATAACAAATGGCAAGTGTTACACCAGCTTTCCTACTGTTTTAGCAATCTTAGCTTTAGGGTATCATCACCTGGTCACCAGTGGCATCAGCTGTAGCCCTAATGCTACTGTCCTCTTTGCCCAAACAACGGCATTAAGCTGGTTTTGTCCCAGAGCCACCAGGAGGGATGCACGCACCCCTTGGTGCTGTTAACGTCATTCACAGCTTCATATCTCAGGGAATTTTTTTATAAACCCATAGTATCTCAATCAGGCACATAACTATGTGCATGATAAGTCAGACAAAGCTAAGTCTGAAATAAGTCCTATTAATAAAACTGTTGCTAATGAGCAGTCAAGAGGTTATGTGGGGGGAAGCATTCAGACAACGCAAGCAAGAACTCCCTCCAGAGAAGAAACGATATTCTTCTTGTTTCATAGTACACTGAGGAATCCTGATCCAAACAGCAAGGTTTTCACTTAGCCATGTCTGGGCTAGTTTTGGAGAAGGAGAAGGGAATTTTTTTTATTGTGCTCTTAGGAGATCAATTTAGGAGGCAGAAATGCAGCAGATGGAAAGAGGCCCAAAAGGCCATCAAGATCAGTATCATTGTGTTGAGGTTACGTTTGTTTTTCACAAGCATGTGGGTTTTTTCCACTAAGATCTTTTTAAACCTATTAATACACATCATCCCCACCATCAATACACATCATCCCCTCTCCCATCACTTTCTGCACAGAGCAATTATGATGTACATAAACTCTTCCACTGCCAATGGGCAAACCTTGACACATGGTCAAGTCTCATACAACTCCATCCCTTAGCGTTGTTTGATAGTCACTCCTGATCTCTCATCTCCTCTGCCTTCTGAAACTCTTTTGGTACATCTACATTTAGGTCCCAGGGTTGCCCTAAGGACTTTCTTCATTATTTCTACTTAGCTTATGGTCTGATGGGAGGGAAGGAATTGTACAACACCCAGACACTTGACTAGTATATGAGCTGTGGCACATGACAATACAAGATGCTCCGCCTGGTCTCCATGAGGAACAGCGAAAATATAATAAACATTTTGCGGAATAGAAAACCAACCATAAAACTCTTTTGATTCACCTGGTCCCTCAAGAAGTGGATGCAAAAGCCTTGTGTGCAGGAGCGGTGTCTGGTTTGGGGTTAGGAAGCGACAGAGCTGGAGAGGAGGAGAGCTCAGGTAGGTGCATATCACTAAAGGTTATGGGGTGGTGAAGGGCTGTGGAGAGACATGAGATCAGTTGTGCAGCCAGACTAAGAAACAGGTTTGGGGAACCCATAAGGTTTCTACCCCATGGAAAGAAATACAACACAATCCTGAACCCCAATACCGCAGACTAAATCTGCTCAGACATACTATTGTGCTCTGAATCCCCGCTGAGTGAGGAACCACAGCTTGATACGCCTACAGGGCACAGGTTCAGTTTTGCACTTTGCAGGAAGCTTGTCCAAACATGTGACAACTCAAAGCAGCCTCACCTTTGGCACTCATGTTCTGTGTCCTCAGCCTGAGCTAGAGTGCTGGGTGGCAGTCTCCTGGCAGGGTTTCATCCCTTTGCTTCTTGCTTTCTTGTAAATACCTTCTGGGATTGAAGGAGCAGGGCACTTTTCAATCACTGTGCTTTTCCAACTCTGGTAGTAGCCTATAAATTGATAGCTCCCTTTCTTGGATGGGGAATGTGTTGCCACAACTTTCTGGAGTGCAAAGGGAAATTCCAGAGCCTCAACAGGAGAATGACACAGCCGCTTTGGAGAACTGAGACAGCTTCTGGCACCGGCCGACACCAGAAATATAAAACACTTTGTAGACTGACTGTTCTCCCTGTAGCAACATGGTTTTGGATTCTCCAACCATTTATTGACGACTGGCTTCCCGCCTTCTCTGCAATCCCCCCCTTCACCAGTCTCACCAGCAGATGTTTGTTCAGATGTTCGCAACCATGGAAGAAATTATAAAACCTAAAAATTACCCTCTGTTAAATCCTGGAGGGGAGTCCGGGGTGTAGGAGAGGCCAGACGTTGCCTGTGCTGTCTGCTGGAAGTAGACTATAACTCACAGCTTGGGTCTCTAATGGAGAAGAGCCCCAAGGATGCAACTTGTGAACCACATTGCAACACTTCCTAGCAGCTTCAGGGCCTCCAGCCTCCTGGTAAGTAGGTGTTAAGAAGGAAAAAGGTCCATCTCTCAATCCACATGCATGGGGACAGGTGGACTCTGCCATTCCACACATAATTATGGGACAGCATGGCACTTGTGCCCCTTGCAATGTGATCATCTTAAGATGGAAGGTCTCAAACAGGACAGGGAAATTAGTCACCAGATAATACATTTGGTGGATATGATATGTTGGAAAGTGCCGAGAAAAAGTGAAACACTTCTGTATTTAATTTGGTAAACAGCTTAAGTAAGAAAAAAAAATGAGACATTATTATTATTATTATTACACTTATTATTTTGACATAAAAGCCTTTCCCTTTCTCTTTCATTTCCAAAATCAAATGTTTTGTCTTGTAAATACTGGCAGCTTTTTCTTTTCTTTTTTTTTAAATTTTATTTTAAATTCAAACATTTTTGTATCAAAATGCCATATTTCATGTAAAATTGCCTTAAAAAGTCCCACCCCCACACACATTAGATCACTCCAAACCCTACCAAAACAATTCTTTTTGGGCTGAACAAATCCGTTCTGAGTTGCCAAAAAAGAATTTTTGTGGGTTTTTTGTGTGTTGCTGAAACCTCCTCCTGAAAATTCAAGCTGGTTTCTTCTAATATTTTAATTCCCCCACCAAGCCTAAAAACAACCACCCTTTGCTGAACTAATTTTGCTCTCAGATGACAGATTTGTGTAACTCCTCGAGGTTGCTGATTGATGTGCCAGTCATGCTAGTAGTGAATGAGACCATATGGGGCATTTAGTTGGCCTAGGTGAAATGAGTTTCAGGTCTCAGGCAGGACGCAGAAGAAAGGTGTCTGTAAAGCAAAAATCTCCTGGAAGCAAAGAAGTCATTTTTGGAGGTAGAAGCTGAAGCTCTTGCTCGTACACAGCGAGGTCCCCCGAGAAACAAAACACCTTAACAAAGTACCTCCACCAGCAGCACCAGCCACGACAACCATCTAATGTGCTTTTCTTCCTCCAAGGTCCACTCAGTGTTTTGCAGCCCAGCGATACACACAAAAGAGCTTCAGTGTCCTGGGTAGAAAATATTGAAGTTTTCCCAGACATACCCTGACACAATGCCACACTGTGCAATGTCATGCAAACATCACCTTCTCCCACCTCTGTCCCAAAAGTGTTATTTTTCTGCATCATTGGCATTGCAGTCATCACCACCCCAAGCCCTCCCAGGGATGGGATGATGCCGACCGCCAGCCCCCAGGAAATCCAGTACATCCTCGTGCACTTGCAGCTCCTGCAAAATCAAACAGTAGCTGGACCCCTTTAAAATGTCACACCCGTTGCCCTGCAACTGTCTTGAAAAAAAACAGGATTAAGCTGCCAAAGAGTCACCGTGATAATGTGCTGGCAATGGGGAGAGCTCTGCTTTGGTTACACGAAGCTGGCAGGCGTAGTGCACATGCCACTCCCAAAATAATCACTGTAACCCAGCCCCAGTTTCAAATGGGCCAAAACTTCCCCGTAGAAAATCTACGAGCACAAACTAATATCTGCCATACTCCATACTCTGGGGGTTGGTTTTGATATTGTTTTTTTAAAATTATTTTCCGAAGCAGGACGTTATTCATTGTGAACTGAAAAACAGCGTGCTCTGATCTTGCTATGTAACCACAGCTGTACTGGATGTTCCTGCCCGTCCCCAGCATCACCAGGGAGCTCAAGTCCAAAAAGCTGGGCCCCAGCTGGGAGGTTGGTCAACAGGATGGAAATTTTAAATCCTGCCTTTTTATCAAAATTTCAAATTCCGATGGAAAAAAGAAAGAAGGAGAAACCCTTTCCTTCTCCCTGTCACCACCATGAGCTCTTCCTTTCAGTTCAGCCTGCTGGGGTCCTTTGCTTGATTTAGAGGTTTATTTATTTATGTAGAAAGAAGCCAAATCTGAAGTTTCCTACTACTGCAGTTGGAGCTGACATTTCAGAGTTTTGTTTTGGTTTTTTTTCAGTCCGCTTACAACGGTGTCAATGTCCAAAACCTGATCATATTAACAAGTGCTCTGACCCATGCCGGTTTTCTCCAGGCTTTGCAGCGGAGCCTGCAAGGTGACACTGAAAAACAAGTTTATCCGAAGACCCACATGGTTTGCCCATGTCCCGCAGCCTCAGTCCCCAACGCCCTTTCACACTCATTACAGCCAGCTCCTGCCATCTTACGCAAGGATGTTGGAGGCAGATTCAGTCACCGTGTTTATAAAGTGCTGTCACCAAGCAGTACAGCATTTGATGACATTTCATTTCTGGACAGAGGGGAGTGCGCTTGGGGGGGGTGTCTTTTTCCAACAATTAAATCAAATAGAGAGAACATTTTTACCCCCTGCTAGGCTGTGACGGTTACCTACTAGTCAGCACTAACCACAAACACTGAAAAGTTTGAGGTATTTTTCTTACCAACATTTTATCTTTTCTTTTCTTCTTTTTTTTTTTTTTTTTTTCCCTAAGCACTTAGCAGTTATTGTCAGGCTCTGCTTAACCATAGCTGGGTTCTCAGTGATGCTATTTTTTGTTTCCTTGCTCCCCATTGCTGTTTTTTTTTAAGGCTGGGTGGGTTATAAACCAGTTTGTTTTTCTAAGATTGTTCACATCTCGCAGGAGATTTTTCAGCTGTGTCTGCCCAGTGGCTGCGATGTTCCACTGCTTCCCAGAAAACACAATTGATGGATTGTCACTGTTTCTATTCTGGGCTTTGGATGCGTAAGTTTGCTGGAGCAGAGCAGTTTTTGCAGGCTGGAGGCTGAGTTGGCTCCGGCCGGGTCGTGGGCTGAGTGCCACCTTCCTTCCCAGAGGGATCCCAGCAGACTGGGCTGTGGGGTTCGGCTCTCCTGCACCTGTTGGAGGGCTGGGAGGAGGGCACTGGTCCCCGAGTTGGCCATCTAGGCACCTTGCATGGGTACAGTGTGTGCTTACACATGCACTGGGCATTTGGATAAAGAAAAACTGCATAGGGGAGTATGCATGGGTGTAAATGTTTGTTCATGTCTGTATATATGTGTGTATTTATTCATATTTACATATGAATATACATAAATGCACACTCACATTTCTTTCCTATACAGGTCTATGCACACATGCACATACTATGTATTTATATATATATATATATATCTCATAGAATTATAGAATGGTTTCTGTTGGAAGAGACCTTAAAGACCATCTAGTCCAACCCCCCTGCCATGGACAGAGACATCTTCCACTAAATCAGGTTGCTCAAAGCCCCATCCAACCTGGACACTTCCAGGGAAGGGGCATTCACAACTTCTCTGTGCAACCTGTGCCAGTGTCTCACCACCCTCACAGTAAAGAATTTCTTCCTAATAGATATTGTATGCACAACTCACATTCACAACCATACATATACATTAACCCCTGAGCCAGCCAGCGAAACCAGAAGTGAGAGATGATGGTTTATACAGGACCGGTATAAATCTGCACTGATCCATTTAAATCTAGAGGCTAGGATCTTTTGGATGTAGACCACAGATCTTTGGAAAAGTAGGACTAAGATTTTCAGCTGGGATAAATCAGCATGGGTGCACGTGTGACTGGAGGCATCTATGCTGATTGACCCCCTGCTGGGCATCAAGCCATGAAGTGGACAGCATTCATGAGCAAAAGCCACTAAAGCTCTCCTGATCCCTGTTATTAGTGGCAGCAACACCCAGTTCCCTGGCTATGGTTAGGATTCTGGGAAGCAGCTATCTCATCAAAGAGAGCTGGGCTGCAAGCTGACCACATATCCTGAGCATAGCACGATGATTTCAGTTTAAATTTAGTTGAGTCCCTCTTCTCCCTGTCTGCTTTTTTAGGATTCAGGTTACAGATAGGACAGGGGAGGGAATAATGGCATGTAAGATGCATGCGTACAATGAGACATGAAATTAAACTCAAGAAGCAAATTTGCTTAGGAGGGAAAAAAAAACCAACATTCTGGAGATTATATTGGCATTGCCCCTCTACTAATATTACATCCATTTCCTTTCCCATATTTCTTTCCACTTCTTTACACTAGCCAGTGTATTATAATTTTATACACACATACATATATACATATATATGAAATAGTTAGGAAATATGCTTTGACATTGCTTTGTTGTTGCTGTTTTTAATAATACCTGGGCTTTAACCAATCCTTTTGCCACTTGGAAAACTTACAACAAAGTCTAAGCAACCGATCAGTCCTTGGGCTGGGAAAGGAAAGAAGATGGAGGTGGAGAAGCTCACTATTAGTCTCATGTCAGAAAGCCCCAGAGTTTGAGACCATTCAGAGCCACTACAGCCTTAGGAGAGGCTGGGATGATTTCGGACCCAAAGCCCCAGAGCCTGTGCAGCGAGATGGGCAGGTCTCATCAGCTGGAGCCACGAGTGTAGAGAGGCAGCAGGAGCTCTTCCCATGCTCCTGATCTTGGTGCAGAGCTAGCTGGTTACCCCATTTTGGCCAGCCCAGAGCAGGTATCCACTGCACACCTCTGCCTGAAAATCAGTGTAGATACACTCTTTTTCTGCTGCCAAGGGGAATTGCTCTGTAGTAGCTTTTAGGTATTTATATCCATCAATCAGCCCTGTTCTTCTAACACATCAAAACCCTTCATGAAAGCCCATCCCAGACCTATAATTATCACTGTCCCCATTTTGCCGCTGGAGCATTTAAGTGCAGAGATAGGTCTTCACCCAACGTAACTGCTCCCAAGGTTACAGTTGGGGCTTGCACAACAAAGCTGAAGGGCTCTTTCACTTGGGAATGCTTTTCATATGGAGATGCAGTGCCCTGGGCCAGCATGGCAAGGACGAGGTGACAGTTTGGCAACCAGCCTGTCCCTGGGAAGGGATGGGGTGCAGGACCAAGAGGGAAGGCACCACATTATTATTTGGCCCTGAGTCACGTCCCCATCCAACTTATGACCCGTGTGTCTCTGCTTCACGCAGGGAACACCCACCAACACCTTTTTGCATCCTGTCAGCACAGAAACCAGGGAAATGTGCACCCAGGCACCTCTGCCCAAACACTAACGTCTTTGCAAAAGTTAGGGGAAACCCAAAGTTTCTGCTTCTATTAAAAGCCACTCTGGCTCTCCGCCCCCATCCCTCCTATAGCTACTCTCAACATTTTTCCCCCTTCTACAAGTTAAGATTTAACTGGTTTATGAGAGGAATAAATACTCTATCTCTACAGTCCAGCTTTCCAGCAACTTGGGAAAAGTTAGCACTTTGGCCAGGGCCTTCTGCATGCTCTGAGCTGTGCATTTAATTTAAATTTAATAGCTATTGCACGTTATACAAATGGCGATTAAAACCATATTGATTGAGGTTTAGCAGCTATGTGAGAAATGCAGATCTTATTACAGAGCTGCTCAGTATCCAGAGTGTGCTTTTAATAACTCCCTGCTCATCAAGGGGCAGATTGGAGAGAGGAAAAGGAAAAGGCAAGGCTGGGAGGCACCGGCTGGAGAGACGATGGTAAGGCTGCGGTCAGGCAGCTCTCACTTGCTTACCACTTTGGGCACACACGCCCATAGCACAAGATCTCCACACCGATATATTGCTTACTTCCCCATCTATAAATCAAAGAAAACCTACCTTACACGCAACTATAGACATGCAAACAAGCCTACAGAGGCCACATCCACACCACGTGCTGGAGAAGCAGACAAACATGTTGGCTGAGATCTCAGAAGATAAATTTCTGCGGCAGGATGCATTGCCGTAAGGGCTTTCTAGGTCAGGACCTGCTGCAGGGCCACTTGAAAGCCCCAGAAGCTGTCAAAACAGGGCTTATTTGTTATTCTCTCATCCCCCCTTTTCGAAAAGCTGCAAAGTTCATTCGGTGGCAAAACAGAAATAAACCACCTCTTGTGTCCTACTTTGTCTGAGATAATGACTGAAAAGAGAAAACAAACCGGGAAAATAATAACTGCATTGCAATCACCCTGCTGAGAGCAGTGCAAACCCTTTCAAACCAACTCTTCGTTTTTGCACAATTCTTTGCTTTGCACAATTTGCACAATTTCCATGTTTTACACAGAAATGAAAAGCAGGCTGGGAAATACTGCAGAGACAAGGGGTGTATAAATATCAGGGGAGACAGATAAAGATGTGAAACATGCAGGGGTACAAGGGAAAATGTAGGGGGAGGTGAAAAAAACCCTACACACATTTGCAGAAAACCTTACTTTCGACGATTTCAAATGACTCGGCAAAGCTGAGCTACCCTTGGGCAGGGTTACCCAGTGCCACAGCCTTTTCTTCTGTATTAGGGAAATAAAGTTGACCGTGTTTGAGACCCTCTGCAGAAATCGTCTTCTTTCCGTGAGAGACTAAGGAAAGTCACGTTCAGAAAATCCCGCTGCACCCCTGCCTCTCAGCAATCCAGATACAGACTCAGAAAGCTGCACATTTCACTGTAAATGTTCCAGGGCCTGAGGATTCAGTAATGCTGCAACTCTGAGTTATTTCAAGTAAAAAAAGAGCAAATGAAACTTGACAGGTTTTCATCTCTACATCCCTCAGACCAAGCTGAGCTGTTTACAAGGTCTGGTTTTGTACGTCCCTGTGCCTCAGACATCAGACATTGCAGAAAAGTTATTTTTTGGCAACTACATAACAAAGACTTGAAAGGGGAAACTGACCAGAAAAAATATTTTAAAAAAAAAGAAAAAAATCATACTACTACGTATCTTAGGGTGCCACTGAGCAATTTCCAAATTTGGGGGGAAAAAGTCATTTTGATTAAGAATGAAAACAGGTTTGGGTTTTGTGTTCTACTTGATGACAGTTTTAGTTGGAAATGAGGGAGAAAAATTGTTCCAGATTGGTCAAAATGTTCTCTTTTGCCCAAATTGAAGTAATTTCAACCATTAAAAATTTCTGGGTATTTTTTTTATATAAGGAAAGAAGCCTCCAAAATTAATAGCTGCTTCAGATCAAAAAAAATCTAAACAGGGAATTAACTAAAAAAAGCTGAAACTAGTAATTTTCTTCAGTCTTTTCAGATCTTTTTGAAAACTCTTTGCAAAATCTGTTTGTATTTGCAAAACATTCTGGTACCACCAAACTGCATTTTTCAAGTCTCCCCAAAAAGTATTTTTATGAGAAACGTCACCCAGCTCTACAAACAAGAGAGATATACAAAGATAGCCAGACTTCCGCTGGCCCAGAAAATTCATCTGGAAAGCTCCTTCGATTTCCAGTGCTATTCGGTTCTGGCCCTAAAAATGAGTGGAATATACCACAAAGAAAACCTTTTGCTGTGTTTTGATGCATGCTTGCTCAACATCTTACTATTTCTTCATCACTCTGCATCCTGGCCTGCAGCTCTTGGGGATCACTTCTTTTGGGGATGCTACAGCCCCAGGGACTTGAGTCATCCCACATTCCCTCCTCTGATGAAACATTTCACTGGCTAGGAGTTGTTTCCTAGTGCTGAAATACCCTTTACACTTTCAGGCACTGATTCATTTCTATCAAGCAAGCTGCCAAATTCATATCAACCTGGGGCCATCTGCTCCGAAGGAAGGGACAGGAGGGAGAAAGGTGCTCTCTCCACTATTAAAAGCTGTGCCGCAGTGGCCAGCCTGGCTGGGAACGTGCTGTGCTTCCAGAGTGACATGGACTGTGATAAGTAAAGGAGAGAATAAAAGAGCAGAGTTGCCTTTAGAAGCATGCTATGGCAGCATGGCATTTTAATTATGCTTATCTCTGGGGTCCATCCAGAAGCACTGAAGAAAATTGCTAATGGGGCATTATAAGCTTGACCATTACCTAATTTTTATGTGCAAGGCAGCATGTCTCAGCCACCGACTCGTGAGAAATACCTATGGTAGCTGCATACAACAGGCAGGGAGGCTTTGGAGAGGGAACAGAGACTCTGCTGACAGCCTTGACAGCATCCTCCAGCTGAGCCTCCCCTCCCCGTGCACGCTTGTGTGTGCGTGCAACGTGTGTAACGTCAGACCTCTGCAACCCCCGCTACGCAGAGGGCATGAGACAGGGTAGGAGAAAGCACCATTTATGAAGGAAAAGTGCCATGCTTCAGACTTTAGCTGTCCTGAATTGGGAGGGTGATGTCTGCAGGAGGATGATCCTCTTCCAGTTCCCACCCAAAGCAATCGCTGCCCACTATGACCTGAAATCCTCAGGTCAGGTTGTTCTCAGGAAGGACCACAGGCTACTGAAGTTGGATTCCCGCCAGCTTTGAGGGATGATGGATGGGGAGGGTGCAGGATTTTCTTTCAGACACAATAGAGATTGCTCAGGTTCAGGATCCTGCAGATCTGTTCTCCTCCATGATGAGTCCAGAGCCAGGATTTTGGAGTAGGTCCATCATTTCTTTTAGAGTAGGGCCTCGGGCAGAATCCCTAACATTCAGCAGCCAATGTCTATACTCTGGAAAAGTCCCCAGACTGGTAGAAATCCAAACCAGTGGAGCTATACAGCACCGTACAAAACAGATAGTTTTACTGGCTTGCATCCAAGCACAGTCCAGCTCTACTGGTGAGCACCAAGTATTTGCAGTTCTCTTTAGTTGGGGCACAAAAATGAGCTGCCAGGGCTCTTCACTGCATCCAGATCATGGCTTCAGTGTCCCTACTGTTCAGTGGGCTCTCTTCTCTACCACTGTTTTATTCAATCTACCTTAGATGCTCATCTTCGGGTGAAATACATGAACTTCTGACAGTGCCTGTTTCTCTTTAGCAACTGCAGTGGGAGCTGGAAGAGCTCAGCCTTGAATATCTAACTTGTAGATGCCTGAAATACAGCAGGTGAATCCCACTTTTTTTCTTACTTTCTATCTTTCTCATCAGGCCCAAAATGCTTTTCCCTAATCAAAATCTTTGGGCTCAACAGAGCTCATCTGGGTTAAAATCTGCATATAGGATGTCAGATTAGATGATTAAACAGCCTTAAGCTCTATAAAACAAGTACTCGCCACACTCAGTGACATGAAATTCTAATAGATCATGCAGGAGCCTTTGGCCTCCTTCACTCATCCTCATATTTCTATTTGGTGTAGGCTGAGCAGGGCAGAAGACGCTGGTTATCCTGGTTATTCCAATTGAATGGTATTTCTCCTATTTTATTCTTTTCTGGCTCTTCTCCTGTGCCTATCCCAAGGGTATCATCTAAGCTAAATGTCTAGGTTCCCTTCCTAGAAGCCAGGCTGGGCTTTTTCCACTTTCAAATAAAGATTCACTCTATCCTAAGACAGACATCTGGTATTCAAAATACATGGCATCTGAAATCTTCCTTTGGAGTTACTGCAGTTTGTACCATTATTATGCTGCAAAGGCAGTTGTCTCTATGCGTCTGAAGATATTTTGCCAGATCAATGCAATTTTTGAGCACATACCTGAGGCATTCATCACTCTCTAAATTAAAAATAAATCATGATAAGCTTACAAAAGTTCTCACACCTTGCCAGAGCACTGGTCCATAGCAAGAACGGTGAGTCAGAGGCAAATCCCATAAAACGCAAAAGGAAAAATTTCCTACTGACTCCCACGAGCTTGCAATGGGGTCTCTTGTCTTTGCTAAACTTTTAGTCGTTTTTGCCTGGGGCCTCCTCAAGACTCCCTGCTCAAATTTCTCTGTGCTTGAAAGGCTCAGGAAGAAACCACTGAGAGAAAGAGGCCCAGCATGGGTTTGGTTTAGCCTGGCAGGTGTCTGCCCGCTTCAGAAACCTTCAAATATGTAAGCACAGGAGGGAAATTGCTCTCTAAAAGTATTTCTGCCGACATGCACTGTAGGCCAATAATAATAATGGTGATGACAATGGGAATATGTAGCACCTGTAAGGAATGAAACCAAGGGAAAAAACAGGTTGGAGAGAGAAAGATGAGAGCATGTTGGGGGGTTGAACACATACGGTGGCCACCTTCAGCTGTCTTGATGCCTGATCTTGGAGGCTCAGGTATACACATGTAAAGAGTTACCACGTCATTCTCAAGGAAGACTTGGCCAAACTCTCAATGAGATCTAATATCCTGACAGGTTTCAAACTGGGAAAAGACCTGCATCCCCCCACATCTGACTAAAATATAACATGATTTCTTCTTCCAAGCTGGATATGATATGTGTGCACTGCATGAGATATCCAGACAGGCTTTCTTCTGAATCAGACAAGCCAAAGTTGGGATGCCCTTAAAATGCCCCAAGTCATCATCTACTCAGAGACTCAAAAAAATGTTCCCCACTCTGAGTACTGTGCTGCCCTGTGTGGGTGGTTCAGGGACAGCTCTGTACCGCCTTCTACCTGATGCACTGTTGACATAGATGTGCTTTCCTACTGTAAAGCAGGGGTGAAACAGATTGGTGAATGGCTTTGAAGAAACCTGCTCCTGTTGTCTCTGCACCAGAGGGAAGGGGCTCTTCAATATGCTGATTCAAATCATGCCTGCGCTAGGATGTCCTAACCTTGGCCCAGCAAATGGCTTTTTCTAGCAAGAAAAGTCCCCCTCTTTCCTATGCAACGCCTGTTGTGTCATGCTTTCCGCGAGTCTATGTTGCAAAGGACCTTACACTTCTGCCACCAACCAGCTACAAGGTCATCCGCTGCTGAGCCTTGCATGCCAGAAGAGATGTGCCTCCGTGAGCTTATACCCTGTTTCCCTCATGCATCCAGATAAAATACTTCTTTTGCACACCCAAAATCTCTCCCAAGTGGGCCAACACACCAACTTACTTATTCACAAAGAAGCCTTTTTGCCTACAAAACCCTTCACCCCTACACACACACACAAACACTCCCCTCTCTTCTTGCAGAAGTCAGGGATGTAGCTAAATTCCTCTCTCTGAATAAGAGGTACATTCAAGACCTCTCACACAGCTACAAAACTTCAAGAAATCAGGGCACACACCCCACGGCTATGGATTGCACACAAACTCCTCAAAAACATGGCTACAAAACCTCTGTCTCACACACGTACCTCTTCACACACAAAGGCACGAAGGTGTCATATGCTGCTTCACCCTCTCTTGTACACACATTCAGTACTCCCATAAACTGAATTTCTTTAATACAGCCACATGTTTAACAGAGCATTTTTTCACTCCCATGCACACTGAAGCAACACATTTACCCAACAAACCAAATCCTTTTTATCCACAAAGTAACTCCTGCTTTTTCATTCCCCCATCTAAGCCCTTCTCACAGGTATGTCCACTATTAACTCCTATACATTTCTCCCATGTTGAAGCTCACTCTGAAATAGTCATTTCATTCACTTCAGCCCAGAATAAATTCTTCAGCAAGGCACCAAAACTGCTCTGACAATCTCACCTAGCAGGACATTTGTTGTTGAAATGGGATTTCTCTCCTTGAAAATCAATCCATCTCCCCCAAGAGACGTTGGCTTCCCTTCTCCCAGACTGCAGCCGCCCTGACCTCTGCTCAGCCCTGCTTCACGCTGTGGTGGAGGCTCACACGTGCACCCCTGCACGTTTGCCTGGCTACGACCCTGCCATCGCACTGTGGCACGCTTGGTGCTTTGGAGCTGAACAGACAAGTCTGGCAGGGTCTCATCTTTACTGGTGCTGCACGATACCTGAGTATTTCCCTCCTGGCTGCTCCCATCCCGGATGCTCTTACATCTTTTCTTGCAGAAAAAGGGAAGAAGCTTTTATTTTTTAGTATCCTTGCAGATGTTCAGAAGCCTGCAGGGCTTTTTAGGGAGAACAGGTTTCAAATGGCTTCAGGATCACAGTACTCCACAAAAATAAATGATGACTGGTTTTTTCCCCAGGCACCTGTATTACTGCATGCTGCTACAATAAGCATATCAAGTGATGACACGGGAAAATGTGGTTATTAAGGATAACTCTATATGGTAAGCCATGTTCCTTCCAGGTCCTCACATACACCAGCTGTCTCTCTGTGGCCTTTTTGTACCCAGGACTCACTGGACTTTGGGCACACATCATCTCAGCTAACTTTAGCTGCTGAAATGTTGGCACCCAAATACCTGTCTCATCTCCCTTTATCAACAGATCAGCTTCTCCCAAGAGTGATTCAATCCTTTCTGATATAGGTATTTAGCACTGCTGCAAGGGATAAACCTCTAGAGAGTTTCTCTCTGCTGATTATAGACGATCTGTTTAAGATCAATGGTCAACTTTCCAATGGTTAGAGCTAGATGAGCCAGTCCCACTTTCTGTGTCCATAACAATAAAAGATGAATCCTGTTTTGCATCAGCCTTACTATTTTTCAGGAGAGCAGAATATATTTCTGCCAAAATGTGCCCCCCTGCTAAAAGACAGCATTCAGGTGGAAATGAACTAGATATATGGAAAAGACAATCTTCTTGCTACAAAATCTCTTCAGGACAATCTTCTCCCCAAAGTAAAGAGGTTCAGGGGCCATTCTAGAGAAACACTTTCTTAAAACAAGTGTTCCTCATGGACTCAGCCAAACTCTTACAGAAAAACAGATACATAAAACCACCCAAAAGCTCTTGTCTATGAGTTACAAACAACATTCAATCGCACCCAATCTACTTTGAAATTTTCTAAATACTGTGCCAAATTCCGTGGGAATGTATATGCAAGGAACATTAAAATTTTGGAATAACTGCATTTACTTAAGGAGAGGTACCTCACATTTAGGCCACTGTAACTGACATCCCAATACAGACCCAATACAGACTGAGACCGTGAAGCGGCAAGAAAAAGACAATGGGAAAATATAATGTGATTCTGGAGTGCAAAATAAGGCTCTTAGACCATTACCACAACAGCAGACTAAAGCAGTCAGGAAAATTGAAACAAGAAGTACTTTTCTCTTCCACAGAAATATTTTCGTTTTGAGACTTTTTAGTGTCTAAAAAAAAAGTTTAAAAATTCCAAATACAAAATTGCACAATAAGGTCTGAGAATAAATATTGATAATTTGAGGCATTCCCATCAAAAGATGCATTTTGATGATTTTTAACATTTTGTTTTGACACGAGTTTGTTTTCCTTGCCTTTTTTTAACTATAGATTATCTTCCACATGAAAACAAGAACCAGTTTCATCCTGGAATGCAGAAATGGGGTGTTTGGAGAATTTCAAAACTCATTAAAGCATTTTTTTCACATGTTGTACAATGATCTAGGGAGGTATTCTGATCTACACCAGATGGCCTGAGCTCCACCAGAGCTAGGTTTATGGAACAGGAAGCCGTATATTTGCCAGACCCAGCCCTTGTGCACAAATAGCTTCAATTTTGACAAAAGCATTTTTGATGAAAAACATTTAATTGAAAAATTCCCAGGAAAACTTCTCTAGAGAATATCATCTCCCCTTGCTACGAGCTCTGGAAAAAAAAACCCAGACCCAAACCCTGCATCTACCAATGCTTTCCCTAGTCCAATTTTGTATATAGTAGATAATGGAATAGTGTCTGCAGAGATGAAGAGATGTTATCACAGGAGTACTGGATTTACTTATTTTTTAGTAACTGAATCTATATTTTGTATCACTTTAAAAAACATGATAAGAGTCCATAACTGCAAATTGCAGTAGAGGGAAAAATAAGAATTTGCATGAATAAGTGTGCAGAGTGAGTAAGTTTAAAAAAAATGTAGAAATGAATTGGTTTCAAATCCTATTTGGATGAAAATGTATTTGATAATTTTGAAATTGTGGTGACTGCAAAGATGCATGACTATTTTTTGAGTGGTAGCAGTTCAGAGTTTGAGTTTTGTTGTGGTTTTTTTTTTAATAACAACTCATCTTTCTACTGGACTTAGCTGCCCTTCATACCACAATGTCATAGTATCCCAGCTGAATATTACCACAATGTCATGGCATCCCAGCTGAAGGTATCTGTGCCCTCTAAGAGAAGTTATTGCAATTGCCCCCTCCTCCTTTTACAGTGCAGGAATGTTAAGTACAGAGACATTAGCAGAGAGCTGGATCCCACCACATACCCGTTGCCCAAGGTCACAGTGGAAGTCCTTCTCAGACCACAGCACTAACTCTGGTGTCATTATTCTAAAAACTAGCCCAAAACCGAATTCCTTGTAATCTGACTTCTTCTTGATATAGTTACAAATGATTTCTTTTTTTTTTCACCAGTATTTAAACTGAAAGATTTTCAAGGTCTTTATGATTCAAGGAAGAACAAACCCACTTTCAGTGCTTCCTTTGTTAGAAATCCCCAGTTGCAGGAGTCAGTCCCATGTGGAAGAAGCAATTGGTTTCAGCAGCCTGTGATTTACAAGCCACCCATGAGACCTGTTGCAGTGTGCTCAGGAGGCACACTGAAGAGATAGAGTAACTTATTCCTTTTTCTCACATAGTTTCTGTGTTTTCCTGAGGTGGAAACTACTTTTTGAGCTAACAAGAGAGGGTCCTAGAAACATTCGTCCCTCTTCTCTGCTCTGAGGAGCTGCTGCTGGGGATGGCAGATCTCTGTCCACTTTCCTCTTTGGCATTGTCTAGTCTTGTCTCATGTCCTATGACTCACCTTAAACACAGGTGATCACCAGAACTCCCCTGTTGGTTGCTCAATTTCTTGTAAGAAACAGGAAAGAATCTGGCTGCTTTAAACTAATCAACAAAATAATGCTCATTTACACCCAGTCATTGTCTGCTCCAAAGCCCCATGAGAAAGAAACCTGTGAGATGCTGCAGAGCTCCTCTTTTTTTCCCCAAGGGCAATGCCTTTTCCCAAAGGACAATTCCAAAAAGACAATGCCTTGCAAAGAAATCCTGCTATGTCTTGTAGCGTCTAACCGTCATGGGGTATTTACTGTGCAAACAATATGGGAAAGTCGTTCCTAAAGAAGCGTGCAGGGGTCTCTGACATTGCCTGTGAATGTGTGTGGCGCAGAAGGAGCAAAAGGGAACTAGTAATTTTTAGGTCTTTATTTGTTTATTGCATTTTTATAAGTCAAGAGGTCACTCTTTGATAGTCCATTTCATGGTCATTTCCACAGAAATATATAATTTCTTTCTCCTTACCATTCTCCGAGAGAAATTTCTTTTGAAATAAATTTTCAGATAACTGCTGAAGGGTCAATTCCCATGGAAAAAGACATTTGAAAGAGAAACAGATCTCCAGCTTCATTTCACTGGAATTACCTACTTCACAGCTTTAAAACCTTGGGCGTTTCCTAAACGTTGGCAGCTCCCTGTCAATGGGGTGGTTCACTAAAAGGGCAACGCAATGCCAGTTAGGCAGCTCAGGATTAGAGTAATGACCCCAAATTCTCTCAAAACCTATTTCTGAAATGGCCTTCGAAACATAATATTGTCCTCGCACATTTGAGCAAGACTTCAGCAAACCCTGCTGAGATTAGCAGTGACTCTTTCCAGCAGAGACTTCTCTAAAGGAGAAGGAGGAGGTGAAGGCTCATGTCCTTTGGAGGAATCCTTGGGGCAGAACCTGAAAGCAGCAGGTCATTCAGGAAACCTGGATTTTTGCCCAAGTTTCTCTCTGCCTTCCAAAACACACACATAAGCACACAGTTCCTTTGCCATTCAGTTGGGCTTTTCTGGAAAACCACAGGAGGTGTCACTGGCTCACTTTAAGGAAGTCCCAGGCTGGTGATGTCTACCAAAGTGGTGCATTCCATGCAGAGAGGAATTAATTCAACCCATGCTCCAAGCCCGCTCCAAGCCCACAATCTAGCCTTGGCCATTGGTTAGTTAGTGGTCAGCCCTGAGTACAGTCAAGCCTTCCTGGCATCTACCTGCAATATTGCCAGCAGAGGAGCAATAAGTTTCCCACTGAGGTCAGTGAAGCTTGCATGCAATAGAATTTGCTACTTTGGGGATAAGAAAGGACAAATAGGTCTGAACATCCTCAGATAAAGTAAGATTCAGCTTTTAGCTTCTCTGTTTAGCAGAGCCCCCAGTGACTTTGCTCCCACTCTTACTCTACCTGTGGCAATTGCCTTTGCCACTCACTTTCTGCTCAAAACCAAGAGCTATTTTTGGAGAATGTCATCTCACAGCACTGAATACACCACCACCAGAACCACCACCAACCCAAGCCCCACCAGCCTGCTTCCTCCCATGTCAGGTCAAAAGATACGTACTTTAATAGAAGCTGGGTTAAATTCAACTTCTTTTTTGGGTTCCGGTTCTGCTGGTTTAGGTGCTGGTTTGGGTTCTTCCTTCTTAGGTTCGGCCTTCTTAGGTTCGGGCTTCTTTGGAGGCATGTTGGTTTGCTGGTGGGCTGCTTTAGAAAGGGAGAGAAGGAGACAGACAGACAGACGGGAAAGAGGTGGCTGCTGCAGGAAAAATCATCAGCACACACAGGTCTTTATGCCTGTCCAGTCTCTTGAAGTCACACATTGTGTCACTCTCAGACCTGTCACATGCCAGAGCTTACAATAGGCCACTGCTATAAAAGGACAAGACATTTACCCGGCTATTTTAGAGTCATCGGATATGGCATTGTTACGAATTAGCACTTAAATGGAAAGAGAGTTTGGGGGTTTTAGGGCCGAGGCTGGCGCTGGGTCAAACATTTTTGGTGTGCGTGTGCATGCGTGTACGTGTACGCATACATGTATAAGGGGGAGGTTGGGTTACAACCCAGGTCCCATCGATGGGTTTTATCCTCCCCAGAACGATGCTGACACTTACCCTCCCAGCTCACTCGCTGCAGAGTGTCTCTCTTTCAGCCTGGACGGCACCCCTGGCCTTTGTTGTGCTGCGGTCGTTAAAAGACAAGCACAGATTTATATTTAGACATGAGGATAGAACTACATGGGAGGCTGACCATCAACATGTCAGCTGGAGCAGGGGAGAATTCATGCCTCAGATCACACACTGGTCTTCTCCTGGGAAGGTGCAAAGAACCAGTATTGCTTATAGCAGAATGCACCTAAAACACACACGCACGCACGTGCGTGCACACACACACACAGTCTGAGATAGCACTGGGTGTCTGTAAGTACATCTTCATGGCTGAGATTTTCCAGACCATTTTAGGGACTTGAATGCCAAATTCCTATTAAAATAACTAAGATAAGGGTATCCATTTGAAGCTTTTCTAATCCTAGCCTCACTTTGGTTTAAATAACCCCCCTTCAAAGCAAAACAGAGTTAACAGTTCTCAGATCTGCATTTGCTTACGTCATTTTTCTAAATCGGGAGGTCACTCTGAGACATGGTCACTTCCACATTGCCTAGATTTTTTTTTTTTTTCCAAAAAAGCCATCATCCCCTGTAACAAGACAACCACCCACTAAAACACAATGTATTTGAAAAGGGGATCTATGCTGGCATTTCAAATAAATATCAGTTGAATCATAAATCTCTTTGTTTTACTTACTACATCAGCCTGATAATCTACCATTCAAACCCCTTTGAGACCTGCTTTTCCTGACACCGCTGTCAGCCTGACCACCCAGTGCCTGTTTCTCTGCACTCCTCGGTTCCCTGAGTGCTTTTGCTGGAAGAATGCTTGTGCTTTATCCTGCCCACCTGCTCCCAAATCATGGCACATCCCTTACTGGCAGTACACAAGCAGCTTTGAAGTGTGACATGAATACTACGCAGAAAGCTGGCCACCCCCGTTAAGCTGCTGTCTCCACCATGGCTTCAGCAAGTGAAAACAGTCGGGGATCCTGGAGAGACTGGAGGGGGAATGGAGAAGGGCTGAGCTTTGTGTCTATGCACCATAGTGTGCAGTTCCAGGTCCTACCTGAATGAGAGCCTGCTTTCTGATTCCAGGTTTGAGGCAATTCCACAGTATTTATTACAGTAATAAATGCATCAGTGCAATAGCATGATTATCACAGTAATGGTAATTTGTGCCTTTTGGATAAAGGGAAGCAAATCTCATTCCTCTAATCAAAGAGGACATTTTGGGAACATTGTCTGTGACAGGAGCCTTGAGCTGCTTCTGACCAAGCTGGTGAGGTATTTTGGCATTTCAGTGTTTCAGGGACAGCCTGGAGAACTGCATTTTTCCCTGCAGTGTGTCACCTTCCAGGAAACTCAATTCTCATCCAAAGCTGGTAGTAGAGAAGGGATGTGTCTCCATGAGAAGCTGTGCAGAGATCTGTCTACTCACTCTGCCCAGACCAGACTCTAGTCTTGCCAATTCTCTTCAGTTCACAAAAGCCACAAGACCCACTCTGATGGAACCCACCAGTTCCAATCCATGTTTGTGTGGTCACCTGGGGAAGATGTTTCTGACAGCAGCTTACCAACATATTGATCTACTCACTATAACCAGTGCAGCCAGGGAAGCAGTTCAGCTTCCCTAAGTTAGAAACCTATATTTGGTCCCTGGGTAATAAGGTGGGATTTGTTTCATTGGAAATGCAACAGAGATGCACTAGATGATCCCACCTGGCCTTCAGCTGCAGTTGCAGAAGGCCCTCAGTCTCCCATAGGGTCTGTGCCATAACTGCATACCTGCCAGTTCCATACATGTCTCAGACACCATAGGGTATCAGAAACGGCTCTAGAAACACTTATGTAGGCAAATTAATCCCATCCCCTGTGAATTATTAAACTACAGGACACCCACACAATTCTGGAGAGGCCATTGCAGGCAGAGGCATCTCAAATGACACCAGATACTTGCATTTAAGCAACTGAGCGAAGCCATGGATACCTACAGCTGAAAGAGCTGCATCACCCCCACACTGAATATATGGACTAGATCTCTGTTGACTGTGATGAGAGCAGAGCCACACAGTTCACATAAAGATATTTACATTGTAGACACCTAAATCAAGTGAGATTAACCCTACCTGGGCTGAATTCCATCCTTTGAGATTTCCTTCATGTTGCAAAACCCTGGAGTACAGGTTTTTCTGCAGGTTTCTATTTCTCATTTGCCCATTTTCTGTTCAGGGCAAACAAGAATTAAGTGTGGAAAGTGTTTGATGTCCCTGCTGATCAGAATATGTGATCCCTGAAAACTTTGCGAGCTGTAGATATTTCTGCAAAGAAATAACAGAAATCATGCATTGTTTTCAAGCCCTGTAAAAAGTTTTGCTGCATTGATTTCTGCATTGAAATGAGTCATGGCTGGAGAATTGTAAGAGCTTTCTACAGACCCAAAGAAATACCAGGGAGTAATTTCACCATGTTCCCCCACAACAGACTTCTCGATTGACATTGCAGGAGCCAGCACAGACCCATGAAATTCTGGGTTCTGCTAATTCAAAGCAGCAAAACTGCAGTGCAAATTAGCGTGCGTTCTGAGAGCAGCCATAACCACAAGGACAGCATCTAAGCAGGCACCAGCCTGAGCACATGAGTGTGTTTTATACAACATTTGAAAAAGCCACCAGGTCTTATTCCTGAACTGAAAACAGCACTGGAAAATATCAGGCGATTAAGATGCCAGCAGCAGCTCAACAGCAGCTTGGGATCTTGTCACCTCCACCTCTGCGAGATAAGAAGAGACCATAAGAACAAGGAGAGTCATATTTCACTTTCTCTTCCGAATTCCACAAATCACCCATGGTTGTGGGGTTTGTTGGTGGGTTGGGTTTTTTTTTTCCCCTCAGCTGTTCTCTGAATAAAAAGACATTAGCGTAGTAACAGCAAAGATGATCCAGAAAGGTGACTGAAAGCTCACCTCAGTCTGATTCTCAGCCAAAATTCAGTAGTCATACTCTCATACAAAGTTTATCTCAATATGTGTTTTTATATATTCATGATAAATTATATTCACGATACAGCTGGCTTGACACAGTTCACTGAAAAGATCCTTTGCACTTCTGTCAAAATCAAAATGGCTGCAGTATCCTGCCACTTCTTGTAAATTGTCAGTTCTGTTTGGAGGGGAGGCTTCTGGCAATGCTAAAAAATCCCACTTAAATACTTCGGGATTTTATTCAGTCTCCTACCTGTCTGTTCCTCTTCTACACCCATGGCACATTCCCTCCTGAGTGCTGTTTAGTTTATTTGTGTAGACCTATTGATGACTAAAATACCCTAACGGATCAGCCCTTTCTCACAGCTTTAGGTGTTCTTCACTTTGCTTTTTCATCACAACGTAGCATAGATGGCAGGCAACAGCCCCATCTATGCGATTACTCCATATATGTATGCTTATCTTTATTTAAATATACAATGTCAAGGCAAAACAGGGAGTTCTAAGTACCTTCAGGGCTCACTAACCACTGCTGGGTGGATGTCTTGGATCAATTCCATGGATTAAAGATACTCCAATGCCCTGTAAATCCTTCTGCAAACAGCCAAATCAATGCAGCTAATCTTGCCCTAAATCCCCCATTCATCTCTTCCATGAGAATCCCTAGAGGCCCAGCAGCTGCAAAAAAACCCTGACCAAAAATCCCTCTTCCTATTAATAGGTTTTGAAGGGCAGGGGGTGTGGGGGGGGAGTGCTCTTCAATTTTTCAGTCAAGCTCACAACAGATGTTAGCAGCAGATCTCAGTGCCAAAAAGCTATTCCAGAGTCACCCTAGAGTCCTACACGAGTGGCTGGACTAGCTGTGAATTTTCTAAAATTCTCTTGATCATCGGGGTATGATAATTTTCTCCTGAGATATGGACCGGGACCATCCTCAAAGAGAACAGAGCTCATCAAGACATTTCCCACAGAAAAAAAAATTAGATTTAAGAACCAGAAAAATAGAATATAAGTGAAAACAAAATATTCTGGCCAAAATCTGAATTGTTTAAATTTGGGAGTACTGCCATGGTGCCTCATGATTCTCTGGTCCTTGATAAGTCTGTCTGTCCAGTTTTACTGGAATCATAGAACAGCCCAGGTTGGAAGGGACCTCAAAAGATCATCTGCTCCAACTTTTCATAGGAAGGGGAGCCTAGATGAGATTATGTAGCAATCTTACTCCATTTTCGGCAATTTGCCACACTCCCCCTCAGACCAAGTAGAGGAGATTGTATAGAGAACGTGAATTGCCTCTTTCTGAGGAAAATGATGACCTGAGAAAAGTTAACAATTTTCATGAAATAATGTTGTGGGACATTTGAATTGAACTATTTGAGGCCAAAACATATCAGTTTTCAGATATTTGACTTCACAACAGAATAACACCCCCACACACAAGTAGGTTGGTTTTTTTTTTTCTGTTAAAAATAAAAATAAAATTAATCTTTGAGTTTAAACTTCAATTCTCTCTTCAGAAACAACCATTGATGGAAACTCTCCAGACATCTTTAAATGAGAAGTTGAGAGCACATCAAAGATGTTCTCTCTCCAACCAAAAGTGGTTGTGCAACTTTTCCCAATAAGGAATGCTGTCCTTAGAGTTGTAAGATGGCCACAGCTTGAGTGTCTTCCCCAGAGAACAGAGAAAAAGTGTTTTTAGAAGATTTGCAAGCAGAAGACAATTTATTTTTCTGCTTCTTCAGTCCCCAGCACAGCAGATGTGTTGTCAGCTGTTGATGAAGAAAGCAAGCTCCAAACCACATCTGCTCATATGCTACTCAACTTCTATACTTTAATATAACCAAGTTATAAACAGAAAGTCAGAAATTTTCAAACAGCGATGGCATTTCAAAGATAGTTAATGAAAAAAAAGAGAAAAAAAAAAGAGAAAAAAAAAAAAGAAAAAGAGTACCAGACAGGGAACTTCTAAGAAATCTCTGTTTCTCGCCCTGTTTTTTGTCAACTGTAGAATTCATCAGTTTTTCCATCCATGCCTTAACACCTGAGCCATTAAAACAAGACAAGATATGGGAAGGAAGAACAGAAGGGGTTGTATCCACATGGAGAGAGAGGGATGTGGTGGGCCAGCTGAGGGTGTGTTTATCTGATGGGAAGCTGCTGTGAGGAAAGGTAGAGGAGGACAGAAATAAAGGTAAAAAAAGAGAATTTTCTCTGAGATTACTGTTGCTGCTCCCAATTTCCACAGGGTGAATTGTCTGACCGATATTACCACTGCTCCCTATAGGAATATCAGCTCAAAAGAAGAGCAAATGCCTGCCTTTGGACCAAGTCTTCAGCTGCTATAAATCAGTGAATTCCACTAACTTCAATGGAACTATGCTGATTTATAACAGCTGTGCGTATGGACCAGAATAGTAGATTGTCTGGCAGTAACCATCATTCACTTTCTGACTATTGGGATCAGGAGAACACATGTTTGCTGTTCATCAGGCCGGGGTGGAGGACGGGGAAAAAAAGAAAAGAAAAAAAAAAGCTGAACCTATATAAAAAATGTAACACTGAAGATACCAAGCAGCAAAACAGCACTGGTGACACAAAACTCAGTGAAAATGTGCTCTTGCTTTTGCTATATGTGGGATTTAGTAGAAAATTAGTATATAATGGATCCTGAGACTATTTAGGTACCATGGGACGAGGAACAGAAATTAAATTCTTTCTGTGTTACAGCCTTAGCAAACTTTTTAAGTCCTGATGCAAAGACAGTAAAAGTCTGCAAAAATCAACAGGTTCCTTCAGTTGATTGTTGAAAGTAAAAAGTGTTAGATATCAATTAAAAGGACTAATTAAGAGCTATTTTGCAGACTTCATGATACCCTACTTCTTTTAAGTATAGACTTCTATGTTCTTCAGAAAATCATCTAGTTCCTATTAGAAATGCTAGGGGAGAGTGATGTCATTTAACTTCAGCATCAATGAAATGTCTAGCTATGCCTTTTCTTTGTCAAAATGAAGAAACACTCCCAGATGGTGATTTTTTTCCAACTTTTGGTCTTTATATAAGGTAGGATGAATATCCTTCTAGACTCTTCTTTCACTATATATATTGGCAAAGGAAGTCCCAGCCATTCACATTGGAGACTTAACTTTCACATGCTTAAAGTAAGGAAATTCCACATTTCCATACTCATACAGCCCATTTCATCCCCAGTAGGATATTTCAAATTTCTTTTCAGGAAAGGAATAAAATAATGCATTCCTTTATTTCCAAAAGGAGTATACCTACCCCCAGCCTCCATTCATCACAGGATTTTATGCCTTTGTCTCTGGGACTCAAGAGAGTCTGAGAACTCTTCTCCTTTGAATACTCATGGGCTACGACCAATTCAACTCATGATCTTCTCAGGGACAAAGTAAAATGATCAGCCTCAGCGACTGACAGGTTGACAACAGGTTACTACCCATACCCTGATCACTGGTTACTTAGCAGGCAAGTAAATACTTCTTTTCAGTGTGACCTTGCAGATCCTAGAGCAGATGCTGAAGGCAAAAGTCGTAGATCCAAGTTGATTTATCCAGAAGTCCCCACTACCATCACCATTTCATCATTACCTTGTGTTTTCAACTTTATAAAGCCCATTATAAGGAAAACGAGATCCACACAGCTGATTTCAATGGGGCTGTGGCATTTTGCTCTCCTCCTTTCTGCTCCTTCGCTCTCTCTTTTTTGGTACTGTATGAGATCAGCAGCTCATATGGCACTGCAACTATTTTTACAGCCTTTGACTGTTCCCACTTGTACTGCAATGTGGCTGCTGTTAAATTTCAAAGCTGAGCATTTCAAGTTGTTAGTAAACCACTACCAAAGGCAGCTGCAATGCAACTGGTGGGCAAAGGTGGATTTCTTCCTTTCTTCCAAGCTGTGCTCTTTTCAGTGGCATTAACTGAAAAACAATCCCAGGGACTGTAAGTAACAGCTTCCCTCTTCTAGCAACCTGGAGTGAATTCACAGAGAACTAGCTCTATACTAGGAAAATGAGCCAAAAGGGGCCAGTGATGGACACAGGAAAAAACAAAAAGGCAATTTATCTGGACTCACAGTAAAGTCTGAGAAGAGGACATGTCAGGAGACTTCTCTGACCTGGTGCTGGACACAGGAGATAATTAATCATACAGCCTCCATAAAAAGTTGAAAATCCCACTCCTCTCTCTGCACAGTCACATGCAAGGAAATCTGTAGCATAAATTCTTGCCATTTAAATTAAACCAATGTATCACACACTGAAGGGAATGTGGTAGGTAGTTTGGGAAGCATCTTCACCCAGACCCATCATCAAACACTGATTTTTTTTTTTTTGTCTCGAAGTAGACGAATCGCAGTGGCAGGTCAAACCTCTTAAAGCAAAGTTTGTTCTGAAGTGCTCCAGAAACTAAAGTTTTCCAGTCACCTCCAGAGTCTGAGCATTAGCCACGGTTAAATACTTTATGTAATTAAGACTCTTGCTTTCAACCTCAAAAAAAATCTCTAGTCAGGGCCTGCAGTTGACTCTTTCCTTATTTGAAGACACGAAAAGGCAGCACATGAATGTGAAAACCAAGCTTGCTCCCACACTGGATCTACAAGTCATCCCTCCCTCTTTCCTCCCTCCCCCTAAGTACACGTATTCTTTTGTATTATTGTCCATTCAGGTTCCCTTTCAGGAACTAATATAAAAACTTCCATGGAAAAGAGGTAATTTATCACATTCTCTTGAAAGTCTGTCTTCTTACTTGCTTTTCAAAGGCATCTATATCACTCCACTTACCCAACAAGAAGCCTGGAAGACTAATCAGGATGGCTAGTTATATGAAATGAGCTCCAGCCAAACAAAACTGTATTTCAAGCTGTGAAGTTGTGGTAAGTGCTGCAGTATTGCAACTTTGGGGTTAGCAAAGGTCCCAGACTGAGTCTGAGACTCTCTCTTTTCAGTTCCGATGCTCTCAGAGTGATGTGCAACAGACACTCATGAGTTTTCTGGGTAGCTGTCTCTACCGCAGTTGTTAGCAAAGCCCGAGCCAGAGTCCGTCAGATCAAGTTCCCAGGACATGCACAACTATAGCATTAAGCACAGCTTTGGGAAGCTCTGACCTTAGGTTATCTCCTGATGTGATGGGAGATGAAGGTGGAAATCCCACATCACAAGAAACAGCCTTCGCCAAGCGAGACCTCTGTTGGAACTTTCTGTTCAACAAAAGTAGATATACTCAGCTTATCTCATTTCTGCTTCTTATAGGCCAAATCCTGCTTGCAGATGAGCACCAACAACTTCAAATGAACCATAAAGACTCATGATCTGGCGCTGGTACTCATTTCTCTATTCCTTTTCTGTTACCAGAGATATTTAAAATTCTGGGCCATAACCATAAAGGCCACTTTTGCAATGATGATCAAAGTAATTTACACCTTGCTATCATTTATCATTGTCATTGGAGTCACAGGACTATCTTGAAGTCCCAGCAGAAACCGGAATTCCAGCTTGCTAGTTACAGACATGGAGAAAAAAAAAATTTAAAAAAAGTAAAATATAGAAATAAAAACATAAAAAATTTAGAATATACATACAAGTGACAGGAGGATAAAACGGGAGTGGGGAGTGTTCTCCTCTATCTATCTTTTTTTTGGAGTGGGAGGATAAATGATTTTACCAAGGTCAGAGAGTCTGTGACAGAATTAGGAAATAAATAAATTTCACATGATGTTTCCACACTGTACAATACATCCAGGGAGCTGAATAGAATTCGTGCAGAAGGCACACAGTGTATGGGATGTGAACATACTCTTGAAACGTTACACAGCAATGTTTTAACAGTAAAAAATTTACTTGGTGTTGATGCTCTTTTTTTTGCTTGTTTTAATAAGTAGAGGGGATATCAAAAAGGAACATGGAGTCTTTTCTTGTGATGTCACACGTGTAGCATTACTGCCACTTCCCAAAATACTCACCTTCCTTTTTCATGCAGTGGAATTTCTGGCCTGGTTGTGAAACTCAACCACCCCTGTGAAGGGCTGTAACCCAATCTGGAGCAACGGCTTGGGAACAATAGTCACATAGAGCTGGCTGGCAGAGGAATGCCAGGAATGTCCTGGGCTGAAGGACTCAAGGGCTAGCTAGCTCCGCTCTACACTCTTGAAACCTTGGGGACCCTCCACCAGGCACTGCTTGGCTGAAGAAGCCATGGAGGTGTGAAGAGAGCTGAGTTCCGGCAGCCAAGTTAGTGTTCAAGTATGTGCAAAGCATGTGGAGATCCAGATCTGCCCATGGATCAGTTTGTGATACAGAGAAACAATTCAGCCCGCAAACAGGGAATATGATTCCATGCTAACCCCCCAGCATTCATATGCAGGCCTTGCCCTTGGGTGTTTTTCTAGTCATATTTCTTGCTCTGCCTTAGTTATCATCCTCTTATTTCTTTGTTGATCAGTTGGCACATTTCTGAAGGAGCTTGAGATCTTTTTTAAAAAGGTGTCAGACAAACATATTTTTGGTCTTGATATCTAATTGAACTTTCACTGTTCTTCAAAAATTACCCTTTTCCCCTTTTTTGTTGTACTCTTCCCTCTCCTTCTCCTAGCTTTTTAGTTGTGCCAAGAGAAAGTTCCCACATATAGACTCAGGAAGCTGGAATAAGATTTGGACAGATATCTAATGACCAAAGACTGCATGAGCTCTACGACCGGTCAGCTGATCCACTGCTAACATTCACTGAATCTCATCTGAGAGAAGAGAGGCACAGATTTTGGGACCTGGAAAGCTCTTTGTCATGAGTCCGTTCTATTTAATAGGCATTCTTCACTGGGGAGGCCAGTACATATCACTGACCTCTCAAGTGTTACTTTAGGCTGAAGTCTTTTACTTTGATGTTGTACTCTGCTGATCACAGAAAGGGCTAATGATGGATACCCTTCCACACGGAGAATACATCTACAAGACTTTTTTCCCCTTTCACTGTAATCCTCATACACTTGTCCAAAATGGCTTGAGTATGTTGACCTGCCAGGCATCTGCCAAGCCTGCCCATCTGACTTTGCCAAAGAGACTAAAATGACACTACTTTGCAGTGGGAAGAGAAGTGTAAGTGGATTGTATGTTGCAATGGTCCTATGACCAGGTTATTAGAAGACACATGGGAAAGAGGATTGATGTTCTGGTCTTCGGTTTTCTTACTCCGTCAGTTTTCTCTTTAAGGAGATGCCAAAGGTTTTCTGTGCGGGATACATTAAATGGCTAAACTCTCCCACTAAGACACAGCCTACTCGAAGCATATCCAGTGAACAAATGTCAAAATTAAAACAAACAAGCCCACCTCCACAGAGAACATCCCAGATCTCTGTAGCAAACATTGATGTAAATACATTAAAAGACATAAAATAGTTAATAGCCTGGTCCTGCCCAGTTTCAGTTACAAGAGTTTCTCCACAGATTATATTGTACAGAAGAAGGCCAAAAGACTTTTTGGGATAAGGACATGGGAAATATGACATTGAACCTGCACTCCACCAAGTGTCCCTCTCTGTGCTGTGATACCCACAGGGGATTATCAGTCTACTACAGAAACAACTAATGAGCCATGTCCCGTGAGTGTTGTCTGCAGGATACCTTGCACACAGCACACAGAAAGGCAATCCCTTCTGCCCCCCAAAATAACAATTTCTTAACAGTGGTTAGCACTTGACAGCAGTTGAAGACACGCTGGGTATCCCTTTCAAGATCCCAAAGCGATGTCTGAGAGCACATCAAAACTTAACGTACACTGGGACTGAGCTCACAAGTGGACCCTGGACTCCAGCTCGTGGGATAAGAGACATGTGATCCCCAGTAGCTCAGGCCAGTCACATCTTGGTTTTGTAGCACACCGCAAGGACGTAATAGAAGAGTACATTTCCTGGAAAGAATGACTCCAATTCATACTTGTTGATGTCAACAAACCAGAGATACGCTTGACCATTTTAAAGCATTTCCCAAAACCCAAAAGTGCTTCTGTAAGAATGTTC
The DNA here is from genome assembly GCF_047370975.1 of Nipponia nippon. Taxonomy (NCBI): domain Eukaryota; kingdom Metazoa; phylum Chordata; class Aves; order Pelecaniformes; family Threskiornithidae; genus Nipponia; species Nipponia nippon. The sequence continues at coordinate 165,869,778 of NW_028262290.1, forward strand.
TGAGGTTCTGATATCAAAGCACATTCACTTGCTGTCTGGCTTGTTACACTGGCTTATCTGGAGCAGAAATACACATATATTTGTGTGCTTGCATTGTCACATGCATGCCTATGAATATGTGTAGATTACTGTGTAAATACATAAACATATAACAGAAAGTTAAAAATACAATGTATTTCAATTAATCTGTCAAGGAAATTTTGCATCTATAAAGATACATATACATGAATTTGTGTATATCACACATATATAATCATATTATGTGTGTAGTCAATATGAAAGCATTACTAACATTGTCATTTTATAAAAGTACTCAAAATCTACTTGTCCATTTTGCTCTTGAATGACCAGAGGGTTTTACGCTCCTTCCATATTTTCTGATGGGAGCACTGGATACGACACAAGATTCCTGAAATTCCTGGCACAGGCAACATGGTAGGGGAAGGTCTACAGTACTTCTGGCATGATAAAGGGGATCTGGGACTTGGTTAAGGGAGAATCAGAATAATACAGAGGGATCTGTCCATTATCTGAGGGTGATGATGATCATTTTTTAGTGTTCAGCTCAGACCTGAGGAGCTGTGCAGTCCCAAGCTGTCAACCTTGCAGCAGATCCTATACTGAGAAGGGAGAGACCTATTTGGTGAACATGTCTCAGTCCTACAGGCATGAGTGAAAAGGTGGATGTTGTGATTAGTTCAGGTCTCCTCCAGTGTAAGTGCAGTCATGATAAATTGTTCAGTGTATCTTCAAAAGATAAGTAACTATGATTATTTTCTGGGATTCACTTAACCATGCAAAGTAAACCTAATGAAATCAATGCAGAGTACAACATGGAAATGGACATTGCTACATCCCATTTCCCATTGTCAGCTGGTCAAAACTTCTGTAGACAAAGAGAACTGCCTAGAACTGCTTATGGATATGAATTTTATGAACATTTTTCAGTCAATGTCAGCCTGCTGGGCATCTTTCCCTGTACGCAGCCACTCAGCGTAGGAAAACTACAGAAAAAGAGTTTTAAGAAGAATAAACTGGTCAGATAGAGGACCCACCAGGTGGGTTTTCCAAGTCTGGTAGAGTTTGATTTTGTCCCATTTGTGTCACGTTGAATGACAGCTGCAGAGAGAACAGTCATACTCACAACAGCACTGCACAGTCTGAAACAATGCAGCATGTCAACCTTGCTTACATCTGGATGCCAAGAGGGAAAGATTAAGTGCAATCTGATGACAGCATTGTTCTCCCCATTCTCATAAAACACGGAGTCTACCAGATTTTCCCTTCTGGTTCATCAGCTGTGAAATGCATGGTTTCACAAAACATCAGATCCCCGGCCACCACAAGGTGTTAGATGAAGTGATGGGCCTTGCTTGGATCCCAGGGTAATAGGAGCCATATGACCATCTGACTTGTTACAACACTAGCTCAGAAGTTGATTTAAAGGGAGGGAGGAAAGGAAAGGGCTTCCAGTTGTGTAAATCCTCGTCCGATGAGTACTGGTTGGTAAGAGGTGAGCGCCTATTCTTGTGAAGTGGGGATGGCCACGTGCTATGCAGCCCACCCATCTCACCGAAATGGCAACCCATCAAATCCTGTAGACAGACAGAGACACAGAAGTAGGTTTGTTGTTTGTGTGGGGAGGAGGAGGGGGGACTTCCCCTAGATGCTGCCACACAACAGAGATCCAGATAATATGAACTGTGAGGACAGACTGAATGAATTGAAGTTGTTTGGGCTAAAGAAGAATGAGATGAGGGAGAGGGGAAGAGAAGGCAAGAAACTGATAACCCTCAAGAACATGAAAAAATGCTTCAGAGCATACAAAACTACTCTGTTCTTAATGTCTGTGATAATCAACAGCTCAAACTGCGGGACGGTTAATCTTTCTGCTTAAATGTTAGGAGAAACTCTGTATTAGGATGAATGCTATGTGCTGGAACCTGTCTTATGGAAAACTTTTGCCTGCTGGAAAGCTTTAAGGTAAATTCAAATAAACTGCTGTCAGGAAGAGCATAGATTTAATTGTCCCTGCCTTGGGACTGGATGGTCTTTCAGGGTCTGCCAGGATGCTGGGATTCCCACTAGGAATCAGAAATAATCCCACCCTCTCAATCACACAGGCATGACAATTAGCTGCTTTAGCTTCCAGTCACAACCCTACAACAAATAAAGCTTGACAGCTCTATTGCCTATGGACAGTTCATTGGTATATCATGCCCTTCGCTTGGGTTGGCCATCCCCGTTTATCCAGCTCTTTTTCTCATTAGCTGATCGACACCATGCTTGTTCTTGCTTGTTTAAAAATTCTTTACAGCCATATGGATTAAACAGAAGAAAAAAAGAAGCATCAAAACCCAAATAAATATCACTAAATATAGTTAGGGCCATCTGGTTTTAATTAGAATTGTCTCAAGGCAGCCATGCCAAAAGCAATCTGAGCAGAGTCTTATTGCATGATCTGTTGATCGGCCAGCATCTTTCAGGGGTTTACTGTATCCCCTGCAGTGAAATTGCGCCCCTGTGTAATACAATGACGGTGCATTCCAGACGTATTTTTCTGCTGAGAGGCAGTGTTTTGGATGCAGTGGGAGCAATTGCTGTCATCTGATCCTAGGGCTCTGTTTTGTTGAAGGCATCACATTGAAACCTAGATGGGCTCAGTAACCAAGGTGACCTCATGGGAAGGAGCCATTGCCATGGAGAGTCCCCCAGTCTGTTGGTGAGGATTATATGTGTGGGGGTAAACCAATCCTGGGACATGTCTTGAGGCTTTTCCAGGCTCTTCCATTTTCTGACTGTCCCCAGTCACCGTGTAGACCACTGGGCCCAGTGTGTCAGTGAATGGTATCAATTATGACCAGTTATATCAGGTAGGCTGACAGCAGTTCAGGTTTCCCTGTAAGTTTTCATACAGATGGGATCCAGCTCTTCTTGTTGAACAGCCTTCCTGACCAGGGTAGTTATTAATTGCACAGGCTATAAAAACATGACAAGGCCTGTGAGCCAGAAAGACTCTGCTACCTGCACATCTTCTCTGTCCCAGCAGGGACAAAGGGAGTCAGATGACACTAGAGTAGGTTTTTCTCACTCATCACTTGGAGAAGCAGAGGAGGAAGGAAAGGAGACCAAACTATCACAGGGCCAGGCAGGCAGATATTAGAGCTTTAGACTTTTTGTTACTGGGCCCAGGAATATTCAGTCTCAGCTTCTTTCACCAACAGAGAAAGAAGGTAGATGGGGAAATGGTCTGCCATACCCTCCACTGGTCCATCATCTCAGAAGACTCTTAGAGACAGCCCCATTCTGCCTCGAGGTATGCATATTATTGATTTGATTCATCCTCAAGGCTTCTCCCAGCTCTAATTTGGTTTTACTGTTGGTTTCTCAGATGGGCCAATCCAGGACCTGCTGAAGTCAAAGGAGTTGTTCTCTGTAAAGCCAAGCACAGAAAGTGGATAGCTGTTATGTTTAGGTCATATAGCTCTGCCTTCCTGAAAGGGATTTGAGATATCTCCACATTCAAAGGGCTTCGGTCTCACGTCAGATCACATTCTTCATGATCCTTCCTATACTGAACAATTGTTCATGTGCACATCTCAGTTCTTGTATTTCATCACACAAACAGCCAGAGTATATTCACCACGAATAGAGAACAGGAGCACTGGATAGCCATCATGTCCTGGGGACAGACCAGAGGTTCAGCTGTCAGTGGACAGAGGACCTCTTCCAGACCTGGTTCTTCTGGATAAAAATGTTAGTGCATTCAGCTGTCTGTCTCTATTCACCAGCTTGAAGTTTGATATTCTTGCAGCCTGCTAGCGCACAGGGCAATGTTGACATTCATTACGTACTCGAGGCAAAGTCATTAAGATTTGCTGATGAAGGCTTGATTTTATATATAGCTAGTGTGGTTTCAGCCTGCCACAATGTCTGTTCTTCCCTGTCCCCAGAAGAAACCTCAAGCCCTTGTAACCAGCAGAATTAGGGTAGGTGGGACACTCTTTAATCCACTTCAGCACAAAGATAGGTAACCTTGTGGTGAAAGGTAACACCCATATAAACTGCTCCAAAGCAAACTGTGAACACCGTTAACCTCGAAGAAGGATCTGTAGCAAACAACCAGCAGGGGATAAGAGATGGAAGCAGGTAAAGAGCAAGAATTTTTTCAGTCTTCATGGTGGATGGTCAAAGAGAGACGAATCGGTCTCTGATTCCATCTGTCCTCTCTCCTTGCTCCCATGGAAGCTCCTTTGGCACTGCCCAGTTTGTCATAGGAATTACCCACTTACACAGTTGCAAAAGCCACTTTTCTCCACTTTTGAGTATGATTTTAGCTTGTGTTACATCAGGTAGAAGGCAAATCATTGCACATACATGAACACAGAAGGAAAAGTGATCATGTGTAATTAAAATGTGTTTATAAGACCTCACCTTTCCCCCAAAGAATGACAAAATCAATTTATTCTGTTTAGGTTTATTTCAAGCAGTATTTCCTGAGAGTGTTCTTCTAACAGGAAACTCTTTGTTAGCATTACTTGACATATGGGAGAAAACGGGATGGGACCTGTCAAATAGCAAAGCTACTAGAGTCCCCTTTTGCTCCATTAGGCCTGATCCTAATCTTATTTATAAATCTTCATCCTAACAAGGCTTCATTCTCCTGCCTATGCCAAAAAAAGCATATGCGGAATTAACAAAATATTTGCAAAACTAACCCTTTTTCTGCAATTGCAGAGTTGGTTGAAATCATCTCATGTGTCCTCTGCCAAGACAGGACTGAGTCTACCTGTCATTCCAGCGGGAATGTGCCTAAATTCTGCAGGGATGGGAAATTCTCTGTCTTCCCAAGTAATGCAGTAATGCATAGTAGGTTTCCTTCCACGAGCAGATTTTGCTGGATTTGTTTGTTTGTTTTTGTACAGATGCCTAAACTGATTCATCCTTATTGCGATTTAATCCTCTGACTGGTCTATATCTGGATTGGATACTGAGAACCTGAAAATAACTTTTTAGCCCTTTCTTCACTATGTTATTTTTGCACTGCAGATTCTCTTAATTTTTCTTGGGAACTTTCAGCTGCTTCAAGTTTATACAGCACCAAGCCACATGGAGAATTGCTTCCATTGGTGTAGTACTGTAATACTACAAAATATTAATATTAATATTTATTAATACTTTTTTCATCTACAGATTTGATTAGTACTAGTTTGAAGCTGAAAGGAAAATGCAAGTGAGGAAATTACTCTATTTGCCTGTGCTCCAAGCTTTGCTACATAGACCAGAATTCCTTTGCTCAATGCATCACGTTTGGCATTCGAAATAAATTGATGAGGTCTGTCACAGGTAACTCGTTAAGCTGGGATAATCAGATCATTTAGAATTGTCCAATCTGACATCAGAATCACACCTATCAATTTCATAGTAAATGTCCCCAAAGTGGAGGGAGAAAGAAGTGAAGTAAAATAAAAGGAATTTATGCTAGCAACAGTGTTCCTCTCTGCTTCCTCCTGCAACTCTGCCTCATGCAGTGCAAATCTCAGTTGTGTGTTGAATGCTAATTTTTCAAATGCAGTGGTAACAGGAAAACTCTTCATCTGGTGCATATTGAGCAGAGTCAGAAATGGATGTTTGCCATGTAGCCAGAGAGGCAAATTTTGCCCATCAGTTTATGCATATGTTTCATAAACAAAAGGAAGTCTATGTTAGGGTGCTAGGGGAGATGCTATAAAGTTTTTATTGCAACTTGTTTTTGTAAGTCTTGTCTAGCAAATCCATGTGGTTTCCCTCAAATTTTCAGTAATAAACATTTAACAGCATGTTCCACCATCCCACTTATATAGGAGATTTTGTTGGGTGAGTGAAAGAAATTACTAAGAAGGAACAAGGGCTGCTGTGTTGCAGTGTGACAACTACATACTGCAGAGAGCCTGAGAGTCTCAGGCTTGTTGCCTCTGTGAGATGACCTGTAGATGTGGCGTCTTTGTCCTGGGACTGGGAGAGATCCTGGTTTTTTATATAAAGCAATAGGTACTTCTGATCAAAAAATGTCAGATGGTCAAGTAAAATCTTGAAAGAAGCAGGAGGACCTTTCAGAGGTCATCACTGTCTCCTGAAAGACCTACACAATAAAATTTCACCTTATTATTCAACCCTCATTACCACCCCATGGAATGCTGTTTCCTCTACTGCGTACCCACTCTTGCTCCAAGAGGTTAAAAAAGACGTCACAGATTAATCAGATGCCATGGAAACCATGTTATGTCAACACGGCAAAACCTTTTCTGTCCACCATGATGGGAGCTGTGTGGAAAATGGTGAACTGAAGCAGTGGACTGGGCAGTTCAAAGAACAAAGGAGGCCTTCTGTATGTCCCTGGTGGAGACACTCAAAGAGCATCACATGGGACCACTGCGCTGGGCATAAGGACCAAATTACCAGTCAAAGGCAGACCACGTGTAGTCTAGAAAACACAATTGGTTCTTTCTATGAGAAAAATAAGCATGAAACAGGCTAGTTATATCTGGAATGGGGACATGAAAGGTGACATCCACAGCAATTATCTTCAGCTACCTAAATGTATGGAGTAGGAATTCATCTCACCTACCGTTGGTTGTGGCCCCCTGATGTCTGGGAAAGAAACAGAAGAGAAATAGAAACTTTGAGGTCACAATGTACCTGGTCTGTAGAAAAGACAGAAGTTAGGATGAGATGTGTTGTTCTCTAAAAAACATGCAGGAGAGAAATAGAAATTTTGCAGGTACGGTGTTTCTGGTCTATAGAAGAGACAGACTTCAACATCAGATGGATTGCTCTCTAAAAACGCCGTTTTCCTCTACAATGGCTGGAGGGGGCTGTGAGTGACTAACTCCAGTGTAGACGTCTACATTACAGCTGTCTAACACAAGGTAAGAATCCCATTCCTTGTGTCCAGTAACAGCTGGACCAGGCTCTCTCTCTAGCCGTGAAAACATATAGGTACTTCCACAGGGTGATTCATCCCACTTGAAAAAAATAAGAATGTAAGAGGAACTGCAGTGGGTCAGACATCTGATCCATCTAGCACAGTCTTTCTTGGAAATTGGCCAACAGTAAATGCCTAGGAAGAATAGAAGATCAAAAGACATATACATTGTCAAAATACATTCCAGAAATTTCTGCCTTAGGGACTTCCTGACCTGGAGTGGATATCTTTATATAGTAAAATTCATGGGTTTTATCTGTCATTCACTTGTTCATATTTTGAATCCGTGTAAACATTTAGCATCAGTAAACATGTGTTGACTCAAGTGTCTAATGTAGGTGATTCACTCCCTGAGAGTGCTCTGCCTTTCTAAGCAGCTGAGACAATTTGTCTAAACTAAGTGCTTAATTTTCAAGTGAGATGAATCCTGATCCTAGCAATCAGGAAATAGCAGATATAACTATGTTTTGCAGCTGGCTGCATTCATTTACCCCTCTCGTAGCAGCTTCCAGAGACTCCCAGTTGATCTGGATAAGAAGGTCTCTTAGAGCAGTAATTGATAAATACCCCAAATCAGCTGGATGGCTTGGTTTACTGTAATTGACCTTACATTCTGGTTTTAAGATGAGGTGAATCACCTCTTAGAAGTACTTATTTTTTTTTCATGAATTAAGAAGGGAGCTTAGCAATTACAAATAATTTCTATGTGCTCCAACACACAGGGAATGCTTTTGCAGACCAGAAAATCTGGGGTATATTGAAAGCCTGATCCCTCCCCTCAAACACTTAGTGTTCAAGGGTATTGCATTCATTTGTTCTGCTTTCTGCTGTTAACAGCTGCATGTGAAATGCCCCTGGGCTATTATTACATAGCATGTTTTACTTAAAGAAAATCATCCTTTCAGCTTGTGCTTGTCATCTCAAATAGTCTAAAGCACTGAGAAACACATATGTTTGCACATAGAAGAATTTCAGATGTGTTAGGCATATTGCACACCCAACAGAAAATCATCGAGCTTGCGTGCTCACCGTAACTTTGTTCCAACAGCCAAGGAATGTTTACAAAACATGCCTCCACCAGGATTCCTCATTTCCATACCAAGAAAACACTTAGCATAGTATAAATTCCCCAGAATCCAGTGGAAGGAAATCCTAGAAGATGTAAAATGGTGAGGTAAGATGCAAACCAGGGTTTTTGGTGGCAATTTCATCTGTGTAATATCCCCAACCAGTACCTCATTAAAATACAGTAGAAAAATAAAATTTAACAGTATTTATCTCAATCCACAAGTTTTCTCACTTTTACTCTTCTCATTCTCTCCCCCATCTCACCAGGGGGGAGTGAGCGAGCGGCTGGGTGGTGCTTAGTTGCCAGCTGGGGTTAAACCACAACGCTCCAGGTAATTTTTCCAGCATGTTTCCTGCTCTCTTGTTCTTCAATGTTTTCTTTAGCAGTTTTTGGAAATGAGCCTCTGATGGGAGCTACTGTACTCTAGCAAGTGTTTATTTAAATGGTAGTTAGTTTTTATAAGGTGCGTTATTTCCATTGCAGGCAGCATCAGTTGTGCTCAGAGAAGCTCATAAGCCCCTTTCAACAGGGTAGGGACATTCTGCACCATAAAAGCAAATGCTGGAAAACCCCAGGCAGCTCTAGCAGGACTGGCATTGCCACAAAGCACAAACCTCTCAGCCTTGATGTAAAGCCAGACAGATGCAGCAGTGACTGAAAACTGCTATCTATATGCTGGATTATCCATCTCCCAGAGGAGAACAGCAGCAGATGTTAGTTCATACACACACACACACATAAAGTTGTCAGTGGCATCAATGATTCTGCTTATGGATACCATCTTTTATCTTGCAAGAGTATTTGGACACTATTGATTTTTATTCTGATTAAGATCTCCAAGTCTTGACATGTTTCCAGTTGTAATTCGGGCTGTACGAAGTCAGAAGTTCTTTAGTTCAGGCAAATTGCAAAGCAGGAATCAATAAACAGATAGTATTAACACTAATGAGGAAAGATTGCTGGAAAGATTGACGAAGGATTGCTGGATTTTTGGACTTTACTGCATCATTAATTTACCACCTCACTCAAAAGTTGTGGTGTGTCACACAGTATCATAAGGAGTATAGGAGGCATCTGATCTGTGGTTAGGATGCACAGATGTGCCTATCTTGAGAGCTCTGCTGGAACAAAAGTTTGAGGAAAATTAATATTTGTTCTGCAAAGACTTGGACAGATACCTTGGAGGGAGAGATGGAGGGATGAGCAGCATATGAGTGTTTCTGGATGAAGGGCTTGAATGCTTGTGTTGCAAAGTGTCCTTGGCAGGAGTGCGTGAGAGTGAAAAGAGGAGGAAAAGTGGATTTATAAACATTTTGGTGGGCAACAGGGAGAATATGAAAGTTTGGGGTGTATCAGGTGGCCATTCAAGAATTGAAACAGGGTTTGTGTCTGGAGATAGGGCAGTCCTGCTGTCCTGTCATAACATGAGGCTGAGCCAAACTAGTAACAGACATGGGAGAATATGCACATAAGCAAGAGAAGGCCAGAAATGTGGTTTCTTTCTTACACAGAAACTAATTTTGCTCCTTAGGCTGAGCCAAATCCTTCTCTTGATTTTCATCCGATAATTGTTATGCTCTATTCCTTCCCTTTTTTTTCTCACCACTCATCCCAGGCTGAATTCACTCCCTGCAGCTCCAGAGTTGTTTTCATGAACTTCCCCTCCCTGGCTACTTGACCCATCCCATGTCTCCCATTTGTCTGGATTCATCTTTGCTGGGCTACTTCATTCCTTCTCCTGCTTCTTCCTGCCTCCCAGCCACAGGTTATGCAAAGTTATGAAGGCCAAGGATAAGCCAGAGTGAATCTTAAAATGGCATGTCAGCTGCGAAGGCTTAAAAATACACTACTGATGGCAACTGGAACCTCTTGACTGCATACTTACCCTGTGATAAAAGTAATTAGCTAGTCTGGGAGTGTAGGAGGGAAAAGCCAGCAGGAAAAAGAAACACAGAGATGTAAAGAACATAATGAACTGTTTACAAGGGGATGCTGGCTTCATGTCCTTTATCTTAGGCTGCTGAATAGCTGACACCACCATGTAGATCATGTGGTGGTGTTCTGCTCCTGTTGCTATTAACAAAGCTGCTTGACCCTCAGGGATAAGCCACTCCTTGATCCAGTCTGAGGTTTCAAGAAACAAAGCTTAGTGGAGTCTCAGGTCAAGAAGAGAAGCAGATGGATGTTCACTGATTGACTTCTGATAAACAACAAACTTGTAGTAAAGCCCCTGATGTGGGAAACAAACCTGCAAAGAAGGGGGAACCAGCCCTTGCTTTTACCTTGAACCCACCCTGTCTTCCCTTCCTCGGGGTCCCTCAGTCACTCACCAGCCCACACTTTGGGTTACTAGGGTCAGATGACATCCCCACAGATAGGGATGCCACCAGGTTCAGGATGCTACTTAGACATTTAAAGCAAACCCTAAAAGGAATAGGTGGGGGAAGGACGAGGATGGAAACAGCTCAAAATGTATGGAAATTAGGTTGGTAAACAGATGTTGCTCAAGGTCTGAGAGCTCATGTTAATTTGTAAGTTGACTGCAGTGTTCATGAGGGAATGGGGAGAAAGGGGAGACTTTTACATTTCATTAAGTCTACCCAGAATTCATCATTACAGGTGGGTGAAGAATTTTCTCTATCTGCATTTCCTGTAAACAAAACAAACTAATGGGCAGGGGACCTCATTTTCTTAACTGTGAAGAAGAGACAACAGCTGTTTCAGTTAAAAGTTGGGGTTTTTTTTACATTATCAGGATGAAAGAGCGTAGATAATATTGGAATAAGAATTAATGTTCCCATAAGAACAGGGAGAAACTGAGAAAGCTTTGTTTATTGATCACTCTTCCATATGACAATACAAAGTTCTCAGAACTGGGCTGTCTCATAAGAACTTTATGACACTCGCCCTTAAACATAACGGAGTGCCTAATTTGTGTGGGAGCCAAAGGGTAAAGCACCTTAAAATTTCAGGTGCTATCTGATAAGGCAGTATTTACAGTGAGATCACTGCCAGTCCTACTGCCACTTTAGGGATCCTTCTCACTCTATGAGGCACCAGATACTTCCATATGGTGAGACAGATGTAACACCTGAAACCCCAACACTGATGCCTGAGCACTTTCTTGACTGGCTACAAAGTCTTGTTATGGAAAGTTCAGAGAATCTTCACAGCAAAGCACCAGCAGCTACCCAGTCTTTAGTTCACCCTTGCCTTAGAGATATTTATATGGGACAGCGAAAGTTCAGAGCTTCTCTTTTCCAGTTTCAGTGTTGGCCCAGCAATACACTTTAAAGCACAGAATTGCAAGAGAGTCTTAGAATCATAGAAAGGTCTTGGTTGGAAGGGACCTTTAAAGGTCATCTAGTCCAACCCCCCTGCAGGGGGGGACATCTTCAGCTAGATCAGATTGCTCAGAGCCCTGTCCAACCTGACCTTGAATGTTTCCAGGAATCTACCACCTCTCTGGGCAACCTGTTCCAGTATTTCACCATCCTCATTGTAAAAAACTTCTTTATATCTGGTCTAAATCTACCCTCTTTTAGTTTAAAACCATTACCCCTTGGCCTATTGCAACAGGCTCTACTAAAAAGTTTGTCCCTGTCTTTCTCTTTCCCCTTTAAGTATTGAAAGGCCTCAATAAGGTCTCGCTGAAGCTTTTTCTTCTCCAGGCTGAACAACTCCAACTCTTTCAGCCTTTCTCCATGGTAGAGGTGTTCCAGCCCTCTGACCATTTTTGTGGCCCTTCTCTGGCCCTGCTCCAACAGGTCCATGTCCTTCCTGTGCTGAGGACCTCAGAACTGGACGCAGGGCTCCAGGGGGGTCTCCCCAGAGCGGGGCAGAGGGGCAGAATCCCCTCCCTCACCCTGCTGGCCATGCTGATGGTGATGCAGCCCAAGAGACGCTTGGCTTTCTGGGCTGCAGGTGCACATTGCTGGCTCACATCCAGTTTTTCATCGACCAGTGCCCCCAGGTCCTTCTCCTCAGGGCTGCTCTCCATCCTTTCATCCCCCAGCCTGTGTTGATAAAAGGGGTTGCCCCAACCCAGATGCAGGACCTTGGAAAACAAAACAGAACCTTGCTAATTCACTGTCATTAACAACGTACACATTGCAGTTTAATTACATACCAGTGAAATTCCCAGTTGAAGCTGTTATTTTCAGACCCACTCCAACAGATGTCAACCAATTGTTTTTGCATAATTTCAATTCCTCAGCTTCTTTCAATTTTGATCAATGGATTTCGTTTCTTTCCTGCTGATATGTGGAAAGAGGAGAGAGGTTTTTTTGTTTGCTCGTTTATTCCTTTGGCAGATTTGGTTGGAAAAGAGTTGGACATTTTTTGGTTGTCTGACTGGGAGTGAGGGTGGGAAAGGAGACCAGTACTTTAGCCTTTGATGTGATGAAACAAACTCTTTTTCTAGATCAATAGATGATTTGAATCCAGTGCTAAGAAACTTTCTGCCATACTGAGTTAATTCCTGCCTTTGCCTATGCTGAATAGAAGTCTGAACCTTCAGATCCTACATTATGATTAGGAATCATCTCTGGAAATTTTGCTTGTCTAAAGCATCTATCACACAAAATTTGCCTAAGCTAATCCCTCAAATAGCTGACATTCCAGCTGTCTAACATTTTGGTGGCTAAATTTAGATAAGATAAATACTATCCTATGTGTCTCAACAGCTGTAAAGCAATAAATAGAGCAGGGGACATACTTTCTAGTGACAGATAGAAAACTTTTTTTATTAAGCTAGTTTCCCCTGCCTTTTTTATAAGATTGGCCTGAATGCACACATCTACACAATATTATTTTTTTAATGTCAAAGGATGATTACTTTGTATTTAGCCAAACAGTTCACTGATATCTTCTTAATGGACGTGAAATATATTTACCTGTTAAAATATTAGGATCTACAAAACTACTGAACCTGCTTTCCATAGTATTGTGAATGAGACATTCCGACAGACCAAATATTGGGTTTTTGAATCATTTAATGTTCCCTGCTTTTGCTCCTCTCTGTATATGAAGTTTATAGGATTAAAGTTAATACTGGGAAAAAAAAATGTTTGTTTCGTTATACAGAAAAATCAGTGTGCGATGGATCCAGAAGAGATACAGATTAAAGTACTGGCAAAGTACAATACTAAAGTTATGTTGCTGGAAAAGTCAGTAGATCCCTTGATGTGTGCAGCTCGATGGATAGAGATAAGTATTCATGATTTCAAACCCAACTGGTCAAAAATCAACATTTCCATTTTATGGGAAATTAACATTAACAAGTATGTTCTTTGTTCCAAATAGAAACAAGCTTTTGAAGTTTCCCACAAACAGAGTGTGTCATACTGCCCCATTTTAGCACAAACAGAAGACACTTTGATCAAGAAAAGATAAGAATTTTTAGTGAGTATTGAGAAGCAGCTGTCCTTGATTTTTTTTGAAACAACAAATACTATGTTTTAATGAGCAATAGTGAGGTAGCATTAATGATATTACATTAAATTGAAGGAAAAATTAAGGAGTTTTACACATGTTTGCAAAACTTTCTTTTCCCTTCTAACAGCTTAACAAAAGGGAATTTTCTGCAAAATATTTTGTCTTAATCAAAAATAGGGTTTCTCTGCAGAAAGATTGGCTCCCAGGGCCATCTTCAAGAAGAGGCGTTAGTCATGAGAGCTAGTAAAGCATCTCATGAAAATGCTCCCAGCTTCTGGAATAATGAGGCATTTTCAAAGATTATTTGAGAGTATAAATAGCTATATTTTCTGTATCCTGGCTAGGCTTAGAAACAAATATCTTCACGTAGTCACTTGATAAAAAAAAAAAAAACAAAACCAAAACCAAACCAAACCCCTCATCACATAGAAGACAGGGACTTCACCATCAGAAATATACTCAGATGTCCTGTCACTCTCCAGCACAGAAAGCCCCTTATTTCTGGGGGAACTGAAACTCAGATTTCAATGCTTTCCATCTTCCTCTTTTGCCCCCCTACTTTGATCATCTTCGCACCCATGAAAAGATGCAAAAAAACCTGACTTCTGAGAGTTCAACTAAACATCACAATTTAATGAAAAAATAATGGGAGGGGGTAAAAGGCAGAAGGACAATTAAGCAGGGATCTTCTGCTTGGTGCTTTGTACTGCTTTGTGTCACTGAAAGGAGTGCAAGTCCTCTGCTGAGCCTGGGCTCAACTAACTCAAATACAGAACTGTAAAATTAGCTGGGGTGAATCCCACCCCAAAAACAATCCATCAGCCTTGGTTGAATGTAAATTGGCAGCAGCTCTGGCAATATTTCATCTGCATTAGCTGCTAATATCAACATTAGCTCAGTATTCAATCATAGGAAGTCAAACAAATCTCAGAGCCTCGTAGAAATATATACAGTGGGCACAAAGATAGACTCCAGTTTTACTTCCATTTAAATCTGCTTCCTTTCTTGAAGCTGTTTCTGATTTACTATGAGGTATGTGTGTGCAGGATGCAACTCAAGGAACACATCTGTACGATGATAATTTTCATACCAAAGATATGTTTGGTGCATTACAAATAAAGCAGTAATCCCCTCAATGATCTAGTTCAGACAAGAGCCAAACAGATCAGACGTAAGTATAAATAGCAAACCACAGGCCTGCTTTTCCATAACTGCCAATTTATTATTGCAAGTCTCTCTTTTTTTTTCCCCCAATAGTTCCAGCTTCTGGATTCCTGCAACTACTTAAAAATATCGTGCTTCATTTAAAAAAAACAGGGGGAAAAAAAAGTTAGCTACTTCTTATTCCATGGTTGAGGGAAAACCCTGAAAATGTGGCTTTTTAGCTGAAGACTCCGTCAGCAGAAGGCGAATATAGGTAAACCTAGTTAGGGATGTGAACCAGGGCTATTTGAAGACTAGCAACCTCAAATACCACAGGAGTGGAACATTTGTGGATTTAATATAAAAATGTCTGAGCCAAAAAAATGTAAATAACGTATACATGTACAAAAATTCAGAAAAATAGTTCAAAAGATTCACCAAATCCTTAAATGCAAAACGGTGTTTAATAAGTCAGGGATGTGAGCTGGTAAAGATCTCAGGATAAAATCCAGACAGTTTCCCATGGCCGAACCTATATCTACATTATAACCTCCATATTTCATGGCTGCCTGGACTGAAGTTTGACTTTATTCCCATCTCTAAATGCACTGGATCTGGATATTCTCCTGTATAACCTCTTTTTTATATTTTTTTTTTTTCAGGCTACTCTCAGAGAATTAGCTCTGATCTGCCTTTGGGTAGGAAGGAAATAGCTTCCAACACAAAGACAAGTTTCCTAGCAACAATCTGGTTTAAAACAATGTCTTAAAACATCAGCATTTTGGCAGATGATGCCTGCCTCCTGCAGGCATGCCTGTGCTTGGGATTGGGACAGGGGCTGCAGAGGGTGATGCCTTCCTCCCTGAGCTTCTGGGCAGAGCCAGCCAGGGCAGAACTGACCACAGAGGCAAGTAGTCACACACAATTCATTCTTGACTCCAAATTTGCCTGCATACTGGCTAAATTTACCAGTTTCATACAAGTTTGACCGGTGTTGGGTAGGAAGGTGTAAGTTCTGCCAAGTAATTGCAGATCACATAGCACTGGTCTGTTCAGCATCCGTCCTGTTTCCTTAGCCACTATCCAGCTGCTAGCCAAAATGTAGGTGTAGGCGTTGCAAAGGGGAGGGACGGACATGAAGATGTGGATAACAGGTATGAACATTACTGCAGACTTGAGGGAGTGTATAGGGACATGTGTGGGAAGACAAGCCTGGGTGACATATAGGAAAGATGAGCTATTTTGAGAAGTGGATGGCATGGAGAGGACATGGTGATGATGCTGTAGGAGAGATTGTGGGGAGCTGGGGATATTGTAATGGCTGGGAGGTGGAGCCCATTAATTCTTCTTTAACTCACAGCTCCCAGCGTGATTCATTCAGGTTACAGAAAATATGGTGTCCCTTCAGGGTTTCTGCATCTTAGCTCACCACTTGCGCCCAGGCAGGGATGTGGTTTGAAGACAGGTCCTGCTCCTGGGAGCTTGGTGTAGGTGGAGAGACCAACAGCAGATGGAGACAGGCTAAAAATAAAGCCAAAAGCCAAGAGAGCGCAGAGCTGAGGGGAAAAACCCACGTGCTTCTGAAAAGTCTCGAGCTCCTGCGTAGCACACCCCAGGAGCCAGCCGGCTCTGCTTGGCCAGGATCTCTCCACCCACCCTCTCTGGGCACCTTTCCCAACCTGTCATGGTGACTCTAACAAGAACCAGTTACAAAAACATGGATCCGGAACCCGTTCTCTCATGTTCATTAAATGCTAAAAAGAATAATACCGGGATTTTCTTAATGAACAATAGCATGAGGTAGGGAGGGTTGTAGACATGGGGGAGGAGAAGTGGAGGGAGTCTGGGCACTTTGGGGATAAAAAGGCTGATTTGTCTCTTGAAAGTCCCAAACCACCGCTTCCTTTTCAGCAATTTTCAGTAGCCCAGCTGGTCTGACGCGCACCCTGCAAGGTTAGCACAAATAATACATGAATGATCTTCCATAAGCATTTTACAGCCTGAGCACAAAACTACTGTTGCCATTGAGAACTTTCCTGCTAACACCAATAAGCTTTGGACCAGGCTCATAAAATAAACAGGTCACATTAAAAACAAATAAGCAGGTGAAAAAAGACTGAAGACAGATGTGGGTCACTGCCTGAGGGTGTTCGCTCTGGGGTGGTGATGCTCAGCCTCTGGATCAGTTATGTGCTTCTGAGTCCACAACAGCTCTACCAAAAGTAAATTTTCTGAGTGTGAATTAAATCTATCCTTGGCATATGGAAAAATGGATTTTCCAGCACTCATGGAGTCACCAGCCTCCTCGTCAACCTGACACGGGTAGCAGACAGACTTGGTTGATATGGGTCATCATGCTCATCAGCTCTTTGCTCCTCTTGACATCAGGGAAGGGGGTAACAGCTCTTCTTGTGGTGGTGCAATTTTGGTCCTATGGAGATGGGAATTTATGGGGACTTCATCTCCTTAAAATCCCTGGTAAACCCATGTCTAAAAATAGAAAGAAACAAGTCAGAGATTTCTAAAAGAATGATCTTTCTACTACATTTTCTCTTTTTTTTTTTTCCAGTGTCACTTAAAAAAAGCCTCCACACTTTGGTTTTCACCGTAAATCACTGTACAGATCTCTTGTAATAACGTTCTTCACACCATCAGGAGATAGAGAAGTGGAATCCAACCACAGTTAGGAAGGGTTTTTAGAAAGAAGGGTGGTCTTTCACTCAAGCTGTTTTCTGCTTGCTTTACAACCGTGCCCTAGACAACAGGGGCTTTTATAATAAATATTTATTCTATTAACATTACTATAAATCTAAACAATGAATAATAAATAATCAACATGGCTTGGGTAGTTAATAAATCACCATATATCAATGGAAGTTCACATGGACTTCACAAAGTCTTTTCTGCTAACAGATGGGCCAATGAAAACATTCTGATGTGCTTACAGTTTTCAGGCAGAGACAGACAGTGCCCGTGTATGAGAAGACAAGAGGTTTAGTACATCTCAAATGACTATTCAGCATTCTCTTTCTTTAGTAATGGCAAGCTGTTCTCATAAAAAGTTGTCCGAAGCTGTACTGAGAAGTGAGGAGATAATTTGCCTGTGGAGGAAGTATTCATTTTGACCAAAACCTGATCAGTTTTGTGTGAATATTATCTTTACCAAGGAAGACAATTTTCAAAGAATAGAAATAATTTTCATGCTTATGTCAAATGCAGATGATCATTTAAGCTGGAGAGAAAAAGGATAAAAATACTTTTTAAAGGATCAAAAATAATAAAATATTGGGGAAAGGCAAAACAATGCATTTGCCTTGTCAAATTTTAAGTAAAAGGCTTTGACGGTTAATTGCAATGTGCCTTTTTCCTTCTTCAAATGTGAAGTTGAAGAGAAGTGTTAACTATCTTGAGTACTTAATGAAATGTCTTGTTTCCCTTTTACCTCATCTTTTTCCAGTATTTCTTTTTTTTTCTAGGACGTCTTTTCCAAAAAAACCCTAAAACCAGAATTTTATTTCAAGTGAAGCCAAAATGAATCCCTTTTCCCCGCCATCCCCACTTTTCTACTTCATCCACCAAGACAAAGAAAACTTATTCCCCCTGCTCTCCCCTTGACCCCATCAATTACAGTTGGCAGATATCCTGCAGTGTGAGGGTTTACATTCCATCCAAAAGTGTTAAAATTTGAGTATTTACTACTATGATTTGGGAATCTCCTTGCCATCTGTATAAACACCTCATCCCTTTAGATAACTTTTTTTCATTATAAATGATTGTGGTAGGCTTACTGCCAGGTAAATAATATAAATAGAGAAGAGTTCCCTTTAAGCAACGTATCATTACTGCAAGGCAGAGACCATTACTTAATGAATGGGCTCAGTAACTATTGCCGAAAATGACTGAACTACAGACTACAGTACAGAGTTCTGCGTGTCTGAATGTGCACATGTGTGCGCTGTGTTCACTGCGACAATGACGGATGGGTGGATAATTACATCTACGGAGAGGTTTGTTTCATGGGAACAAGGGGATACTGCAGAAATAGGTTCTGACTGAAGTCTGGTGTTTCAAAGATGTGCCCAGCTGCACAATTAAAAGTGAATTAAAGGACATGAAATTGAGAAAAACACCCTTCATTTCCTCCCAGACAGTTGCACCTCTGGGATCTGGTTTACTTTTTTAAGAGGTACTCATGTAGTAGGATAAGGTATAATGTCTTGGAAATTGGTTTCTTTCTCTCCCAGCTCAAAATTTTACTCTCTTTCTCAAAAATGGAACTGGGGTTTCCAAATGTGAACACTTTCCAGTAAGACTGAAGTGTTTGGTGAAACAAATGGCAGACATTCCTGGCAGAGAGCAAGGGCCTCATTATTAACTCTGAAGGGTGTTAGGGTGGGTCCGATGAAAGAGTAAAGGGGAGCCCATACAACTTGATGTAGAGACACTCAAGTTCTGAGGTCTTTCCCAGCTGGGAAGCATCACTGCTCCGGAAGGTGGGTACCACAGTCTTAGCATAGTATTGGGTTCATCATGTCTGCAGGCCAGCATAACATAACTCAGCTGTAATTCTGGGCTCCTGTCCATCCCTAGATTACTGCAACAACTTAAGACCTTGCTGAAACTGGATGACCAGTACTCAGACAGCTAAAGCACTAAGACAAACCTGCATGAAGAGTCTCACACAGCACTCCCCAGGGGAAGGCACCTCAGAGTCTAACAAGTGCCAAGGATGCCAAGGCGCCTGTGGCCACTCAGGCAACTCTGGCTGTCATCTCTTCCTCTGGCATGATGCATGCGCTGTGCTGGGTCGTTGAAGAGGGTACAAAGAAGAATAATTCCTTAGCTCCCTCTGTAAATCCATGCCTGGGTGCAACATGTTACTTCTAGGAACTGAAGTCTTCTTTTGTGGTTCTGGTTCATGGGATGGTAGCATAACCAGAGGTTGACTGTACACCCGTGTCATCTGCTGGTAAATTCTGGTCACCACGAGTTAATTCAAAACACTATTAATTTCTGGCAAACACAGACGGTTGTTTAAAACAAGATCTTCCCAGTGCCCAGGAGAGGACATTAGGATGTTAGTTTTGCATTTACTTATTTCTGGCTTTGAGTGGGTCCAGGTGTCCAGAAAGCGCAACTCAAGCTGTTTGCTGCAGATCTGTATCCTTTCTGCCCCTCCAACCCAGTAAAAAGGCAGATGGACCAATTGCAGCCATTCAGAAAGTTGCGGCATTCAGGCTGTGCTCTGTCCTTAGCACGGACGTGGAGATTTCGCTGAGTCTGGGAGATCCTATGGCTCAGGAATTCAAGTGGATCCCAGCAGATCTGGATTCTGTTCTTGTCTGTGCATCTGACCTTGGAGAAGTTATTAAGACTGCAGTGAGTCATATTGCTTTGGGGGTAGAAGCAGGGTGAGAAGGGGGTAGCCTGAACACATAATGTGCCTCTTGCCACATATGAGGACCTCACCCTGCCAGCATAAACCTACTTAACCCAGCTGTGTCAAAATACTCTGGGTTCATTTAAATATTTTAATCGACTAGCTTCCCTCATCTGGACAACTATAACAGAACCAGCTAGGAAAGGCTAACATTCAGTTGTGCTAGCAGGGTTTAGGGAGGTGAAACTTTTAAATGGAAAAGAAACCACTATACCCATTTGTACACATGCAAGATCTGGAGAGGGGAGGAGTTCATAGTTCAAAGACAGGCCAAATAAGATGTTGCCTATTAAACAAATGAATAAATATACATATAAAAATCACAGGTATACACACATAGATAATAAGGATCATATATTTATGTTCATTTGTCATTTATTATCTATATACAGGAAGAAATCTTTAGAGGTCTGTTTCTTTATTCATGATGATTAAGGGGCAACTTCATGATATAGCAAGTCAGTCAGAGATTTTTAACCTGGGGATAGCAGCACTGCATTGACAGGTGGAGGCACTGATGTTTTCAGAAGGCAAACCCTTCATTGAGGTGCTGAGACAAGAAACTGGTGACTCTCCGTTCTAGCACATTAGTTGTCAAAAAGCTAGTTCAGAAAGCTGCCAGGGTGCAGGTGGAAAGTGGCTCCAGATGTGTTGCTGCACACCATTCTCCAAAACAATGATGGCAAACCACCGATGGATACTAAAGTTGGGACCAGTGGCAACGAGCAGAGATGCTTTTAGGAGTATATTTGGCACCATAAAGGCACTGTAAAGGAAATCTGGACCTGTCATTTGTTAAAAAACAAAGCAGGTTGCCCAGCTTTCTGTTGCCCATGTGCAGGGTGAAGGTGTCTACACACTAAAGCATGTGAGAAAGGCACATATATATCACGGCTGAAGACTTTGCTCTCTCACAGGGCTCCTTGGACTCCTGAGGGGCGCACACATGATGGCATGGCCTCTCTCCCTCTCCAGATCCTTAAACACCAGGCCAGCAGATGGCAAAGCAGGCTATGCAGCTGCAGCTGCCCCTCGGGTCCCAGAGAAGCAGCAAGTCTACAAACTCACAGACTACAAACTTGCAATGAGCTGAGGCAGGAATCAAATGAGTGAGTGTGAAAGAGCTGAGAAGAGCCAGGACCGAAATTGTACGGGGCATGATTTTGCAGGGTGAAATGCCTGCCAGCCTGCCTGCCTGGATCCCAAACTGGAGCTGGGAATTAGACCCTCTGCTCCACCAAATTCAGCCAGGAAAGAAGAAAGAAAATATTGACTTTCTAAGTGGTGCCAAGAAATGGACTAAACTCCATCTCTTAATGAAGAAATCTGTTCTAAGCCTTCTGGTCCTTTCATATCCTTACAGAGTACACTTAGGAAAAGCAGTATACATACAATAACTCTTTGGCTGCAAATGTTCTTTTCAAGCCATGTTAGAGCCAATTTCTCCCTCCTTTCTCTCTCTCTTCCTCTTTTAAAATAAAACAACAAACCATATAATAATAATAATGAAAAGATTTATCCTAACTTAAATGACTGGGTTTGGGGTATCAAGTTGCAGCACCAGAATCCATAACTGAGGGATTTACAGTCCCTTTTGTGGTGATAAAGGCAAAATTGTTCACAGCCCTTCCCTTAATGTAAAAAGCCTGCCTTCTGCTCCTCGGCCAAGTCTCTTGCCACCAAGAGACGCTGCTTTTGTTGGAAGGGCTGAGCACAAATGATGGCAAAGAGCCTGAAGGAAAGGACTTCAAAGTAATCTGTGGCTGCCCCCATCATGGCAGTGGTGGGAGGAGGAAGAAAGACCCTTCCATTTGTAATGCATGTTTCTCTCTTTCCCTCATTTAGGAACCACAGTGCCTTGCCCCTGTTACCTCCCCGCAGGGTTGCACAGAAGCTAGATTTGCCACTACTCTTTACAAATGTGCTGCTGAAAACAAAACGGCTTGTTAACAGGCAGCTGGGCCCAGGTTTGCATCTAGTCCAGGTGCTGAGGCCATGAGGTGGGTAGCTCAGCCCTTTCACTGCCCTCCACTGTCTTCTGTGTCACCAGCAGTGTCATATGTGATCTGAGCAAGAGAAAGAATCAGGATTCACACCTACCTCCCACACAGTCAGGTCAGCATCTTCCATGTCTGGAGAGCATCATCACAGATGTGTTCCCATTCCGTTAATTAGCCCAGTGGTTCTGCAGTTTTTTTTAATCTTCCCATCATCTCTGTCTACTCTAGGAGGCCCGAGGAGCAATGGGTGAGTCCCTGACTTTGCACCTTGAAGTAGAGTGTCCTCTAGCAGGGCCCTGCATTCCAACAACGCTGACCAGAAGACATTCATCTCATTCACAGATGAACTGACAGCCCCTTATGACCTAAGGCTGCATCATGTCCTGCACCAAAACAGGAAAAGCCTGAGCTGTACCTAGCAGCATCATTCAAACCACCTGCATGGAGATTTGATCCAAAAGCCCAAGGTACCCACAGTTTTTGGCTGTATCAGCAAGCATATAATGAACTCTATGTGTTAATTCATCAACAGTGAATGTGGAGTCCCAAGACCTTGGAAATGTCTTTCCTAAATCAGTCCTTCCTCCTACAAAAGTTGTTTCTTGCCTTGGGTAATCCTTGCCACTCTCTCTGAACCTTTCCCAGTTCAGTTCCATCTTTTTTTTTGGTTCTGAAGTGGTAGATATGTTCAGACGGTGGGTTTCTGTTAGGGCCATATTTCTTCAACACAGTCTTATCACAACATCTTAAATGTGTGTCTCTCATGAGCTTCCAAGACCACATGGGTGATGAAGATGATTCTTTTATTCTGGAGGAGGTAACAGATCACAGCACATGGAATGAAGCTGAAGTGGTTCAATCTGGACCCTTCAGATCCATGCTGAGCAGCTGGGATTGCTACATCTGGTAGATATACTCCTCCCTGGTTAAATTATAGGCTGCTCAGAGTACAACAACTAGCAGGGACAAACAGTGTCCATTCCCTCCAACCAGACATCTCTTTTCGAAGTACTAGGAAGAACATCACAGACGGTAAGAAATTACCTTCAGATCCCTTTCTCTGGAGTATGCAGTGACTCTTGTAGGCACAATTGACAATGTTTCACCGACACTGATATGGGGCTGATGAGTAGATCTGCCTTTGGTTACAATGCATAGATAAGGTCATTGCCTACAACCCCTTGCCATCTCTATAAGATGGTCTATGGCCAGCTGGCATGGCAATTTGGGCCTCAGTACCTTTGTATAAAGGAAGCTCTGCCCACTTCCCTGCTGCAAATTCAATCAGGTCCATCAAATTCTCTTCTCAAGCCTCAGTATTTACAGCTTCTGGAAAAGTATATGCTACAGGGAAAACAGAATTTTCAGTCCACAATTTTCAAGAATTAAGATATAGCTTGGAAGTTCCTATGTTGCAACAAAATGATTCGTAGAACTTCAAAATGTTTAACATGTTTTTTTTTTCCTTTCTGTACCAAGAAATCCCACAAAACAAGTAATTTTTTTTCTCTGATCTCTCACTGTTCTTTTATTTATTCATTTATTATTCATCCAGTGAACCAAAACCATTGCTTATTCGTGCAGCTCTGATAAATATTTAAAAAATGTAGGGCATAAAATTATAATATTTATTATTTATTACTTAACAGTAGAATTTTGTTCCTGTGCCCACACCTTAACTTATCAAACATTGAAGGAAATTCTTGTGAGATATGTCCTAGCTTATAAAGTTATAATAGCCCCAAACTGAAAAATTAGTTCCCATAACCTCCTTTGAAATCATCTTTTCCAGGGTCTTCACAGTGACGTTACAGAGTTGGCGTTCAATCTTTAATTAAATGGGATGGTGTCCCTCTAGTGACTGGACCAAACATAGGCTATAGGATTGCTATTGCTGCCGGCGTTGTTTCTGTTGTGTCCAGGGTTTTGCTTCCTACTTAGAACCAACATTAAGGCATGTCATCAAGGAAGATGGAGCACAGCTACTGGAGTTCCTGATAAGTTGGGAATTCCCCCATCCCACCACCAATCACAGGAAACTTCCTGCCAGTATTGCTACAAACAATTAAACTGAACTCTGTGCTGGAACAGCTCAGGGACAGGTATTTTGTTCACCAAACAGGTCTGTGGAAGTTGCAACATTCTATGGGAGGTGAAAAAGAAGTAAGGATCCCAGAAGAGATGTTCTTCACCCTTTTTAAATGAATAAGAGTTTAGAGAGTTCTGATGATAAAGCACGTAATGAGATAACTACTCCCAGAAGAAAAAGCAACATCGCTGGAGCGATCTCACCAGGACTATCAGATGCTCAGTGAATCCCTCAGGGGACATCTCATGTTGGTAGGTTGCTTGGTAGGTAGCTGGTAGGTTCAGCAGCCTGCAGTGTGAACATAACATTGGGAAGATCTGGCCCCATTGACAGACTTGAGGCTCAGTTTAATAACACATTTGGAACAAGTGCTCTGGGGGTTGTATAAGAAAACCTCCTTTCAGGTGGGACTTCTGGTATTGTGATTAACTTGATGAAGGTGAGGAGGATGCATCCCAAAATAACAATGCTGTTTGAACATAGTGCTTGAAACCACCCGTGAAAGTCTGTCAACAGCTAAGAGAAAAGGAGGAATGAATGTAACTAAAGAGACTCCAGCCGTGCAGTTAAATATTTCTACATCTCTTCAGACAAAGTACAAGCCTCTTTGAAGTGGTATTTTTTTCAAGCGTGCCCTGTCAGACATGGCAACCGTATTTATGGTCCTATCAAAATCAGACCCTCACTCCCAGCCATGGCTTATGACTCTGCCTCTCTGTTCAAACATCCTAGAATGGGTTGGAGAGATAAGTCCTTGGTCTCGGGCATGGGAAAAGGACAACTTCCCATTGTGTATCAAGGCATCTTTCAGCTAGCAGGGAAAATTAATGGCATATTAAGAGTGAAACTATGTGTTTTGAGTTGATTAAATCTAAGCTCAGGAGGCTCCAAAATAAACTCAGTCTTCTAGAGCTTTTGACACCCCCCCGCCAGCCATTTCCCCCTTTCACAAACACATTTTTTACAAAGGAGACCTTTTTTTCCCACTCATATATATTTTTTCTCTCTTTCCCTCCCCCGCCCCCATATGTTAACAAGGCTTGAATTGTGTTGCACGCTGCAGAGAACAGACCCCCTTCACCCGGGCAGAATAACCCGGTGGTTTTTCAGAGCACTATATATAGAAATCTACTCTTTTCCACGGGCAGCTCTAAGGATTAGGTGAGGAATGCAATTTGGGTCAGGATGCTCATGTTTGCAACTACAAGGATGCCTGAAGGGTCAGAAAGGGCATACCAGGAGGCTGTTAGCTGCAACTGAAAGACACAATACACCGCAAAGTTTGGGTCAGGCTGAGCTGGTTCTGCAGAGGAAGCATTTCTCACCTCCCTTATGTGTCAGACCTGGAGAGAGAAGGATCTCTTAGTGCAGCCAGCATTGCACACAGATATGAGAGAGCATGCATGACCGTGCAATGCTGGAAGGGGCCCTGCATCATCTACAGCTGGGGAAGCTGCCTTCAAGCTTTGAATGGTTTTCTGATGGAACATGGAGCCTATTAAGAGATAACGTCTCTTTTCTTGCTGACTCATTTGATTTCCAGTCATCAGCTTATTTTTCAAGAAAGGTTTTAATGAATTCCCTCTTATCTATTGAGACTGCAGGTTTCTTACGGTAACGATGGTGCATGGTTTCCATGCATGAGATGCAAAGGAGAGTGATGCATTACCCAAATATACATTAACCCTTCCTGACATATAGTCACTGGGGGAATATAGCCCATCATGTCAATGAGAGAGTCTTTTCTGTCCCTAAGAGAACAGACCTGTCTCTTGAGCTCCAGGCAAGAGCAGGCGTCTACATGTTTCCCCTGTGCAGACTAGAGGAAGACGATTGAAACCCAGGACTAAACAGACTGGAAACCTGACCTCTTTTGGGGGGACAAATATCACTTTTTTTCACCCCACCAGCCCATGAAATGTGTCTTTTTAATTTCCTGTAATTTAATTAAGAGAGGAATTCACATTCATTAAAAGTTTATCTGCTCAGTAGCCCTTTATGCAATCCAGTCAAAGGGAGTGAATGAAGGTTCTGTAAAGCTCTCCGTCTATCCAAAATAACCTTTATTTCAGCCCCATCACCACATATTCCTAAACAAACAGCTAAAGCTGCATCTTTCATTTTTTAAACAAGGCGTCCCCTGCTTTCCTCCTCCCACCACAGGCAGCTGAATTTCTCTCCCACTTGTGAGCACGGAAGAGCAGAACGCATGAGGGGGACAAGCATGTCTGGAGGGCTGATCCATGGGGCAATAGCTAACAAATTCTCAGTGCTGTGGACAATAGGAGCCACGTCCTGAAGGAATGCCTGGTGATTAAGTGATTGATACCAAACACAAGCCAGAGATCTGCAGGAACACTGAACACCTCTGTTTCTGATGCAAAATGAGCATTATTTTTTAAAACTGGCCCACAAAGTAGTGGAAAAAAAGTCCAAGGATGGATTTTATCCCTGGGGTAGCATCTGTAACATTCTCGCCAGCCCACCTTTGACATTACCCACATGGGACACTCCATGCGTACATGCCAGGGCCACCTGACACACGAGCAAGTGCAGGTGTACAGTTTTGTCCCCCGTGACAGTAGCTACATCTGTACTGGTGAATGAAACAGGGAACAGTGCTGATCACTGACTTTCAGCTTTCTACCAGCAGCCTCCCAGACAGTTCCTGGGCAATGTCTGGGGCTAGCAGGGCCAGGAGCCATTCCCCACAGGCATTTGAGATGTGGTAATCCTGTTGTGGAAGGTAGTGGAATTTGATGGTATGCATGTGCTGCTCCCTGCCTGTTGGGCTCTGGACCAGACAACGGTTCCAAGAACATTTTATTTGCCATTACTGATGTGTCCTCTGCAGCCTGAGAAGCAGGAAGGTCAGAGTGATTATCAGTGGCTGGGTGGCTGGTGTTTCACAGCTCCAGGGTCCTGGTGAATGCATCTAAGCTGCTGAATAACTTACCACTTTAACTCATGTAGATTCTCATCCTAAAGTCATCCATACCACATGGATGCAAGTTCATTGCCAGGATCTCTTTTGGCGTGACTCCATCAGTTCCCTTTAAGAGGAAACCTCAGTATAACTGACTCAGTTATTTTCTGTTTTTTAAGGCTACCCTTTTTTTACCTAGCTGACTCAGCCTTTCTGTTCTTCACGAAACAGAACGAGATAGTGGCATTACCTATCATTTATGATTCAATAAAAATAAGCCCAGTTAGGGAAGAGAGTGCATGGGAGCTGAGTTAATACCTAAGGTGGAAGGCATGCACAGGCAGCTGCTTACCCCACGGCATTACTTTTGGATAGTGTGATTTAGGACATAGTCTACCCATGTTTCTCCCTGACAAAATGCGCTTAATCACAGCTTGAGAAGAGCTCTCCAAGCAAAGTGGTATTCACGGTTTACGCTCTGTGCCGTCTGGATTCTGCCGGGAGGTGGGACACTTCTGACTCCATCAGCTGCTTCTTCCCCTGAGGTCTTGATTTTCACAGGAGATATGAAAGCAAGGGGCAGCCATCCATGGTTATTAAAACACACCTAGTGCCCTGGCACCAGTGGAAAATCATATAAACCATAGGCTGGACATGTTCCTACAGAAGAACTTATGTTCAGATATTGCTGCATCCTTAAGTCCTCTTATTTATATGGGCAACCATTGCATCTTTGCAAAGACTTTTACTTCATAATCTAGACTGATAGCAGAGGAACAGAAGCACTAGTTCACTCTGACTAACTGAGACATATGTCTATTTCCCTTGCTGATCAAATTAATTTTACATTTTGTGCCATTTTCACAAAATGACTGAGGGTGAAATAGTTGTTTGTCTACACCATATCCAAAGGAGAGTAATTGATATTTCTTGTTATGAAGTCCTTCCTCACTTTGTGTGTTACTCGGGTAGAAATTCCTCTGGAAGTATCAGGAGGAGTATTTGATCTGAGCAGAGACTGAGCTAGCGCACCATGCAGGGGGGACAGACCTTGTCTCACAGCTGCCCTCAAGAGACAAACTGAGGCCATGTGTGATTTTGTGTCTGAATTACATGCAGCACCACTGACCTGGACAAACGAACTCTCCACTAGCCAGTGGTCCAAAGTGCTGCCAAAAGGTGTAAGGAAGCATGGCCAGCACATCTAGCAAACACATCACACTGGTGCTTCTCCTGTAGTGGCTACTTCCAGAGACAACAGATGGGGAGCCCTCAGTAAAGGTTTTAGCTTTAATCCTCATTTGATGCAAGATGCAGCTAGAGTATTAAGTGATTGACAGTGGAAATGGAGAGCTTAATTTTTGGGTTACATCACTAGCTTGATCCAGAGAGATGCAGGACAGCCCTGGCCTGCAGCAGACCAATTCTCTCTATGCAATGCCTTAATAAGTCACCCTGTTATGGTCAGCAGAGTGATTCCCTTAAAAAAGTGTTACAGAAAGTTAAATAAAAGGAATTCTTAACTTGTCAATGCCTGAAATTTTTCATCAGTAAAATGAAGTGTAAACCTGTTGCACCATTTTGTTGTTGCTGGGGTGCTCATCCCCAGGGCTCTCTATGCAAAATCCCATGCACCAACACTGCTCAGCTGCTGCGCCAGCATGCACCCCTCAAACTCACTCGCACAAAGGAGTGTTCTTATACCCCACTTCTTGCCCTACCTCCTCTCTCTCCTGCAAGCCTTTGAGGGGAAGCATACCCTCCAGACCTTCCACTCCATACCAGGAGGCACTGATGGTCCTTCTGCAACACCTCAGCACTGCACGACCTCTCGCCCAGGTGACCTCCCCCTGGAGCAGAGGCACCAATTCGCACATACTTTTCCACCTTCAGCCTTGTGGATCTTTTCTCCTTATTTGATTTTCAGGGAATGAAAAGGGCTGTGTGTGCCTCCCGCCCCAGCACAGTCTGCCTGCCTTTCTCTAGGCTTGCCTCAAACCACTCACCTCTTCTCACAACATGAGGTAAGTCGAGGCCTGCACGTTATTTTAGCACAAGCCAGGGTGCTTCCAAGGCATTCCAGAAATAGCACCGGGAAGGAACAGTACCTGCTCTTCAGAGCCAGCGAGGGGCCTTCCCTCCCCTTCCAGGCTGGGTAAACTTTCTCCTTACTCTGTGGTTACCCACAGCAGAGTGACTCTCTTAAAAACGGCGTCACATAAAGGTGAATTCAAAGGTTTTTTACCTGGCCTGGCCTGAGCTGCAAATAGAGATGGCCCCAGCCAAAGCCCCACTGCTTCAGAGGGACTGGGGAGGGTACTGCATGAACCTCTTGCGTTTCATATGGCTGTGCCCACTCAGGGCTGCGCAAAGACACACACAATATATGCGCACGCATCATGCTTATAGAATCAGCTCCAATATCTTAGCGTATCTCTTTACTCACATCCCCCAGTTTTCAGATGTTTTAGGTTTTTATATGGCCCTACAAGTACTGAGTAGTGCTCATGGCTAGATCTCCTCTGATATCTTGCCAGCTGTTTGTAAGCTCTATTGTATCACTGGAAATTTATGGCAGAGTTGGTTTGAGGAGCAGATAGCTTCTGGTCACTTTTCTTTAGAAATCCTTAGCATTTTTAGGTGTCATCTTAAAGAGATTTTGAGGAGCTGAGAGAACCAAGAACCAATTGGGCAGGTCATTAGTGTCAGCAGAAAGGCACATAAAGAAAGACTGAACCGTCATGAGTTTGCCTCCCACTCCAACATGCTGAGGGAACATTTCTGCTTCAAGCAGCACACAGGGATGAAAACTGGAGTCCCTATTTCTGCCTCTCCCCTTGTGCACTCCCTTCACTTCATATTAGGCATTCAGATCTTGCATCCTTCAGGCAGGCTGCTCCTTAGATCTCTCTCTCGACCAGGAGGTGTGCTGTGGAAGTGACACCAGACAGCAGTCCCTCTGGAAGCGAGGACAGATTTGAAGATGAGCCTGGAGCAGAAATCGTGTCACAAAGCTGGCTTCCCCCATGCAGTCATCCTGATTCTTTGTACATCAAAGGACTACCAGTCTGCAAAGCCCCAGAGCACCCAACTCACTTTCTTATCACCTGCCACCCTGAGCTGAGCTCTGGGCCATGAGAAATCTCTCTTCCCTGTGACCCTGCCAGTCTCCCATTTCCCTCTTCCTTCATCTATTGCCTGACTAAATATGATTTAAACTTTCCCCACCTTAAAAAAAAAAAAAAACACACAAACAAAAAAACCCAAAATGCCACAAAAAACCTCTCCCCCTCACTGCCCCCCGAAAACCCAGCCAAACTCAGCAAGCAAACACCCTATGGATAGGGAGGAGTGATTGCCCATGAATAAGATGAGGAAGGCTGGAGACCAGGTCCTAAGTGGGGTTTGCGCAAATGCTCCCTGCAGTCAAGCAGCATGGCTCAGCAAGAAGGGAACACAGAAACTTCCAGCTAATAGTGTCCTTGTGCTCCTTTTCCTTGTGTAGCACTCACAAACAGGGACTTCCAGGCATGTGGCATGCTGCTGCAGGAGTTACCGCTGTGCATCCAGGAGTCTCCTAGATGTCCCCTGCAGTTAGTTGTAGAGGGTGGCATGCCTAAGAAATGTTACAAACACCATTCTTGCACTAAATGCTGTTCAAGCACAAAATTCTTTTGGGGAAACTCATAGAGAATTGTAGGCTGCCTGAGTTGACAGCTTGAATTTGGAAAACAGCTAAAAATTTGGAGGGGAAAACAAAGCAGGGAGGGCCAAGGGAGTTTGCTCAAGGTCATAGAGGTGGAGACATCTAAGGTATGATGGTATAGCAAATCTCTGCCTCCATCTTCTTTTTCTTGCCCATAGAAGTGCTGGTGGTCCTGCACAGCCATCTCTCCAGCATTTAGGGAGTGAAGGAGGAAACCTGGAGCAGAGATGTGTTCTCCTTTGTATCCTCCTGTCCTTCTTCCATTTTCTAAACAATTGCTGGAGCAGAGCAGAGCTTATGGAGCTTGAGAAGAGTGAGAAGTCATAGCAGAATCAGGAGAAGAAGGGATGGATATTTCCAATGCCATCTTTCCCTGTGGATTCCACCAAAGCTTGAAGATCTTGCTTCTCCTGCACTCCCTAAGCACATCCCACATCTTCAGAAAGGTCAGAGCAGATCACCCCCATCACCAATTCCCCTTATGATCCACAGGATTTAACAATACCCCAATGCTTTTTCTAGAAACAGAAATCAGGAATATGCAGAGCATCTCTCATCATGCATAGTCGCTACTGATGCCCTTCTCTGTGGTCAGAGGGTGGGGCAATATCTGTTAGCCCTTCTGCAGCTCACCAAAGCCTCAGTGTTTCACCTGTGCAAATAACCCCTATGCACTATCCCCCAGGACCAAGAGGACAAGTTAAAAATGGAGCATGCAATTTAGCTCCTGCACATTTGTATTCCAGGCAGCGGTGAAAGACAGAATGGTGGATCTCCAAAATAGCCTCCTCTTGGCTAAACAGCCCTGCTGCCAACTGATGGCTGCTTGTCTGTTTTCATTTGTACAGCCCTCAAACCTAATAAACACCTCAGACATGAAAAGAAAACACAAGGAACAACGAGGGTAAGAAAAACCAGGCCATTGACTGCCTTTTTAAATAGATCGGCATAGAGTTGAGTGGCCAGACCTCTTTCCAAGTACATTCCTGTGCTAACATGAATTCACAGACTAATCCTGTGTGATCATCTGGCAGGGACGTGGTGCTGTCACTCTGCATCCATCTCTTTGCAGGGCCAGTCCTGCCTGTGGTCTGTCCGGGAGCTGACAGCATCCATAGAATAATGCCACATTTGAATTTTCCAGACAACATTTCTTTATTTTTATTATATGACTGATTCCTTTATTGCTGGCTTGTAACTGAAGCCAGCCCATCATCATTGTTTCTTCGAAGCACTTACAGGATGAAAAATATTATACCTGGGCTAGGAATAAGGTTTTCCTTCCCTTTCCCTTCCTCCTCTCTCCCTCCACACCACTGTCCATATATTCTTCTTACATCTTGCTGAAGCTGCTCTCTCCTTCTACAGAACCTCAGCTTTCATTAAACAGATGCTTTTTCTCCCATCAAGCAGCTTAATCCTTGTTTTGGATCTGACACTTCTTCCACCCACATGTCCTGAGGCAACAAGACCTAGGGATGAATTTGCACAAGCATCAACATGGAGTTGTAGAGTGGGACAAAAGAAAAAGGTGTATAAGGGAAAAAGAGTGTTACTGAAATGTCTTGTTTAATGGCACATGTTACCTAATACTTTTGAGAAGACCAGTTAGTGGTCTTGCTCCTCACCCTATCACCATGGTTTTTCCTTTCATCCACTTGACATACACATAGTGCATAAGCAGACAAGAAACTGCCCAAATTCCAGTAGGGAGCATTGAATAGAAAGCACTGAAAATTGAAGTGAGAAATGATCAACTGCATGTGTAGGGTCCCCAGGCCAATGCCTTTTTCTATGGCTTCACAGTATCTGTTGTCTCTTTTCTTGACTATATAAGTGCTGAAATCCTATAGGCCACCTCTTCCTTATTAGTGGCCCTTCCAAACTCTGTCTCACTCTTCACAGAGGCGATATTTCCTAGGTTATTAAGGGAGGATCAGAGTGGGAGGATCAGATACTGACTGGCTTCATCTCACTGTGGCTTCTGGCAAAAGGAAAATTAGTTGTGACTTGAAAGTCCCAGTACTCTGCCTTGGTTTTGGAAGCAACCAGCACAGCTGTCAGAATGAGAAATATGAGAAAATGCTCCAACAACCCCTTTTAAATAACACATGAAAAGTCCTTGATAAGCACTAGATTAGTGATGGAGCCTTAGGTCTTGGCAGAAGGTGGTCATAACAGCATGACCAGCATCAAGGAGCAGGATCAAAGTTCCCTTTAGTTCAGTGTTTTGCCTTCAGCAATGCCTACCGTCCAATGCCAAGGGGGGGGGGGGGGGGGGGGGGAGAAGAAAAGAGGGGGGAAAAAAAGAGGAGAAAAAAGAAAAAAAAAAAAACACCACACAGTTAACCTTTCCTAGTTTTAGCCTCCCATCTTCCAGCCGATCATGTTTGAAGGAGTTTACTTTTGCTTCCTGGATCTTTTCCTGTTTGAAAACTGCAAAGGTATTTAAAGCCGTGTAAGACATCAGGATCTCAGATCACATTTGCAGATGTCTTCATGGCTCCACTGAGCATTACCAATATAATCTTCAGAATGAGGTGAAAAAGTTTAATATTTCCTTTTTGGGGAGACAAAAGCCTGGGGCTTGAGTGGTTTTCCCTGGGTAGCTAGAAACTGGGAGTTTCTTCATGCATATGTGTCTGTATTTTTGCATGTCCTCAAGTATTTGAGCTGTTAATAAGTCAGAGAATGATCTCATTTTCCCGTGGTACCACATGTAGGCAACGCAAAGACACTTTTTAACCAGTTTCAGGTAACTGAGTGATCGGATCCTGTGTCCTTTGGCCTCATCGCCATTTCCACTAACTAGCTCCAGTTAATATAGTTTTTCCATTTTCTTCTTTTGTCAAAAATAGGTAATGGATATGACCCAAAGGGATCATTTCATGTAATTATTAAGCCTCCACTTTCTATAAATAACTTTGACGATGGTGGTCTGAATTTCCTAACCTGAAGCACACCCCTGGCAAGTACTTTGTCCCCCCACAGAGCTCAGAAACGGGGCAATTTCACGGGTCAGGGGCTGGAGCCCAGAGAACTGAGGAAGAAAGAGCAGGCAAGTCCGGTGTCTGCTCTGACTCCAGCACAGTGCTGCATCAATGAGATGTGAAAGGCTCCCAGCTCCAAATCTTCGCAGTATTTCTAACCAAGAGAGCCAGGCCTCTGTTCTGTAAAGCAGCTAAACCCTGGCTTAGCTCTAAGCATGCGAATAATCTCATATGCTTTCAGCAAATATCTTAGACAAATTTCTCATCTTTCCTGTCCCTTCATTTTATTGATTTGGGCTCCCTAGGTTGTTTGGACAGTCAAGGAGGGGAGCTGAGCCCCGTGCTGATATAGATGGAACCAGTGAAGTTTTACAGTTAGCCCAGCCACAACACTACTGAAATGCAAGTTGTTTCATCCATAGGAAGATGCCACATCTCTGCCCTATGAAGTGTGTGGGATGCCTGAGGACAGAAGACCTCTTGTTCAAGAAATATGCTAAAAATCAAAGAGAAAGAAAGTACATGTGCACAGTCACTGGAAAAAAAAATTAAAAATGGTCCTGTTCAAGATGCTACTGATTCCTACGTTTTCTTTTCTACCTTACTGTTGGAGGTTAATACTCGTACACTAACTGTATGAGTGTCTCTGTATATGATACTCTGACTAAGTTTATACGACTTCACACCGAAGAAGATGAGGAGTTTCCCACAATCCTTTGCATTGGCTAAGTGTTGGGAAAGAGCCTCTCCAGCAGTAACAGCAACAACCAATAATGGTAAAATCTTCTGAGACTACAGCTCAAGGGAGTTCATCCTATAATGTACATGTTTACTTGGGAATAGCCTAGCAAAAAAAATCTCCCCATCACAGAAAGCCCAGCCAGAGCTTTCAAAACACATCTGACAATTGTTTTCAGCACAATCAAATATAGCTATGTCTGGTAATGGCTTTCAGTTTGGGCAACAAAAAAAAAAAAGGACTATAAGGACTGTCCAGGAATTAAGAGAATATGGTTATTACCATCAACAGGGAAGACCACATCTGGAAAAACTCTATAGTTGAGCAGGTGTTTGTGTGCTGCCTGGGCTGTCTGTGTTTCAAGCAGGGTGGTTTCTAGCTAGGAGATGGCCTCCAGAAACCACTTGAAAATAGAACAAACAGAAGCAGCTCCTCTTTCCGTTAATATTAATGGCCCAGACATTACCCAATTTGAAGCGGAAGCCAGGCCTGATTAAGAAGGGCCTGATCACCAGAGCTCTAATGGAAAAAGATTAGAGCACAACCTCCCCATGATCTGGGAATGGGAGACATCGAACCAGCCCAGGGCAGCCGCAGTGAAGGATGAAGCAGGTTTCTGCACTGGAAAGTTTTCTGCTTGGAAGCTCTGTTGTTCAAATATTTTGCTACCGAATCATAACTAAGCCGCCTGCTGCCAGAATCATGTATGCTGATGTGAGCTGTTCGCAAATGACTAAACTGGGAAAATGAGAGAAATACACTGGGTGGGGGACTTGGGAGCTTGGGGGCTGGTACCCAGCTCTGACACGGCTTCTCTGGGTGGCCCTGGGGATGTGTCTTCTCTGAAGTGATGCAGGAGGAAAACATTCCTTAGTTTTTCCTGTGTTCAGGCAAATCTTTTGAGTGTGTGCAGATCATCACCTATCCCATGTGTGCATTTACACAACCAGGCACAAGGGACACCAGGGGTTATTATTATATGGCTAGCAATATCCATTATCAGCCAGGCACGAGCCAAATCTGGAAGCAGTAAAGTCCTGATTTGGAAACTTCTGCAAAATAAGAACCTGCTAGTTTCACCTGATCTTATCTGGACTCCCTGGACACCACTAGATTAGCAATTAAACACGCAATTGGAAAATGGACTTCGAGCCAACAGAAGGGAATGTCCTTCCTGGCTGGAGAGAACTGAATAATACTAGTAAAAGTCTCAGAACACCCTTTGTGCTGTTTGTCACACTTTTTTATTTAAGGGAAATAAACAAGTGCACTCAGATATTTAGGCAGTGTCAAGTTAAATTCACTTTTGGGGCTCTCCTGTACCAAGGTAGGGTTATTAATTTTTGACTGGCCATAGAAAGAAAAAAAGTAATATAGGAGAATAAACAAACCAAACCAAAGCAAAACAAAACCTAACCTAACCGAAGAAGTTATCACATGGAAGCTGTAAACTCTCTTTCTCTTCTTACTCCCATAGCATGTTCAGCACCTCGACAACTCTTCCCCAGTTCTGGTTCCTAACCCTGTCTGCAGTCCCACAGGCACCTCACACATCTCTAACCCATCATCTGCTTTGCCCTCTGCCAGCAAAGTCAGCCTGTGAGCTCTGCCCCAGCCCTGCGTGTCTCTCTGTCCCAGCCCAACCCAGGAGGACTTAAACATCCTCCTAAGCTTTTCAGACTTTGAAAAATTTGATTGCCTGACATATTTTAAGGTGATATTTGGGACTCTGATAACAAGAAAAATGTTGACCTAAGGCAGCGCTAGTCTTACAGTGTGAGTTGAAAGCACTGCAGGAGAATATTTTCTGCTAAGAATATGGCCATTTCTGCTACTACTAGTAATAATAATGTTAGCATTCTATTTATAGATCTAGTGATTATGCCATAGATACTGTTTCTTTTCTTTAACTTTATCTGATGCGTATATATCTGCCTTTTCTTTCACAGAATTATCTTCTAATCCTATGTTCTTAAAACATTTTTTCACTAAACTTATGCTGTTTTGTTTCTGTGAATGGTACAAAAAAGAAGCAGAAGAACTGGAAGAGTGAAAGCGCTTTGGAAGAATGACTTTGCAAAGAAATAAATGACAAGGCTGATGGGTACATCTGGAGCCTCAAACCTTTCTGCTTTCTTTTTTCTGCACATTTGTTCATTCTGTCTTTGTGGTTCACACAGCAGGAAGCTTGGTCTCCAAAGGCAATTAAGGCAGGCTTGTTTGCATTCACACTGCAGAAAGCAAACTCCTATGGTCTGCAGGGAGGAGACCCTGCAGCAAAGTCTCCAAGGGAGCTAATGTGCTTGCTCAAAGGGAAGCTTGTGAGCAAAGACACATGAATGCGTTGTGGCAATAAACAGACATCTACATCAATAAGTTAAACAGGGTCTAAGGGTGGATGCAGGAGCTGGAACCTCATAATTTGTACTGTCAAATTGTATAAGCAACCCCTGACATGGATCTGATGTGATCAGCCCTACCAACACGTTCCTGGCACTGTTTTGGAGTTAGTGTGGTCCAAGGACCATTCCCAATAAGCCCTCTGGATGCGGTCATCCTCTTCTGGAAGCTAAGGGAGGCTAATGGTATGGAAATGGCCAGATCCTGCCAGTGGATCTCAATGTTAGAAAGTCAGCCCCTGGCTCATTTGGTTTGTAAGCATAGATCTGAATGACCCTGGAAGAAAATGGAAAGCAACCCAAAAGGCTGTTTAGCCCCACTGGAAGATAGCCCAAATTTGTGGTAACGTAAAAGGAGAACACAGAGCACGGGCTTTATCCAGGCCATTGCACGCTGCGCAGACAGGGAAAAGAGCAGTTGCTGAGTACTTTTGCAAGACTGAATGAGTCCTTCGAGACAATTCCTTCTCCATGGGCTCTTGAGGTCCTGACTAAAAGTGTGGTAGGCAGGTGGGATGTTTTACCCATAGGGTGTCCTGCATCCATCGTGGCAGATCCCCAGCCCCAGGATGCAACATCTCAGGGCTTTTCAGCACAGCTACCAGTGGGAATGCCTGCCACTTCTGTGCTTGAAACAAAACTCCTCTTGCTTCATCCATCTCCGCAGTGCTTATGTCTGCATCCTGCTGAAATGAGCAAGTGCCTCCAGAAACACTATTCTTATTATAGCACTTGAACCTGATTCCCTGATAGGACCCTATTCATTTTTATTTTATTTCAATTAATTCCATTTTATTCTATTCTAGTTAATTATCAGATGGAAAAGAGTGCATAACCCTCTGAAGCCAGGACCGTTCTTTCTGCTGTTAACATCTCCTCTTGCTGGCAAAGCATCAGAGTTCACTGAAATGTTATTTTCCTCCTTTTCAGCAGCCTGCACTCCTAATAAATTCAATTTTCTGTTGTGCGCTGTGGCTGTCTCCACTTTGGCCGTTTAGGGGACACTTCTGGAGAAGCACTCTCAGCTCTCAACTCCCTCTCTGAGCACGAAGTGTGGCCCCGAACCAAAGAATGATGTGGAATCAAAAAGGTTTACGCAAATCAGACTAGTCGCCAGAAAGCAATCTGAGGAAAAGTTGTTTTGCCTCTTTATTATTATTATTATTATGGTATTTTGGCAGTAAAATCAAGAGCAAGCAACCAAAAGCTAACTGACACTTCAAGAAGTTGACCATAAACATTTTAATCTCTCAGGGCTGCTGGAGGTTTCACAATCTCCTCACAAACTCTAAACTTGTGTTGCCGATCCAATTTGTCTATCTACCTTTCAACAAATTAGAGATTTCTCCTAAAAGCCCAAGAATGAGAATCTGAGGAAAACAGCCATGAAGTAACGTTTGGGGTTTGATTTCAGAAGCTGTGACAAATCTGAGAGGGTGGTTTCCTGCCCCCAGATTTTCTTTCCAGTTTTTTTGTTCTCTTTGATGTGTTTCCCGACTTTCAAGAGTCATGTATGAAACAGGGAAGGTCCTGCTGTTGTCTTCATGAGGAGAAACTTTTCTTTGCTCTTCTGTGTCGTATTCACATGGTATGATGTGATGATGGCATCAGTGACACATCCCTGATGGAGGTCACTCCCATTGCTTTGTCATTACCCTATATCTCGTTCAGCCTTTTAATATTCAGGAGGCGGTCATGGTTGGAAGATTCTTCATTCGGTGACACCCTTCATTTATGTACCTCTGTGGGAGCTGAGCTTTAAAATCATGTCCATTTTAACTACAAAGGTCATTGAAACATGTGTTGTGTAGGATTTTCCAGAGAGCCTCACAATATATTTTTATACCACCTGGCCTGCAGCCACATCTGCTGCTTAAGCTGTCCCTCATCTGCTCTACGAGGTTATCACTACCAATCCTTTCCGAGCTGCCCACAACTCCTTCCTCCATATCCTCACCAGAAGTTACTATGTCCTCAGATGTGCTGGCATAACTGTGCGCTAATTGCTTCCAAACACAGTCCTGACAAAATTGTCTGGGTTTAAACCACAGCAAAAATAGCAAAATTCTCTTCTAAAGTTTCTAAGTTAACCTAGATAATTTTGGCATGACTGAGTGAGGGGCTGACCACATGTGCAGTTGTGCTGGAAGATGTGAAGGAGTATGGCCGTGAGCTGGGAAAACTGACTTTTGCACCCATCTGAGCTGCAACCTCATTGCAACCTAACACAGCTGGAGTATCTTGCAATGGTGTCTAAGGCCTAAGGTCTAAACCCAGGGCTGCTCGACTCCAGTCCCAGTACTGTCAACTGAGGAACTGATGCATCCACAGCTGGAAATGCCATTGCTTCTCCCCATAGACTGCAGAAGGACTCTGGACTCTGCCCTCAAATGCATCCTTAACAAACGGTTACAGGGGTTGTCTACGCTTTTGTTCCAGCAGAAGTCTAAACTCATTCCGCAGAAAAGCAGCAGACTGTATTCAGAAATTACCTGGTACATCCAAAAGAAATGTTTCAATAAATTATACCTGCCTATGGGGCAGGTGCAAATATTGGGAGGAACTGAAAATGCTTCCCACACAGCATGTGTCTACTTACATGAAATGTCATGTTCTCAGTAGGAAGCAGCCCATAACATGAACATCACCATCACTGTTTGAGTTCTGTGACAATATCACTGGGAGAAAAAGAGAAAATGAGCAAGGAGCTATCATTTGCCTTACTGCCAGGCCTGACACCTTTCTTCTAATGAGATAAACCCCTCACAGCAGGGAGGTGTTTAAGTCACAAACTTTTGAAGGCTTTTTGTAAACTGCACTGTATCTGCAGGAGAAATGGAGGAAGCCAGTCTTGGAAACTATTTAGTTTGTCTGTTTACCTGGTCTTCAGCTTTAAAATATATCCAGACTTACTAGTAATTGACTGAATGGTTCCTCTCCTGACCTGAGGGCTACGGAGCTCATTGCATGTGCTTTTGGGTATCAAATCAAAGCAGTGAATGCGGACAACATTCACTTTGAAGACTGACACCTCAGAGGTTCTCATAGAGATATTAGAAGTCGTCTGTGGTCTTTGAGGTACCAATCACCCGCAGCCTGGTCCAAATGATCATGTCCAAAGAATGACAATGGAAAAGGCAGATCAATTCAGGATAGAAACAAATGATGCTCAATAAATGATGATCATTAATCCGTGAGAATAATTAGTAATTAACGAATTTATTATCCTATGAACTCTATACGCAGCTGAGTGACACAAGCAAAACTCCAGTACAGTCAATGGAGCTACACCATCAGTGAGTGTCTAGTTTCTCCTGTTGTATCTGATTCAACAGGAGTATTTTTAGCCTTTTGCTAATGTCCAGAAACCCCTGCTGACAATCTGCACTGCCACCTTGTGTGACTCTGGCTTTTACTCCGGCTTCCTTTGAAATCTTTGCTCTCCTTTTCTTCCAAATATCCTTCCCTTCCAACCACAGACTGTTCATCTGGTAATGAAATGATTTGACTATGCCCAAAAAACTCATGCTATTCACCCTTGGTTCAGCGTCCCAAATGGCCAGCCCTACACAGTCAGGCTCTTATCTCATCCCCTATTCTGCTGGGGGAAAATCCCTTGTCAGAGCCTGGAGATTTCAGGCTCCCAGATACAGTTTTTACCAGAACCGGCATCCCATCTACTTGTTCTCTCTTACACCCTCTGACTTGCAGACCTTGTCTTGCTCAGGAACCCAGGGCTGATCAGACCTGGCATGAAAAAGATTGCAAATTTAGGAATCACTATCCCTGATGCCCTGAGCTCTCATCTCTCACTTGCCTGCTGCTTTGCCTGTGCACTTACATCCCTGATGGCAGGTCAGGGAACTCGTCCATGTGCAGTGTGTAAACATGGGTATGTGCACGCGCATGTGCACGTATGCAGTATCCAGGGGTGGGTGAGCATTGAACAGTTCTAGAACCACACCGTCCAAATTTGTCATGTGGTTTTTTTTCCTTCTGGAGGA
The DNA here is from genome assembly GCF_047370975.1 of Nipponia nippon. NCBI lineage: Eukaryota > Metazoa > Chordata > Aves > Pelecaniformes > Threskiornithidae > Nipponia > Nipponia nippon. The sequence continues at coordinate 165,910,683 of NW_028262290.1, forward strand.
ATAAAAATCATGGAGATGTAAGAGGAGAAACAATATCTTAGACAGGCACAGGGATTATTATTTTTTCAAGCAATCTAGTAACGGTTTCCCTTCTCTGGCTTCCAAGCCTCTCTAACACCTCATTAGTGAGCTGTGTCTTGGACTCCAGGCACTCACTGAGCTTCTGTTCACCTCTCACTCCCAGGTCCTGCACCTTTGTGTTTTTTTCTTCACTAGTTGCTCTTTGAAAGGAAGGAGGATGGTGGGTGGGAGGGAGGAAGAGACAAAAAAAGAAATCAAAGAATCCTCAGGTCCCAAAACATAAGCCTGCATATTTTTTCCTTTGCTGTTTTTATTTTACTGATATGAAAAGAATCCCAGTGAGACTGAGAAGACAGGTGAATGGCCAGAGGTAGACAGCCAACATCCTGCACTCAAATGTCATTCGGAAAATTCATTGCTGTGGTGGGAAACCTGAAATATTCCTGCTTTCTTCAGTCATTGCTAAAGTTTATGATTTTATGTCTTGTTACCTGCATCGTTATTGCCATCACTAGGGCACGGCCTATCTATACGCAAAACTACTCATGTTCTGGGAGAAGATAAATATCATATATTCACTTCCTTTGACAGATAAGGGTTATGGTACATGTCTTCAAAGATACACTTTGAGGAGCAAAGCTATATCATCCATCCTTCATCTTATGCCACCTTAACTCCAATGTAAAATATCCTTCTATTTCCCAGTGTTCCCTCTTTTGCCCAGGCCACTACCGGGTCCCCAAAGACACAGCGGTTTTTCATTGACATGGCCTGGATGGTGCTCATGGAAGGAGGTGGAGGCTTCAGCTTTCTTCATTCGTTTTTCCATTAAATCTACCCTTAGGTATATAAACACACTACTCTACATCCAGACTAGTCTCCGTGGGGTGCCACTGTAGCCAGTGAAGATCCTGGCAATAGAGAGCATTAGCAGTCTTGGGGATGGCTCATCTCAGCCTAAATGATCTGGGATAGTCTAGACCAGGTCAGGTGAATCACACCTCAAAAATGCCTATTGTTCTTTTTCACCTACAAAGAAAGTGTTGAGATGGCCATCTGAGACATTATTGGTGGTTGAAGGGAGGTAAAGGGAGCCTCACCCTGTGTGACAAACCTAAGCCCTATCCAGAAACGTTTCTTCTCCTTTCTTCAAATAGAGAACCCGTGTTTGCACCAGTGTTTTGTTTTAATGACATTTTGGTGCTGGTTTTGTTATCCAAAAGTACGTGGTGAAGATGAAAACTCAAGGCTCATCGTGTGTCGTGAGGTTGGCAGAGAAATTTGTTCCACAGCTCCCAGGTAGCCCATTTGTGTGTCCCCAGTTTGTTGTTGACCCTTTCCTGCGCATCTTATCATCTTCAGCAGCTGCAGCCGGACAGGTTTGAAAGGACTCCTGATAGGCAAAGCAGGCACCTTGACTTTCTGTTTCTCCTTGGCAACCTGTTGTTCCCAGTGACTACCTGCTTTATCCGTGCTAAAGCAGGCTTTAAATGCCATGTTGCAGCAACAAAGCCAGCTACGTGATCCCAAAGGACAGCTCAGTGTCTCAGAAGTCTCCCTACCTTGCACTTATGGCCTTGGGAACATAGTAAGCTCTGCCGTTACTCCTATGTTTTATTTTAAATCTATATATCCTGATTTCTAGCTATTCCTAGCTGAGATCAAGGCCCAGATTGTAATTCTGGCATGTTTATAAAACGGTGAATTGAAACTGGTGTGGAACAGAGTGTAATTGTTTTCAAGCTAACTGAAACCTGGCTCACAGCAATTTAGTTTAATGCAATAAGGTCTCAGCTAGGAGAACAGAAGCCTAATAAGAATCTAATTATGGCAATCCTCACAGTGCTTTCAAATGTGATTATAAGCAGAGCTGTTCTTTTTTGGATCTAGCAGGAGCATGTGGCTACAGTACCACTCCCAGCTGTTCCCTATTCTTCTCTCCACTGCAAGGTACTGCCTTGCTGTTTTATATTAAAGGATCCTGCTCCACTGCCTAGCACACACCCAGCCCAGTTTAAAGTAAAGCTGAATGTGAGACTTGATTGAGTTTGCACTGACATGGTTTGGAGGAGTTCACATACCTGGTTTAGATGCTGAAGCCATAATAAGTAGGAGGAGAGGTAATATCTGAGATGGGTAAAGAAGATTTCAAAGTGATCAAGAATGAGATTCTTTTAGATATCTCCACTTTATCCAGTTATCCCAAGCCTCCCTATGGTCAGTGAAGGTCTACGCAATCCAGGCAAGGCACAATTCATCTCCTAAAGCAAGTGCCCACCACAGGTTTGTTCTTTTCTTGGAAATGTCCTTCTCCACTGGCTAGGAAAAGTTTGAGGGTAAATCACACATTGTGAGTTTGATTTCAGCCATATCCACACTGTCGATATCTCCATCTGAGCTGCAGAACTCAGACTTCTTCACAGATAGTAGAGAAAAGGGCATTTTTACATCATAGTTGGTCTGACCTTTTGTAAATGTCCAGTTTAGGGCAAGAGAAACTGAGATCAAGACTCCAGGGGCTATAATGGGAGCCTGGTATGACTAAATCAGATATAACCCTCCGCATTTAATAAGATGAGTTCCCTCTGTTGTCTGAATGGGACATTTTCCACCAGCTTCAGAGGAGACACATGAAGATTGACAAAGATTTTGGTGCCAGAAGTCACTCTTGCTCTGAGAGCCATTTGAAATGAACCATCTCCACAGGTCCTCAGCTGGCTAAGGTAACTCTGCTAAGATGTCCTGGTTATAACCACCAACCTCAGTGGGAATCCTGCTAACTGTAACCCTAAACACAGGGGCAAGTTCTCAAACACTGTGTGCTGGAGAGGTGAGCAACATCAATTAAGAATTACTACATGGAATGAAGAGTTACTACATGGTGATATTATAGATGTAATTCTTCACTGTTATAACCTTCTTCACTGCATAACTGTGAAACATCCTTCATAGTGTAATACTACTCAGACTCTAGGTGATTAACCAGGTCCCCGCAGTGCATTCTTCTGTATAAATAGAGAGCAAAAAGTAGTCACTGGCCCTGAAAGCTTGTCATTTAAGTGAAAACAAGCCACAAGGCAAGGGTTTATTTTGGCCCATGACTCTATTGTGAGGATCTCAATGTAGTGACTGACACTCAATTCAAATGAAAACAAAAAGAAGAAGAGTAGAGACGGAAGAATGAGTGAAAGAAATGGAGAGCCTGGATCAGGGGAAAAAACCACACAATTGCCATGGTCTGGTGCAACAGTGAAATGAAGTCTATGTGTCTAAAAACAAATCCTGCAGCCTGACTGCCATGCAGAAGAACTTTGATGCAAAAAAACCCCCAATGAACAAACCAAAACTCCCTTTCGGGAGGAGGCTGGGTCTATGCATAGGGTGCTATTCTGGGGTCATAGCATAGGGTGCACAACACTATCACTAGAGAACCTACCTTGACTCTGCCCTGCTTTTCACAATGAAACATCGCATACACTTAGGCAAAGCAGAAGGGAAGCTCTACCATACCAAAGGCTCTTTCTTGCCAGGCCTAACTTTTATGTGTGTCCAGGTAAGACAGGAAGGGATGCTTATTGCTTTCCCATGGATACCTGCAATCCTGCAGCATTTTGGACATGCTGAACAACTCACTCCACCCCTCAAGAGATTATAATCAAAGGGTTAGTCAGTCTTGCTGTCATAAGTGTGAAATAACCCCTTTTGCTTCATCTATGATAGAGGCGGAGCAGGTGTTGGAGATGGTGGAAAATGGCCCCTTGGAACAGGGACCATGAAGCAAGACACCTACCTGTTGTCCACTCTCTATTATGCAGGAAAACAGGTAAAGACTATGTAAACACTCATAGTAACTGCAAAGTGAATCGTTCTAATTCACCATAACTATTCTTTGGTTCCTGTTGGTCAGCTAATGCATAACAAGTCCTTAAGCTGCAGTAGTTGGTCACTGAAAGTTCTCTGTCCTACACTTGTGAAAGGTGTAGATTATATTTTGTGGATTATATTTTTTCCTACTAGATCCTTATGAGAACAAAATTTCAATCTCAGCAGTGTATTGGCAGTATCATGGATGTCAATCACACTTAAACAGGCTGGAAAAGAGTAGAAGATGGCATTTCAGTATAACCAGCAGCAACAGCTTCTCCAGTGTGCTATAGCTATTTTTACTTTTGCCATAAAACTGTCGAGGAGCAGGTAAAGGTACAAACTGGGGTCACTGGTTTTGGTTACTGGAAGAAGTAGCTCCAGTTCATTGATCTGGTTCTTGCTCCTGGCCTCCAGACTGGCTGCAAACTCCATTTCAACCATACAAAAACAGCAACATCAGGCCAGTGCAAAACCATGCAGTGATAACCACCCCAGGAATAAATAGATTTTTGCATCAGTGGTCAAATGTTAGAACTAGTTGAGTGCTATGTTTACTTATAATTTCTGTTATCGCTGTTTACAGCCAGACCTACTTTAAGTTTGGTTTTCCCTGGCTGTTCCCTTCTTCTTTTCTGCCCAGTTGTGCTATTCAGATGGGATTTGAAGATATTTTCTCAGAAAGCTCAAATCTGTCCTGTACAAATCTGTTTTACAGCACATATTTGTAAATATAGAGAAGCCCTGCTTATGACTTTTTGAATGGCTGTGGTGTAACAAAGGGGAATATTACAAACCCTGAAGGTTTCAGTGGCTTTAACAGCACATAATAGTAAAGTGGAAACTCATTCCAGGCAGTGTGCTAATTAAGCTACACAAGAAATATCTTGCACAAAAGAACAAAGTCAATTGTTTTACATGACTACTCACAAAATACCAGCTCAGAAATTTGCATCAAAACACTCTGAACAACACTAGAAGTTGAATAATCCATTAAAAAGTGGATTTAAGCAAGCTACAACTGCTTTATTCTCTTCTGTACAGCAATAGGCTGTATGTCTAACACAGGGATTTCCCTTGGCTTGGACCTGAATTAATCAAAGATTCCAGATCAATGATTTGTTCTTGCCAAAGGAAATAAAAATTCGGGAAGAAGAGCCGTGTCCAAGTTTGCACTAGATGCCAGTTGTACAATCAGGATGTGGACCTACCAAGTGTTCCTTAGACATGATCCGCTAGGACTCATCCCATCCTCTTTTGGCATCCTGATTTTTGTCTTTGCATCAAACAATTTTTAGAATCTTTGCAGTATTTAATGCCTGTATCAGGCAGAGAAGACCGAGAGATGCAGAGCCACTATATTGATTCTCCAGATAGGAACAATTTCTATAAACTCTGAGTTATGATTTGTACTACAGAATAATCAAGGCATGTTATGTGCAAGGCTTAGCCCCTATTTTGCTACATCAATATTTGTTTGTGTTTTATTAAAGCCTTAACACTCTGTGATTGCAATCGGGTAACCCAGACTGGAAACTGAACTGCATTTGTACTCTTGCTGTCTGCCTGCCACTGGAGGTTAATGTTTCCTGCCTTACACATTAATACCATGCCAGTTATGCTTGATTACATATTACTGCTTCAAGCAGAAAAAGTGTAGAATAAAGTGATTGTTCAGAATCACTCGCATCAGAAAGGTGGTTTGTATGTAAGGAAGGAGCAGAAAAAAGCCCCATCATTTATTCAGGAGTGAATTTTCTCTTCAATGTCATTCTGGCTTTCTACACATTTCAAGGTATGATCCTCCAGAATTAGGGACAGCTGACTTCTGTAAATGCTAAAGCTGAGGGACAGGGCTAGAGGTTCACTGATACAGACTAGAATCTTTAGGGACCACTTCCATGTCCCTAAGGAATCCCTAACGAAGTTTCACAGAGAGGAAAAGACCTGCCACAACACATCGCTTGTCCTAGGTGGTTCCCAAGATGCCCTAGGCGATCAGACTGGGAGAAAATGCTTCTGTTTTGTTCTCATTTGGCCATTCACTTCAGTGCCCTTAAAGGGCTCCTTTTAACCACACATTATCTGGTCTAGCTAAAATGAGCTCAACAGAAGATCATGACACAGTCTTTACCTTGATGAGCACAGGGATGACATCTAAGGCAAGACACTAAAACACGGAGATAACACTGCTCAGCACATCAGCAGCAGTTGATGCCCCAGTGACTAAACCATTGCCAGACCTTTCCATCCTTGTTCTGCTCCACTCTTCCTAGACTTTGGACAAGAAGGAATTTATGGAGATTTCTCAATCATTAATGAGGTCGAGGATGAAGACTAAGGCAAATGTGTTTACTGTATTCTTACCCAGTTGTTAACTAGTTGGCTTGAATCAGGTGAACGCAGAAGACCTAATGAGGCTGAAGGTGAAGACAAAGGTGTTTTCAATATGGAGACAGGCATTTCAGAGAAGACCTTTTGTAATCCTCCACTAAATATTTAAATGTTTATAGTGCAGTACAAGGAGGGCGGTGCAGCTGCTTCGCTCTGGGCTTACTGCCATTGCTGTCTGCTGGGTGCAAGGGCAACAAAACCTCCTCACACCAATCTCAAGTACACAGGGCATGTCCGCTCTGAATGTCCCTTTGCACAACAAAATTTTTCCCAGAATGGCAGAGACCATTCTGTTTGAACAGAAAGCGGAGTGAAATCAGAGTTCAAGAAAATATTCCTTTCCTACATTAATTCACAAACAAACAAAGGGAGATAACAGAAAATACACCGCAGTTGCATGGCACCCGTGTTCAACCCTTCTTCTAACACATGCTGGATCATCTCCACTGAATGAAACCTTGCAGCAGGGGAGATTCAATAGTGTTCATAGTTTGGCTGAAACACTCACAAAGGCTATAGAAGGTGGACAGAGAGTTCATCCTATGTCTCCAAGCTGTATGTGAGTTCCTTGATAACGAGCTACTGGCTGGACCTGGAAGTCTGGGGCCCCATTCATGCCGTGCTGTACCAGTTGGTTGTACTGCTTCAGGAGTGATGCAGCTGACTGTGGAGTCAGCACAGGCATCTCTGGACCAGTTCCAGAGCTCAGACACTTACAGATGGCTCGTTTAGTTATATATTCATGGTATAGACATGTCCTGAGTTCAAATGTATCATAGGAATGGCAAGCTGTGATGATCCCAACATCAATTTCATTACAAATCTAAGCTCTCTGTTATGTTCAAATAGTAAGAAGCTCCTTAACTACAATAACTCTGATACAAAGACCAGTGAAAAGAAACAAAATATAATTTTTTTAAAAAATTATCAAGGAATACTATGAAACTCACCCACTGTTTCTAGTAATCTAGAAAGGACATTGGAGTGAGTACTCAAGTGATTCTCTCCACAGACACCAGAATCTATGATTATTCCTTGACTCCAGGCTTAAATCTGCATCCCCAAGTGTTCGCTGAGGACAAATCCATAAGCTCATGCAATAAAGAAAACAAGAATAGTTTTTCATGGTTTATTTAACAACCACAGCAGCAGCAGGAGTCAAATTTCAAGAGACTGTAATGACTCTACAGAGTAAACTTAGTATAACAAATAGATTGTCAGAAACCACAACCCACCCATTGATAGCAGAGGAGGAAAGACTTCAGACAGATTTTCCAAAGTGATTACTTATTCTTTCTTGTTGACATTCAGATTGGCGACACTTGAAAGGCTTTTAATTTTCTAAGGACTGATTTTCAAAACTTTCTAAAAATCAGGTCTCATTAAACACCCTTAAATGATGATTTAAATATAAGGCTTAGGGCTTATTAATTCAGGTCAAGAAGGAAAATAAAATCTGTGTTTTTAGGGCTGCAATCACAGTCGGTCCAAAATAACATAACAACACTTAACTCTGCTTACCAATTAATGCCAGCTGCTAAGCAATTCACTATTCACATTCTTTGCCCAGGACCAGGACTTAAAGCTGGGGTCTGGGATCTGGGTACATAACAAGTTTATTGGAATAGATTCTCCATTTCGCTATGTCAGCTATGATTAGCAGCCCAGGGTCTGACCGTCTTGAACCAGAGAGCTTTATGTTTTTAGCCATTGCCTGCACAATACAGATAAGCTGTCCATGCTGTTATTTATTTGTGACTGAAAACAAGGCATGGGAGAACGTGCCAGTGAGAATGCTGTGTTCCCACAGCCTTCTTGCGTAAATATTTCTCTTTTGTCAGCAATAAAAGCTCTGGGATGCTGATGCAAAAGATAAGGGTGCAGCTCTGCCAGCTCTGCAGAGTTGAAGCAGATGGACCGTATGTGTGTGCTCAGTTCCACTAAAAGAGAAAGAGAGATACGGGAAAGAAGTGGCTTCTACAAGTGCAAGTTGCACTTTGGAACATTAGTTATTTCCCACCAGCTTTCAACAAGAAGCCTGACCTCTCTTGCACTTCCAAGACCCAGTAAGTACTTGGCACTGGTGAGGCCGCAGCTTGAATACCATGTTCAGTTTTGGGCCCCTCACTACAAGGACACTGAGGTGCCAGAGAGTGTCCAAAGAACAGCAACGAGGCTGGGGAAGGGTCTGGAGCACAAGTCTGGTGAGGAGCAGCTGAGGGAGCTGGGGATGTTTAGTTTGAAGAAGAGGAGGCTGAGGGGAGACTTTATCGCTCTCTACAACTACCTGAAAGGAGGTTGGCAACAGGATGAGAGGAAACAGCCTCAAGTTGTGCCAGGGGAGACTTAGATTAGATATTAGGAAAAATTTCTTCATGGAGAGAGTGGTCAGGCATTGGACCAGACTGCCCAGGGCAGGGGTGCAATCACAGTCACTGGAAGTATTCAAAAACCGTGTGGATGTGGTGCTTAGGGACATGGTTTAGAGGTGGACCAGGCAGTTAGGTTAATGGTTGGACTCAATGATCTCAGAGGTCCTTCCCAATCTTAATGATTCTATGATTCTATGATTCTATGATTCTAATGCAATGTCCTCTTGTTAGAAAAGTCTGATCTGATTCAGCACACTCCTTAAATGCCTTTCTCGGTCCCAGAATGATATATCTGGAGCCACAGTTGTTTAAGAGAGAGGAAAATGGGACCCCTTCCATAGGATGCTCATGATAGTAGAGGGCAGAAGGTCTCTTCAATGCCTTATTTTGATCTTGTTATCAAGCCTAGAAGGGGTCTAATTCATGGCTCAGATTGTCTCACACCAGCTATTGCAGAGCTTCTTCCAGCTGCACTTGAAGTATGTGGTGTTGGCCTACATGAGAACATGGATGCTAGACTGGGGATTTGGTCCAGTCTTGCAGATCCACAAAGACCTGCAGCCAAAAAGGAATATCTTAACATGCACAAAAATCCGCATGTCAGCACACCTAGCAAATATATATCAACATGCACAGTAATGCCTGTGTATTTAAATAGGCAGATGCATAAGAGCATGTACAGATTGGTGCATGTACATATTTACTTCTGTATGCAAATTTGTGGTTAAAGTAATTATACCATATTTGCTCAAGTGATACTGTACTGATTTACCCTGGTCCTTATAGTACATCTAGTCTTACAATATATGTTTTATATTGCTTCTTATCAGGATGAGAATGTGCCTGGAGTTCATTGAACTAAAACTCTCTGTATACATGGGCACATAGATGGATGAACACTTGTATTTACACACATGTACATAACTATGTATCTCTGGGTATCTAAGGGCATAATTTCTTTCTGTGACAGGGTTACTCACCCAGTTGACCAAGGGAAGCCAGTCGATGTAATCTTTTTGGATTTCAGTAAAGCTTTCAATACTGTCTCTCACAGTATCCTCCTGGACAAAATGTCCAGCATCCAGCTGGATAAACACATAATGCCATTGGTGAGCAAATGGGTGACGGGTCAGGCTCAAAGGGTTAAATGGGGTAAATGGGGTTACATCGGGCTGGCGACCAGTCACTAGCAGGGTTCCACAGGGATCCAACTTAGAGCTAGTCCTCTTTAATGTCTTCATAAATGACTTGGATGCAGGACATGAAGGTTTGCTATCTAAGTTTGCCAATAACACAAAATTGGGAGGAGCCATGGACACTCTGGAGGGCAGAGAGGCCCTGCAGAGGGATCTGGACAAATGAGAGAGCTGGGAAATCACCAGCCATATGGAGTTTAACAAGGGCAAGTGCCAGATTCTGCACCTGGGACAGGGCAACCCTGGATGTACCTACAGACTGGGGAACAAGAGGCTGGAGAGCAACCCTGCGGAGAGGGATCGGGGAGTTCTGGTCGACGGCAAGTTGAACATGAGCCAACAGTGAGCCCTGGCAGCCAGGAGGGCAAACCGTGTCCTGGGGTGCATCACACACTGTATTGCCAGCTGGACGAGGGAGGGGATTGTCCCACTCTACTCTGCATGATGCTACTGGAGAGTGTCCAGAGGAGAGCCACGAAGATGGGGAAGGGTTTAGAGGGGAAGCCGTACGGGGAGTGGCTGAAGGCATTGGTCTGTTCAGCCTGGAGAAGAGGAGACTGAGGGGAGACCTCATCACAGTCTACAGCTTCCTCACAAGGGAAGGAGGAGGGCAGGCACTGATCTCTTCTCCCTGGCAACCAAGGGTAGAATCCGAGGGAACAGCAGGAAGATATGGCAGGGGAGAGTTAGGACGTTAGGAAAAGGTTCTTCACCCAGAGGGTGGTGGAGCACTGGAACAGGCTGCCCCGGGAGGCAGTCACGGTGCCAAGCCTGACAATATTTAAGAAGCATTTGGACAACGCCCTCAGCCACATGGTGTGAATTTTGGGGGTGTCCTATGCAGGGACAGGAGTTGGACTCGATGATCCTTGTGGGTCCCTTCCAACTCAGGACATTCTATGATATTATGATATGCTGGTCCTGTCACAGACATATCATGTCTATTTATCTATGTATATACATATACACCCTTATTCATCTACAGATACACACATATATTCATGATGATTTTCTTGGGGAATAAAAGCAGAGTCAATTTTTAAAAGGTGGAATAGTATAAAACAACTGAAATTTTTAATGATAAAATTGTTCTTTTTATAGACTTTTTCTATAAGGAAATTTCCAGCCGTCATTCAATTATGCAGTTGTCCCTTTTTTCTGATATTTCTAACGTTTTCCCAAAGCTGACAATGAAAACAGCTCTCACTTCTAGTCAGTTCCACCCTATATCTCTCGTGCTCTGAGTGGATTTTAATAGATATTTCAGTTACTAGTATCACAAGGGACATAAACTGCTTTGAAATAAATTTGCTGTTTTCACTATTTTTAAAGTAAAAAGAAAGAAAAAAAAACCAAGAGAAAAGAACACTAGATTTGAACTTGATGACTGTTTGGCACATATAAGCTAATCGGATTTACGCCACTTGGATATGTATCAATTCAGTTACGCCAAAGCCAAGCATTGTACTGCACCCTGCTTTCTTCATTATCTATTGTCTCTGACGTTTGATTGGAGAAACGTATTTTTTCATTGATGCTATAGCTTTATTCTTCTGCAATGTACTGATGGGATATTGCTATATCTTGCAAAATGTAAGCAAAGTTTTCCTCATTCCACTTTTTGTTTCTCAGTATCCTCTAGCAGGTGTTGGGTTCATGAGAAACAGACTTGTTTTGATGTATTGACACAGCTGTTGAAAAAAAAAATCAGTTTTTAAAGTAAAATATGACTCAGAGGAGCAAGATGCTGAGCCTTTGAAGCTGGATTCTTATCTTGCTGACATCTGTATAAATCCAGAATGCTTCTTTAGAGACACACCAGGTCAACAGGAAGGTCCTTGGGACTTCTCCTCTCTGCTAGTGTCTTTCTGGGTGACTCTTTATGCAAGACACTTCATGTCTCTCATTCCCTTCCCACAGTCTATCTATTTTGAGGGTGTTATCCCAGTCTCCATGCTGCTGGTCCAGAGGATATTATGTCGTATCTGATGGCTCTGTGCAGATGTCCTTGGTGCCCAGGAACATCTTTAAAGGCTTTTGTGTAAGCCACCTGAATGGAGATGGTTCACCTGAACAGAGATGTTTTATGTAAAAGAAACAGTAACCCATACATGCAGTTTCTCCTGCTGTTCTTCTCTTTCATAATGTCTGATACAGCAAGGTCATGCAAAGACCAGGAAGCCCCATGGGCTTCAGCTACATCTCTCCCTCCTCCATATAGCAAGAGGAACCATGGATCTGTCCCTGTTCTCTCAAAATCCTGTGGGACTCTAGCTGATATTCTTATTCTCCACAAAGTAATTGTGTAGGATCTCAAAGCATCGCTCACTATTACAGGGTGCTCGTCCTGAAACTGAAGTGGCTGAAACCCATGCAAAATAATCCCAAAGTGAGTTGAGACTGGAAATGCAGACCAGCTTTTAGCTTGTAAGCAACTGCTGAGCATCAAATCTCCAGTCATGGGAAAAGGGATTGAATCAGCCTGGGGCTCCCCTGAGTTTTCTCCATTCCTGGCTTTTTTGCATCTCCTCTACTCAGCTAAGTCCTTCTTAGGGCTTTTCAATAAAGACATCAATGCATGACAGTGGCTCACAACAGACTCTGGATGTAGACTCAGAGACAATCGCTTCCCCTACCCTAATGCTTTTCTCCCATCTTCTACAGAGAATGAAAATGTTCACATTTTGAGCAGTCAAGACTGGTCTGCATGGTTTTAAAAGAATAACCACAGTAGCTGATTGTCATACTAGTGGCTCTAGGACAAGGTAAACAAATTATTGTTAAAATAGTTAAAAATAGTAGGGGCAGGTCCTCAGACTTTTCCACTTTTTATTAAAAGAAAATTCTTTTATCAATACTCTTTTTAGGTAGCCTTCCTGCCTTTAGCACAAAATTTAGATTTTTTTTTCCCCCAGACATTCAATTTATGAAAAAAAAAAAATAGTATTCAGGCCAAACATCAACATATCTTTATGAAGAAAAGCTGACACAATCATTTCTGGCAACGGAAAATTGTCTTAGCTTCCTCAACAGACCAGTCTCAAAGCTGAACTACGTTTCCCAGTATTCAGCTGTTTTCAGTTACATGTTTCACTGTAGTGAATTATGGGAAATGCTGTCTATGCCATGGGTCCAGCCCATGGAGGAGACTGGGAACATCTAAGCTTCAGTGTCCTTCAGGCTCTGTAGCCACATTTGGTTCTTGGTCAGAGTATTTTGGTATTTGAGTTTTTGACAAATAAAACAAAATGCCATTCCCCTCCCATTTTCCTGAGGAAAAGTTCATTTGTTGTTCTTAATAACTCTTTATAGAAATTTCTTTTTTCTTTTTCCTTACTCTTATCCAGTTGAATAGGAAAATTCCTCAGCACAGGCAGTGCCTCAGGACCAAAAACCCTGAAATGATTAAAGGACAACCCTTTCTTCCTCACCACTTAAATTTGATGGGTTTCTCATGCAACACACCAAGCCTTTTTCTCCAGATGAGCTAAAGCTGAAATATCCCTTTTGTGTGCCACAAGGAGTTTCTGGGCTCACAAGGAACCGTGCAATCCGGTGACAAAATTAGAAGTCACAGAGGGGAAAAAATAACAGAGGAAAAGCATCCTCCAGCCCTGGCTGAGCTGGGAGAACTAATCCACTGAAATTCTGCTGTTTACTCAGAAAAGGAACACAAGGCTTTTTTTTTGGCTTTTTTTTTTTTCCTGAGGAAACCAGAGAACAGTTTTTAAAACACCAAACCTTCAGCATTTTCACTTAATTACAGAGTAGGAGTTGGTGAGGGCACAGCATGGCTTCTTTTTTGTGCTGCTGGCTGCATTTTTTGGTGGCTGTTGTTTCATTTTAATGTTTTAGGCTCAGATTTTGTTTTGTTTTTTCTGGTTTGCCTTCTATTTTGGACACATTCTGCAGCAACTCTATCCTTCAGTTTGGGGAATTGTTGGGGCTTTCGTTCAAGTTGTGCGGAGACTTCATTGTCTGAACGCTGCAGAGACTCAATCAACACAGCCTAGGCAGCAGTCGGAGTGTGCACAGGTGCTGAAAAAGGAAGTTAAACACCTAGAATGGGTAGGGGGATCAGTAGAAACACTTAAAATAAAGTGTTTTCCACTTCTTTATCTAATGCTCTTTTTGTATAGGTGTAACTGCAAATAAATCCTTGTGCATGTAAGCCTGCCTCGATGTCTTTCCTGCAAGACATGGTTGTATTTCACTAACCTTCCGCTGTGCAAAGCCGATACAGAAGGACTTGCCCAGATGCCAGGGAACCAAGTGCCAGAAAAGAAACAGCAGCATCTGCTTACCTTGGGTGCAGAGAGGCTGGGGAGACCTTGGCAGCCTTTGATCTCACATTTGGGCAGGATCTATAAAATTGCAGCAGCTCAGGAAATAATTCAGTACAAGTGGCTTGTAGGCTTTGGACAATGAAGGCCTGGGACCCTGAGGAGCAGGTCAAAAATTGATTGGTGGTGTGGAAATCGCTGGTGGTGGTGTAGCCATACACATCATTCTCAAGTTCTGTAGGATCATTAGCGGAGCTCCCCATTGGCCTGGAGCAGTGCTGGTTGCTCAGAATGAACTGCATTCAACGCCCCATTTTCTCCAAATCTGTTGCTTTCTTTTCTCTATCTGTCCAACTCCAAAGCAATAAAAAACACAGGGAGGTCAACCAAAACGACCCACAAAACCCACCCTAGATCCTTTCTCTTTGCCCTGCAGATGTATATTTCACCAAGCATCATAGTTCTGGCTTCCTCCCAGAGAATGACCCCTGAAATCCAAAACTTAAAATACTTTCTTAAAAAAATAACAATAAAAATATATTTGTACAGGCAACTTACATGCCCCTTGGAAGAAAATCCTTTCTTAGAGACTTCTAGTTGTCCAAGAGCTTTAGACTTTTATTTGTTTTTGCTCTTCAATAAAAAAGAACAGGAAAGAGTAAGAAAAAAAATCCAAAGGCTTTCAATCCCATCAGATGTTTTTGTTAAATATGGGGATGTTTTAAATGTCTTAATAACACGTCTGCGTCTTGAATTCTTGGAGTCTTGAGGAAACTACCTAGCTAAGTGGAAATGTAAATAAAGGCCATTTGCAGCTAACCAAATGAATAATGGCATTTTGCATTACCCAGCAATCCCAGATAGCTAGGCCTGGCTATTACCACCCTCTTTGATGGCTCAGCCAGACCACAGAGTCCCCTGCGAGCCCAGAGCCATCCCCTCTACTGCGGTTACAACAGCCTCCCAAAGATGACGGTAGCTGGTAGTTTATTTCACACAGCCATCAAGTGCACCAGTGGCAAAGTATAGCAGAGCCCCTCCAGCTGGGCTTCAGGATGAAAGAACTCCATGGTTCCAGGATGTGCCTTTTCCCAGTTACTCCCTTTTGCAGTCCTATTGCACCAACCACACTCCATACTGTTGCACTTATTCTTATCTTGTCCAGCAACAGTGTGAGAGGGAGAAAGGGGAAAGAAGAGGGAGAAAGTGGAAAGAAGAGGGAAAGGGGAACAGATTCAAAGCATTCTTTTTCCTTTCCATAAGTCTCATTGCTTCCAACAATGAACATTAATGTAATAAACAGCTCATGCAGGGCCCCAGTCAGTTCCCAGAGCTGTTTCCAGATGTGTTAGTTTGCTGACCTCAAGAAACAGCCTGGTAGTAGGTTCAAAGTGATGATAAGCATATTAATGTTTGTATTATGACTATTAATAATACTACTTTTTTAGTTCCCTAAAGACCAGAACCCATTCTGCCAGGCAATGTGCAAGCTGCGAGGACCACATTCTGGTCATCTGCCCTACACACAACTTGGCTACTATGGCACCTAAGGGCGAGAGAGCAATTCAGCCAGTGGGATAACTTTACTTAATGTCAGGCCACAGGCTATACTAATGGCTGATCAACAGCAGTAGACACATCCAGAGGGTGCTGCTGTCATGACTGAACCAGGTGGGATCCATCAGTCTATGAAGCCCATCTGTTCCAATTGACTGCATCAGGAGTACCAGTAAATACCTGATATCAGACTCTTAATGTTTAGATAACTGAAGTTAGGTAAGATGAATCCCACCATTTCTATCCAGGACTGCCAGACCCTGGCTTCTCCACAGCCACTGGAGAGGAATGGTGACCTCTGTAGCAGGTAGATTGATACAGCTGTCAGGAAAAAAAACATGTGGTTCTAGAGAGCCTGCAGTCTCAAAAGACACAAAAAGCAAAAGGATGGAGAAGAAAGGTAGATGACATATTTTGCTTAAAGTCAGTGTGAAAGCTGAGACAGGAAGAGAATCCAGATGAAGGCACATCAGACGTTATGAAGATAGCGTTTTCAGTAACTCCTCTAGAAAAATATACAAAATCCATAAATTCTTCCAAATACATCTTCCACATAGAAAAAGATGCCAGTTATGCAATGTCCAGGGAGATGTTTGTCCTTATCCTTGGAATGACAGTCTGAGAACATTCAGCTAAATTTCATACTCCCATCCTAAGCACCTCCACTGTCTTGAAAAGGGATTGTTTAGGCTGTGAACGAGGTCAGGATTTGTCCCATAAGCCAGTCAAACCCAGGCAAACAATATCGCTTTATTGGATCAGGTAGTCCTAACACTTCACCTTCCAAAGGGATTCTAGCCTAATTCTAGACATCTGCATGTTCTCACCTAGTATAAGCTATGCATCTCAGCATCCATCGTAATGAGCAGGGCTGTATCCATGAGGCAGTTCATCCCAGGACAGTTGTTTAAATTCAATGAGATGAGATTAATAACCTCCATAAGGAATCTATTAGTCTTCATTTACCCTAGAGGAGACTGAATGATGAACTGGGGCTAGAGAAAGTCCCTTTGTTAGATCAACAAGTCTAACTGTGAGCCACCTGCATCAGCATGTTTTAATGGCACCATAACCACTCCCTGTTGCCTCTTCAATAGCTTGTCGTATGCCTGGAAAAAGTACTTCATGTCTCAAGACCTTGAAGGTAACTTTCTCACCTGACTGGCTTCACTTGTTCAACCTGAATGTCTGGAGGAACAAAAATAATAAGCCATGTTCATTTCTGTCCAAAATCTCGCTGAGCCAGGGTAAAGCTGTTGATGGAAGTCTGCATAAGCTTGAAAGACTAGAAAACTGGGAGTTCAATACTGGTCAACACAAAAATGCTGTGACCTGTCTAACACATACTGAGCATCTGTGTCAATGAGACAGAAGGTCTGAGAGTGTCTGATGTAATTAACTCCGTGTACCTGGAAACCTGAAAGTGTGACAGAGTAATAACTGGGTAGGAAAAGGCAGAACTGATGCAAGGTTAAGAAAGGCAGCCAAAGAGGGGATGCAGGCTAGACAGAGGGTAGAATTGTGCTTCCTAATGGGCTGCCATAACATATGATTCGTGCAAAAGAACGAGTTTTTCAGGAAATAAAAATCCATCTATAGAAAGAAGTAGTTCATATCAAGTTTACTATTTGATTAAGCTGGGGATTTTCTTAGTACTTGCTCTTTTTCGCCAAGAAAGAAATCTGAGTGGCAAATCACAAATTGAGCTGTGTGGCTGAACAGAGCTGAGTTGAGGTCCTTTAAGAGATGGGATTAAAAGCATCCTCTGAAGCAGCTGGAAAATGAACAACCATATTGTGCAGTAGCAGAGGTGCTGGTACTCAACTCAGTACAGATCAGTACCCTGATCTGCGTGGAAGGTCAGTAGCGAGCAGTGGCAGCATCAGAGTTTTCAGGAAATAACCAACATTTTCACAAACCCTAGGGTGAACTAGATTAAAGCCTCTTGATGGTGCAGAAGATAAGGACTTGAATTATGGGAGACTAAACTATGGTTTCAAGCCCTGCCTCCACCTAAGGAGGGAGGTAACTGCCATATGTGAGATGGATGGGGTGAAAGTTATCATGGTGCCAAAGGGAAGGCATGCCTTTCCTTCTGTAAAGCATAAAAAGAACAGAGGTCTTCTCTTACTCACTAAGCTAGACTCAGGAGGAAAAAAAAAGAGGTAGAAGAAAAGAAAAAGGGAAAGGAAAGCAAAGGGAAGGAAAGGAAAGGAAAGGAAAGGAAAGGAAAGGAAAGGAAAGGAAAGGAAACGAAAGGAACGGAAAGGAAAGGTAAGGAAAGGAAAGGAAAGGAAAGGAAAGGAAAGGAAAGGAAAGGAAAGGAAAGGAAAGGAAAGGAAAGGAAAGGAAAGGAAAGGAAAGGAAAGGAAAGGAAAGGAAAGGAAAGGAAAGGAAAGGAAAGGAAAGGAAAGGAAAGGAAAGGAAAGGAAAGGAAAGGAAAGGAAAGGAAAGGAAAGGAAAGGAAAGGAAAGGAAAGGAAAGGAAAGGAAAGGAAAGGAAAGGAAAGGAAAGGAAAGGAAAGGAAAGGAAAGGAAAAGGAAAGGAAAGGAAAGGAAAGGAAAGGAAAGGAAAGGAAAGGAAAGGAAAGGAAAGGAAAGGAAAGGAAAGGAAAGGAAAGGAAAGGAAAGGAAAGGAAAGGAAAGGAAAGGAAAGGAAAGGAAAGGAAAGGAAAGGAAAGGAAAGGAAAGGAAAGGAAAGGAAAGGAAAGGAAAGGAAAGGAAAGGAAAGGAAAGGAAAGGAAAGGAAAGGAAAGGAAAGGAAAGGAAAGGAAAGGAAAGGAAAGGAAAGGAAAGGAAAGGAAAGGAAAGGAAAGGAAAGGAAAGGAAAGGAAAGGAAAGGAAAGGAAAGGAAAGGAAAGGAAAGGAAAGGAAAGGAAAGGAAAGGAAAGGAAAGGAAAGGAAAGGAAAGGAAAGGAAAGGAAAGGAAAGGAAAGGAAAGGAAAGGAAAGGAAAGGAAAGGAAAGGAAAGGAAAGGAAAGGAAAGGAAAGGAAAGGAAAGGAAAGGAAAGGAAAGGAAAGGAAAGGAAAGGAAAGGAAAGGAAAGGAAAGGAAAGGAAAGGAAAGGAAAGGAAAGGAAAGGAAAGGAAAGGAAAGGAAAGGAAAGGAAAGGAAAGGAAAGGAAAGGAAAGGAAAGGAAAGGAAAGGAAAGGAAAGGAAAGGAAAGGAAAGGAAAGGAAAGGAAAGGAAAGGAAAGGAAAGGAAAGGAAAGGAAAGGAAAGGAAAGGAAAGGAAAGGAAAGGAAAGGAAAGGAAAGGAAAGGAAAGGAAAGGAAAGGAAAGGAAAGGAAAGGAAAGGAAAGGAAAGGAAAGGAAAGGAAAGGAAAGGAAAGGAAAGGAAAGGAAAGGAAAGGAAAGGAAAGGAAAGGAAAGGAAAGGAAAGGAAAGGAAAGGAAAGGAAAGGAAAGGAAAGGAAAGGAAAGGAAAGGAAAGGAAAGGAAAGGAAAGGAAAGGAAAGGAAAGGAAAGGAAAGGAAAGGAAAGGAAAGGAAAGGAAAGGAAAGGAAAGGAAAGGAAAGGAAAGGATTCTAGTGCCATAACCCAGGCACAAGACTTGCATTTTCTAGCACACACACATAAAATCACACTCCCAAAAGAGGCTGGGGTTGTACCTATGTCATTACAGCAATTGCAGGCACAGAGCAGGGACCTAAAGTATAGGTGGCTTTTTTTTGCAGCATAGTAAACTGCTGTCCCTTCTAATTAAATGTAATAAAAGCAGTCATTTGTGTGAGAAGATTTTTCAAAATTTAAGCCCTTAAATTCTCATCTCATAAACCAGTATCACAATACCCCACATAGATTCCTAGTTCTTATAATTACTAAAATTATGGTCTACCTTGGACTGTACAAATGCAGAGTAAGGGGAAAAAGAGCTAAAAGAGAACTATTGCCCACCCCCAAAGATCAGCTAGATCACAGGAAACTCTACCAGTAGCCAAGCTGTCCTCTCCTTAAACATTTCTAGATGTGTACCTCACAGCCTTGTCCACAGAAGGCTGATACCAGAACAGACAAAAAGATATTGAAGAAACATAATGCTACCTGCTTATACAGTGCAGAAATACTGATATAAAGGGAACTACAAGGACAGTAAAGGTCCATCTGGCAAGAGTAAGAGGAGCAGAACTGAGCCCTTCACTGAGAATCCAGCCCAGATTAGGCGTCCAAGGCTAAAACGTTGGCTAATAGTACTTGGAGGTCACTAAAGCAGTCAGAATTTAACTTGGTGTTGCAACTAACAACAGAATTCTAATATAGACATAAAATCAATAGTTCCCACCCCCCCACCCTGCAGGAGGTTATATCACTTTACCCCTTGCTCCTGACAGTATCCATATGCCATAAATGAGTTTAACTGCTCCCCTTAAAATCAGGTCCTTGGCAATTGTGCCTTTGAGTCTAGTGGAGCTACCACTGGAATAATATTTCTACCAACATGGGACAGGACACTGGCTTCTGGTTTCAGTGCTGTTTGCTTTGCGAGGCTTTGCTGGGTGACTGGCCCCATTGTTCAATATTGAGACGGATAGTCTGAGTCACTTCTTGTAGAAAATCTGTTTTCTATAAAGAACTGACAATCCCATGAGTCATTTACCTTTGTTACCAGTTGGAACCAAAGGCATGATGGAGGACAGGGTACTGAAAGCAGAAACTGGCTTCCTCTGGGAGATAGTGAATTTGATCTTCAGCACAGCCCAAACAAGAGGAGCTCCAGAAAGGACACACACAAGCCCTCTGCTAATGGACCAGATTTGGGCTAGGAGTTTCTTCTGGCCCAAAAATAAAGAGAAGAGCTATTACGAATTGCTAGGGTAAAGCATGCCTCAGGGACAGCCCTAAAATACTAACCAGGCTATGGGTGTATCCCCAGCAGGGATTAGCTTGTACTTGTCACCTTCAATTACTCCACGGAGGTCATAATCAGACGAACAGACTTCTTAAATGTCATGTGTCATGACATGTGTCCAGCATGACACTCTGAACTGGCTCCTATCTCACTGTCTTCTCTAGCTAGTCTGGGACATCGTATATTTACAGAGCAGAACCCCAGTTTCTCTTCCACTCCATGATCGTATGTGTCCAATTCCAATTTGATCTACTGGATCCAGTGCTTGAAGTCCTGGAGTGGAGGCATTGCACAGTTGGCCTTGATCCACAGCCTGTCATCTGGCCTTCCTTGCATCTTCAGCCTGACTTTATGAAGGCCCCAAATCCCCCTATGACATGGCCTAACATGGTGAACATGCCCCCAGCTCCCCAGACATGTTCCTACTATGTGCTGTCCTGAAGAGGATCTCACCTTAGGATGTCTGCTCTTCAAAAGGATGCTCGTGCCACACCAGTAATAAGTGATTACACCTTTGTTCACATATTGATCCAGCTACTTTGGCCAAGATTTGAAGAAATCGTAAGTGAGGGATGCCTGTTTTCCACTCTTCTTTGCTTAATCCTCACCTATCTGGTTGGATGTGAACAGATCCAGAGCCTGCACAGACCACTCCGGGTTGTTTGGACATTATCGCTTCTTCTTCCTCTAAATCATAGACATGCAATCCAGGACAAAGTCTTAACGAATTTCTGTCAACAAAAGGGATCTAAAAACATTCCTGCTGCAACATCCTCCTGATTTCTCAGCTCTGCACTGAGCTCTGGGAGAAATGCTATCTCACCGCCTGAACATGGAAATGCCTGCATTCACAGCCTGAGTCTGGATGGGATTCCCTTTGTGGGTTCAGAAAACCCCTGTCTGAGAAAAGATAATAACTGGAGAAGAGCCCAAGCCACAGAACTGGGATCTGGACTCATCTGCTTAGATCTGTTCATCAGCTCCCTCCTGCAGGAGCAAAACTGCTGCAAGGCACCTGCTGAATGAAACTGATGCTTGGCACAGAGAGAAACAGCCTTGCAATGATTAAAGCCAGTTGCGCTCAGCCACAGAGGAAATCAAACTGCGTCCATGGCCTTTGGGGGTTGATTTCATATGACGTGAACTCTCAGCCTTGCTAAGTCGGTCTCCTGGTCTCCTAAGGACATGGGGGTATGTGCTCTGACTGTGACTTGATGCATGTAGGAACACCTCTCTGTCCCCTTGCTGCATCCCCTCACAGCTTTTACCCCATATGCCAACAGCAGCTAAACTTGAGATAAACTCCCACAAGTTTCTACAGGGCTTAATGAAAATCAGCATCTGAATAGAGCCAAGAGGCTTGACAACTCCTCCCATCTAGAGAAAAACTGTGATAAGAGCTCCAACTTTATTAATGACCAGCAAGAACACATGGAGGAAGACTTATGAAGGCTCCAACTAAGACAAATTGATATTATTGACTGGAAGAATCCACTCCCAGCCCCAGAGGAGCCTCTGGTGCTCTATAAGGTAGAAGCTCACATGCGGCCTCCTGTATGATTCAGTGAAAATAATCAACCAGCCTTGAAACACACTGGAGAGCAGACATCCTGGTTTCCACTGCACATAAAATGGCTTTATTTTGTATGTGTGAGGCAATTTTTTTGGTCATCTAGGGGTTTTGAGCTGTGAGACCACTAGTGACACATTTTCAGGCATTTTCCTTGAATCCTTGAAAGGTGAAAGATCTTTTTAGCTAAAAGAAGGCTTATTTTTAATAAAAGCAAACAGAAGGGGAGGCTGGGGGAGATAAAGTGGCTATGTACACGTCTAACCCCAGAGTCCAGGATTTGAACAAACCTAGGATTAACCAATTTGCTCTTAGTGAATTTCCACCATTCACTGCCAATTCTGCCTTGAAATAAAGGTCATTACAAGCACGAACAAGTATGACACTCTTCTCCCCAAAAGACGTATAACTGGATTTCTGTGGTGTATGCTTAGCAATCTGTGAGAAGATCAACTTCTGCAGAAAACATTAAAGAACTATCAAGGAGCAAGAAATTCCTGTAAACTTTTCCATAAAAATATTTCTCAGGATATAAGCCAGTTGCAAAATTGAGCACTGAAGAGATAACCTTTTGGAGATGTCAAATATGTTGTCCCCAGAAAGGGATTTCATGTTCCTGATGATGACAACCTTTTGCTATCAGATGAGATAAATCCTCTGTGCCTGAGTTGTAGAAACTGTAGAAAAAGAATTTATAAGGGTTGGCATTCATCTTTAAAAGGGGAAGAAGTGCTTGGATGGTACCGTCAGTTTCAGGATGAGATAAAAGCTGAATTGTGAGTTATAAGAGCAAGATAGAATTATACGCAACAACATATACCAGGGAGTGGATTGTGTGTGCCTCTCTGTAATTTACTGCCATCTCATTGATGTGGTCAGATTGGAGTATTATTGTAGGCATATCACAAATCTTTGCTGGCTTTAAGGAAAGGAAACATTTACATTGGCCAGACATTTGGGATAATAAATCAAAAACTCAGCAATCCATTAAAACAATGTAGATAGGAACCTGAAGGCAGATTTCTGGACAAATTTCAGGGCCCCTGTTAGAGAGAAATTAAGCAATAGAAAGGCAGGGAACTTGAGATACTGATGGTGTTATTTCAAAGCCTTCTTTGAATGGACAAAAATCTTCTCTCGCTGGCTGGGTGCTGAGGCTGTCAAGCCACCTGCTGAGTTCCTGTCCTGCAAAACAACAGGGATGAGACCCCCCAAATAGCAGAGAGTCTCTTTCACCCTTTTCCATGCTCTGCCCATTGCAGTAGGATCCAGGAAAGGTCAGGTGAACAGGGATTTCAGATTGTGTAGGATAGCATTGTCATGAAATTCAATGTGCACCTGGCCAGAAGGATTCAAGGAACGTACGAGGGAGCTTTTGGCCATCATCTACATGGCCTACAGCATGTACCAGGTGTGCCATGACCACAGCAGAGAGATCTGTCCAAAAGTCTTGAGTGAGATGGCCTTGAGAAGGGGGAAAGGGAAGCCCAGACTCCCACCAGATGACTTGATAAAGTCTAGTGTGTGCCAAAATGCACAGCCAAGCCAGGCCATTCAGAAGGGGACATCCACTGCAGCTCTGGTGAAACAGGAGAAGGTGGATCAGCAGCTCTCCATGGCAGTGCTGTGACTGGGATTTTTGGTCCAAAAACCCAACACCGCCTGCGCCTGTGTCTGCGTAATCAGAAATCATTCTGAGAGAGGACAGTGGTACAAGAGAGCTTGTCCATTTGAAGTCTGACCTTATAAATGATTTGCAATGAACCTGGACCATTTTTACACCCTCCAGGCCAATGTTTTGAGGCCCCAGGAACTGACAGTGGAAATTACATGACTGATTTGTTGGAGATTGTCATGGTCATTATTTTTAGATCATCTGTGTGTGGTGCAGTCTTTACCTCAGTTTAGTATGAGTCAGTTGGAATCAACTACTCCATTATGTTATACAAAAGCTCTTATTTTCTCTCAAAACTCTGGCAATGAACGTACCAGAGTGCTGTCAGCTTCCTTGGCTCTAAGTGATAACTGAACTACATAGTGCCAGAAGTAAAATGCATTACAAAAATGTGCTCAGGGGAAGAAAGGAGCTATAAAAAGTTTTGTAGGTACAACACATGGCACTGCAGCAGACTGGAAATAGATGGGGCTTTTAAGCTGACCAGGCTGACAGGAGCTACAGAGGTGCCAGAAAGAGTGATGCTACTGTTAAAAGAAACCAAAGGCCACATGCAGCTGAAGCTCAATTGTTAAAACTCAGTGTTTCCAATGCTGAGTTAAAATCAATAAGAGGAGTACATAAGGTAAATGCTTAAATCAGTTATAAACTGTGTAACAGTACTTGGGGAATAACACTTATTATTAATCTGTTAAGCTCTTGATCTCCTCACAGAGGGTAATTATCAGAAATGCAAAAAGATTAAAGCAATTGAGGAAGAATTTGAGGATGTTTTTCTGAGAATAATTTCCCAGCACACTGGAATGCCACTTGCTGATTGATGCTTTTTGAAGGGTTCCTGTTACCAAAGGGCAGAGTCTAGAAGAGGACTTTGATGACTTTGTTGCCCTGGGAATCACAGCAAGAACAGAAAAATCAACAGTGTTGATTAGATCACTGGTCCTTGTCAGGATAAAAAAAAAAAAGAAACAAAGAGAAAAAAGGAAGGAAGGAAGGAAGGAAGGAAGGAAGGAAGGAAGGAAGGAAGGAAGGAAAAGAAAGAAAGAAAGAGAAAGGAAGAAAGGAAGAAAGGAAGAAAGGAAGAAAGGAAGAAAGAAAGAAAGAAAGAAAGAAAGAAAGAAAGAAAGAAAGAGAAAGAAAGATAGAAAAAGAGGGAGCTAGAACCTTGTGCTTATGAATAGGTTCCAAGGAAACTAAATAAATATGAACAAAGGGGGAAAATCTATTATTTAGAGGAAAGGAAATTCTGGGAGAAAATGCTTCTCTTTTTTTTTCTGCTTGATGTAGAACAAAACTCTGATCTGCGTTTATCACTGTTAAGTTACAGAATGTCTCTACTGAAGTATGACATCTCTTGACATTTGTTGAACAGAAAATGAGGGGGGAAAAAAGTGCTCTTAGAAAGTGATGGTAGGCTCACAGGGGACATGCGGATGTACAGAGCAATATCTCCATGTATTTGAAGTCCTAGGATCTGCCACCACTTCCCAGAGGCTACAGCATGAAACAACAGGAACATCTGTGATGTCCCATGAGACAGCCTTCATAGCCACATGAAGACTTTTGCCGTAGTAAAAGTAGGAAAAAATCTGGGTCCTCAGTGGACAAACTGGACAGAAAGTCTTTTAGCTGATGAAACAAAATAGGAGTTATTCATTTTTGACCAGGAAAAATGTAAAATCCAATAAAGCGTTTTGCTATGATAGTCTGTTAGCTGGGAATGAGTTCAGGGCAGCTCTGGGTGTTCTGGCGCTGGATGGTGTTGAATTTGTGGTGAGATGGAGATTAGCTTAGGCTGATTTGATTTCAAAGACTTTGATGAAATGTCAGGTAAGGCATTGCAATGCCAAAAGATGTGACCATAATGATCTTATGTATATATAAGTGGCACAAATGTTAAGAAATTGATGTTTAGCCAATACCAAGAGATATATAATAACCTGCAAAATGAATTCAAAGGAATATGGAAATGCTTTGTAGTATAAAAAAAACTGTTGTAATAATAGTGCTTTGTCATTCTCCTGGACACAAGTCCTTTAACTCTTCTGATTGCTTTCTTCTGTTGGGAAAAGGAGGCTGGATTATGTAAAAAAAAAATGTTGCCAGCAAGACTTTTCCTCTTTATGACTATTTCTTTGGTTTTGCTCATAATGAATATTCCTGCTCTTCATTTCTGCTTAACTAAGTCCAGGTCTATAATGCTTTTACTACCCAGAGTCAAATTTTAAAAAGGAAACCTCTCTCAGTCCCATGCAGGCACAGAATTGCTTTTTTTGCCCAGATAAAATTCATTCAAAAGAAAAACAATATTTTGAGTCCTAGGACCTGGTACAAAAAGCACTTACCACCACCAGAACAGAGTGTTCAAGGTGCCACAAGGGTGCTGCAAGAGGAGATACAGGTTTACGTGGCAGCCCATCACACCTCAGCAATTACTTGAACACTGAGAATTTCTAGTTACTTTGGTTAATGATATCGTCATAAGGAGCTGCAATTCTAAATCGTATTAATTTGAATTGTCAGTTATTGTTATGTCAGGCTGGAAAAGGCAGATGCCGGGAATTGTTCCTTTCACAGACTCTGGCAGAATCCAGCTGGAATGACCTATTCCATTAGGCACAGCTCATGTTGTGCAATGTAGAAGAGGTGAAACTCAGACCAGTCAAGGTGACCTCTGCCAGACATTTTGGCTTTGTTTCTGGAATAACTCAGATAAATACATGCCTGAGAACAGAATTTCTACCTGCAAAAGCAGCACACTGCATAGAATAAAAGATGAACCATTAGACTCAGTAGCAATGAACACAGTTAACTCTTGTAAGACCACACGTAAAAAGGAAACTTATCTCAGTGTGTAAGCAAGAGAGGATATTTTAACAGCCTGCTTCAGATCTGGAAATATCTTGGGACCTTTCTATTGATTGGGAGGGAGCCTAGCTTAGACTAAACACTTATTTAGACCCTCCACATGGATCTTGAAAGATTTTCAGGCACTTAAAGATTCAGGCAGTTCTCAGCAGAGGAGGAAAATGGAAATAGTTTCAAGAGGACCTATCTTAAGAAGGGAGGGGGTTTGCCCAACTTCTAAGTAGCTAAAAAGTAAGGCAGAACACTTTTGAAACTCCATGAATGCTTCTAACTTTGAGCCACAAATGTGGGCTCTTCTGGGTGTTGCATGGTCTTGCCGCAGCCTGAAAAAGAGCCAAGATCTGCTGTACACAGTTAGACACCAGCCTTTTAACTATTTTCAGAGGGGCACACTCACTCAAATAAGCCCTACTGGGCTCATAACTAGGCCTGGACCTAGCAGTTCTGGATCCAACTATATTGCAGAGTATTTGCAGTGTGCCCAAGCTCCATGAACTGGCTTCTCCATTTGCCAAAAAATGGGGACTGATTTAGTCTTTTTAACCATTCACACAGCAGTTCCTTTATCATTCCTCTGCTCCATTAAAAGAGAGGTGGTCCATATCTTTTTCCCAGAAAAGTTGCCAAAAACATGAGCTGTTCATTTCTAAGAAGAATAAACTCTCCCTGGACAGCTGTTAACAACCATCTCTTAGAGTGTCTGATGCCTTTTTTGTCCTTTTTCTTTAAGCCCTTGGGTTTGACCAGCTCTGCTGCCCAGTCTTGAAGATGTCTCTGTTTCCCATAACTCTTAAACAATATCTTAGAACAGATTCTCAGCTGAACTAAATCAGTTTACCTCCACTGACCTCAAAAAGACTAAGCTGATAGATACCAGCTGAACACCTCTATCTCATCCAAAAGGTTCTCCTGATTTACACCCACAAAGATCTGAATCAATATCTCTCAAACACCTGCATTGCTTTTGTGATAGATCTTTGGCTGCTCTTAAAGTTCAGCATCCTCTAGAAGCATCTCCTAGTAAACCCGGCCAGCAGCACTGGGTCAGAAAGAAAATCAAGGCTAATCTTGAAAACAAGTACCTTTAATGGAATTAATTTGGGAGTGTTTTCTGTAGAGGAGTCCAAAATTCCTCATCTTTCTCAAAACTATTTTCCAGGTCTTTTTTTATCCCTGCAGATATTCTCGGATATCTACAGACAATACTCCTTAGAAAAAAAACTGCATATACAAGCAACTAACCCAGCTACGCCTTTGCACTCCTCTTCTTAATTGGGGCACAGGTACAAAGTCCATTGACTTTAGCAGGATCCTGTCTTGAAACCCTTGAAGTATCAGCCTTTTGATTAATCCTGCCCAGCATCCATTTTCCCCCTTATATAGCAAACCTGCATTGACTTAGAGACTTTTGCATCTTGGAGACAGAAGCAAGCAAGGAATGGAGGGCTGAAGGGAGAGAAGAAGGGCAAAATACCAACAGTTTTGCATCCCATTGGGCTTTGGTTTTAGTGCTGATATATCTGAAGTGTGAAATTCTTTCTGAAGATAATAGCATCTGTTTCTGTGGCACCTCTCTCTCATCCAGGGCTGTTCTTCATTTCCACTTCAGCTTCACAAGAATGCCCCCGTAGATATGCCTTTCTCTTTCTCTTGTTTGCTAATGACAGTGCTAAATAAACAAAGGAATACATCAATCACTGTGGTCAGCTACTTGGACTAGTCATTCCAGTATCCTGCTTCAGCCATTGTCATATCAAGCACTTTATGACAAATATCCAGTTTGGCTGAAAGTCAGAATGTCTATCAGAAAAAAAAATAATGAAGCTACATCATTTTTTACCCAAAAGAGCTGTGGATGTCACACAAAAGAGAAAAAAATCCATTTTGATGTAAGATGCAGCTTGATAAATTCCTGTGGAAGTTTAAATTACAAGCTACAGTATCATCTCTGAAGTCAGTGAGCCAGGAAGCTCCTTCTAATCATGAGTTTGAAGCAGGTGAAAATCTCCACGGATCTTGGTGGCAATCAGTTTTATTTTACGGCAGAAAGAACAATTTCTGGCCTCACACCAACCAAGCTCTGCAGCAGTACTCAAGTTTCTGAGGATTAAAATGTTCCCTTGTTTGCATCTGAAATCCTCTTAGAGAAGCAGAATTGCAGGGATGAAAAAGTATCCTATCCATTCCTCCACAGGGCCATATCCTCATATCCTAGGCTTGAGACAAGAACTTGAGAGAGCAATGTCTAAGGCTTGGCTCTGCCAAAGACATGACCAAGGTCTGGAAGTTAGCGAGAGTTAGTCCCAGGACAAACCTTTCAGGTCCAAGGCTAGGAAGGGACATTTCCTTTGCACAATGCAGCTGTCATCCCTGTCTGAATGATGTGTGGGAAAGGCATCAGCACCAGGGTACTTTGAGGGGTAGCTTGCTTTCTCTTATGAGGTCTCCTGTTAGGACTTTGCCCCAGATAAGACTATGCCTGGGCCTCCTCACACAGCTGATCATGCATCACACTGTGCTGACACGTCAAGTCCAGGGAGGGATCACAAGCCAGAAGAAGGGCTGTGGTGCAACCCTGTGAGACAGGAGTCAAATTGTATGAGTCCTGGCACAAGATCTCTTCAAGTTTAATACAGACCAGGCAAATTTCTTCTCACTTAACTCCAATCTTTGGCACTGTAGCTACCTACAGCTATTCTGGGGCAGAAATAGTCACTGTAAGGAATGATTCATCCAACCAAGAAGTGTACAGTGATAGTTTTAGGAATTGATGGGGGAGCTTGCCTGGCCTCAGTCTTCTGCTCCTGAAGGATTTCATCTCCTCCTGTCCTGTCTTCCATCTGCTAACACAGTGTAGATGTCTTGGATCCCACAGAGATCTCAGACAGCACAAGGTTCCTACACATCATCTGTTCAATCCCCCTCTAGATGTCTGCATTAGATGAGCTTCTCCCTAGAAGGCTCTGTTTTTCTCCATTGATAACAAAAGAAAGGGAAGTGCAACTTGTTCAAATGGAGACATCTACTTTATAGGCACCTAACATTAGCTGTGAAGGATCTTAGCACTATCTATCTTCAATGTAGTTTCCAAGGCTAGGAACTTATGAGCATTCAACCTGAGCCGGGTTCATTCAGCTGCTGAAAAAAATGGTTTTATTTTCCCCATGGGGACTTATTCCTAGCCACAGGTCCCAGGCCTCTGCCTGTGTTCTTATGCAGTGACTCAGATGGAGAATTGATCTGATTGAAAGTGATTAGCAATTTGTGTGACTTCATAAGGAATGATTTGGAAATGCACGGCTGGGGGTGGAGAGGAGGGCAGGACTTTTATTTGCAGTAATTGCTCGAACAATTACTGCAATAAAAAATAAAATTGCAAATAAAAATTTGCTTTATAGCAAATTAGAAAGCAGAGCTTAAGCATGTGCTGTTGGTTAAGATCAGTCTCTGAAGACAATTCAATAGGATAGTTTTCTGAGTTTCTGCTCGAAAAAGGAATCCCAGGATCTTCTCTTCCCTGTAGTTCACAGAGTGGCCTGTCTCCCATCAGGTGGTAAAATAGCATTCCCCCTCTCCAGGCTCCTGAGAAGAGCGGGCCTCCTTGGCCGATGATTCACCTCAGAGAGTTGCCAAGAGATAAGATGCAGGCAGGAGGGAAAGAAAGGGGGAGGAAGCTATGAGAGGGATAGTTTGAAGAGAGAAGAAAACAGTAAGCAAATGCACTTCCCACACAAACCTTCTTGAGCCAACCTACAGTACCAGAACTCCGTGTCACGGGGCAAGGGGAACCTTCCAAGCAGAAGAGAATATATGAAGTCATGTGGTGGGGAGAGGCGAGGTGACACCATAGCTCCATCTAACACCTGGGGCAGCATGCATCTTTGTTCAAGGCGATATACAGATTGAACGGCCCTCTCCACACAACTATCTTTCTGTCTTCGGTTCATAAAGCACTTTCAGTTGGGGTAGGCCGCAGACTACCCAGAGAGTTTAAAGTCAATAAATAGAACCACTAGGTGATTATTATATTATTAAATATTTATATATTAAAATTTATTAATTTGCAACAACGTGGAACAACCACGATAAACTGTGGATGTGGGGTTCACATAAGCATCAATATAGTGAAGAAAAATGAAAAAAAAAATAGTTTATTTGAGCATGTCCTCAGTTTTAAAACTGGTACCAGCTTGAAGAGG
The DNA here is from genome assembly GCF_047370975.1 of Nipponia nippon. Classification (NCBI taxonomy): domain Eukaryota; kingdom Metazoa; phylum Chordata; class Aves; order Pelecaniformes; family Threskiornithidae; genus Nipponia; species Nipponia nippon. Next base: position 165,941,528 of record NW_028262290.1, read on the forward strand.
CATGAAACTGTGCTAAATGTTCTCTGACCGCATACAATGGACCACCAAGGTCTTCACGATGGAGGATGTGGAATTTCTAGTCAAGCCACTTAATGTAAAACAGCTCCATAAACTGAAAAACAATAATATCGTATCTCTGACAGTGGCCAGAAACAGACACCTACAAGAAACTGTGGAAATAAGGTGAGCACAAGATGAAAGTCTGAAGCTCAGGAGCTTCCTAAGCTGGATGTGGTGTCTTTCTTTTTAACAGCCCCACATTATTTTTACCTTTCCTAGGTTTGTCTACCTGTTGAAACCCTTTAAACATTTTGCATCCACACTGTCTTCGACAGCAAGTTTCATAGCTTAGCTATGCTTCATATGAAAAATTATCTCCTTTGGCTTCTTCTGAACCTGCTAGCCAGCACTTTTATTTGATTGCAGAAGTGCTGGTAGTGCAAAAGACAATGAGGAATAGTGCCCTAGTCACCTTCCTCATGCCAGTTAGGATTTTATTAGCCTGCTGGAGCAGGTTCAAGCACCGTGCATTCCACACCTTGCCCAACTTTCCATCACCCAGCTGGCTCACAGGCAGGTTTTGTGAGTATATTTCATGGTATCCTAATAAACCGGTCACACTCAGGTGCAAGGAAAACCCTAGTTCTCTGGAGGGTGCTTTCTAGCTGGGACTGAGACCATGTTTGCAGAAATCCAATACGGAAAGTCAGGGGATGAGGGCTTGAGAACAGTTCTGGGTCTTGGCTGCGAGAAAAGAAATAGCCATGACTGAAAAAGGCAGGACAACTCATTTATGGCTAGATCTTCATCTCTTTGAGCTCACCATAATACTCCCACTGACCTGAGTGCTGAACAAAAGTAATCTGAATTTCAAAAGTGTGCATGGATTTGATTTAGAGCAGGAATTCTGTCCTCATAAAAAATTATGGCAATATCTCAAGTTCTTGCCCCCCTTTTCCCTGTTATTCTCACCACATCAGTGGCCGGACTGCAGGGTCCCACTCCAGTGGGTGGAGGTTATTTTTCAGATGTCAGACACATTAAAACTTCTCATCTTGTGCTATGAAATCAATGATGCGATAAATTTATTTAGACTCTTTCTGTGGCTGGAGGGAAAGAAACTGGATGAAAGAAGAAAACAGGACTCTCTCTTGTTTTGTTTTGCGGTCATTGAGGGTTTTGTGCTCATTTTATACTACCTTTCAGGATTTTGATACAAAATGTTGAAACGTACAGATAGTTCATACAAAGCACATGTTTAGATAAAAGAACATACTGAATTTTTCTTTCCCTATCCTTAGTCTCTCTTCCCACTGTGGAAAGGAGGAGCTGACGGATATTAGTTAGTAGCACACCAACACACACACCAAGGAGGGCTAAAATGCTCACCCCTTTTTAGCACCCATTTCAATGCCTGAATGCCAAATACCACATTTCCAAACATGCAGATATCTCATGGAGGCCCTTTCTTGTAGGATCAAAGTTGGAGGAAGAACTTTGGCTTCAATCCTGTGTCCTGAAACAGGAGCTGCCATGGCTTTAGTACTTTCTACATGTCTTGAACAGATTTCATGCCACTTAGGATAAGAGGAGTTCTGGATATCAGTTCTGGGACAATGTCCTCTGTTTTGCTGCCTGCTGGGTCTTATAGTTTCAGCAGAAGTTCATCAAACTCGAGATGTTTGGAACAAACGGTGCTGGACTCAGTGAATGAACATGTCCCAGTGTAATGTTGCTTGGTTAGAAAATGTCTTTGCGTTTTCTCTTCTCATTAGGACAGCCTTCCTCTGCCAAGCAAATACTGTGCACGGGAGGTTAGCTGCTCCCTAATGGATGCTTTAGAAAAACTCCCTCTGTTTCTGTGACAGAACAAACTAAATCTACAGCAAAGGGAAATTGCATAATAGCTGTAGGTCTATTGACCGGACAAAAACTGCCAGAGATATCCTTATCTAAAATCTTCAGAGTATGACAATTACCCATACACTTGGCAGCCTAAGATGAGGGGATCATATTTCTTCCAGACCTCCCACTAAAATATGCAGCAATCCCACATGAGGCTGCGTTTTTTTATTGGGAACCCTTTGAAGCCATTCATCTTGCTACAAATGAACTCTGGCATTATTATTCCTTGTTAAAGGACAGGGCAAGGAAGGCAAATATCTTCTGACAATGACAGTGTGTTTTTATATTTTGGCTTTATAAGCAACCCCGAGTACCAAAACAGTCAATTACCACCACAGTTCAGCTGTAATCGCTGTGGAAGGACCCTTTTGATAATCGTGACTGTTAAGGCAATGACATTGGGAAAGTCAAGCACTTCATCGTGCACAGAGACCTCCAGGAGCAAACAGAGGATTCTCCACCCTGCTGTAGGTGCACAATCAGAGTTGATTACATCTCACCTCTTGGACTTTCTGTACAATCAACAGAGAAAAGTTGGATGAGTCCTTGATTTATGTATCTGCTTTAGGAGCACAAGCCAAGGCTATACCAACTCCATTGATTAATGCAGTTGCTTAGTCTTGGGAATCTAGTGATACTGGAGATGCTCTGGGGTATTTCACCCAAATTCCAGCTGCTGTTCCGAGAGGATGTAAGGCTTTCATACATACTGTCATACCTGCCAGTCCCATAGGGAGATCTCAGATTTCCTAGGAAGTGTGGTGAATGAAGATAAATCCAGTTAGTGGCTGGTCACAAGTGGTGTTCCCCAGGGCTCAGTATTTGGGCCAGTTCTGTTTAATATCTTTAACAACGATCTGGATGAGGGGACTGAGTGCACCCTCAGTAAGTTTACAGACAACACCAAGTTGGGTGGAAGTATTGATCTGCCTGAAGGTAGGAAAGCTCTACAGAGGGATCTGGACAGGCTGAAGTGATGGGTTGAGGCCAGCTATGTGAGATTCAACAAGGCTCAGTGCTGGGTCCTGCACTTGGGGCGCAACAGCCCCATGCAGCACTACAGGCTTGGGGAGGAGTGGCTGGAGAGCTGCCTGGCAGAAAAGGACCTGGGGGTGCTGATTGACAGCTGGCTGAACATGAGCCAGCAGTGTGCTCAGGTGGCCAAGAGGGCCAGTGGCATCCTGGCCTGTATCAGGAATAGTGTGGCCAGCAGGACTAGGGAGGTCATAGTGCCCTTGTACTCTGCACTGGTGAGGCCACACCTCGAGTGCTGTGTTCAGTGTTGAGCCCCTCACTCCAAGAAGGACATTGAGGTGCTGGAGTGTAGCCAGAGCAGGGCAGCGAGGCTGGGGCAGGGGCTGGAGCACAAGGCTGGTGAGGAGCGGCTGGGGGAGCTGGAGGTGCTCAGCCTGGAGAAGAGGAGGCTACGAGGAGACCTTATCGCTCTCTGCAACTGCCTGAAAGGAGGCTGTAGCGAGGTGGGGCTCGGTCTCTTCTCCCAGGTAGCAAGCAACAGAACAACAGGAAATGGGCTCAAGTTCTGCCAGAGGAGGTTTAGATTAGATATTAGAAAAACTTTATTCACCGAAAGGGTGGTCAAGCGTTGGAACAGGCTGCCCAGGGAAGTGGTTGAGTCCCCATCCCTGGAGGTATTTAAAAGACATGTAGACATGGCACTTAGGGACATGGTTTAGTGGTGGACTTGGCAGTGCTGGGTTAACAGTTGGATGATCTTAAAGGTCTTTTCCAACCTAAACAATTCTATGATTCTATGATTCTATGTTAGAATTATGAATAGTAAATATTCTTATTCTAGCAGTTGTCCAAACAGATCAGATAAACAGAAGGCTGTCAGTAAAGCATGTGTAGTGTGAAACAACCTTACATTAGGAATGAAGACAGGAAAGCAAGGCTTCCCATTCTTAGGGTTTTTTTCCTCATTAGATTGTACATTAGTCAATGTCAAGAAATAACTATCGTTACACGCATTTCACAAAAGGATAAAGGCTAGGATGCAAACTGTCAGCTCTTAGCACCAGTGTTGTTCTTCTCTACTGTTTAAAGAACGTTTTGGAATTAGTAGCATCCTCTCACCTTTGCTGTGGGTTTACCTTTTCAAAGCCACATCAGTCAGGATTAAAAAATGAACAAAAATACTCAGGCACTTAGCTTTCCCTTAAAATAAGTAGGAACCCTGATTTTTTACTGAAGTGTCTTTGTGAACCCAGTCCAGATGCACTTCAGCACCTGATCTGTCTTGTTTCAGCCTAGACAGCTTCTCCCTGTCTACAGACCTGACTCTGTAGACCTTCCAGCTGGTCAAAGCTGGAATGGGATCTTGGTGGGGAAGATGACAGAAAGGCTGTGTTCTGGACACCAAACCAGTCTGGGGAATGTTAGCTGACTCTGCTGGCAAACTTATCATCAACTTGCTACCATGACACCCTTAATAAATCTGCCAGAGGCTAAAAAGCTAAGAAATATGCAAATATGACACCTCTGTGTCATTGACAGTATGTCTAACCATGTTTGAATGATTTGTTGTTCACTGCTGACCCCATGCTGTTTGCTTGTTCTAGGAGGGACTAGAAGATACTACTCAGCAAGTTCACAGCCTTTCTGTGTCCAAAATTGTCCAGAAAGGTCCAGCTTGCCCTTAGTTGAGTCACCAGTCTCCCAGAAACTCTGCTTTGGAGAAAAGGAAGCCCAGATTCTTCCACTGACTGTTGCAATTATCGGGTTTCCATTGAACCTTGTTTCAAAGACTTAAGTCAGCATCTACTTGAAGAATAGTGACTTAATCCCTCTGTGTTTCAAGTCCCCAAGTGGGGACTGAGGGTGATGCTACACTCACTGTTCAGGAATTTGTCAGAGATTGTGTTTCTGAGTCCATGCTTTTGCAGCATCTGGCTCAGCAAAGCCACCGGATGCTAATGTAATGCAAACAGCTACTTGCAATAAGGAATGATAAATAGTTTGTTGTCTTTCTTTCCCTTCCCTTCTCACTTCCAAGAGCTGTTTATTCAGTTCTGAATAGTTAAGTAAGAATACTTAAAAGAAACAACAGACATACATTACAACAAGAGTCAGCCAGCCTTTTCAACCAAAAGCATTAATGCCAAAGCTGAATCTGTCAGTCTGTCATTATTTCTTGATTAATCCAAACCCCATCAAAGCCTGTTCAAAGCCTCTCACTGACTTTCATGGGGTTTGGATCAGCTGATTTGCAATTTTCCCAAAGTAAACAAAACCAGCATGATGAAAGAAATATGAAAAGAAAGTTAGAAACACAGAGACCAAAGCTAGACATTGAGCATCTCCTAATCAGGAAGCAACTTGATCCCATGGGATCACAAAAAAAAAAAAAAAAAAAAAAAAAAAATGTTTGGAGATATGAACAAATTCAAAAAGACAGGACAGAGCCTGCAGCCAGTTGGCTCATAAGTGAGGAGGGCTCTGTGCAGCTCTTCCCCCATGGTAAACACAGGGCTGATTTTCCCTAAATGAAAGCCCGTGCTTACAGGCTGGTAACTACCAGGATCAGCTGAGGAGCTTTTAGCTGTCAGCTTCACTTGTGGTCTGGTGACTTTGGTACAGATCTTCTGCAGGACCCTGGTCACATCTGCCAACCTTCTGTAGACTTCTCATATACCTTGAGTATATGGATATGCCTTGGGCATAGGGACACAGAATGCTCATTTGTGGGCAACCAAATCCCATGCCATATATGTCAGTGAGACCCATGGCAACTTCTGTGTGTGTTTAAGACAAACGGTTGGGGCTGTGACCCACCAGTTCAGGAACTGCACCCAAATGCACACACAAAGAATCAATCGCCTTTCTTAGAACAGCACTTAAGTGAAGTGAATGTATCAGCTGCTCTACACAGTCCTTAATGAAAGATGGAAACCCAGCTAAAGCATCATTAAAGTTTCCCCTGGTCACTTTGTAGCATGAGAAGGTCACACATGTAACACAACTGGTTATTTTGGAACTCATGACCTAATAAAGATGAATTACTCATGGAACTGGAATTTGGTGGTTTCTGAGGGGTCAGTGATCATAGCCTGATAACAGTCCTTACAGGAAAATTGAAGTGTCTCAACCTATCATTTATATCCTTGGTGCTTCTGAAAGGCCTCTTGTCTCTGGCCTGGAAAGATTAATGAGTAAAATCGATTCAGAGGAGGAAAAGCAGATGAAAAATGTACATGAACTCTGGGAGTTTCTTATTAGATATCTAAAAAGGTGTGATTTCACAAGGACAGATGGCAAAGTAAAAACAGAAAGTGTCAGAAAATCAATATAAAATAAATGAAAAAAAAAGAGAAGAAAAACAAAGAATAGAAATGGGAGATTTTGAGGTGCACAGAGGTAAATAATGGAGTTTAAGAGCCTGGAGGATTCCTGTCTGAGAGGGCCTATTTGAAAGAGCTTTTAAAGTATATCTGAAGCAAAAAATTTGTGGGTAGAAGGAGTAAAACTATGGCTAATAATATAGAAAAGACAAAGCTGCTCAGCAGCACTGTAGAAAAAGTTAGATAATATTTTGCAGTGTGAGGGAGTGAAAAAGCTTAACCTTTTCCTTTTATCAAAAATATTTGGTCTGTTGATCTTTCAACTCAAAATGAGATGCTATTCTGCACGACATTCACAAGGCTGTTACTGGACTCAGTGTGGGACTCATCAGGAGAAACTGCCCTGTGTTGAAGCAGGGTTAGGATGATTGATCTAGTGGTTCCACTGATTTTAAACCTTTTGGGCAGTTTGCAGTCTACAGTGATCAAAACTACTTTATAAACTGAGAACAGGGAGACAGTCACACCTTGAGGGCAGCCCATGAGCTTTGCAGATGGGACTTGAAGGAAGATGAATGACCACCTGGAGAAAAAGTAAGACCACAACATAAAAGGGATTTAAAGTAACTACTCACACTTTCAGTGACCAGACCAAGGGAGTACATGCAATCTGTTGTGCTGACCCAGAGGAGCAAAGGCAATATCTTAAAACACACTAATAGCTTCATTTGCAGCAATCTGACAGTTTCCAGGGTCCCAGAGGAATACCTCACCAACTGGACCATCCTTCCCCTCTTCATCCCTTAGCATTGATTGGTTTCTCTGTCTCTCTTTTTTTCTCCACACCAGTTTTATCTGACACAGTATCTACACTTCCATCACAAATATTATTTGCTGTTTAAGAAAGTGCTTGGGTTTTGTACCCAATATTCCCTTTTCTTTCTGCACAGCAAAGAGCAAGAATAGAGCACAAATCATATTTCAATTATGCAGATGTGGTCTCTGAAAATGAAAACCATCTCACAAATAATGGGACTTTTCAATCACAATGCATTTGCACATTGGATAAGGAACTGAAGAGTGTAGAAATAAGCATAGAAGTTGCTTTCTGAGACTAAAACACTACAAAGCGCTCTTAAAAGTGAATCTAGCTAGAATAGTGCTGCAGCAATTGAAAACCAGAATGTGCTTCTGAAAAGGGCAAGGCTCAACAGAAAAAGCATACTTGTAGCTAAAGGGCCTGAATCCATACTACCTTTACATTAACTGGTGCAGACAGATCAGTGTCAATAGAGTGACCCAGATGCAATTCTGGATTAGCAAACTCTAGAAAGTATATTTGTGTAGGCATTGCACACCAAACACGCAAAAACCCCATGGGATGCTGGTATTCCAGTAGGTAGTCAGTGCACCATCTCCACTGCAATTACCATTAGTACTAAGGCAGAATGGATCAAAACAAGCCACGCTGCTGTAACATAATGGTTAAGTGAATGTTTCTCCTTCCTTGGCCAGCTCTTCAGGTAGAGCCTGGCAAGCCTGGAAGGATATAGAGAAGGAGTCACTAAATATGTGCTGGTGTTGTGGAATGATTCCCTAGAAGATAATTTTGCCATGCACTGGGGAAAGAATATTTGATGATGCTCTAACTCATCACCAGTGGCAGCTGGGCCATTTGTGCCATAGGGCGAGGGAATGTAATCAAGTGCCCTGGAAGTGCGTCCCCAGCTGAAGACTGAAGTGTATTGCTCTGCTGCCTGTGTAAGCATTACCCTCTGAACAGTGAGAGTTCAGGCAGCAAATAGTGAGTGTAAAAATAATAAAAAGAAAGATGATGTTGCAGCCAATGTTTTCAAGAGCTCGCTCACTCTAAGTGATTTCATATTTGGACTTTCTGCATAAGATGTTTTAATATCTTAGGATGAAGTACCAGGCTAAGAAAGCCAGTGATCCACATTCCTCCTAAGTCTGTGACTCAGTCTGCCCTGTGGACAACATACCTCCAGAGATGTAGAGCCAGACAGAGGGAAACACTAGGCGGAAGAATGTAAGTAGACTTTTGGCTGTTTGATTCTGGACCAAAGCACTGAAGAATTACCAATTCTTACAAGAGCCAGCTCTCCCTACAACATTTCTTAGTGAAGCAAAACTGTCTTTCATGTATTTCCTTCAGCCACATGCTGTAGCTTCTTTCTGAATTGTGCTTTCTTTACCTCTACCCTGGATTTACCTCTGGCATCAAAAATCTGAATAAGCGATTATTGTTCTCCTAATAAATGGAAAATACTTGGTCCTTGTTTAGGTTGAGCACTAATGTGAACCTTGAGCATCATCAACAATGAGATGTTTTCAGAAGTTACCACCTTTCATGGCTATCCATTGGTGGTTCAAAGTGCATTTACATTGCGCTAGGACCACAGGAAAGTACACATGATCTGTTACAAAATCTCAAATGGTGCTGATAATCTCTGATTATGTGCTAATTCTATGTCTTGTGATCCTGTGGACATTTCTCTGCAGCTTCATCATTTTGGTTATTCCTTTCTCACTGAAACAGTGCCTCACCTCATCAAACACTCCCTATTTATATGTTAAAACAAAATCTTTTTTCTTTCCTACCCTTAAATACATCATATAGGAAAAAGCCTCCAAAGAGAGTTCAGGATGGGAAAGATGAGTCCAAAATGACCAGAGATTTCCAGAGCTACAATCCTCCTGCGAACATCTGTCATGGGTTAAAAAAAAAAAAAAAGCTATTTAACACTGCTGTCAGAACATGAAAAAATGAACGTTGTTGCAAATCACCTTGAAATCACATGAATCCTCCCAGGGAGTGAGGAGGCTGGAGCTAAGAAAACATGATTTTATTTGTCCTGCCAGTGGGGGAGTCCGTGGTGTGGGTAGGAGCCACATTCAAAGCAGCTAGCGGAGACGGAGGAGTGTTTTCCTTCCTGAGCTCCTGGAACAATTCTTTGGAGGCCTAAAATGACTGGGACAAATTGAGTGCTCCGGTCAGTGGGATTGCTGAGCTGTTTGTGTGTATTTATCCCAGAGCCTGACCCTCTGCCAAGCTTTATCCTTTATCATGGCTAAGGCATAGCTGTGTAGTGAACCATGACCACATCCATACGACCACAACTACCATCCAGGATTGAACTTAAGGTCTTTGAAACTGCAAACAGGCCCTCCTACTGCTTGAGCTATGGAGCAACTGAAGGCAAATATACGTAGAGAAGATAGACTATAAGTGTCTTCTGTGCCAGAACCTGTAAATTCAGAGGAGTGAGGTGTTGCACCCTTGCATATTGCGATCCAGAACGGGCTGAAATTGTGCCAGTTTGGAGTATTTGGAGAATAGTTCATATCTATCCTCACTCTTTGGGATAACACAACCTAAGAAGAATCGATTTGATAAACAGATTCATGCAGAGGTCCAACAGAAGCTGGTGATGTTTAAGCATAGATGTGAAATCAAATGAATGCTTTGCTGAAGTGGAGTTTTCCTTCAGAGCAAGAGGGTCATACAAACCTTAACAAAGTTAGGCGAGGTAATCTCTTTAGACCACAGCTGAAGGTACAAAGCTGCAAGGACTTTTTCTACCAAACTTGTTGAGGATGAATAAGCATGACTGAGCTGGTAAACCCGTAGGACCAACCTACCTTCCTGATTTTAACACCACTATGAGCACAAATAAGAACTAACATATGCTGACTTTTTACACACTTTCCCTCACTCTCATAACCTCTGTTCCCACTATCGACAGGAAGCAAGAACAAACTCGGCAATGTCTCTTGGTTTAAGCTAGGCATGTTTACAATTTCAAGATACAGCCTGACCTCAGGTTAACTTTAAATGAGTGTTCCACCATAGTAACATCTTTTTTTTTAAGTGCCTAAAAAGGAAGCAAACTCAATGAACTTGTAATACTTTGTCTTTTCCCGATGATGCTCAGTGCAAAGACAAATCAATGCAATGCCTATCATATGAGCTTATTATATGACCTGCAGATAGAAAATACAGGTTGTGGATACCGAGTGCTGCAGAAAAAACATCTCTCCCACAGTACTCATTTCCTCTCCATTCCTTGGAGAGTTTTTGTGGATGGAGAAAGCTCAGAAATCTTCATATTCAAGAGGGGACTCATTGATAACTTTTATATAGCCTAAATATCTGCATGTACATTGCACTGCTCATCACATCAAGTGCAGTAAACATGACCTGCTTGAAAATGGACTGGTTTTTGTTTTGGCAGGAGAATAAGTTGGTTAGCATTCACTCTTAAGGGAGATGGGGCAAAGGGGGAGAAAGGGGCATGCAAGCAGGCTATGATTTCAAACAGCCTCAATGTGTTTGCAAAGTGACCCCATTGATGCAAATCCTGTGTTTTGAAGTGCAAGTGCTGAACTTTGTGTCTATCAGAATGCACTGGGCAAAACATATTTGTTCATCTATTCAACTGTTTGTTACAGGTCTGCAAAGGGAAGTTAGGAAATCCAGTCAAGGCAAGTGATTGAGTTCAGTATCCTTTCTCTGACAGTGGGCAATGAGGAAAGCATAGAAGAAACAAGACGAGGCTAGAGTTGCATTTCCCATGGCTGTATCCTGCCAGTTTTGGGAGGTCAGGAGCTTAGGACTGTCTAAGTCACTGGATTTATGTTCCAGGAGTTTCTCTAATGCCCTTTTAATCCCGTTTATGAAGTTGCTTTCCATAACATTCTGCCATTCAGTTACACATCTGAAATACTGCAGACTTTCTTCCTGTCTTTTCTGGGGAGATCTCTCCACTCTGAGCCCTTTGGCTACATTTTGCCTTCAGTCTTTAAAGCAGTTTTGCAGAGATCTTACCCTTTGGCCCTGACTCTTGGCCTCCATCTATTTTTGCAAACAGAAAGCTATTTATTTCCATTATTCTAAGATTGCAGTCTGACAAAAATTTGAAGTCCACGCTGCTACCAAAAGGAGTGGTCCTCTCTCCCCTTCTTGAGCCATCAGTATGACAAGATGGTGAGCCAGATCAGGAGATTACTTGGGCTGAAAACTAGCAAACTAACTTGGTCCATCTCACTATACAGCATTGCCTGAACTGGTGAAGGTACAAGACAGAAGAGTGAGAGCACTTCGTTAAGAAGAGGAGAGAGGGTGGGATCATTTTTTCTTCAGTAAGAAGCAAGCCCTTGCATCATGAGACTGCATGCTGAAACTGTCTCCCTGCCTCCAATACTTCTTTTCCGTGATGACTTTTTTAGTAAGTCCAAAAAGACGAGGACTCCCAAGCCTTTCCTTCCTGGAAGCCACGAAACCACCAGCTGTTTGCAGCCCGAAGGTCAGTGTTCTCTAAACAAGATGGTTTTAGTTAGCAACTGAAAAACAGCCTTGTATCAAAAATTACTGTGGGAAGCTATCGCTGCATGTGGAGTCCTTGCAGTCTGATTTGCTCCTCTATCCCCCAGCAACAACCTGTCATTCATTTTTCTTTCAATTCTAAAGAATGGGGTTGGCCCATGCCTGTACAGCTCAGATAGCCTTTTCTAGTTGCAACCATGCCTGCCTCAGCTGTCAGTCATTGCTGAAATCAGGGTGGTATTCACTGGTAAGCCAAAGTTGTGCTTTCTTTCCTTTGTATGGAAGGGCACCTTGCCACCATTTTTATTTTTATTTTAGACAATGACTTCTTTCTGAGCACCTCAGCAGGAATCATCAGAAAGCACGGCCTCACACAAAAGAAGAACGTGGCCAGTCATTTTTTCCAGGAACCACAGAAGCCCAGATACCACCAGTGAACAGCCTCTGGGTGGAGAAGTGGCTCTCAGCTCCTGCAGAGCTCTGCACTCACTGGCTGTGTCTATGGTAGTAAGTTAAAATGCATGGACGGCGCTCAGAGGCCAGCTGGCACTAAAGGCTCTGTGTGAATATTCTTAAGCTGTATTACTCCCCCAAAAAGTGATTTCTGCTTCCAAACTGCCTTCTGGATACAGTTTCTGGCCCATGCACAGCTAGGAGAACAGCATGGGCTAAGAGCTGTTCCCAACATACATTTGTGTGTATGTATACAGGCAAGCCACCCCAACTGGAGGGGAGAGAACCTAGTTGTAGGACTCATGTCATGATGTTGCGGTTGCCTTCAGGGCCCTGATACATTTTATATGCCAGTTAATAGTAACTGAGAGCCAGAAAGTATCTCAGCTTTTCTGAGAGGGAGGAGGGACTGACTTACTGGAATTATTTACAGCATTTCAGCCCATGTTTCTGAGGTAAAGTACAAAAGGTGCTTCTTGTACTCCAGGAGTACAAGAAATAGAATTGATGTACCAAAGGGCAACAGTTTTCTCTCTGTCCATGTTATATCTTTATCTCACATTGTTTTAAGGGACTGTCACATGCAGCACCTGGAATAGTTCAATGACATGTACCTTCATGCACCATTTTGAGAGAGATAGTATGACATTCTATCCAGTCTCTAGAGATAAACTGGGGAGATATCCATTCACCCAGTCTTAGCCATATAAAAGTTCAAGGTCTACCCTACCTTGTAGAATGGTCTCTTTCTAAAACAGTGGAAAAAGAAGTCATTAGTTTCATATGTTTTATCCCACCTGCCTTAGCTCTGGCTCTTAAAGTAGCATGAACTTCCTTCCAGGGGTTCATGCTATACTCCCTGTTCTACCAAGAGAGCATAGATGTTTCATTTAGATTAAACAATTACAGCAGGATTAATCTCTCTTAAGGTCAAAAGTCTAAAAGACAAGTCATCCAGTCCTAAGAGAGTCATCTAAGACAGGTCAAGTTAATCGTCTTCTGAAGATGCCTATTTCCCTTTTTATATCGTGAAGGAAGCCAAGGTGATGAACTTGGAATTAAATATCTAATGCCTGGATATCTACCTTAGGTAAATAGATCCCTGTGTGTATGCACAGTAGCTGGCATGATAATTCACAGTAGACTCCTGATTTTTCCCTACGACTCGTGCAAATTATTGAAATACTTACAAATACCAGGAACTGTGCACTTTGTAGCCCTTGGCTTGGGGGATTTGGCTGGCTTTGAGCCAAGTTTTCCCAAGTTTGGTGCAGCAGGACTGTGCAACCTCAACATAGTTCTGCCGAACAATTAATGTCAAGGTGTGAGACAGTGCTTGAGAAACAACCACACATAATGAAAAAAGTAAAAACAGACAAAAGTGTAACTTGGACCATAAGCACCTTAAATTGAGGTAAAATAAGGCAAGATGAATCTCAGTTGATACATGCTACAAACAAAGCAAGCCAGTTGAGCAACTTAATATCTTCTGTAGCTTTCCCAGGTTAAGTGGGTGGTAGAGTCCCCCACCAAGAGATGGAACACACCAACCTTGCAGAATGTATTTTTCCTAGCATGTAAGGCCTTTGCATTGGATAACCTGCCAGGGACATTTGCTGGGTGAATGAAGACACCTATGCTCGCTCATACAATAAAAAATGGCTTTTCACTCCGGGCAGCTATAGGGGGTGGGGATTATCTACCAACCATATGAAGTTTAACAAGGGAAGTGCTAGATTTTGCACCTGGGACAGGGCAACCCTGGGGAACGAAAGGCTGGAGAGAAGCCCTGCGGAGAGGGATATGGGGGTTCTGGTCAACGGCAAGTTGAACATGAGCCAACAGTGAGCCCTGGCAGCCAGGAGGGCCAACCATGTCCTGGGGTGCATCAAGCACTGCATCGCCAGCCGGTCAAGGGAGGTGACTGTCCCGCTCTGCTCTACACTGGTGCGGCCTCACCTCGAGCACTGTGTGCAGTTCTGGGCCCAACAGTACAAAAAGGATACAAAGCTACTGGAGAGCATCCAGAGGAGAGCCACGGAGATGGTGAGGGTTTAGAGGGGAAGCCGTATAATGAGCAGCTGAAGGCACTTGGTCTGTTCAGCCTGGAGAAGACTGAGGGGAGACCTCATCCCAGTCTACAGCTTCCTCACAAGGGGAAGAGGAGGGGCAGGCGCTGATCTCTTCTCCCTGGCAACCAAGGGTAGAATCTGATGGAACAGCAGGAAGCTATGCCAGGGGAGAGTTAGGACATTAGGAAAAGGTTCTTCACCCAGAGGGTGGTGGAGCACTGGAACAGGCTGCCCCGGGAGGCAGTCACGGTGCCAAGCCTGACAACATTCAAGAAGCATTTGGACACCGCCCTCAGCCATATGGTGTGAACTTTGGGGTTGTCCTATGCAGGGACAGGAGTTGCACTTGATGATCCTTGTGGGTCCCTTCCAGCTCAGGACGTTCTGTGATTCTATGATTCTATCTTTTCATGGGATCCCTTTCAACATGCGTTCCTGCTAAAGGACATTCTTATTTCCTTTCTCCCTCTGACATGGTATTGCCTCCCTAACTACAATGCCATGGGCCAGTTGGGATTGGTTGGCGGAGCACAGCCCAAGGAAAACAGTAGGAGATGTTCTGTAGAGTTGCTCTAAGAACATAGGCAAAAGGAATCATGTTGTGATTGCAAAAGACTTTGCAGCCATAATAAGGCAGAGAAGCATGCTCTGTTCCTCACCTGCAGCTATTTTCCTTGCTCTTGATGAGACCTCAGAAATGATTTTTTTGAATGTGGATATGTAATTTATACTAACAGCTACACTTGAGCTATTCGCTTTTCCTATACCTTTCATAGTCCATAAACAGAAATAGGCTTCTCAAATACACAGAAGGAATATGTAAAATGGATCAGATTCCTACAGATCCTACAAATTCTTATTCTTAATCCTGCAAATTCCTATTTCTCCCCACAGGCTATAAAAAAGCCTTAGTCATTAGACATTAGCTCAAATGGAGTGACACTGTAGATGTCTGAAGTTAGATTAAATTAATCCCACCTGAATTCTCGATTGTGTAGCCATCCCTTAGCATCAATGGACAAAGAATGGTCTCTACCAGGCAGTTCACCTGAGCTATCTTAACTGCCTGTCTTAGGACAGGATGAATACCGTTTCCCTGCCCTGACTTTTAAGAAAGTTTCTGCAGCTAGATCTCGATAAACAACTGCTTGAACAGTTCTAGTTATGAACCTCCTGCCCTATGTCCTTTCCCAGTACTACCAATGCCATGATCAAGAAAGATGAAAATATATAAAAATAGCTACATGAAAAAGCTCCTGGGATGACCGTAGGCAGGGATGGCCTGTTTTGTCAGGGGTGATTAACGCTATGAATATGTTATCTTTGAGTGCATACTAATGAATGCCCTGTTCTTTCCATACCAAGGGGCATGGTTTGAATCTTAGAATATAGTGTCCCAGCCAAAAAACTGGTTAGTCACCCCAGAGCAAAACAGCATGCAAACTGCATGCACAACCAGGAGACAAGGACACAAGAGCAAAACAAAGATTGTGCCAACATATCGTGCTTAGTCCAGCAAAATGAATGTTGAGTGGGAATATAAATACGTGAGAGAACTCCCACCAGGAAAGGAGTTATTCATTTACGCTGCAAGTCATTATTGGCACAGAAAGAGAGGTTAAAGATTGACCCGGCATAAACTTAGGCTGGAAATCAGAAGGCAATTTTGAGTGACTGGAGCAGTTTGGTTCCAGTCTAGGGGATACTGAGTCACAATGTGACCAATGCATAACTTCTACATCTTAAACAAGGTCTTGAGAGCATTTGGCTGACATATGGGAGAGAGAGACAGACGTTATTTTGTTTGGATAAGGCTTCTGGAGATCTATAAATCAAAAATAAGATCCATGTTATTTGAATTTGGTTAAACAAATCTTGTGTTTAGTCATCGGGCAAACTAGATTTTGGTCCATCTCTGCCAGCTGCTTCACATCTTATTTTACCAACAGGACTGAAGAACAGCACATATTTATGTGTCTTTAAGTACATTCTTGCTCCCTGCAGATAAAGAAGAGTTCAGCCTCCAGCTCAGCAGACTCAGATGTAAATCCCTGACATACCTCTGGATCCCTTCGGGTCCTTGATCAAGTCCCTCTTGTCTTTGATCAACTTTATCTACCTGTATAGACACATCCAGAAGAAAGGCACAGGTTAGAATTTTGAAGCTTTCAAAATGTCATTGAAACAAGGCTACCCTTAATTCTAGGGGACCTCGACATGTAACTGTCTTTGAGGAGCTGTCTTCTCTCTGTTTCCATTTTGGCCATGTTTTTGCTGACAGAATTGAAAGTGGGAGCACACAAATCCATGTACCTGCCCATGTATGCTACCTGCCAATCAGCCTGCAACAGAGGACGCTTGTGAAAGCCAGTTTGTGATATTAGCGCAGTCTCAGCTGTGTCCTATTCCTGCCCCTTTTGTTATGAACTTCAAATTTTCCCAGGCATGCAAAAATCTTGATAGCAGCCTGCTTACAATTCCCTGTTGATTCTTCCAGTCCTTCTCTGCTTTACCCCCTGTCTGTATTGTCTGGGACTAGAACATGCCCAAAACAAAAGACAAACCTGATGCTTTGAAGGACGCTGTTGTGTATCCCTGCAAGAGAACCTGGGATGCATCTAAATGATGGGCTCAAGGTACAAGAAGATTTGATGTGGCTGTATGCTACAGACAGCAAAGAGCAACTTATATCAGCTGATATGTTATATCAGAGCAGCTGCAAGTCAAAGACATGAGAGTGTAGACATCCATTTTATCCAAATCAATAGCTAAGATTAACCACTTCTCACTTCAGACAGCGATACTGGGATTCAGCTTCAGATTCATGCACCACATTCAAGGTTCACTGTTACAGCTTTATATTGTCAATGGTGGGAAACCAGCACTTCTAGATGTGATTTATCTGACCTATGTTAGATGTCTACTTTATGAAGATATAAGAAAAGGGGAAAAAAAAAAAAAAACCAAACACCAAACCGCAAACCTTAAAACCCCCACCAGAACATGTAAATGGATGGAGCCATGTTCAAATAACTGAGCCAAGAGAAGGGGCCAACTTATTACTGGGAATGTTCTGCTTGAAAGATTCTCTTCTCACTATTATGTTTTAAAATTATTACATTTTAAAATGTAATAGTGAGTAATGAGAAACTGGAGGAAGGGCAAAACTGTTGGTAGCTTTATGTATTATGAAACCACCAGCCACAGGAAATATGAGTTATATTTCATATTTATTCTGAGAATGGACCATTTTGTGATCCTGTGGCTGGTTCTCAGTCTTCTAGATGAATTCCTGAATAGGTTTTCACTTTACTGGATACCCATTAAAATAACATTTATAGTCCAATTAAGAAAAAAAAATACCTCTATTAATTTTTAAACTACTTTCCACCACCCCCAATCCCTTCCAACAAGATTTTAAAAAGAAAAAACTGCTTTACTGCAAGGATAGTTAAACTTTATCTGTGAAAGAGAACTGAACCACAGTTCATCTGCGAAAAGCCAAACATAAAATAAAACACTGCAGCAATCAGTACGCCAGTTTCCTTTTTAAGGTGTCTGGAGTTAGCAGTGCTTCTCTAGGTCAGATTATGCCAAGACAGGGTCTTCAGAAGAACTGGTGTCCCTTTTAGCTGTGAGTTAGTCAGGGCAGTTTAGAGGGAGTTGATCCACTTCCATTCTACTTCTCTATGCCACAATTTGCTCATTCTGGAAAAGTGCATTTGTTTGTGGCTTCTGAATATTCAGCAACAATGGCTGGATGTTCAGTCTGCAGGACCACGGGTACTGGTCGCAGGCAGTTGATCTACACGTACACGAGGTTCCATGCATCAACAGCCTCCTTGCATGCTTGCTGGATGATGCATATACCCGTATTTCTGCAAAGATTTTCATAGATCTAAGTACAGGAATCCTAAGGGCACTTCCCAGCATCACATGATGAGGACAGGGATGTATGGTTGCATATTCACCCCCTTCTTTAAATCAGGTGGCAACCACACCTATTCTTATTAAAAGCTGCGGCAATAAAAGTTGATTGCACTTACATAGAATCATAGAATCATTAAGATTGGGAAGGACCTCTGAGATCATCGAGTCCAACCTGTTAACCTAACTGCCTGGTCCACCTCTAAACCATGTCACCAAGCACCACATCCACATGTTTTTTGAATACTTCCAGGGACTGTGATTGCACCACTTCCCCAGGCAGTCTGTTCCAATGCCTAACCACTCTCACCATGAAGAAATTTTTCCTAATATCTAATCTAAATGTCCCCTGGCACAACTTGAGCCAATTTCCTCTTGTCCTATCACTTGTTACTGGGGAGAAGACACCAACCCCCACCTCGCTACAACGTCCTTTCAGGTAGTTGTAGAGAGCGATAAGGTCTCCTCGTAGCCTCCTCTTCTCCAGGCTGAGCACCCCCAGCTCCCTCAGCCGCTCCTCACCAGCCTTGTGCTCCAGACCCTGCCCCAGCCTCGCTGCCCTGCTCTGGCCACACTCCAGCACCTCAATGTCTTTCTTGTAGTGAGGGGCCCAAAACTGAACACAATGTTCAAGGTACAGCCTCACCAGTGCCCAGTACAGGGGCACCATCACTGCCCTAGTCCTGCTGGTCACACTATTCTTGATACAAGCCAGGATGCCATTGGTCGTCTTGGCCACCTGGGCACCCTGCTGGCTCATGTTCAGGCGGCTGTCAACCAACACCCCCAGGTCCTTTTCCACCAGACAGCTCTCCAGCCACTCCTCCTCCAGCCTGTAGCATTGCCTGGGGTTGTTGTGACCGAAGTGCAGGACCCGGCACTGAGCCTTGTTGAACCTCATCCAGTTGGCCTCAACCCATCGCTCCAGCCTGTCCAGGTCCCTCTGTAGAGCCTTCCTACCCTCCAGCAGATCAACACTCCCGCTCAACTTGGTGTCATCTGCGAACTTACTGAGGGTGCACTCAATCCCCTCATCAAGGTCATCGATAAAGATACTGAACAGAACTGGCCCCTATACTGAGCCCTGGGGAACACCACTCATGACCATTACTTTGAAAATCACACCTTATCTCTTTATCCCAGTGGGATACATTGTGTCTTCCTGTGAGCAAGCTAAAAGTTAAGCATCTAGTCTATCCGTGCCAACTTGTGAAGTGAACTTTGTGTTCATTTCATTCCCACTAAACGTTTCCAATTACTGTGAAAGAGTATTTTCAGGATCTTCATTTACTAAAAAAATTGTAATCTTTGTTTGAACTGAACCAGATCTGTTTTGGTTTGGGCATTTCTTATTTTGTCTTGAAATGGAAATATCAAGCTTTGACCTGCTCTAATTACAATATCTCCTACTTCTGTATTTAACCTTTGTTTCCCAGTCATTGTCAAATGCGACCACTGTAACTACCGTGATTTGTAACTCCTGCTGTGGAAATCTTCATCTAAGAAGGTTTCCCTTTTTGAAATGTCTTGTGTTTCAATCTCTCTACAACAGGATCATTTGAAGTGACATTACCTCATTTCCGTTCCCTTCCATTCATGTTCCTTGTTCCTGTAATAGCTTCAATGCTACCAAATGTTGAGAATACTTCTTTATTCCCATTTTCTGCAAGCTATATAAGGCAAAACCAATGTTGTATGATGTATATAAGCCTTAGTATTGCAGCAGATGGATATTCAAGAAGTTTTAACATATTCAGTGACTTTGGTTAGTGCACAACTTTCTTTCAAGACATTCCAGAAACCGTGCAGGACCATGAATTCAGTGCTGATTTGACCATCTCAGAAAGATTTGTACATCACTATACAGCTGCAATTCTAGCTTCAGTCTGCACAGGCTTTGTGGCATTTTTCTTCTGGCGTACAAGATAGCACTGAGATCTGCCTTGGCTGGGGGAACCAGCTCACACCTCAGCTGAATTGTCATGTAGAGTTGCAGGCGATGCAGTTCAAGGAACACGTGAACAAATAGGAGAAAGAAGATAATGACAATGATCAGAGGATCAATCTGGCTGAAAATTCTGGGTTTGCTCAACATTCAGAAGAGAAAACCAAAATGAAATATGCTATGAGGTTCTTTGCACTTGCCTTTCAATATAAACTTCTAAACTTCAGCCTTATCTCTCATTTTCTTTTTCTGAGCAGTTTACAGCAAAGCTTGTTCCTCTCCTTGCAATTTAATACCCGCAAAGTGCATTGAACCTTTTGCGGCTCACCTGTGGCAAGTCACCAGTGCAAACCCACCGCTGCCTGTCCTAGAAGGAATAATTCTGCTCACTGCAGTCAGTGTAGGTTGTCATCCTCCAGTGAGCCAAATATTCAAAGAAAAACTGAAAGTAGTGAGGCTCCCAATACACTGAAGTACTTGGAGTCCCAGTTCTCCTCAAACTTTTTACCTTCTTCTAGCTGCTGAAGAGATCCCATTGGCTTTCAGTTAAGGCTTAGATTTCATGTGTGCAGTTAGGACTTCGCTGCTTGCAGATGAGCCCAGGATCTACACAGGATCTGCTTCTTTTTCTTTTCCACTTCTCATCTCTCTCCATCTTCTCCTCTGGGTAATCCATTTCTAAAAAAACAACTTTGCATAGGGTTGAATTAATTGTCATTCTTGCTTTCTAAAAACAGAGCAATTCCTTTAAGTTTATGCAGCAAAAAGTTGTCTGTGATTCCCCCAGATTTCAATTCCAACTTCAATTGTATAGAAAAAAGGGCAGACACATCTGGTCACAAGAGGAAGAAGAAGTTGTTGATGAAGCAAATCCTAGATTATCCTGGAAAAAAACAAGGCATGGTGCTGAGACTGAAATAACCTGTGCTGAGCGCATCCTGCCAGGAAGAAAAAAAAATGCAAAATCCACTACATCTAATTCTGCAGGGTACCAAGCTCTCGCTGGAGGTAATGGGAAAGTAGATGTAGGTTAGCTTCTCATACAAATGGGCCTGACACAACCCTCCGCTGACAATAACTCAGCAAATCCTTGTCATCTTGATTCGGTAGCTGTATGCACTTCCTAGCTGGTGTCTCTTTTGAGACCTTATTCTGAAGCATGCATGCACTGTGATCAGTCTACTGACTCCAATTTTATATATGTGAAAATTAGAAAAGAACCAGAATAAAGCCTTTAGAAAAATCTTTTGAGCAGATGGTTCTGCTACTGGGCCCCCTTTCAAAGACCATGTCATTCTTGGGAAAATTAATCTTCTTGAAGAAATGTGCAACATTTAATTGTAGTCAAAAACAAGGTAGCACATTATTCTGGACTTCTCAGGCCTTGTCTGGACTTCTCTGGATTTGAACGCATTTTTGTCTTCATTTCACCTGTGCTTGCAAAATTATTTAATAACGTTTTGCTGTGCTTGCAACTTGTTTTAGGTTCAAATGACCCTTGTCTCACTTGTCCTAAAAGTAATGGGAAAATTACCCACTCGTCAGGTGTTCTTTACTTATCCTGTGGTTTGGGGTTTGTTTTAGTAAATCATCTAACTATTTTCAAGGTGTTTTTTAACCTAACGTTTGTTTAGATTTATGCATCTGTGTGGCTTTACTCTAAAAGAAACCATTCCACGTACATGGAAAAACAAATGAATGCTGCCAATCATTGTGTAAATATTTTTTTAGGACAATCAGAAAAAAACCTGTTATCAATATACTTCTGGGAATATATAAAAGGCAACTCTTAGTGGAACCATGACATGGGGGGAAGAAACCCACACAGTCAACATCGCACTCCTCCTAGTAAAGACCTTGTCATGCTGATGGCTTGCTGTAATGGCATATGGAAAGGGTGAATATAATTCTGGAAAAAGGGGTAAATAGTAGGAGGTTTGTATATAATAATGTAATTGGAATTGCATTATAAATAGGAATTAGCAACACCTAGATCTTTTTAACCATGTCAGAATCATTGTAACAGCATAAAATAACTGCTTGTGTTTTGATAAGGCTGTTAAAACTCTGAACAGAGTTAACAACAATAAATTTTGTTTTAAATCCATGCTTTTTTTGGTAGCCCATTACAAAACTGTGCCCATAGCAAAAGTGAAATAGGACACCAGGAGGAGAAGGAGGGCACCTAATGAAGTCTGAATGGAGCTAACTAAGCTCAGGCTTTGCAGAGTGTCTGCCAGGTGAAAACAGAGTAGCTCATCAAAGACACCCAGCAAACTCCACCAGAGCCAGAGTCCTTGTTCTTCCACAGCCTGCCTCCACTGTGTTTAGAAAGAGTGGGAAACACTTCTGAGTTGAGCTTTGCTTCATGCTCTGTTTCTACAACTTATTTTTAAAATCAGCCTACAATTAATGCAATTAGTGTAACAGAGGAGGAGTTGTTTAGAAGACTTGAAATAACAGAAGCCCTCCAGATGGACTTGCACTCACTAGAGAACATGACAGGGGAAGTTTCCCTTCTGTGATGCTAAAAGGATGAGATAAACATTTTCTTCTTTGACTTCCTGAATTTATTGCCTCCAGGGTGTTGGCATACATTTTAAGGTAAATTTCCAAAAGCAGGGTTATGCTACAGCAGTTCCAATGGTTTGGGGTTTGATGGGAGGGGTGGTGCTAATGAAAAGGATAAAGTAAGATAGATAACATTCCCAAACATGGCAAGATATTTTATTATCACAGTTGGTCAAAGTGCATTCTTTATGAGCCCACAATGTGCTTGATAGCAGAGTAACAGCTTATTACAATTAACAGGTCACAGTTGAGCTGCAAGAGTTGACCTCTATATTTCAGCTCAAAGCATCTGAGATCACTTTCTATAACAGCCTCAACTTTACATCAAACAAAACAAAACCCAAAAAACTAAGGAAGTTTGTCTTGATGTCTGTGAATGGCAAAGCACTTGCCACATTGGCCACATCTTTGAGAAAGAGGTTTGAAGCACGTGTAGATCCTGCAGAGATTTTAAGCAGGGAGGACCATGTTCTTAAGTAACACAGAAAGCAGGGTTAGTGGGAAAGATGGAGCAAAGAGCTGTGAGAAGGACTAAGCTGACCTTGTATCCTCAGTCCCAACCACCTCTGTCCCACCCTCCAAGTGCTCCAGGAGAAAGAGTTCTCCTCCCCCTGATTTGCAGCTATTGCATTCACCCATAAATTAGCTCACACCCAGAAATGTTCATCCTCGAATCAAAGCTAAAGGAAGAAGGAGGCAATTGTCCTTCCCAGCTTCCTCCTCAGTAAATCTGCACGTTTTGAGACCACCAGGCCCTTGCAATGGTTACTACCCTCCTCCAAAGGGGACCAGGAGCTGAGCCATGTGCAACTGGCTCATCCCTCCTATGGGCTGTTGGGATGCAGCTGGCCAGGACAGAGCTCTTTGCAAATGACAAGAAAATAGAAAAGCACTCTATTTTTAAAAGCGTTTAAAGAGAAATTTCTTCCACTCCCCTTCAATGGAGTTCCACTAAACCTTTTTTTTCTCTCCCTTGTCTGTGCAATCAGAGTAGGAGCACGGAGGAAAGTATTTCAGTTCTGCATGATTAATTTCTGTTTAAAGAGAAAAAAAAAAATATCCCTGGGGCATTAGCCTGTACCATACTCGTGGTAGGAGTTTGCTAACTGTTAACTGCTTCTTGCCTTTGGGACCGTTAGCTAATAACAGACCATCCATTCATTCATTTCTGATAAGGCAAATGTGCTCTTTCTTTTTCATCCTTCTCAGCAGGGAAGGGGACGCCATGGGCCATAAACTTCCTAGCATTTCACAAGCACCCTGGGATTTGAAAACTGCTTGTCATAATATTGTAACAGCTTTGCAGCTTACAGCAGGCTTGGCAGTAGTCACAACACTTCAGATGCTGTCCAGACAGAAACACATGCTTCATCATATAGGTCAAGTGACTTGTTGGTATATCACCTGAAATTGCAACCTGCAGGTATGGCTCTTTGCCTTAGGGCGAAGACATGTTATGACATGACAGCAAGGAGCATAGTTTGTGGCAGGAGCTGAAAAAAATCTTGCCACTATTGGAGGAAAGAGCAAACTTAAGGAAACGTTGCAGGTTACATATGGCAAGGTACAGATTAATTTGCCAACTCGCTGTGCAATTCCCAGAACAGGGGGAGGGGTGATTCTCAGTGAATGTCCCTAAACATTTTGTGCAACTCTGTCCTTCAACTCATGGCAAGCAAATTTGGCGTTCACTTCAGACACAAGATCTGTGGGCTCTGATCAGGGTACATGACCCACCTAACTGGTAGTTCAAGCACTTGATGTTGCTGAGGACTCACAGACTCACAAACTATCACAGACTGACAAGTCATGGTGAGTCTCGTGGTGGTGCTACTGAAGGTAGCAACCACTCAGGCATGTTCTCTCAGCCCCTCCCATGGATGCCAGAGATGCAAATCAGTTTAGTTTTAGCACAAGCTATGCTAGCTTGTATGCATTTGCATTTGGCACAGGCAAACAGCATGGACCAACCACACTCCATTCAGCTGATGTATGATAAAGGCCCGCTCTAAGGTAAACTGGCCATGCATCTAATGGTTCAAATAGCCTCCCACATCACTTAATTCAGAGAAAGTGCAACAGTCCTTGCATCTAGGCAGCTCTGGCATGATATCCCTCAGAAAATCCAACCCCTTAACTACCTAGGAAGGTGGCTTGAGCACAGAGGCAGGAAGAATTATTTCTTTCCCCAAAACATGCGTCGTTTCACTCCAGATTACATTTTGCCCTTAGTGCAAGCCCCTGTATTTTCAAACGACCTCACCAGTGAAGGTTCCTTGAAATCCAGACCCAGACATGCTTATCTATGAACTCTCCTGCATTCAAACTCAATGAACTGAGGTAGACGGAAAAAGCAGTCTCTTTTTATCAGCTTTCAATGTTTGGCCTCCACAGCATTATCCTTAACCCTTGTCATTACACAGGAGGTGCAGGTTGTTTAGGTGATAATGGTATAACGTGTTATAGGAGTGGGGTGAGGAGGGATAAGGGTTGCTGTAATAAAGTCATGTGCCAGCTTCTCTGATGGGTTCATCTCTACATCTCTGCTGATGGCTTTCTCATAAAATCAACAAAACAAATCTCAAAGGGGAATCACTTTCAAAGGTCTAAACCAGGCCTGCAGTTTGGTATATACCACACTTTATAGTGGCTACCTCTGGTCTCTGCTTTCATCTCTTTTCAACAATCATGATTGAGTTTTCAAAAATTTGGCATTTTCTCAGGTTTCTTAGGACTTGTCCACATGGGGAGGCAGATTAGAATCATAGAATCATTAAGGTTGGAAAAGACCCTTAAGATCATCAAGTCCAACCGTTAACCTATCACTGCCAAGTCCACCACTAAAGTGGTAGTAACCTATTCAACTCAGGCTGGAGTAACCTATTCAACACAGAGCCCTGGAGCACAACTCTGGTGACTGAAATTTGGTGTCTGGTGCTGTCTGAGATCCCCTTAAGTCTCAGCATGAGAAAATACCCCTGACAAGAACAGATTTAAATTCATCCAAAGGAAAAAAGTCCTACTAAGGCATTCATAGAAGGCCGCCTATGTCATTTCCAGAAGACTGATAACCACAATAATTTTAATTCGTCTTTTTAATACGCTTATGCAAAAAGCCTGTTGTGACTTTGTAAATATGTATCCTACACCACAGTTTGCTGACTTGGAGATATTACCAGCATGTGTCAGCCAGGACTTTTTTTTCCCCTAAGACATATCAAATCCTGTTTCCTAGAAAATGAGGTGAGAAGGGACCCTCAGAAATCACATGGTCATCACCAAATGAAGGCCAAGTCTGTTAAGCCCTTCCCACCATATCTATCTATCTGTTCCTAAAAATCTCTAGTGAGAGAAGCTATGTGCTCCTCTCCAGGCCATCATTTTTTGGTATTTCTTTAACCTTTTGTTAGAAAGTTTTCCTGGTCTTGTATTCAAATCTCCTTTATTTCAGCCAAAGTCCATGGTACTTTGTTCATGTTGAGAAACATGGTGACGGGACCATTCCAAATGCACCATTTTAAATATTTAATTGCTCTTCTGACATCAGACAAAATGAGACTCGCAAAAACTTTGCTCAGGCCAAAAATGCACTGAAATATTTTGATAGGAAAGACATCACAGCAACACTGTATTTATTACAGAAAAAAAAAAAAAAAACCCCACACAAATAATATCAACCTAGTGACCTTAGGAATTCTAAGGTTAAATTCTAATTATAATCTGTTAATATATAACACGTTATACCATTATCACCTAAACAACCTTAAGTCTGCCTTATATGAGCAGTAAGCATTTATTTATGTTTAAGGTGTGTTTCCAGATAAGCTAAAACTGACTTGGAAATACACTGCAGGCTGTTTTTTCTTTTCTTTTCTTTTCTTTTCTTTTCTTTTCTTTTCTTTTCTTTTCTTTTCTTTTCTTTTCTTTTCTTTTCTTTTCTTTTCTTTTCTTTTCTTTTCTTTTCTTTCCTTTCCTTTCCTTTCCTTTCCTTTCCTTTCCTTTCCTTTCCTTTCCTTTCCTTTCCTTTCCTTTCCTTTCCTTTCCTTTCCTTTCCTTTCCTTTCCTTTCCTTTCCTTTCCTTTCCTTTCCTTTCCTTTCCTTTCCTTTCCTTTCCTTTCCTTTCCTTTCCTTTCCTTTCCTTTCCTTTCCTTTCCTTTCCTTTCCTTTCCTTTCCTTTCCTTTCCTTTCCTTTCCTTTCCTTTCCTTTCCTTTCCTTTCCTTTCCTTTCCTTTCCTTTCCTTTCCTTTCCTTTCCTTTCCTTTCCTTTCCTTTCCTTTCCTTTCCTTTCTCCTTCTTTCAAAAGAACAGAGTGCATTATCAGCATAATTTCCTGAAAAAAATAAAGGGTTTGGGTTTTAGCTGTCTTCCCATTTCTCTGGAGGTTCCTTCATCAATAATGCTGGAAACTTCTAGACAATTTCAACTGAAAAGGGGCTGGGAGTCTTAGGGATAATAAAGTTCTTCCAAGATTCATGAAAATCAGAAGCAGAGCAGAGGAAAAAGGTACAAATCAGTGCCCAAAGTAGGATGGGCAGTTCATACAGGCACAGCATTCAGCGTGGAAACCTGGACTAACCCACCACAGACTGGCCTTTTCCTAATGGAAGTGTCATAGGAGATTTGGAGGAACATCAGTGAGGGGAGATAAATCCTTAAATCTTCCCGTGTTAAAATAAATGTATAAGATACCTGGGACAAATTACACTCTAGTACATCCAGTAGCTGTTGAAGGAACTTGCGTGACTACATACTCACTTTGTCAACAGCTGAAGTTAGGTAAGGCATTTGCCTAAGGCCTATAAAATTTCTATAGAAAAGCACTTAGCAGAGAAAAGAATCCCCAAACTAGCATCTCCCTCACTTTTCACTGCATCGTGTTTGCCTTCCAATTAAGCAATGTTGACTCCTGTGCTTTCTCCCTGCTTTCTAACAATTGACACATAAGTAATTGAATTTAGCAAATATATATGGTGTTATACACGTGATACAGACCCAGCCCTGCAGTTTCCACTGCTTTGGTCTCTCAGAGCACAGAGGAACGGAAGGTCTTCTTTTCCTGGTGACCTGATGCTCACAGTGAGGAGCGTGGGATGACCAGGCACACACACACAAAAAAAGTGTTCTTCAGTGTAACCCAGCTTTTTCATTTGTTCTTCGGTTAAACTTTTCCACTGAGTGTTATGCAAATATTTGCATTTGTGGGTGCAACACAAGCCCTAACTTTATCTGCAGGTTGCAGAGCACTTAGACTCTATCAGCACAGACACGGGCATTTTGTTGGCCATTGCTCCCCATCCTATTGAAGCATAAATTACACAACTGCCAAAGAGGTGGTCTCACCCTCCCTCTGCCCATCTGCCTGCTCATTCCTAACATCCCAAGCCATATTTTAGTAAGTAATGCCACAGGCATTCCTGTGACCACCATATAGGCTGGTTCAGGAAACCTCTTGGGTTAAAACTAACCCAACAGCAAATGTAATTAGTTTTATTCTGGATCAGCCTTCCACCCTGGTTCAAGACAGCCTGCTTGAATGTGATGGATTGGCCAAAACGTTAGCAGAGAAAGGCTTGGAGGGGAACAAGAGTTTATCATTAAATACTGAATGTTTAACATATAAGGACTTAATTTTAATTGAGAGGAATCTCATCCTGAGATGTCTATTAAGGCACCAATAATTCAGCTGCAATAGGCTGTCCACAGTGCTTGGATGGGCAATTTGACTGTCCACCAGTGCCCATATAGGGAAGGGTATATAAAAAGAGCTTGCACTGTGGCATGAAGTCACTCTAAGGCAAACGTACTTGTTCCTTTTTGTGTACACCATATTGTTCAAATCTTTTGAGTGCTTATTTGCAAACAGTCACTGAAGAAGCATCAGTCCAAGCTTGATAGTCCCACCCCAAGATAGATGGCTGAGTCAGGTGAAACAAAACATCTGAAGCTGCTAATTGCTCTTTGATGTGGGAAAAGAGAATCCAGATAACTGACTTAAACTTGACACTCTACTTGCATAGGGATAAAATTAATTGACAACCTTATTCCAAGTCATGAGGCAAGGATTCAAGGGGTTTGGGATCAATTCCCAGCTCTATAACAGTCTGCTTTTATAACCCCATCAAGTCACTTAATTTCTCCATGATTCTGCTCACCATCTGTGAGCAAGACATTTTTTGCCTGACTCATCTGCTAAGAAGCTAAATTCTTGGAGCAGGAGCCATAAATCTTACCATAACTGCAGTGTTGAGCAAAACACATTGTTCTCGGTGAGGTGCTGTTGTAACATACTTCTCAGCTTTGTTAGAGCTTTCTCCAGCCTTTGTGAATTTACCAGCGTGAAGAACAGGGTGTCAACAGCAAACCTGGGCATATCATGCACTTCCTTCCTAGCCTCCAGTGTTGTTATTGTGTATGTTGCTTTCAAGAAAGCAATAAAAAAATATCCTGGCCAGCATTAAGAAGATTGGATATAGTCTTGAAAGATGTTTCTTTCCCTTTTTCCCCCTGTCCTTTCCCTTTCCCTTTCCCTTTCCCTTTCCCTTTCCCTTTCCCTTTCCCTTTCCCTTTCCCTTTCCCTTTCCCTTTCCCTTTCCCTTTCCCTTTCCCTTTCCCTTTCCCTTTCCCTTTCCCTTTCCCTTTCCCTTTCCCTTTCCCTTTCCCTTTCCCTTTCCCTTCCCTTCCCTTCCCTTCCCTTCCCTTCCCTTCCCTCTTATAACAATCTTCTTGTCAGGGAAACCTTTTCCAGTTAGATTTTCTCAAGAGTCTTCCAATAACATGTGCTCATAACTTCTGTCTGGGTGAGCTTGAGTTGCTGAAATCAACATTGCAAAAGTCGGTGACCACTAAAAAAAATAATAAAAATATGCTTAAGCAAATTTCACTATAGCATTGGGGTTTTGGGGTTCTCTAGTTTTATAACATGGTTCTAAATTAGGCTTTGTCCACCCAAACTCAGCAGACCACAATGCAGTGGCATGATTACAGCTTATTCATCCTTCAAAATAAATAAATTTTATTTAACTTTGGGATGGATGCAGGGAAACAATTTCTGCCTTAATCAAAAGAGAAAGAAAAGCTGTTCCGCGAACAGCAGAACTTATAAACTTTTGTTTCCTGCAGTTCCATCCCATAGGTTCTTTGGTGACTGATTTCACGTTGCAGCCTCTCTCTTGGCGGGTGGTTCTTTTCTGGAATTTTTCTTCTCCACTCAGCAATGTGTTTTCACAAATCTTGCCGTAACTTTGTATTTGCAGGAGTTTCACCCATCTGTTAAATTTATTTAAAATAGAGCAACAGGTTCATAAGTTACTGGGGCAGGGACTAAGAGGCCTGCCAAGCAGATAGATGGACAGGGTCAAAGCACATATGGAATAAAATTAAACAAGTGTAATTCTATAAAATAACTGTGATAAGCTTGATTGTTTTGATGAGGAAGGTTAGAACTAAATATGACTGATGTATTTTTCTTGCATTCATGAGTACTGTAAGGAATTTTCCCTTTTTTTTTTTTTTACCAGTCCTTGACATTTACTAGTCCTATACCTCATTTTTTTCATCCATCAACAAAGTAATGGCAATAGGATTCTTTCATCAGTGTATAAAGGTCCCTACCATCCTTGGGTTTCAGTTATGGTACCTGTTTTTTCATAGCAGCCTCTCACCCAAGCATATATAAAACATATATAACATATATAAAACATATATAACATACATAAAACACGGCTGGAACTGCACAGCTTCCAAGACTGAATGTTGCGTTTTGCTGAGGTAGCGAAATGCAATACCAACTGCTAGATAGAAAACAGAGATGTCAGGATTTGAATCACCTCATTTAGCTGCCTAGAAATTGTGTATCTACTCTAAAGCAGTCATCCAGGCTCCCTCTAGAGTTCATGAAGAGAGATCGGCTTCTCCGGATAGCAGCCCAGCCTGGGCTAGGGTAGGTTTCTAAGGTGAATCAATCTCTGGTACAATACCCACATAACTAGTTTAGACTAGATGCAAATATTTAAATGCTTAAATTTAAGTGAGTTGAATTCCACTTATTACAAGAGAAGGCTGTAAACCCCTATAAAGCAGGTGCATTGGAGATATTCTGAAACCTAAGGTCAAGAAATCAATGACCTGGCCAATCCTTTATCCAAGCCTGTTGGACATGTACCTTATTCAGGCAAGGGGAGAGAAATGGTTGGCACAACTACTTTTGGTACCCAAGTAACCAGCTCAGATGTGAGACTCAGTGATGAATCTGGAGCATTTTCTGGATTCAGGCCAGAGCCTTTATCACAAAGTGGTCTGTCCCTAGGAAATTAAGAGTTGTGGGAATTCCTCTAAAGTCATAGAGTGGATGAGTTTATTTATGTAAGGAACAGGTTGAGAGTGACATCAGGATAGCACTCATGCCTTATTCAACCCTGACAGTGTATTTCCTCTCAGAATAATGAGTCACTTTTGGGACATGACCATAGATGTTCCTCTCAGGTAGGCTGCAGAGAGGTGTCGTGTTAGATATGCAGGAACCACAGTCCATCCAGAGTCGCCAGCACTAAAAACCCTCCTTGGATGAGGAAGAAAATGTATCGTTGCCCACTAGCACATAGTAGCCTCAGCTGTGAGAAGGTTTGATGATTCCCACACGTTAGCTCACTGGGTAACAAAAGACAAAATGGGCATTATGCTGGGTTGGTCAACATAGGTATTAGGGAATAGTGCATTTTTTTCATGAGATTTTCTATACAGAGTCATTGCTCTAAGAAACCAGGCTAAAAGCTAGGGCAAATAAAAACTGGAATAAAACAAAACAGGTTTTACAGAAGACTGCCACATTGGATTCACTGAAATGAACATTGGTTGTTTAAAATGTAAGCTTCTCCTCTCTGCAAGTTGTGCAGACTACATGCTCAAAGGTACCGCCAAAGGATGATACCTCACCAAGTCACCTTCTGGAAATGCCTGCCTCTCTCCACCAACTCAAGAGGGAGCCTAGACCACTCACTTTGACTGGACATGTAACTTTCAGACAGGTAACCTTAGGTGTGATAGTCTAATCTTTCTGTTTAAGTAGCATCACATCAGTGAATGAAGACTAAAGAGACTCCTCACTTTGTTGTTTTTAATGCTTTTTGTGAACATAATGTCTACTTTTCCACCTTCAGGAATGCTGTCACTGTTGCAGGAGAAAGAGCTGACCAGAGTCTTTCATTTGTGGTTAATTCCATGTGAAGAAATTAACCAATGCAGGGACTACACCTTCACTTTTAGATGTCTGAATCTCAGGTTGAATCTCATCTCTAATTTTGGCTGTCTTAATATGCAAGTTGAATCCCACCTGAGGTAATTGTCCTACAGGAAGACTCACAGGAAGCAGGGTTCTTAGGTTTTTGGGTTTAAAGTCACTCAAATCCTAAACAAGGGGCTTAATTTCTTGGCTGACCTTTGTGTCCTAGGAAGATAAATGACCTGAATAACCCTCCAGGCTCATTCAGTAAGTTGGTGGCAAATCTCTGCAGTCTCTGACCATAACCTAATCCAATACAAAAGAGCTTTTCTTTACCATTTAATCCAGATTGCCTCTTATTTCAGGAAAATTTGTTACATAATGCACAAGGAAATATATGTGGCTCTGTATTCAAGTAACAGTCTAAGCTTCTGCTCTCACTATGCCTAACAGAGTTAATCTGGGACACACTCCCCTTGGATGGATGGAAACTATCATTTTCATTGCAGCCTGAACCTACTCAGGGCCAATTTATAGTCACTCAGTGGCAAAACTGTTCTTTAGCTCATGCAGCACTTTTCCCTCCCCACCCCTTACCCACTCCCAGTGTCTCATCTCACACCCACAAAGGTTTATGGTCTAGCCTGAGATGTTCTGCTTGACAGCCGCAGTTCCTGTACTCACCAGCTCAAATGAGTCTTTGGGGGCTGCTTCCTTGGATGCACTTGTGCGTGCCAGTGGACTCTACCCTAACAAACGCAATGAAATGCAGATTTTTAGCAACCAGCACTTGGGCAAATGTCTTAGTAAATTGCTAGACACTGATTCACCTCTTCTGGAAATGGATTAGTTCCAACCAGTTGAATATCTCCAGGCAAAGCTCAGTTAAAAATTGCTGACATCTCACAGAAATGCTGGACCAGCTTTCTGTTTCAAGACTCTTCTGTCCATGTACCATGTCCCCCGCTGCCTGCCTTTGGTTTTTTTCAAGGCTGTTTGCTGGGTGTAAGGATTTTTACCTTTATCCTCTTCTGAAATCATAAATCCCTTCCTTTATTAGCTCACTAGAAACTCTCTTGGAGTTAACGAGTATGCAGTGTCTTCAAGTGGAGTCTGAGCAGAAGCAGGGGATGGACAGTAAAGATGGGATTAATTTCACCTAACTTCAGCTTCAACTCAGATTGAGCTATCTAGCTGAAACTAATCCTCTAGGCTCCCTCTAGAGTCATTAGAGAAAGAAGACAACACTGGCCGCCTTTCCTACCCAAGGATAAGCATCTGAAATATGCTAGAAAAGTATGTTTAAATGGCTGAAGTTACGGAGATGAGTATTGCTATCACGCTGGAAGTCTCTTACCTCTCAGCTAAAAATCTGTCCCTCTCTGAAAGTTAAGCATGCAGCAATCAGCTCTCCGTTTTACCTTTGACACATTTCCCCCGCCCCATATTCCTGGCATGGCAATTTGGGGGTTTTCTCCCTACTGATACTCTGGCATAAACAAGGTTCTGTTTGTCTTTGTTATCTACTTGCCACTGCATGTGCATGAGTGTATACAAACTCATGTTCATATGCGAATGAAGTCTAGACACGTGCATCTGGAATCTAGACATGATTCAGTTTATCACATTACTTGGCAAAGGAGGAGGGGAAGAGAAGAAATCCCAGAGAAGTATGTTCAGCCTTGTCCCAGTCTTCAAAACCAACCCAACATCTCAGTTTAAAACTTTCCACTGAAAAATATCAGATGCGATGAATAAACAAAGCAATAAATGCAACTGCACAGCACATGGGGCAATGACATTGCTCTTGCACAAGGAGATATTTTGACATTTGTTTTCTTCTCAAACTGGAACAAAGTCAAAATATTTAAACTTTCCTGGAGGGAAACATTTCAGTTTAGAAAGGTCAACTTTTCATCTCAACACATGAGATTGACATCAACCGGAGACCAATGAAATGCTTCCCTTTCATTTAACATTACCCATTGAGTCAAGCTAATGCCACATGGAAGATGTCGCTTTGGGTCTCTATTTCTGCCATGGTCCCTGTGGACTCAGTTCTTTGGCAGGGCTCCTCCTCCAATGATGCATAGCATTTTTTGCTTTCCTTCCTTTGTTGCCCGAAATGGCCTGATCTCAGACAATAGGACTGTGCTGCCAACACGATTAAAAATTTTCTGTGACTTCGTGTATATAATAATGGGATACAGTAACTCTGACCATCCAGGCTCTTCTGCTACAAACAGCTGCCATCCCACTGAAGGACCAATATCCCGGTATCAGAGGGATTCAGTGGTTTGAACACAGACGTCTACAATTGCAGTGCCACAAGGCTTCTGCCTGGCCTCCAGCTGCCATTCCAGAAGGGCATGGGTCTCCCTTAAATCCAGTATCCCATCTACCAGCATCACATGGATACGCTAGATAGCACAAGATACCTCAGAAAACACTAAGTGTCTGCATTTTGGGAAATGAATTCCACTCCTAATGTGACTGGATATTATTTAGGCTAAGCAATGAATAAGACCTGCTCTAGACAAGCAGAGAGCAAATTTGATTTAGAGGTGACAGAAAGTAACGCATAAGCTGCAACTGCATGAATCTTCTGTGGCCTGTTTCCTTCTTCACCATACTTCTACAAAACAGGTCATTTGTCTCTTTATGACCCAGATGGCCAAGGACTCCATTTGTCTCACTGCTTCTGGCAGGGCACGGCACACCAATCCTTCCTTCCTAGGTCATCTGGAATTAATGAACATTGATTCATTTCCATTTATTGGGAGATAAGAGTTTAACTAGTTGGCTCATGAAGTCCCGCTTCCTGTGACACCTGCAGCTTGTCTCAGTTTCTCCTTCAACTCTTCCACCCACTCTCTGATACATGAAATAGTTATATCCTGAAGCTGTGAAACCAGAAGATATTTCACTGCTTAGTTGACTAGATCCAGACCGGGCACTATCTGGGATACCGTAAACAGCTTTTACTGGACTGGTTCAGCCTCTGGTCATTGCTGAGCATCCAGGCTCTTCCTTGGACCTTCATGGACATGGCAGAACATCACCTACAGGGCTTCCTGCCACAAAAGAAACTTTGAAGAAGATTAAATAGTTTAAATAGCCTCCACTTCAGTGAAGCAAAACTGGGAAACTTTAATGACTTGCTTAAGTCCTGGGACAGGGAATAAATCCATGTTTTCCATACCCAAGCCTGCAAAAACAAGAACAAGCAAAATGAAAAAGTAATCTACCAAGTAAAAACCCTATGGAGAGAGGAGGATATATTGTTATGGAAATGGTCTCCCACTGTAATTGCTGAACAGTATACTTTTTAATTAAACTCCAACCTAAGAACCAATCTGGCACTCAAAGGAACCAATAAATGTGTAAGCTGTATGACTGGCCCCAGATGAGGTGCCCTGTCTGTGCTCCAGCATCACTTCAGCATCACTTCAGCATCACTGAATCATAGAAAAAAAGATACAAAAGGGACCTCAAGACATCATCTGATCACCCCGCTGCCTCAAGACAAGAACAACCCTACCTTAGCCATCCTCAAACATATTTTTTTAATTTTTTCTCCATAACATCCAAAACTGAGATTACTACTTTCCACTTAGGCAGAAGAGGATAAGTTTCCCCCAGGTGAGAATCTGGAAGACTGTCTCTCAACTAGGATCACATGGAGAAAAATGGAGATAAGAAGGAGAGAGAAAGAATGAACCTCCGCTAGTCCTCAACATGCTCAGTTAAAACATTAACACTGATCCTTCCAATACAATACACAAATTTATTCTTTTCACAGTGCTACATACTGAGAGAGATCCCAGAACACACTGCCAAAGGCATCTCTGTGAGAACTATTTCAATTCAAAGATCTCATCATTTCAAAAGATAGGACCTTGTTATTTCTGACTACACCGATGCTGAAAGAACAAGAATCCCTGATTTGGAAATTTTATTATCAAACAAAATTTAATTTTTCACTCACTTCTGCTAAAGTAACACTATTTATAACTAAGAAAAGGTTTTTAATAGAGAAGTTGGAAAATGTTCCTAAACTGAAAATACCTAAAAACCTGGCAAAAAGTAAATGTTCCAAAGACTGGTGTGTTTCTTTTCTTTTCTTTCTTTTTTTTTTCCGTTCTGCTCCCTTATTCTTATGCTTGGCTGAGTAACATTGTTGAAATGTGCAAGAGCCAACTTCCACCATTTCCTCATGCAGCAAAAAATGTTTATGGGGTGTAACCATACAGTATCCTGGTGTATTTTATAGATGGCCTTTAGGCGCACAGTTCATGGAAGTGTAGAGCAAGCTAAAGGTGTATGAGGATGCCTCCAAGTTCTGTCTGAAGAAAGCAAGTTTAAGGAAAATCCTAATTCACAACTGCCAGGTGTGAACAAGGAGAATCTTTGAGGGAAATATTAAAAACATTTGCATTTCATATATATTAAACAAAATATTTTCTATTTCTCATTGATGATTTTGTAACATTTCTTAGATATCTTAGAGTTTAATTTGGGGAAGGTGCTGCTGGATGGAGAGGGTATTTTGTTCATAATCAATGACCTGAACTCCTGATATAGTCAATCAAGGCATTCATGAGATGCTCAGGTTCAAATCCTTGTATTAAAGGAGAGAAAACCAGCCTGAGCATGTAGTCCTCTCTGGGCTGTCATTTATTGTGGGGAACAGGGTCTTCCTTGATTTTTACCAAGAAATGGAACTCATCTTAGGTTCTGCACAGATTCTGCACATGTAGGATGAAATGCACATGCACAGACACACATGAATATTTCCACTGCAGCTTTATGGGGCATCTAACTTCCATGTAAATTGACTAAGAAGCTTGGCTTAATAATGTAGATGGTTAAAAAGCTCATACATCCTCTTGCAACGTATTTTGCTGTATGCTCACAGAAGGCCTCCTCAGGTACAAACAGAAAAGTTACAAATATAATAATGAACCTTGGCGTATGTTGGCGTGGGTGGGGGTTGTTGGAGGCTTTGTTTTATCAGAAGAACTTAGTGTTACTAGCCTCTGGCTTGAAACAACAGGAACAACTGAAGGACACAAAAGGCAAATAACATAAGTTGCTGTCTCATTAATGGATGAAAATGACCCAGAAAGCTGTCCAGCAGATGGTCTCCAAATCACTTGTAGTCCTGAAGAGATCAGAAAGGCACATGCAATTTCTCCTTTGGAAATTCCGATCCAGCTGACAGGTGTGTGTCAGTACTTGTACAAAGGCAGAAAAACTTCTCAGCTTTTTCAATAAACGTATTCCCAATTAATGCTGTAACATAATGTTTTTGTACTGATTATATTTCTTTTGGCTAAAGGAGATCAATAACTTAATTTCCTAATCCATCACAACTCTTTCTTTTCCAACTAGCAGACAAAAAGGGAACACAAGATGAACCATTTCTCTACCTGTGTTTCTAACTTAGAAGGTTAAACAGACCTCTGATTAAAAAAAGATGGAGATACACTGCTGTAAAGGCTAAGCAATCAGAAATGCAGGAGGAATGGGTGGCGGTTTTCAGCTGGAGAACATAGCTTTACTAAAATTGATTGTTCCTCTCCAGCAACTCTGTGTAGACCCAAAAAAATGGATTTCCATTCCTGATATACACCACCAGGTCACCTCTCTGGGTAACCTGGCTTTTAGCATCTTTCTTGGCTACTAATGGCAAACCCAGAACCTACAAGGGCCAGTTCCCAGGCTGTGAAGTGCTCAGTTCAACAGATATCCTCAGAACATCTGGGCATTTATGAATTAATTTTCTGGGCACCACCACAATTCAGTAAATAACTTTTACAAGGGGGATTGGAGTAAGAAAGTTTGAGTTTTACTTTAGTAAAAGAAAAAAGAAAAAATGATAACCTGCCCTACATAAAACTTAGAAGGTTAAGCAGCTTTGCTCCAAATTGGGAAACAAAAAGTGAACATCAACTCCATTTTCCTTCATGGAAGAGGATTGCCTTTCTCCCCACTCTCTCAGCTCCAAAACTTCTTCTGGGAAACTTGAAGGGCAACGTCTCTGCAGCATTTGAACTTCTTTTAGAGATACTTAGTGAAGGGCTCCTTTCAGTCAACATTAAAGTGATTAAAAGTTTGAGGTCTGATTTAACTGAGTGATTTTGGTTCTTGGTTCAGTGGAGAGATATGGGTATCTCTGAAAGGCGATTCATCTCATAATAAGATGACCTGCCTTTATTTTGACTAGGGAACCCAAATATCCACCTTTGAAAGGGAGGGCTATTTGTCTGGCTAAATATAGACATTTACACTGCAAGTGTCTTCATCTGAAATGGTCACTTAGGGCTCCCTCCATAGTCACCACAGGCCTGGAGTCTATTACCCCATTTTTCTCACCTCCCAGAAGCTGACCTCTGAAACAAATCAGATGAATCATCACCCTACATTCCCTCTTTAACATATGGAAAAATATCAGTGCCCTCACAGGCTGATTTCATGCATCTCAAGTGTCTAAGTACAGACCTTGGGAAGCTCTTATGCATCTCAGATATCTGACTTTCATAAAGCTGGAGTGGGGTGGGATATATTCCACCATAAGCAATATGGTGTGTGTCCCACAGAAAATCTATTGCTACACTGCATTTCTCAGAGCAGCAGTTATGAACTAAGAAAAAAAAAGCCAAAATGAATAAATAAACAAAAAGAAGAGAGAGAGAGAGAGAGAAGAAAGAAAGAAAGAAAGAAAGAAAGAAAGAAAGAAAGAAAGAAAGAAAGAAAGAAAGAGAAAGAAAGAAAGAAAGAAAGAAAGAAAGAAAGAAAGAAACAAAGAAAGAAAGAAAGCGAGCAAGTGTCAAGGTCCAATTACACTATATGGTCCCCCGTGAAAGACATTTATATTTTGATACAGCATTCTTGACCAGGGACTGAAAAGGGCTGTTTGGGGGAAAGAAGAGCTTAAAAACTAGTTTCAAGGGAAAAACTAAACTGTTTACATTGTTGGAGAACTGGGATGAGCTTCCAGAGGAAGGAAGAAGTGTCTGGAGTTTAAATGTTTTTTATTCTGATTACAAATATTAGTCTTCCAGGGAGATCTTGCTGAGTGCACAGGATTCCTCTGCCACACATTACATAATAAAGCTGGTGTGTTAGATACTGCAGGTTCTCATCATGTTCCAGCAGAGAACAAAGGGAGACAGCATCTGGACGCAAAAATGCTATCTCAGTGAGAATAAAATGTAATAAGATGCCTGAGAAAAAAGAAAGGGGAAGGGGAGGGAAAGGGGGAAGCAGAAAGAGAAGGGGAAGGGGATGAGGAAGGAGAAGGGAAAGGAAAGGGAAAGAAAGAAAAAGGCCTGTGAGACTGAGATTCAGTCCTTTGCATTGGTGTATCTATGTGATGTTTCACAGATTCCCAGGCTGTTAAACAAGATCATTACTGTTTTTCTTCCCATCTTGTCTCATTTCAAAGTAAACATGTTAGACCTCTCTCCTTCCCTCTCACTCTGTGCTTCGGTTTTGCCTTTGCCATTACTGAATTTGATCCTGTTGCTTAGGCACGGTCCTTCCAGGTGATAAATATTACTCTCAGTTCTCCTGTGAGTTCTCCCCTTCCGAACTTGGTGTTGCACTAAATTTTAGAAGTTTAAGTTGCTCAGAAAAATGCTAAATAAGTCTCCACAGCAGGAAGACTATTTGATCTTCTGTCCTGATTGGCAGCAAATCTGTATTAAGTCGTCATGACAATTATCTTCACTCCAGTCGAGTCTCTAAAAGACAGATGAAAAATTCTG
This sequence comes from Nipponia nippon, assembly GCF_047370975.1. Taxonomy (NCBI): domain Eukaryota; kingdom Metazoa; phylum Chordata; class Aves; order Pelecaniformes; family Threskiornithidae; genus Nipponia; species Nipponia nippon. The sequence goes on from NW_028262290.1 coordinate 165,981,032, forward strand.
AGCCAGTAACCCTAGGTTGTCTTTACAGTCAGAGCAGAGAAATGGGCACCTGCAGAGTGCAATTTTTCCCATCTTAAGCTCAGTGTCTAAGACGGGTGAGATTAATTATTCCTGGACACTCCTCTATCTACCTCAGGGTGACTGGCTCAGAAACAGATACCCAATGCATATCTAATATAGGGAAGATGAATACTACCTTAATATTTCTGAGTTTGCTTATGAAAGTATTGTATGAGGCAGTGCCAAATGCTTTGTCAGAACCAAGACATAACACAGTCTCCTATTCCTCCCTGATCCAATTATCTTGTCAGAACTGGAAGTATATTAGTTTGACACGATTTGTTCTTCACAGCGGTTGTTTTTCATCACCATATTAGTACTTCCAGGTGCTTATGAATTTATAATTAATTCATTCCAGTATCTTCCCAAGACCTGAAGTTGGGCAACATCATTTGCACCTTCCCTGATCCTCCTTTTTTCCTCTGTATGAAGATCAGTTTTGTCTCTGTTTTCCTCCAGTCAACTGAGATTTCCCTCTAATCTAATCTAATCTAATCTAATCTAATCTAATCTAATCTAATCTATCAAAGTATTCTTTACCTAACACTCTCCTTACCCTCTTCTACTCTTCCAGATAAAATTTGGGTTTTTGAAGTATCTTATCAGAACAATACTGGTCTTTTATGCAAAGAAAATGCAAAGAAGCCTCAGAATATTTCAGTCTTCTGGAGTCTCATTTCAATGGAGTAATAAACTTATCCTAACTGCTTATTTTCTTATTTTTTTATATATTCACAGATTTTCTTTGGGGGAGGGGAGACATCATATAGGTAGTAATTCACTTTTCAGCTCTAGCATTCCCATTTGTATCCTAAAATGCTTGCATAATGCAATTATGTTCAATTTTGTACTTTTGTTCCCACTCCAAGCATCTCTGGAGACAATCTAATTCCCACACTAAAAAGTTTCAAAAAGAAGGAAAAGAAAGTATTTCAGTTAGAGACACAAACTTTCTAACGCCTCTCAGAACTTTTTTTCAATTGTCTTAAAACTACCTCACATGATAGCTGGCGCCAGAGATTTGTAGACCTGTGAAAGAATCTAAAAACAACGTGGAAGATTTTACACTGGACTCGTAATGGATTTTTGCTCATGATTCCACATCCATGAAACAAGAGTGCAATAGTAGATTTATATTACATTGGTATTTCAGGGTCCTAGGAGTCATACTCCTGGGTATAGTGGGGATAGGCAGAAAGACACTTCCAACTTTAAATTATTTTTCTATTGCACGAGATCAAATCAGCTAGCTTTCTCCCTAGCTGAGAAATTTTGAGCTGAGGTACAAGAAATTCAAGCGTCTAACTGTAGGTATCTCTTTCCTGCTGTGAATGACCTTCTCTGAGTCCATCATGCAGTCCTGGAGAAGTCAGCTATTATTCCCCTGTAATGAAGAGTAGGCTGCTACTGTCTCCCAGTCTCAGGGGAAAAAAAAAAAAACAAACAAGGGAATTTTTTCACTTTCTCCTCCCAGACCATGTTTGAAATCTCTTCTGTTTTCTGCTGGCTTTCCTCCAGGCACTTTCGGGTTTGCCTGGGTGTTATTCTGCAATCTTTCCCTAAGAGCAGGCACTCCACTCAGCTTGACAGTCAGAGACCCTTGGGACCAGGTTTAGTATCTCACTTAGCTAATGATATCTTGAGGGGCGCTTCAGTCAGTCATGGTGTCTGCCCCACAGGTGGCTGAACGAGGTGAGATGCTGCAGTGATAGCATGGCACTTCCTTCCAGCCCCGACTGCCAGGCTCGTGTCAGATAATGAAAAGGAACAGACATGTCTTATGTGTACATAGCAGGACTCAGCACCTACAGGAAGCCCAGAGCATCCAGGTGCCCCTTGAGACATTCTTAATGTGGTGCCACTTCCATACTACTGTGTTGGAAAAGGATCACCCACTGGTTTTGAACTAGAAACCACACTCCAAAGACTGACCTCCTGTGTTTCATGTAAAGAGTGGCTTCCACCTCTCATTCCTGACTCCACGCCATCCCATTCCCCTCCAGCCCATCCTGGATCTCACCTACTGGACCATCTTTTTTCAACGTCATGTCCCCACGTACCTGAGGATATGGGCTGGCCTTTTCCGAGAGCTGCTGTCCAGGTCGTTGAGAAGGAGAGATGATGCAGTGAAGAGCAATGGCAGAGGGAAAGAAAATGAGCAGGACCATGTTTGAAAGCAACAGCGCTACAAGGCATGTCCCTCTCTGCAGCGCTGCAGCTCTTCCCAGTGACACGGTATCCTTCCCCTGCAAATTACAGGTCCCATTCACATGGTGGGAGAGGAGAAATTTAACATACCAGTCCTAGTGATCACTTCTAGGTCATAATCAATTCTTTCTCAACGAGTGACAGATACTTTTTGTTTCAGCAGCAAGGTCATATTCTGGTCATTACACTTGGCCTGAAGAAGTGATGCTTCTGCACCAGTTGACATAATTCACTTTTAAACCTACCTCTCAAGAAAGATGAGCAAATGAAGAGCAGGGGGAGCAGAGCAGAAATCAGGGTTGCTGTGTTCTTACAGTTTTTAATTTCTTTTGTATGTATTTTATTTATTTATATTTTAATTTCTTTATATATCTTTATATATTCAAATATATTTTTATATATTTATAAATTTAAATATATTTTATATGTTTATTTCTATATTAAAAAGTCCCATTTTATATATAAAAATCAGAACTGGGGAGAGAATAAATTGCAGACCTTCATTAGTATGTAGGGTTCAGATTCATCTTTCCTGATTTTACAGGTAGAAGTAATTTCATTTAACTTTAGGGTCTTGAGTCAGTTGGTTCAACATGGGTGCCTAGTTCCACCTGAGATGCCTTGGACAGCAGTAGTGTTGGCAGATATAATGGGCAGATATGACATCCCACTTTCTTAAGCAAAGTACATCCTTTTCTCAAAAGCTACTACTTTATCTCCATTCTGGACTGAATCTACTTTTACCTGCCAGCAAAGAAAGTTTGGATTGATTCTTTTTTCTTTCCTAATGTTGACCAAATAAAGGCTATTTGCTTCCATACCAACATGTTTCAGAACAGTCTGGTTGACTGTCATCTTCTGACACTTGGTAGAAGCAAGACTGACAAGTGCTGGTTTTCTGAATGCTTTCAGCTTAGAATCGGGGTGGGAGGGGAGGAGACGGGCTATTCCCTGGCTCCACCCTGCAAAGTGCACCTTCAGCACAACAGCAAGCCAGCTTCCTCATGAACATAGCCCCAGCTGAGAGAATTGGTTGTTCTTCTTCTTTTGCCACTGTCATTTTCCAAGTTTCTTCATTTTTATTTAGGAGGAAAACAGGAGGAATGGTGAAGTTTGGGGTAGCTTTTAACAAAGATGCAAGAGGACCATCGTTCATTGCATTGATCTTGCAGAGGAAAAGAATCATTTTGCTTCATGAGCTAAGAAAATAAAACCAGAGTTATTTATGATGAAAAAAATGCACAGAATGATGACCTAACCACAAATTTTTGTGCAAAAGGCTCAGTGACTTGGCAGGAAGTCTCTGCCCCTGAACAGATACTCTCATGTTTACTACTTCAGAGAAACCGTCAGCATATGCTCTTAAAAACGGGGCTTTTCTGATGAATGTGAGACTCACACAAAAGGGTATTTCTCTTATGAGGCTACATGATATGAATGGAAAAAAACAAAGGTTTTCAGCCCACAAGCCCTGCTTTCAGCCTTGTTTTCCGAACACCTCCTTCCAGGCTTCTCTGTTAAAATATTTTCATGTTTTCCAATTTCATCTATGGTCTATGAGAAGAGAGCATGGCCATCTAAAAATCTGCCTTATTTATAATCTTGGACCATCCCTCTTGCACCAGCCCTGCTACCAATTTTTGAGACAAAGCTCCTGTGGCTGTTGCAAGACTTCCCATGGCAGGTAAAATTGGTTTCCCATTAGTAGTTGGATCTGTGAATAAGGACAGAGCTGGAACTGGGAGTGTGGTGACTTCTTCGGGTCTGGAAGTCAGGTAGGAATGAAATACAACCCAGGCAAGTGAGGAGGGTTTTCTGAGGATGAGAGGTGGGATATGGGACACTCACAAACAGCATCATGGAAGCAGTTGTTGTTGTACCAGAGCCAGCTGGTATTTGCTGTGTCACTGACCAAAAGGCTAAAGAAAAACTCAGGACTAAGAGCCCACAAAGCAGAAACTGTGTTCAGGGAGGGACACCAGCCAAAAGAGTCCCTTCCCTTTCCTCACCCTGGAGACATCACCACCATGATCTGGCACACGGCGATCCCCAGGAGCTGTACAGCTTGCCCAACTGGAGTATCCTTCCTGAGCCAGATTTGAGAGTCATTCTCTGCAGGCAATGGTGGCATGGGGAGCCTGGACATGTGTCAGCCTGGTCCAGACAACACTCAGAGCAACTTCCAGCAGCTCCTGGTGAGCTGTGCAGATGGGGAATACAAAGGATTCAGTGATTTCTGATCACGTCCCACTCCCCAGCTTTGACTCCCACCAAGCCCTTTGGCAAGTCCTACCTGAAAGGCAAAGTCAGTCCTACAGTCAAAGGGGAAAGGGGACCCTGTTTCACTTTGCCTGGATCCCCAGGACAACAACAACAGCAAAACCAAACCAAACCAAACCAAACCACACACACAAAGAAAAGAAGAGCTGCTCATTAAAACTTAGACACATTTTTCTGTGTAAACTATGTTTAAAAATCTGTCCCAAGTAGCTGGTGGCACTTCTTCCGTCCTTTAATTTCTTATTTCCATTTAAAATAAAGTAGTTATGTGAAGTGCTAACAAATCAATGAGACAAGGATATTAGCTCCACTTCTGCAAGGCCAGCTTGAATTTTACTGTGTGCCCCGCCTTCGCCGCCAGCTCTGCAGGTTTCAGGCCGTCACCTTTGAACACTTATCAGAGCTGAAATGGACTGTGAACTCTGGGTAAAGCTCACCCCAAGGCTGTTCATGAGAGTCCCTCACATGCTCCCCACACACTCGGCCAAACAGGCTCATGAGAGATAAATAGACCTTTATGAGGGCAAGACATTAAATACTGGTTTATGGTCCCAAGGAACAGGTTACAAGCTCAGCAACTGTAAAAAAATATATATCCCTCATCATTCCCCTATCTGACTCAGCAAGGATCTCTCTTACAGTTAGTGATAAGGTGATTCCAGCTTCTTTCATCCCACTTGCACAGGCTCTTTGCACGCTGGCTCTGAGCATATTACAGCCACTGCTGCAGAGTCTGCTAGCTCAGTATCATATCTGCGATAAAAAAAAAAAAAGTATTATTTACAAAGAACACCTTGTCCAGTAGCAATTGGACACAATCAAAGTTTAGAGGGTCCCTGCAGCTGTAGCATGCTGTGGTTTTGATGCTGTTGGAGTGGGAGAAGCTGTCCCATCCTGCAATACGCAGGCAGCTCTGGTTCGGGCTCTCTCATCCACAAGCTCTCGAAGAAGTTTGAGAAGCAAGTCAGATTCGCCGTTATAGCCAGACTTCTCCAGCTGTTGTAACTCCATGACGGTCCATCAAAGCTGCCTCAACCCATGCCAGCAAAGGATCTGGCCCACTTAATTGCATGCATGACTCCGTGGTGCAGCTGGCAGCTGTGAAAGGGCTCATTTGGAAGGCAGCGTGGCTGGGATCAACATCACTTAAGCGATAATCTGCTAATCAGAGCTTCTTCTGTTGAAGCAATGCTTCCGTCTCATCGTTCCATGCTGGCAGTTTTCTTCTGCAAACCTTGCCAAATTCTTTCATCCCCTGGCAGTTTCAGAGGGGTTTTTATTGCTCACCTGCGAACTGGAGTTTGCTCTTGGTTCTGACTGTGCGTTGGATGGCAACACAAAAAACGGACAATTTGATTCAAGCCCAGAGACACCCAGTCTGTCATGCATGTGGCAGGGGAGGGAGAAAGGGAAAAACAAATTTTTAAAAGAGTAAAAAAAGACATTGTGCATATGGAGAAAAGTATGCAGGCTCGAGACACTTGCTTCTTCCTTAGGGTGGGAATGAGGTTGTTCAGTGGTGTTCAGAAATCACTGAAATCACTGAAAAACTGTGATGAGCAGGAGGCAGGGTAACTACATGTGAAATCTAGTGTAAAAGCTCTCAACTCTTGTTGCTATTTTGAAAGATGGAGCTGGTAAATCACAAAAGACCCTTCCTAGGAAGGAAGAAAACGAGAACAAGCCGGAAGTGGCATCAGTTGCTGCTCTGCAAGGAAGATAAAGCCATGGTGAATGACCTGAAAGGCAAATCAGTCACCAGCATGGGGGAAACCTCAGCTGGTAAAGACATGAGTTTCAATGCTCACCCTGTTCCTTGTTGTGCTCATCTACCCACCAGTTTCTCCCCACAGCAGAGGGGTGAAGGAGTAGAACAGACAGTGCTGAATGCTGATGACTTCTGCCCAGCCCAAAGACTGAGGGATTGACACAAGATGGTGCAAGTTAGAGCTTCATTTCCCAGTCCGACCCCAGCTCCAGAGCCGACTCTGGTCTCCATCCTGCCCCTGTCCAGCCAGGCTCATAGCATCAGCTCAGGTCAGGCCTACAGCAAGGAGAGCAACAGAAGGAGAGTAAGAGAAGAGCCCAGGATGCTTTGCAGAGCCTGTCTGTTCCACCTGCTCATCAGGAGTTCACCAAAGGCTGGCATTTCCAGGACTGCCTAGAAGAGGAGAGTCTGGGAGACAGGCACCCACGTCCCCTAATCATTACAAAAATGCAGCTAAATGGAGGCCAAGACCCATTGCTTAGGAAGATGGTCCATGACCTACCTGCACGCCTTCAGTCCTGTTTCACAGAATTGCTCACAAAAGCTCAAAAAGGACTGAATCAAACCTGTTTCATACTGAAAAAATGAACAGTACAGCTTTATTTCAGCTGAAAGTCACTGCCTGAAGCCACTGGCTACTGTGGCTGCTGCTGGATTCTTTGCCAGCCCAGCTGTTATTCACCTGGCCTGCTTAAGATAGAAAATGCCTCTGGATCTGACTGTTGTCAAGGGAGATCACTTCTTCACCTCCAACACTCTTTTGTCTGCCTTAAACCAAGACCTCAACCCCACATGCCTCATCTCCCTCTTCTCCCAAACCAGTTTCAGCCCTGTGATCCTCTTTCTGCTACACTTTCTGCATCTTCTCATGCAGAGCAGCCAACCCCATGGAGATGATTCACTCCCAGCTACCCAGACCAGGACCCCATGGCATGACTCAGAAATCTCCTCTTTCACCGCTCCAGCTGCTGATGGCTGTATGCACCACCTCCCAAGTCTTCCCAATTTCCATATGCACAGATAGAGGTACCCTGTTGACTGCAGACATTCAAAGTCTCAGGCATACATTCCCTACTGGAAAGAGTCACCACTGAGAATGAAGGTGATAGACGGAAGTCAATGTAGATGCCTCATCCCATGAATTTCAGGTTCATCAGACTTTTGTCCCATCTCATTGTCCTCCTGAATACAGCACACATACCTTTTAGCATGTTTGTACTCCCTGGATAGTATCTCAGGAATGGACACAGGTCTGAAAGAAGAGACACATAGTGGCTATGCCACCTTGTAAACCATTATCACAAAGTGTTAGAAGAGGTGTACAGCCTCTTTAGTCAACTCCTGGCTATAGATAACAAGCAGTCCTGCGTACTCCTACCTAGAGAGATAAAAAGCCTTTGCAGAGAAAAGTACGCTACTTTTAAAATTTATTTTTAGATTTCTCCTATATATAAAAACCTTTTTTTGACCAAGATTAATATTTTTGCTTAGGTTGATTTCCTATCACACAGAGGCAGGGAAGCAGGGTTTAGAAGGTATCAAAACAAAACAGAGAAGAAAACTGCTGAAAACCAAAATATTGTTCTAGGAAGTGTTTTAACAGTTTAGACTCTCGCCTTCGGTTCTTCATGACAATTCATTGGTTGTTCAGTCAGGCTGTATAGGAAAAACAAGTGTATTTTCCTTGTCTCACTCACTTGCAGGGCAGTCCTGTTCCTTGAGTGAGGACGTAATCTGCCATCCCTGGAAGCCCTGACACCAAGATGGGTTGGCTTTCTGGAGAAAATGTCCCAGGGAAACCCTACTTTGAAGGCTGAGAGTAGTGGTTACTGTCTGAAAAGCTGTGAGTGGAGCAGTGGGAAAGAGCAGGACAGAGACTCACTTAGGTCTAACAGACTACCCATCCTGATATTCAGATGGACTCCTTTCTGCTTGACAAAAGAAGCCCAAAATTTGTCTCGCTTCATCTGACTGCATCATTCACATTCGTGACAGAATCATAGAATCAAGATTCGTTTGGGTTGGAAAAGACCTTTAAGACCATCAAGTCCAACCCAGCACTGCCAAGGCCACCACGAAACCATGTCCCTAAGCACCACATCTACACATCTTTTAAATACCTCCAGAGATGGGGACTCAGCCCCTGCTCTGGGCAGCCTGTGCCAGTGCCCGACTGCCCTTTTGGCGAAGGAATTTTTCCTAATATCTAATCTAAACCTCCTGTGGCAGAACTTGAGGCCGTTTCTTCTTGTCCTATCACTTGTTACTTGGGAGAAGAGTCTGACCCCGCCCGGCTCCAGCCTCCTTTCAGGCAGTTGCAGAGAGCGATGAGGGCTCCCCTCAGCCTCCTCTTCTCCAGGCTGAGCCCCCCCAGCTCCCCCCGCCGCTCCTCCCCAGCCTTGGGCTCCAGCCCCTGCCCCAGCCTCGCTGCCCTGCTCTGGCCATGCTCCAGCCCCGCCATGGCCTTCTTGGGGTGAGGGGCCCAACACTGAACACAGTACTCGAGGTACGGCCTCACCAGTGCCCAGTACAGGGGCACCATCACTGCCCTAGTCCTACTGGCCACACTTTTTCTGATACAAGCCAGGCTGCTATTGGTCGTCTTGGCCACCTGAGCACACTGCTGGCTCATATTCAGCTGGCTGTCAACCAACACCCCCAGGTCCTTTTCTGCCAGGCAAAGTGTTGCCTGGGGTTGTTGCGCCCCAAGTGCAGGACCCGGCACTGAGCCTTGTTGAACCTCATCCAGTTGGCCTCAGCCCATTGCTCCAGCCTGTCCAGGTCCCTCTGTAGAGCCTTGAAGCAGGACCGTCTCATCCAGGTCACAGAGGTGTTTGACGGCAAGGGTGTGGAGGTCCTGACCTCCACTGGCAATAACAATATGGGCTGTTTGCTGTGGTAACACTGCATCACAGCTAAACTGAGTCACTAAGAACTAAACTATGGAGGGACTCATGACTTACCCTTAGGACCCTCATCTGTATTTTCATTTTGCTTTGACAGAACTTTTCACCTTGGATTTTGTCCATAAGACCCAGAGCAGCTGTTTCCCTTAAGAGCCAACAAAGAAGGCATCACACATAGCTTTCACAGTCGTCTCAGCCAACGGTTACGACTTCAGCCTTGTGCAAACAGCATCAGGGGTGAAGTATCAGGCCTTCTTTTTATTCCTTTTCTCCGCTTACATTAAAAGAATGCGGTGGCATCAAAACTCTCTTCTTTGCAACACATATAAAACATACAGCAAATATGGCCAGAAATCCATGATGGCCGTTTGGCCCAATGCACAAACCTGACTTGGCCAAAGGTCCTTCTTGTATATTTTGGCCTTGATTTTGCACAAAAAACATGAGGAATAGCCAAGTGGAAACAGGGCAGGAAAGGCCATCTCACTCTCTGCGACACTCGGTCATTGGACTGACTTCTTACACAACAAGGGTTTTTTTGCAGCGTGGCTGCCAGCACCATCCGTGTCGGACCTTTCCCTCCCGATCAATGGCTTTGGCTGACGTAAGTTGTGATGTTTCACTGAACCTGAGTGACCCAGGAGAGAAAGGACAGGAGGTTTTTTATCCAGGATGGGATTTCAGCTCCTGCAGAAGGAAAGTGTTCACCCAGCTGGGAAGAAAACAACCCAGGGAGAGGAGCGGTTTATTATTTGGCTGCGTAGAAGTTAACTACAATACAGAAACTATTCACAATAGCAATCATTTCTGAGCAAAACCTTGGCCAGTTTAAATTGATTAGACTTTTTTTTTTTTTTTTTAATGCTGATTTACATCAGTAGAAGGATCTAAACATTTGGAGAGGTTTGTTGTAAGATGTTGGAGAAACTCATTTCAACTCATGCCATCCCCAAGGGTCTCCTTAAAATAGCAACATTACAAAGGCTTCTTTTAGTGTGGCATTCCTTCTTGGTTCATTATATACACGTTCATGGATACAATCTGAAAGAAAAACAAAACAAAACTTAGATGTTCAAATTACCTTTGCCTTGACAGGAATATAAGCCTGGGACAGATCCACTGAGAGAATGGACTCCTCCAGTGGGAAGACTTCCAAGAAGAGACCTCACACACTCGCATGCATCATCCCAAACAAAAGCAGGCATCTGGCCGTGCAGAATAATTCATCTCACCCTCAAAAGTTTGTAGAGAGAGAAAGGATCCTCTTGTAACCATGGCAGAGAGCATACACAGCGTTTGGGGATGATGGGAGATGACAAAAGCATTTGAGCACCTGCTCAAAAATAAGCTAGAGCTGTAGAGCTGTCTCTTGTCTGACCTTGCATAAATCACGGTTTCCAAGGGTGGTAGGGCATAAAACTGCAGGGCCTGATTGTCTGCACCCTGCAAGTCAAGACAGGAACCCTCTTTATGTTGGGAAAGAACGGGACAGGTTGTTTTGGGGTCACGTGAATGGTGAAGATGCTCATATGTCCACCTCTGGCACTGGGAGTCCCTGGACATGATTCACTGTGACTTTAGAAGACATCTGTATCAACCACCCATACTGTCCTGCTCTTCAGCTCTGCCCTGCATTCCTGCTCTGCCCGGAGGATAGAGAAGGTGATGAGGTGAGCAGGGTGGCATCAAAGGAGATCTCTCCTGTGGGTCTGAGCTCATCTGCAGCAGTGGCAAAAATCTACGAGTGATGCTATGAACTGAACTTTAGATTAATTCTTCTGGCTGCGTCTGAGAGAGGGATGGGGTTGTGGGGCAGCACCTTGTCCATCCTCACTTGTGTCTTGCATTGAGTAGTTTGGGAGGAGGGTTTACAGCTACCCCTTGGAGAAACCCACCTTTAGACTTGGCTGCAGTGCATTTGATGCTCATCCCTTCGAAGAACAGCTCTAGCCCTTGCACTTCCCATCCTCCCAGAAGGGAAGAGACAGGGAGAAATGAATCACGCCCTCACTGCTATACCTGGCAGGGGCTGACTTTGGATCTAGGGAGTCCTGAGGTGTGAGATTATTTTGCTTGTGGATAAAGGGGATCCAGGAAAACATCCTTCATAGTCGTGGTGGCCACAAGAGTGAGACATGGCCAGAGTCAGATTTCCCCGCTGTGCTTCTTGGGCAAGCTTTAAACTGGGGCTGGAGGGAGGGAACAATTTCCTTCTGTGCAGCTTCAGCAGTTCAGTAGTATCTGCCTTTAATCATTAAATGATTCGGGGGAGAAATACCAGCCCAGAGGCATCCCTGGTCCAGCCCCGTGCCCCGCACTTGGGGGAATGGATACGGACGGGGACCAAAGCCTGGACATGGCCGTCCCCTAAACCGTATCGGATCCTGGTTTACTTACACCACCTCCTCCTCATGGTAGTGGCAGGAGGTGGGGGCATTGTAATATATGAGGCTTTCTCCTGTTTCTCCCTTCTCTCCTAGGAAAAAAAAAAAAAAAAAAAAAAAAAAAGAGCAAGGGAGCTACGATGGGGCCCCTGAAACTTTGCAGTGGATTTTTTTTTTCCCTCCTTCTCAGAAAGACTATAGAGCCCTGAGTACATATTTGCTCAGTTCGCCCCACACTTAAACACACACAGATGCTCGGCTCCCTGGGGACAGGGACTCCCCCCCCCCCCAGCTCCCCCTCCAGTGAAGTGCAGAGGGCCAGACCCCATGAAACAAACCCCAGCAGAGGGGGAAATACCTGCCCAGGGATTCCCCAAGGAACCCCTCCCAAACCACCCCCCTTCCCTGCTTCTTCACCCCCTCTCCCCAGTAAATATCTTTTTAATCCCTGCTGCAAGAGCTTGAAAAACAGATTTGGGATTAGCCTGTAGATGGGGAAAAATGGGGTTGGGGTGGGTATGGCTTCCCCCACCCTCAGCACCCCCCTTCCCATCTCCCCCCTTCCCGCCTGCACTCCCTAACGCTCCGGAGGGAAGGGGGTGGGACAGGGGTGGGACAGAGGGGTGGGATGGGGTGGGAGGGATGCAGGAATGACCCCGTGCTTCCCAACCCCTTGGTCACAGGCTGGATACGACCAACCAATGGGGTCCCGGCCGGGGGGTGCTTTTATACCTGCCTTGCTCCCCCCGCAGCCGGGGAGATCCGCCGGGGCTGGCAGGGAGAGGGTTTGTAAGGAGGAGGAGGAGCAGGAGGAGGAGGAGGAGGAGGAGGAGGAGGAGGAGGAGGAGGAGGAAAAGATTGCATCAAAAGCAGAACTTCCCCCCCCCCCCCCCCCCTTACAGGAAGCCCTACTCTACCTTAGCCTTGGAAAGAGCCCCTTTTCATAAAATTAGCTGAAGGCACCTATTCACAGCCATGGGGCTGTGAAAAAAAAAAAAAAAAAAAAGCAAGCAACAAACCGACTGTAGAGGTTGGGGTTTTTTTTCTCTCTCTCTCTTCTTCTTCTTTTTTTTTTTTTCTTCGCTCCGAAAAATAAAACAGAAATGCACACAGCTCCACTCTGCGAAAACTTGATGTTTTTACCGTCTGCTCTCTGATAGACCTAGAGAGGACGTTGGCGTTTTGGTTTTGTTTTTTCTTTTCCCCTCCTTGCCGCCCTTCAGCTCCTTCTAAATATCCGCTGCTTCTGCAAGGAAAATAAAGAAAAAAAAAAAAAAAAAAAGGAAAAAAACCCCACCACGACTTGATTTCCAAGGTTCCCCCAGTGAGTCAGCCCTAAGCGCAGAGCCCTGCGTGTCTTTGCCGGCGTGTTGCATCCTTGTCATCATTTCTAGCCCCCTCCCCTCCTCGGTTCTCCTCCCACGTCGAAAAAATGATAAGGGGATGGTTGCCGGAGCCTGCTTTCGGTTTTTAAATAAACCCCAACAGCTTGGCTTTCGGGGGAGTGGGGGCTTTTTTTTTTTTTTTTTTTTGCACGGGCGTTTTATGAATGAAACCGCCCGGCTGAGTTGGGAGTAACATCCCAGCCCTGAAAAGTCGGAAAAACTGGCGAAATCCCGGCGGGGAGCGGAGGGAGGGAGGCGGCGGTGAGATGGGCTCCGAGCGGCGGCGGCGGCGGCGGCTCCCCCCGGGGCGGGCGGCGGGGGCTCAGCCCCGGCGGGGCGGGCGGTGCTGAGCCAGCCCCGGGCAGGCTGCGAGCTCCCCTCCCCGGCTTTCGGGAGGCTCCTCCTGGCCACGGAACGAAGAAGTCGGTGCCCATGCGGGTGCGCGAGTGGAAAAAATTAAAAAAAAAAAAAAAAAATCTCCCCAAACCCGAGGATTTCAGAACATTTCGCGGAGTAAGTGAAAAGTGTTTTTGCGGCGGGGGAAAAAAAAAATAAATCTAAAATAAACTACTTAAGGGGGGGGGGGGCGATCTTTCAGCCCCACGCTTTCATGCCGTGCTCAATCGGCTTTTTGAAACTGCGGATCCTTTGAGACAGAGAGGGAGAGAGAAGCAAAAATCCCTATTTGTAACTAAAACACACTGCAACCTGGAAGGCTGGCAGAATAAACCTATTGTGGAGCTGAAACGCGCCGGGATATACAAGCAAAAATCCCCCAGAGTACCACTGTTTGCGAAAAGGTAATTGCTAAGTGAAAATATTTCCAAGTTTTCGCTTTTTTTAACTTTCGACTTTGCGATTTGTTTGCATGCCGAAAAGAGAAGACGCAAAAAAAAGCCTTTTCCCCCCCCCCAGCCCCTCTGAAACCTAAAAGATAAAATTACTGGAACTAAAAATAAAGCAGTGGTTAAAAGCCTCCCCCACCCTCTCCAATCTCCCACCCCTTCCACCCCTCTCTCGCCTTCTCCCTCCCTCCCTCTCTCTCTCTCCCTTTTTCTGTGTGTTTGCGTTTGACAAAGAAATTATTTGAACTTCCCACTGCCTCATAAAAAGGAAACAGAAGAGCAGTTTTGACATATGGATGTGATTTTTTCTGCTCTGAGACAGATGCACACGGAAAACAAACAGCACCAGGGGCTGCAGCTCTGAAGGGAGCGAAGTTGCTCCGCTTCACATGGGCTCCTCGGCTGCGTTTAGGGAGCTGCCCAGATCTCCAGCCATGAGAAAACGAAGCAAAGGACCGGGGTTTCTTGTCATGTGCCTTTCTGGCTAAAACTGTGGAAACAAACAAACAATCAAACAAACACAAATTCTGGAGGGGGGGGGGACGGGAGGGAAGGAGAAGGAGAAATCATCTGCAATCGGAGCGCTGGAAGACCTCTCGTCCTCCTACTTCCCTGAGCGAGCTTGGATGCTGGAAGAAGCCTCTTGGATATGGGATCATATCTGGTTTATCACAGTCTGGGTTTGATCCTCTGCTGCTCCGTATTGAGTTCGGTCTACGCTCTGGTGAGTCCCTCAATCTTTTCCCTTCGCATTCTTGAACGATCTGCGCGGCTGTTTCCTTGATGAGTAATTTACTGTATCAAGGATTGAGAAGGCAGAGCGCTGGGGGGTTTTTTTCAGCCCAGTGGTTTATTTCGCTGGCAGATAGTGTGTGCAGTTGGTCTCAAGAGCTGCTGCACCAGATGAAATTAAAATGTCTGTGCTTCCCCAAGAGTTTGAATCACTTTTAAACCCCTCCGGACAGGAACGCGTGCAGTTTGACAGGGCTCTGGGGTAAGCGCTTGGGGGATAATTTAAAAGACACCTACGGGCAAAGGGCAATTTTTCCTTTTCTTTTTCTTTTTCTTTTTTTTTATCCAGCCCCCTCCCCAAGACAACAAATTCAATTTAAATTCAATATCTTCTTAATCTGCAAATCTGTTTAATCTCAGCGAAACAGTGCCTTCCTCTTTGGGATTAAATTCAGAGAGGACCATGGAGTGCAGGGCTTGCAGACAGTTTACACTCAGGAGCATGAAAGTAGTATTAACCCTTTGCTTTCTGGCGCTGTTTTCACCTGTTCCTGCACACACTGAGGCAGAATATCTTTACAGAGATAGCCAAAAGGGCTCAAGTCTGTCAAAACTGTCCTGATGGTGGTGATGGGGAATGGGCTAAGATCTACAGACCCCACCTCTGCAGCCCCAACTGGTCTCCAAAGCGCTTCTGCAGCAGCGAAGGGAAATGTCATACAGAATCGGCCACCAGGTAGTAACCCAGAGATGGGCACCACCACTGCTGGCCATTTCTTGGTGCCTTCTGGTGTAGGAAGGGGCACAGCCACCACCTAAAGCGGTGTCTGCTTTCCGTGAGGGATGGAGATGTGTTTGACAGGGAGTGGGCTCACCCTGACCCTGGCTCCAGCCAGGTCCTCCCTGACCCTCCAGGATCCATCACCCTGGGCTCTGTCCCCTGGGTTTGGTAGGGACTGCTTGGGACCTTGTGCAGGGCTGGTAGAGGGGGTATTATTTCCCCCACACATCCAGTGTCGTGCTAGAGGGAAACATCTCATCAATAAATGAGAAGAAACATCCCCTTGGAAAACAGTCATCGTTGCAGTCCATCCCTGTCTTGCTCTATCTCTAAGCACAAATAAACCTAGCAAAACCCAAAGAAAATTGGGGAAATTGGGAGGACCACTTGCAGATCTGTTGAGGTTTTAGTGACAGTTGAGGTTTCTCCTCTGTTCTGGAGTTAGATTAGCATCTCCATGACCATGTCTGGGACCATATCATGATAGGGTAGGTCCTGTAGCACCTGCTACCCTCCACCCTCACAGCCCTGCTGCCGCTGAAGTCAGGACCAAAATTCCTGCTAGCTTTGGTGTCTCTGTTGGTACCGGGGAAACTCAGGTTCGTGAAACAGCCAGATTGGAGCTCGGCAAACTTCAGGACCCAGAAAAGACAGGCAAGGCTGCTGAGTGTGTCTCCAGTCCCATTCCTGGTTTACTCCCCTTTCCCAGTACATTCTGGTACCTCCAGAAGGTGCAGAGGACCAGCCAGTGAACCAAGTGTCAGCTGTCTCATGTTCGCAGTGGGTATTTTATTTTTGATACCCCCATCACAACATACACTTTCAGATCACAAGGGATCTGCTCAGCAGCGCTGGCAGGCATCAGGGGCTCGGGGCTGGAGCAGCGGAGTGTGCCCCGGGCACCGGCTCAGGACAAGCTGGACCTGGGCATAAATCAGGAATAGCTTTGCCAGAATCACAGAGAGGCAAGAAAGCAAGGAAATTTGTTGGGAAGGGCTAGGTGAGGAATGCACAAGAGTATTTGCTCTGTTGCGTTTCCAAAAGCCTGATCCCCTCCTGTACTGACTTAGGGTCCTGCCGCTAGAAACCCCATTCGGTTTAATTAGGCCCAGGCTGAAGTGCATGTTTCAGACACTTCTCTTGCTTTTCAAACCCACTATTGACAGCTGAAGGAGTTGCCAGAAGGTTTGAAATGTTGTCCTGACAATTCAGAGGCTGCAGAGATGTTGTGTGTGCCTTCTGGCATCCACTTAGGTAGAATAAGAAGGTCAGCCCCACGTCATCCCACTGTACAACAACTTGCGAGGCAGGGAACAACGTGCAAGGTGCCTAGAGCCTGAATTTTTTTTTTTTTTTTTGCTGTTGTTTCTTTCCCAAACTAACTTGATTTTTAAATGAACTCTGAAACCATGGAATAGTATTGACTGCATGTTTCAGCGCAGTGATGTCTTGGTAGGTACACTATAAGAAGGGTCGTATATATACTTGATATTTGGCTAGCGGACCTGAGTGTGTTTTATGTGACTTCAGTAGAAGTCACCAAGTGCCTCTCTCCTAGAAGCAACGAGCAAAAATCAATGAGGGTAGCTGCAAAAGGATGGGGATGCAAGGACTTAAATTTAGAAACAGGCTCTGTGGCAGCTTTGGGCTAAGCTAAAAGTGGTACCCGATCTTTCAGTCCCCCAGCAGAGCAGAGCAAAGCTCTGCTGTGGGGTTTGAGTCAGGAGGATTCCTGCAGACTGAGGCAGCCGACTGCTCAGAGCTTCAGGGCACAATTCATCTATCTGAGGCTGGAAGACTTGAATCTTGAGAGCCATGGCCCTGACTGCTGGGCTTTTTGCAGCCCGGTTGCTCTGCATCTGAGAGTTGGTGATGCTGAGATCGGGCAGAGCATGAGGCATCCTAAATCTGAAGCTGTCACTCCTGTTGTTCCTTTTGTCAGCGGGCAAAGATGATAATAAAGGCGGGTTTTGCAGCAAGAGTGGTGAAGCAGGGACAGCAAATGGTTTCTTTGATTGTCTGTGTCACTGGTACATCATGGGGCAGGATGCAGGCAGCTGAATCACATCTCCGCAGCATGCAGGCTGCATGTCCCTGCATTAAAAGTAAACCACAGTGCGAAATTCAGCACACGGGAAAATGCTGTGGGAGTGGGTCCTCTCAGAGTTAAAAGTGTCTGTGCAGAAATCGTGGCCCCACCATGAGCCTGAGGCCACGCAAAATCCATAGCGAGATCAGCATCCCTGCCCTGAGCTTTTGAGGGGCAGCTGGGAAGGACAGGCAGCTGTCTTTGATGTGGGGTGAAGTACTGGGTGAAGCTCTGCTGTCCTCCAGCTCTCCTGGCAATCCAGAAAAGTCCTTCCCCGGCATTTCCCTGGGAATATCATGATTAACACCTGCCTAAACATCAAGGGGAATTTTGCTTGTCCACTGAGCACTTTGTGCCTGAAATCTGGCAGGGTGAGGGGGTAAATTTGGGTTAATTTTGCTATTTTGTCCAAGGTCCAGGGAAGCAAGATTGGTCTGAGCCAGATAGCCCTGCAAACATGGGCTTGAAAAAAGATGTGTGCGAAAGGAACTTTAAAAGTAGGGTCTGACATCAGCAAATTATGGGAGAAGTTAAGATGTAGGCACTATGATTTTATCTGAAAGGCGCTGCCAGAGCTCCTTGCAGAAAAACCTCCCCATGTCCCCCCTCCCAGCAGAAAGCCCCAGGGTTTGCTCTGCTGGCCCCTTTGGTTTTCCCTCAGTTTCCTTCTCTTGCCAGTCTCAGCCTGGCAGCCCCCCAACCCAGTTGTCACTGGAGGAGATATTCTGCATCATCATCATCATCATCAGAAGCCACCAGCCTCCTGCAGGGCTTTGGATCAGAATAGCTCCATTTCGGGTATCAGCCTGAGCCAGCTGAGCTCAACATGACCCTGGGAAGGGGGTCCGCATGGGGTATGAAATGGGTAGCAAAAGGGACCTCCGCTTTTCTGTGGGGATTTTGCCTTTTAGCAGTGCTCGGTGCCTTGCAGAAGGTGCTGGGCGTTAGGGGGATGCATTTTAGCAGCAGGGCAGTCTCAACTCCTTTCTGTTTGCTGCAGCCTGTGGTTCCCCAGCCCTGGCCCCACTCAGGCTGCTGGGGCAACGCTGAAGTTTCCCTCTGATTTTGCAGAGAAGCTGTAGCAATCCCCCAGAAATTCAAGGGGTGTCAGGAGGGGATTTGGAGCCCTTTCTTGCAGGCATAACCCAAAACAGGGACAAGATCGGCCAGGTCACCTGCAGAAGGCTCCCAGCCCCTATTCCCAAGGGAGCTGCATCCACACCAGCATTGCTGTTAATCTCCAGTGGGAAGGTCCGGTAAAAATCAGCAAAACTCTTATTCACACCAAAGTGATTCTGGGGTCACCGACGAGCCGAGATCCCAGTGCTCAGGCAGAAAAGCAGCTGGATTAAGGAGGTGCTGGTCAGTGTTTTGCTTCTTGACTTGTCTCTTGTCGTTCCTCTGATCAGACCCACATCTTCATGGATCTGGAAAGGATTTGAAGTTGAATAATTTATAGCTGGAAGGGAAAGATAATCATATTCTGCCTCAGCATACGGCCTGTAATAAAAAGAATAATAATAATAAAATAATCCTGTATAGAGATCCTGCAAATCCCAACAAGCTGTCTAACTTCATTAAATAAAGACAGGCTCCAAGTGCAGGGAAACAATGTCTGAAATGTTCTGTTCTCCGCACACGCTTGGGAGCGCGCCCGTCCCTGCCCCGTGTATTTATGAAAGATACGATTTTTGTTATTGTACTTCATGATTAGCAGATATCCCTGGACTCTAAAATACTCAACCGCAAAATATAAAGCAAACAAGCCTCCGCGTCAGGGTAATGCATGGGCTGTGATTTCATCCCATGCAAGCCAAAAAAAGTTCAGCTGCCTGGTGGCAAGTCTGACCTGAGCAGGCTGAGTTTGGTGTCAGCTCCTTGCATCGGGAAGAGGAAAAGCAACAGGACAACTGTGCGCACAGGGGGGTCAAGGCTGGAGGAAATGAAATCTGAGGTACGTCTTTCAGGTCCAGGCAGTTGTTGTTTGGTTTCTGGCCTCCTAGAAATAGCCCCGGAGCAGTGCTTTGAGATCAGTGGGATTATTCCAGCTAGGGTGGTGTGTCTGCAGTCCTTGCAAGGGGTACCCCCAGCCCAGACATCTCAAGCAGAGACAGCTGCTGCCCCTGCCACCGCCACCCTGCGCTCCCACGTCCCTTTGAAAAATGATGCTGAGAGTCTGAGAGTTGTCCCACAGCTGTGTGTCTCGTACCGTCTCTTTTCCTGGGCTGGGTATACTGATAAGGGACTCTCCTAGGGTGTAAAAATGCTGGCCAGAGGATTTCCCTCTGCTTGGGAAATGCACCGCTCAGCCCCTTGATCAAATTCAGTTGAAATCAGTCCTTAGTTTGGAGAGTTATTTGGGGCACAGACACCACATTAATCACCCTAAAACCCCTAAATCACAGCTGTTACCACACAGCCGCCGACCATACGGTGTGGGATGAGGTGGTAAAGCACCTCTCCTGGCACGGAGATACAGGGCTGGGGAAATCCTGCTCCCTGAAGTTGGTAGCAGAACTATGGCTCCAGCTAAACCCTGCAGTCATTGAATTTCCTTTGTGCCTATAGACAAGGAGGAGGGAATAGCAGAGCCAGACTACAGCTGCCTCTGACTTAAATGCTTCCCAGGAACTTGTCCTCATTGCTACCGAGCAGCTCAGTCCTCATCCTGCACCGCTGGGAGAGGGCGATGAAGTCCAGTATGTATTTAGGTACTCACTAGACTGGGCAGCTCTCCGATCCCCACGGCTCTTGCTGAGCTCGCCTCAGCCATTTCAGCTCTGATCGCTCCAAAACTCCTCACCCTCTGACACTATCAAGATGAAAGGGAGAAGCCAGCAGGGATCCCCCTCCCTTTCGGATGGACTGTTTCTCTGCAAAAGGGCAAGCGTAGAGGGGTTTCTCTGCCTGCTCAGCTCCCGCCATAAGTGAAGTTTTAGTATCTCTCAATTACAACAACAACAACAAAAAAAACAACCCAAGAAAATGTGTTCCTTAGGACAAGCCCTGACCAAAAGGAAGAACTCAACAGGATCAACCTGTGTTAAAGATTAGACGATATCAAAGATATTTTGCCCCAACATGGAGAATTCGCTTTCTCCCTTTGCATCCACTTGGCTGTTATAATTTGGCTATCCTGACCCATAACACGTCTAACTTCAGCTGGCCTTGCAAGAGCTGGTATGCTAAAGATGATCTTTGTGTTGTACCTTTCACGATGCAGCAATAAAAAAATTACACTTGGGGCTGAAACGCAGCCAGCAGGATACCTGCTGGGTCAGACGGAGCTTTGCTGTCTTGTGTCATGGGAAGAAAACACCCTAACTCTGCTAGGTGTACTTGGCTTGGCATTAACCCCTTAATTTCCACTGAGGCCAGGTTGACCCTTGCCAGAGGGGCTCTGTGTTTTAGAGTTTTCCTTTCCCATCAGAGGCTTAGCTTGAATTGACTTCCAGATACCTGATTTTCAAGAATGGAGAATTTTGGACTGTTGGCTCCCTCTTATCAGGTCATACTTTGATCCTCCTGTAACACAAATTCCTCTGACAGCATTCAGGTGATGGTTCAGTTGTTGAAATCTTCTGCAAGGCTGGCCTGTCTTTCTGGCCACATGTTTTTCCCTTTACCCAGCAAAGCAGAAAGTGGACTTCTCTACCCCTTTTCCCTCTCACCCTGCCAGCACCCCTGATTCAAGGCATTTCAGCAGCACAGGGATTGTGTTCCTGTCTCCCTGCTTTCCTCCTGACTATGTGCACCCCACCATGAGCTGATTCAGCTCACTGAGCTGGCACCAAACTAATCCAAGATGGAAAAAAGAAAATAAATGTAGGAGAAGGTTTGTTGCTGGGTCAGTGAATGGCATCTGCACAACAAAGGCTCAGATGTGTCCCCGAGACACGTGAGGGAGAGATTGGGTCACAGAAGTGGGGACAAGAAGGGATGAGTGACCAGCAACGTGTGCAGGTTCGCCCTGCTGCCATGGTTGTACAGTCATGTTACTCTGGCATAAAGCCCCCCAAAATCCTCCTTTTGACAGACTCCTGGTCCTTGGCAATAAACACACATAGAGCAACATGAGCCATGGGGCCACAGCTGAGCTTATCATAGGCTCCGTGCTACCTCTGAACCTCCCCTCCATCAGCCACACCATCTGATCATTAGCACACTTCTTGGCAGACTTTTCATCTGAGCAGATGAGTCCTGTAGATAGTGCCAAGTGATGGTTCAGGATAACACAGGTCAGGGGGATTGGATGTGACCACACTTTTTTTAGGGAAAAAAATGAGTTTAGGCTTGTAAACATGAGGTGTGCTGTGCCGCTTGGCATCAGGGCCAGAAGAAAGAACCCAGCCCTTGTATTTAGCAATACAGACATTAACAAGGACTTCCAAGACTCAAAAGTGGCCCAGACAAGCTGAGATACAACACAGTTGGTACCTACTTACCTGCTTTCTGGTCTGTTGCTTGCAGGGACAGTGTCAGGGTCAGGCCAAACCATTCCTCCTATGTCCAAGTGGAAGAAGAGGTTGAGCCAGGCAGGACTAGGCAGCACGGCCATCCTGCCCTAGCCCACCTCTCTGACTCTATCAAAGTGCAGAACAAATGAGCCTTCAAAGTCCAAAGGTGTTTGGTGTCTTTCAGTCTCTCCACTGTAACGACCTCAAGTATCAGCCATCTGTCAGTTAAGGGCAGCTCATCAAAAGGAGACTTGGCCTCTGGAAAAAGACCTCCTCCTAGATCAGTGTCTGGGGCAAGGGCTGGAGACAGGAGTTGCTGTCTCAGCACCCAAGGCAGGCTGGTTATCTCGTTTTTCACATGGCTGCCCTGTTGCTAATCAGGGTTTCTCGATGTTATCTTTACTTCAGTCTCCCTTCCCCTCTCTCCAGGCATTTCAGTGTATTTATCTGCTTGGTCTTGCCACATGAGAGCAAGCAGCAGCCTCTATTGCATCTGTAAAGGCAGGTTTGAAAGTCACTGGGCGTCCTTAGAAAACCTTCTCTTCCCTTCGCTGAACTTTGGCTTGGGACCTAAATGTTTTTTTTTCTGTATGTTTTAACAGAGAAGTAGGTGGTATGCAAAACCTAGCTCATGCCTGCCATGGGTTAAGGGATGAGGCACTTTGTGAGGAGCAGCAGATGGTAGGGAACTACATCTCTTGGACACATAGCAGAGGACAAATTATGAATTAAGTAAGTGAGACTCAGTGGCACTTTGGGGACTCTGCCACTGTTTAGGACCACCAGCAAGTTATTTAATCATCATCTCCTTGCCTTGATTTATCCACCTGGTTTATACTCCTTGGGCACTCAAGGGAGCGCAGCATCCCAGGAGAGCCCTGAGCCCATCCCGTACACTAAGCACAGGAATGGTGCTGGTAGAAGACACGCAGTGTGACATTTCTTAGCTCAGGAAGAAGAGGAGGGTTTCAGAAGCTGGAGGCACCCTGGCCCTGCTCTGCCCAGGAAGGCTGGGACTGCTGGACCCGGGACCATCGTTTGAACCTAATTTTATTCACACTTTCCTGCACAGTGTTGTTCCCCTGCTCTGTCTCCCCATCATGATGACAGCCTGCTGTCTTTTCTGTCACTGGCTTTGGCCTTTCTTTCACAAGGCTAGGGAGAAAGAAATCAGCATTTTTTGCCAACCTGGAAGGCACATGGAGCTGCATTCAGACCACTCCCTGTAGGCACGTTGAAGCCCAGCAAAAG
This sequence comes from Nipponia nippon, assembly GCF_047370975.1. NCBI lineage: Eukaryota > Metazoa > Chordata > Aves > Pelecaniformes > Threskiornithidae > Nipponia > Nipponia nippon. The sequence goes on from NW_028262290.1 coordinate 166,004,178, forward strand.
ATAAGGCTGACTGACTCATACACCCAGACCATGTTACTACAGCTTCCCTTGCCTGCAAGACCCGAGAATGGTCTCTTAACCCCCTTTATTTAGTGACACAGTGAGGCCAAGGGCTCCTGAGATGGCTCAGCTGTAGGAAACCATAGGATGACTTGCAGAGTAATTAATTCATTGATTTTGTGAATTAAAACACGGTAGGCAATGCCTGATCAACGCCAGGCCCAAATAGCCAGTAGCCTCTTTTGTTTTGCAAAGATACAAATCAAATTCCAAAATTCCGTGAAACCATTGGACTGATTTCCATGAACTTCACATGCTATTTCCATCTATCCCACTTTTATTGCCTAAACCCCTGCCTCGCCTCAATGTTACCTTGACTTTCTTCTCGACTCCTACATCCCAAACCACTTCTCCTTTCAGACATTGAGCAATCAGGGTTAAAGTAGCTTTGAGACACCGGCTATGGCAAGTGGTTGCAAGGAAATGACCTGTTTCTCCTGGCCACACTTGAAGAGTAAGATCAATAAAGCAATATTACGTAGCATATCTATTTTGTGGTTAGCAATTTCACTCAGCTTAGTAAAAATACAGCAAAAAAAAATTAAAATAAAAATGGGAGGGAGCTGATAAGAGGTGGGACTGCTAAGAGGCAACCAACATGTAGAGCTTCAAAAGCTAGAATTGCTGGCTTAACAAGAGCTTACAAAGCCTTTTAACATCGCAGAGTTGATATCCCTGAAATTTTCTCTGAGCTTGTGTTTTCTTCCAGTGCCCTCAAGGTTACACTGACTGCACTGCTTGCTCTAAAATGGCCTCTTCAGTAAGGAAAGGAGACCAGGAGTTGAGATTTAGCTCTCCCATTGACTTTCTGTGTGTTTTCAGGTATTTCTTGCTCTATATGTGCAGCAAAGGCACAGAAGACGTGTGGGGAGTGAAGGTAGCCTCTGTGTATTCGGAAACGTGATTTATTTTTATTGTTCTTCCCAGAAAAGGATAAAAGAGAGATGGCTTAATAGGAACTGAGGTAGAAACATTTTCCCAGCCTAAATAGCCATCATTCCTAAAACACACACCAGTAGGTGGTCAGAGGGTCTGATGCACTGTATGTAATGCAGACATGGTTTGTTTTCACTTGTGCTAAATTACCAGGACTGTTTACCCAGGCTAGCCACTGGACAGGGACAAAGCAGGATAGGGCTGATTTCCCTTCCTTGGCTTTAGATGTCAGCAACGGGTGCTCGTGCATCTCAGAGCTGCCCCATATCCTCAAGGGACCCGCTCAGCTGCATGGCATCCCGCCACAGATCATCTGTGACAGCACCCCACAGAACCTGGGTGGGCCTCGAGGTCTTATTTCCTCAGCTGACAAAGACACAGGATTTGTACAAAACTGTTATGTGTGCGTGTATATACAAGAGAGCGTGCGGGTATAACTGTACGGCTCTGACTCATGACATAGCATTGTTAAACAGTCTCGGAGCATCCCACCATATGATCCCACTGCAGAGTACGAGCTTCATTTCCAATTCATTTCCCACCATGACTGGTGTTTCTCCGTCAGCCTTTCACCACCACAATGAAGCATGTTTGTTGTTTTTTTTTGTTTCATTCCTGGGATTAGATTTTCTCTGTGATTTGCCTTAACCTCATCATAGAAACCACAAAGCTCAAGGGGCCAGAGCCTTCTGCTGGTGTAAATCAGTGATGTTCCTGTGGGGTGCAGAAGAGCCAAGAGAGTCTCATCTGATGTCAATCAGTGTCACTGCAGGGAAATAAGGAGGGAGACAGAAGGTAAATTGGAGAAACCCAACTGGCACAGACTGGCCCTGGGTTGCATCTGGATGGAAAGGGAGAAGATGCTGCAAATTGAGAGATCTGGGTCAGATGACAAGCCCGCAGTTTCCAGATGCTTCTCCAAACCATGTTCGGCCATGCTTCAGTAGCTTCTTTTGTGGCTGGCTGCCTTGTGCAATGAATGCCTTCTTGAAAGCATTTAAACAAGAGCAATTTTTGGGGGATCTGAAAGGAGGGAATGTCGCTCTTGTTTCTGGCTATGGTGGCGATGGGGAAGGATGATAAGCATGCTGGCAGGCTGGATTCTTCAAACCACAGGACAGGGCTGGATTCAGCTGTGGAATTGGGTCCATTCTTAGAGGATGCCAAATCATAATGTTTGAATCTATGAGATTTGAGCAAATTTAGCATCAGTGTTTAAAGCAGCTTGTGCAATAGATGATTGCTTTTTCTTCTCTCCTATCCAAGTTTTTACATTGATTTTTCCCTTGCACCCCTTGGTGTCATTGACAACGTCGGTATGATCAACAAATTGAACTTTAAGTGCCTTTTGCATATGTTTTGTAGAACTGGAAGTGGTAAATCATGCCATTCAAAGTCACAGCTACTGTGTACTCTTAATTTACTCTGTCACCAGCAAAAGATGACTCAGGCTTGTGGAGGAGCAGGGGGAGGGAAGTGTGCTTCAGCTGGTGAAAATGGAGCAGAGTCAGCCCTTGTTTTGCACCCAGGTAAGGATCTGGCCCTGGTTCTGTGCCAAAAAGTCTGAACACAAAGAGGATCTCCGTAGAGGCCAATGCGGGCACGTGCTTGGCTGACCTGACTCAGCACTTCCCGGGGTGATACGGGCTCTGAGTTACCCAGATAAGCAGAACAGTTGCCATGCCAAAGGGTGAACTGACTGCCACCCCGTGAACAGAGCTGGGTGGAGGAGAGGCCTGAGGTGGAGCAGGAGCAGGCAGCCCAGCCCTTGCAGCCTGCCTAGGTGGATGCCTGCATCCTTCCATTTGCCACTTTTCCTGTTTCTGCTGACACGGAGATGAATCACCCATCTCTCCTGTAATTGCAATGCAGCCAAATCTGCTGCATAATAGCCGTCAGCATTGTTGCTGGGGGGATGCATGGGTGAGAGTCCATAGGGTATGCACAGAGACCTAGTAGACCTGGGCATGCAACTCCTTTTCCAGCCTGGTGTCTACTCTGCTGACAGTGCCAGCCTTCATTATCAGCACTGTTAGTCCTCCAGAAGAACCAATTACGCATTGTCTCACTGCTGTGGCAGTAGCCTTTGCTTCTCTTCTGACTTTCCTTATTCATCACTTTGCCTTTGCCTCTTGGTAGCATGATTGTTTCTTATCCTACGGCTGGTCCTAAGCCCCCAGCTTTCAAAATGGACATCTAAAATGAAATGGAAGGGAAGAATACTCCATTGGGAAATACCTCCTTAGGGTTCAGAGTTAACATGCTGTAGAAAGTGGACCAGGCAAAGAACTGCAGTTCATGCCTCCAAAAGCATTAGGTTGGGAAGCCCATGTTTCCCAAAAAGCCTGCAGAAGAATGCAAAGCAGAAAGAACTGGGAAGAGAAGGCTGTTTGACTCATGAATCCCAGCATTTTGTGTCTCCTCTTCCAGTCTTGTTGCTGTAAGGATGGGGAAAAGAGTGTGACAGACACTGGAATAGGTCCCACACCTCCTACAAATCATCCGTTCATGGCTGGAAACAGATGGTGCCCAAGAAGGCAAAGTTGATGTCTCTAGCTTGCTGGGATACAAAGAGGATATTTCTAGTGAAGACAGGTCATGAGATGGCAGGAGATAAGGCCATTTGGGGGAGGGTCCAAGGCCTTTGCTTAAAGCCTCGGGTTGGTATTTGAACGCTGGAACAGGGCAGGGGTATGTGCAAGCATACAGGGAGGGAACAGGTCCCATCCCAAGGGCTGGCAGTGCTTTGATGAGGCAAGAGGCTCTTTTTGAGCTGGCCAAGGGAGAGGAGGTATTGAGGACCAGGGCTGTTCCTCCAGCCCAGGAAGGATGGACAAGAGAGGACAGATGAGACTTTGGCACTGCCTGAAGAAACTCCCAGCTGACACAGGGCTTTACCTTCACTAATAAATAAAAACAGGCAGGTCAGGGCTAAGGTGCTGTCCTGAAATCGTCCATGCTGTTTTACTGCCAGCATGCTCCCTGGCCTGTCTTTAGCTCTTACCAGCTTGCACCATGCCAAATAATGCTTAGACACATTTCAGGTGTACTGTGGGTTGTAGGAGGTGGGTTGAACGAGGCCACACTGCTTTGGGAAAAAGACACTGTAGACACATGGACTTGGGCATGGTCAAAGGGGACAGAGAATAGAACCCAGTGGGTTTATTTTTCCACGCAGGATTAGTTGATGCTTGTAGTCCCATGGGAGGGATCCCACACTGAAGAAGGTCCCACTCCATGGGTGCCTGGCTCAATCCCTGCTACCGTCACATCCGAGGTATCAACAGCCCTAAAACAAGGCTCTGTTGGGACTCCCACCACCAGCCACCACCCAGTACCCCTGGAGTGTGGGGATGCCTTTATCCCAAAAACAAGAGGCATGGATGCCCCACTGCAACGTGTTCCAAGGTTGACTGGGCTTCTTGCAATGGGTCACAGCCTGTATTTTTCACTCCGGGGACCATTCCTCCTCCCTCCCCTCCATCTCCCGCCAAGGCATGCACAGCCATTGCAGCTTTTCTCCCTGCCGTGCCTTCCCCCACAGCTCTGAGGCCATGGCTGCCCTCAGCTCCAGGTGAGCAGCATGTCAAGCCCTCCAGTGTCTCCCCTCCATGCCTAGAAAAAGAGGGAGATGGGGTGGGGATGCCGGAGCTGACTGGCTGGAGCAGGGAAGAACGTCATGCCCCAGAGCTGCCTGCACCGCACTGAGAGCTTAATGTGCCGTAATCACAGAGCTGGCCTTGTTGTAACGGCACCCCGACCATGCACGGCTCCCGGCCGCCGCTGGCAGCTCCCGTGCTCCCTGCCCACGGTTGCTGCCGGGTGGTTTTTTTGGAACAGATCCTCCCCCATGACTCCATGAGAAAAAGGGAGAGGGGGTCTGCAGGGAGAAGAGGAGAGAGCGGGGAGTGGGGTGGTGTCCCATCTCAGCCACCGATGGTGCCAACCCTATCGGGTTGTGAATCGGGACATTAATCAGTGTTATGGGGCTTGGGACGGGGTCAGATACCTGTGGTTTGAGGCGTGCTGGCAGGGCTCAGCATTGCCGGAGTCATAATACCACACACTGCTCATGAAAGAGCAGAGCTGCGACGTTCCAGGAGGCATGGTGCCGGGAGGGACGGGGGACGGGCTGGGGAGGCGGCTGCTGATGGGGGCAGGAAAGGAAAGGCAAAGAGGGAAAAAAATAGAAAGAAAGAAAGAAACCCTCTCCGTGGGTTTCCTGGCTGTTCTGCCTACAGGAGTACGAAAGGAGAGGGCTGCCTGCTTTATAACCTGCCTGCTGAGCCTTTGCCTTGCCTCTTGCATCCTCTGTGCAGGGAGTTTGCTGCACATCCCTTCCCACAAGCGCTGGCAAGAAAATGAGGATATGAGAGCATGAAAATTAATTACACCAACCAGGCAGGAGAAGAGGCAGAGGAGGGTGGGAAGGCAGGGCCCTAAAGGCTGGGCCAGGAGCTTGGGAGAGAAATAAATGGGATTCCTGTTCCTGGGAAGGGGGGACCAGAGGAGACAGGGCCCCTTCGTTGCCCCTGTGATTGAGGCTGCTTTGCTTTCCAAGACAGCATGAAACAGGCTCTCAGCTGCATCTGGCTTTTAGATGATATTAGGTGTTATAAAGTCTAAGGAAAGCTGTCAGGAGCTCAGGTTTGGGTCCACCTGGGAAGTTTGCAGAGCTTTCCATGCTGGGTTCTCCCCACACACCCCAGGACACCATAGGTGAGCTCACAGGATGGGAGAAGATCAGGGGATCTGCTATGGCAAGTCATATGAAGACAGAAGGGTACCAGCCAGGGTGCAGCCACGTCTGGGGGCTGCCCTTGGAGAAGCACACTCCCCAGCCTCAGAGCTCACATCCACCCCTCTGTCTGTCAGACTTGCTTGGAAGCCAGATGAGATGGATCTCACCTGCTTTTGGAGGTCACACCCTCTCCACCTCCAAGGGAGGGAGGTAACCTGGTTTTCCTCCGTAGGCAGCAGAGATCCAGCAAGGAGAGAGATGCTACAGCAGGCACCTAAAGGGGAGCAGATAAGACACCATGACATCGCTGATTTCTGCCCTACTCTCGGGGGAGCCTGGGTGGTGAGCTCATGACACCATGGATATCTGCAGTGAGGCAAGCTGAATCACTGGGTCGGACAGAGGCAGAGCAGCCCTCAGGAGACTCTGTGTCTGTCTACCAGGTCCCATCAGTGCAGACTGCCACAAGCTGCTTCTGCCTATGGTCTAGGCAGCCATCAGCCACTTCCAAACAGGAGGTGCTAGGCCACCCTACAAGGCAAAGCCCAGGACTGTTGGCTTAGCGTTGCATCTTTTTCCTCTTTTTTTTTCTGTTCTTTACCTGTTTCTGGTTTTGTACTTTTATTATTGCATCTTTTAACCACAGTGGGCTTTAGGCCATCCTCCCTTTTTTTTAAGACAATAATGTTGCGTTTGTGGAATTGTGGTTAGCGGCATCAGCAGGATGTTCTAGGCTTCCCAGTTTCCGTGAACACTGTCTGCTCTGAATTTATTTTGCCAGTTGATGCCAACAATTGACCTTGGAAGTCTTTTCCCCTCTGCCATGTAGAAAAAAACCTCTTCAGCCTCTGCAGTACAATGGCCATCTCTTTCTCCTCCTAATGAAAGAGGGTTGCAAGTAGCACCCAGTGCTGCAGGGAAGGAGACCCTGCTTTAGTAACTCATTTGAATGCTTAGAGGTGGAAAATATTCCCGAAATTATGACAGTTGTTTAAAATATTGTGAGCTTTTCAAAAAGGGGAAGTTCTTATTTCTCTTCCTTTTTCTCTCCTTATTCTGGCACTCTGGAGTTAATCATCTCCAGCTTCTTTCTGCTGCCATGGCAGGTAAAGGCTTGCTTTTACTTTAAATGTGAGCTGTGTGTCCCCCAACACATCTCTCCAGAAGCTAAGGCTCAAAGAAAACCTGACTTAAAAAACACCTGATAAAGGAGTGAGAACTTGCAGTCCGGATGCATGGCTGGCTATCCATGTTCTTAAAGGGTAGGGGGAAATGAGTAAGAAAATACTATTATCTTCTTCCTGCGTGTCCTTCAGCAAGTCATCCTCTGGAAGGAGTTGACAAAGCAGACGTCTAAAGAGTTTGGGGGAGTTACTGAAAGTAAAAGCTCTTTTGCCATTTTTCATATTCATCGTCTAGCCAGTCACTGTGTGGTAGAGGAAAGTGTCAGGGCAAATTAAAAGAAAACAATAAGATCCTGCATTTTTACTCCTGTGGGGATTGCTGATGTTTGTTTTGTTTGTATATGAATAGGTGTTCTTCTGCAAATGCCTCGAAAGAAAATTGGTTTCATCTGTTCAGTATTTTGGGGATGATTTGGTCTTTTGTTGCATTTGAGATGTTCAGAGTTAAGAAATATTGATGTTGAAGTTTTCATGTTTGGACTTGGGAAATGCGCCTTTGGAAAGAGCAAAACCCTGCATTTTATGCATGAATTAAAAAATTTAAAAAAAAAAAAAAAAAAAAAAAAAAAAAGAGTCCTGAACGTGACTAAAAGAGGACAGTCACAGTAAGAACCCCAGAGCTAAAAGTGGTCTCTGGGGAATGCAGAGACTGTCTTGAAGTGAGTGAGAGCAGGAATTGCAAGTAGCTGTGTGAGCATCTCACAGGGGGATATTTAGGAAGCTGCTTTCACCTTCAAGTTCTCCTCTTTCCTCTTGGCTGTGTTGGAGTTGGAAGCTTTTAGAGGCAGAAAGTGCATCATGCTCTGGTCCAGGTTCATCCCCCCTTCCCTTGGGCATCCTGGGTAGGAGACTCCTCTTGCCTACTGTGAGATGTCTAGGTGTCTACCTGGGCTTTGTGGTCTGAGCTCATCCGTGGAGCTCCAGTCAGCACAACAAAGAACCTGGGGAGAGATTCAGTTCACTCTACATAAGCAATGAAGGCTCAATTCATTTGCCTGCATGTAGTCATCTAGGGGCACCCAGGGTGTCCAAGATAGCTACCAAGGGCAGGTAGACATGGCACAGGACCAGCAAGAAGCCATGAAGCAGGAGCTGGAGGCCAAGTGAGACACTGCAGAGCATCAAGTTGCACTCAACACCTTGTTTCTTGCCACTGAACAGCCTCTGCAAAGCCAGATTTGAGATTTTCCTTTCTGTGGTCAGTAGAGCAAGACAGAGACCTGCAAAGGGTGCATCACCCCTCACAAGCAAAGTCTGTCTTTCTCTGTTGACTAACCTGGAGGGACTCACCCTAGGACAGCTCAGGTACATGTGGTGGGTTTTGACCTAAGTGATTATGCTGTAGGAATTTCTGGACAGTTCCAATTCCTGGTCAAAACCTGCAGCTGCTGTAGTAATGCAAGTGCTTGTTACCAATAAAAATTCCTCTAAGACTTCAGCGAAGCTGATAATTTTTATCATTCCTTTCTGTCCAGAATATTGGGCTTCAAACCTAACAGTGTGTTTCAAATAGAATTTTTAAATCCTTTTGTTGGGAACAAAAGCCAGAAAACAGACATTTATCTGGTTGTAAATAAATGTACTAATTTCAAAGACCAGAAGGAAAACATCCACTTGAGCAAGGACTTCTAAGGAAACCATGTCAAGTCCCTGTCCCTGTCATCTCTTTGCATTTTCATGTAATGCTGAAGACTGGCTGGTGCAGTTACACCACAGACTCCCATCGTCTTCAGGAACACCTGGAACCACAAGCAGTACCTGCTGCTTCAGGCCATACCTCCCTGGTTTTGAGTCTGCAGTCTCCAGCTTCATTGGCAGCAATGAACGCTCCTGAGGGGTTTGTGAAAGGTGGAAAGAAATCCCAAAGTCTGCCATTAATAGACACGCAGTTTTGACACAAGGTCCACACCTCCACCAAGAAATGGTGAAGGGCTCACAAATGACAGAGAAAAATTGAAAGCCACTGCTCAGTCAATAGTTTCCACATTTCTGTGGCCAAGGAAACTTAGCCACCAATATTTCCTTCAGACCACCATGATTTGAATCCTCTGACCTTTAGTTAAAAATGCTAGCGTTTACTCTGGTTCTGTAGAGAAACTGGGGATCGCTTGTCAAGACCTTGTCAGCCACTGGCTGTTGTGGACCGTAGCATGGGAACACCAGCCTGGACGGAGACTGACTGTGCTGCTGGCCTCTGTTGAACCACAGACTAGCAGGTGGGATTAATGCCACCTTATCTAGCCTTTTAAAAATTATTTCTTGAGGTTTCTTCTATAGTCAGTATGTCAGTCAGACCTCTCCTCTCATCCCATGTAAGGTGGTTTTTATCGCCTGCTGGTTGTTCCTGCTTTTCTTTGTGGTCTATAGAAAGAGCCTTGAAAAACATGCTAGGTTAGATGTTTAACCTTTATATGGCTGAGTATGGAGATGGCTCTGCACCAAAATAACCTGTGTGCTATTTCTGGCTCTGTCAATCACCCTGGGGTGACTTTGAGAAGCCCCTTCCTTTTTTGGTTCTTCTATCCTTTGTCCAACTTGCTTCTTTAGGCTTGGCTTTCGAAGCATCTAGGTACTAACTGAAATCTGAGGGAGTTATCACCAAAACAACTTTACACTCTAATTTCTGGGCCCTGAGCCATAAGTTCCTCAGAGGAGAGATGTGTTTTGCTGCAAGCCTGTATAAAGATAAGCATAACAGCAACAGACTCCTATCTGTGGCCTCAAAATATATTTGTCCTACAAATACTCATGTAAAGCTCTAGCTTGCACCTCCCACAGGAGTCACTAATACAGATCTATTGACTTTAGAGTGGTGGCTGGTTTTGCTGTAGGCAAGCAGCCAAAAATAACATCTTCCTGTCCTCCCCCTCCAACATCTATTATGTGAATCTAGTGTCTCATTTCAGACGAGGCTTCTCTATTTTCATTTGCAAAGGATCCTCAGCATGGAGGGGAGCCCATATACAGAGATGTGCTCCTCACAGACACCCTGGCTATGCCAGCTCCTGTTCAAAGGTGTTTGACACCAGCAGAGCAATAGTGGATGATCTGTGGGTGAAATGAGAATGGGGGCTGGTGTTCCCCAGTGTCTGCTTGCCCCCGTAGAGGATGGAGTCTGGCCAGAGAAGCTTTCTGCTTTCTCATTGCCTCTGCTGCAAATCAACCCGGGATGGGAGGGGGGGGTGTGTGTGTAAAAGAATCACAGTTAATGGATTTGAGAGATCATTACAACGGGAACTGTGCACGACAGCGTTGTGGTTTCAGTAGCCACTCTGAAATACCTATCTTCCCTCTCCCCCTGCATCTGAGTGCTCATGGATATTGTTTCAGAATCCTGGTCAGCTGAGCAGGATAAGCTGAGTTTGTGCAGGGTATCAGTTTGTTTTCTCCAAAATTGTCTCCTGTCTCTTCTTATTTCTCATTAAAAAGTCTATGAGAGTTTTGAACATTTAGGAGGAGTAACCTCTGGTAGCCTTTGGGTAAAAAGTCTTCCAACTGAACTACTCTAGTCTAGCCTAATCTAGTCTAAAATATCTCTCCCTCATGCTGTTTTTTTCTATGCCAATGCACATTTCATCTGTGGAACTCATTGCCATAAGACTGCATTATGACCAGAGGTAGATAAGGATTCAAGTATGGGCATAAAAATGGACAGAAGTACCATTAACATACGACACTAATAACATTTTTGGGAAGTGAGCTTCGGGACATAAGTCGGTCTGCTCTAAATAAAGGCCAAGAAGAAGTTTCTTCCAATGGAAGACTATTTAATAGCTGTGTATCATAGAATTTCTTTTGCCTTCATCTGAAGTAGGTAGTGCTGGCCAGAATCACAGACAGGATGTTAGAATTCAAGATCAAGGGTATCACAACCAAGGATGGTTTTGCAGCTCCTTCAGGCAGAGGTCAGAAACTGGCCAACTCCCAGGCAACAAAGCGGAGCATTTAATGTGGTGTAGTCATGGGGGTTCAAAGACTCCAGAAAATTCCAGAACTCTTTAAAGGAGAAAAATGTTTTGCCCACGGGAGAACGTCAGAGACTAGTCCACTCCACTGACACTGAACTTGTGACACCTTCAATCCCCGCAAGTCTTTTGTGCCACAATATCTTGCAGCAATGAATCCCATGGATTAACAACAGGTTGCATGAGGAGTGTCTCAAACCTGCCACCTCCTGACTTTAGCTGATGTCCCACAACTGTATCATCACTCTACAGTTCTTTCAGCCAAGCACTGCCAATGCTATTAACAACCATCCTTCTCCCTCCCTGGAAAGACCCAGAGGTTTGACAAGGCTCCTCAGACCCCAAGGATGTGTTTAGCCTGTATCCACTTACCAAGGACCTTTCAGCACAGCCTCCATCAAGTTGTTTAGGACACATTAGAAGATTTTTGTCTCAAAGGTTATGCATCTGCCATAAGCACCTCTTTGGTTCATTGTTTCTGAGCAATCTTGTCCCTCTTAGATAACAGAGTCCAGGAATAATGCTTTCTCATACATCCAGTGGAGAAGGTGACTTTGTTCCACTCTGGCAGACAGTGACTCGTTGCCACCTCTTGGTTGGGTTTCCACAGACCCATGAAGCCACTGCAGCAGCCCTCAGGTCAGTGGGTTTCTTGTTCACAGTCCATAGCTACCAGCCTACATACAGTATGTCTGTATGGTGGAGAAACCCCTCTAGTACCTGCATGAGACCCCACAGTCTCACTCAGAACATGGCAAGGCATGTCCTTAGCATGAGAGGCTGGCAAATCACAGGTCCTCTGCTTTTTACTCTGCCTGCCTGGATTTTAGGTTGAGACCTTGATCCCTTCCTTCTAGAGGGTCCATGTCCTACATCCACGACATGGGAGAAATCTTTAACTTTGGCTGCAGACATTAATAATAACAGCATTCTTTGGTTGGTTGCCATAAAAATCCTTACAGCAAGTGCAAAGGTCATCTGTGCAGACACCTGCCTGTGTCTAGAGATGGCCTTGTGAAGGGAGAGAGACTGTCTGTCACTGGGAGTTTCTAAAACACCTACAGCACCTCGCCAAGGCAATTACAACAGAGCTTATCCTGCATTTGATTAAGAAAATGGACACAGTCCTTCCCACCAGACCTGTCTTTCTAACAGTTCAGCAGTGACATGATTTTCCCAAAGACCACCCAGCCCACCACCTTCACCTTCCTCTCTGTACCCAAGACCTGTTTAGTTTTACCTTCCTTCTCTACGGCAACTTCCCAGCAGCAGACAGATTAAACAAACCCGATCAGGATCTTTGAAAACCCCGAGACAAGCCCCTCTGCACGCAATTGTCTTTCAGGGAAGGAGAGGAGAAAGCAAACAGCATGTCCTAAATGAATCACTACATTTTTAATGTGCTCCTGGAAGTTTTTTCACAGATGATGGTGGTGAGTGGAGGATGAGATGAGCTGACTTTCTGTTTTAATGGCTCCAGCCCAGAATGGCAGCCCTGTAGGACAGGGAAGCCCATCAGCCTGGATAAAGCTATCTAATGGAGAAAGATATTCTTGTGTGACTCTCTCTAAGTCTTCCTGTCTGAAAGCAGATATCTGGGCTGTCAACAAAACCTTCCTTTCTCAAGCAGAACAAAAGCAATTTGCCTCCAGTGAGGCTGGGTTTCCTTTGTTATGTAACTGGCAGTGGTCTCCTAGTTTAACTGTGTAATTACATTCTTCACAGCTGGCTTCGGTTCAATGGGTTTCTTATTCACAGCCCGTAGCTGCCAGGCACTTGCACAGTATGTGAATATCTTGAAGACATCCTTCAGTGTCCCAAGTATGTATATGTGCATCGAGGGTGCAATCCGTGGAGCAGATTCCCAAGTATGCCCAGACCCAAGTACAAGGCTGGGCTGATACGAGACGGTTGTTCAGGGGAATGACCAAGCTGACAGCTGCTTTGCATCACTGGAGCCCTGCAAAACAGCTAATGCAGGCCAGCCGAATCACTCCCTGTAATCTTCACTGTGTTTACTTTATTGGTTGTGTTTTACGGAGTGTTTATATGTGCTTCATGTTCTGACTTTCTGGGTAGGCACATCATGTCACTGCAGAGCGCGGATGCGTGGGAGTTGGGTGCATGAACACAGTGGGGACCTGGACGAGCCTCTGTTTGCGCTCAAGGCAGGTGATCCATGAGGAAATCTGTATCCTCTGCATCTGGACCTGATTTTCAGGCCTTGCTGATCTGCATTCTCCAGACATACACATGGATCTGCAGACTCAAGCCCTCTAAAAATCTTTCAAGTTCAGACCTCCAAAACACGAGACATTTTCTAAAAACTCTGGGCCATTATCTGGGCCATTACATGACTGGGCCACTGGGCTTGAACTGGTGCCAGTTCTGCTCCCTCATTCACCAGTGCTTTTTGGAAATGTCACCTGTCGTGCATCTGGGTAGTCCTATGCACCATCTGTCTATCTACTAAATAAGTATGTAGGCAGTGCAACCTGTGTATCTTTTCAGTCTAATTAATGCTCCCACCCCTCTTTTCCTCCTTTTTAAGGGTTATTATTTCTCCTTCCTCCTGTTCTACCCAGGAAATGTTGGGATGCTGCCTTTCATAGAGCTCCCAGGAGGCAGAGCAGATCAATTTTTAATTCAATTTCCTTTCCTTCTACCGCAGGTTTATCTAATAGCGTAAAGCACCTAAAAGAGGCAGAAGACTGGAAAGAGACAGACTCATTTGCTAATACCCAGAAGGGTCAGAAACAAAGGCAGGCCTGATGCCATATATTTCTGTCTGTCTTGCAGGAAAAGAGTGTATTATTTTCTTGTAGAAGTCATCAGGTTGTAAATGAAATTGGCCTTGCAGCAATGATATTTTTGTGCTACGCTCTTTAAAATTCATAGAATCATAGAATACCAGGTTGGAAGGGACCTCGAGGATCATCTGGTCCAACCTTTCTAGCACAATCTAGATGAGATGGCCCAGCACCATGTCCAGCTGAGTCTTAAACGTGTTCAGCGTAGCGGAGTCAACCACTTCCCTGGGGAGATTATTCCAATGATTGACTGTTCTCATTGTGATAAATTTACCTCTCGTGTCCAATCGGAATCTCCCTGGGAGTAACTCGTACCCGTTACCCCTTGTCCTCACCATGCGCCTCCTTGTAAAAAGGGAGTCTCCATCTTCTTTGTACCTCCCCTTTAAGGACTGGTACATGGTGATGAGATCACCTCTAAGCCAGATCTACACCAGCTCTGCACATGGCCTCTGGCAGCTGCAGGAAGAAGTGGGGCAAATGCTGTCCCAGTGAGTCTGCAGCCTTCAAAAACTACCGGTCACCCAGCCGTCCTTGGGTTTTCTTATTCACTCATGAAGCACTTACGGAGCAATTTACCATCACATAAGTCAGGTCTGCTACAAGAGGTATTGTGTGCTTGTACACAGCACACACCCCAACAGCCCTTCATCAGTGCTCAGCCCACATGGCATAACTGGCATTCAGGAAGGATCGGGGAAATAAGTGTGCTCAGCAAACACAGAATATTTCAGTCTTAAGCTTGTGCAGAGTTTCAGCAGTCCCAGGACTCAAAATGTCCTGTGATGGGCTCAGTAGGGAAGGCTTAGTTTGACAGGGTTTGTGCTCCGAGCTGTATCTTTTCCTCCTCATCCTAGAGCTTGCTCCAAAGACAAGGGCAATGACTCTCCTGTGTCATTGAGAAGGCTGGAGTAAAGGCTAAGAGAGGGCTCTTAATCTTATGGTTGTGAGCCAAAGGAAATAAACACAACCGCCCTTAGTGGGAGATCAGATCTGGGCCCCAGTGGGCCAGAGGTAGAAGAAGAAATTTGGTCAGTGGTGATGGGACTCCAACTTGGGAGATGCAGCTCATGCAAGTTCCTTCCCTCTCACTCATGAGGGGACATGAACAGAGCAAGGCCAAGGCACGTCTAGGGTATCAGCCACCTCTGCAGAGAAGGATGTTGTTGGGAGGCTGAACCCTTGAACAGGAGGCTCCAGGATGAATGTGATCCCCCCAGCCTGAAGCTGTGCCTCTGCCTGGTCCTTCCTTCTCGTTTTACACCTGCCATGTGGGGAACATCCAGGTTCCCCTGGAGGCAATAACTGGAGAAAGGATAGAGAGATGTTCTGAAGCTCTTACACCCCTCTTGAGTGATGAGAGGTGGAGGACATACAGCACCAACTGGATGGACAGCCTCCGTGCAGCCTTCCCCATAGGCTTTTCATGTTTTCCCCCATCAACAGAAGGGAGCCGGGGTAAATCTCCTGAGGAAGGGCCAAGGGACCACATTAGAAGGGGACCTCCTGGTCCCCTTGGTAGCGATCCCCCTCTCCGCACCATAACAAATAGACACAGAGTCACTGGCACAGAGCTGCCGTCTCTTGCTCTCCTGGTGGCATCCCAGGGGCTTAGTCTGGGTATCACTCTGATGGCACAACATCATTGTCTGGCAACAGGATTCTGATCTGTGATGAAGAGTCTCTTCTGTGCACATTTAGGTAGTCGGTAAAATATTTATGAAGCAGGATTGATCTGCTCTGCAGGCCCTCTGAGGGCAGGGATGGCAGGGGAGGAGAAGGAAGCAGAGGGAATATTACAATTGCAGAGGCTGCTATGGTTTCTAGCTGAAATACACCTTCAAACCCTCCATGAAATGTTTTCTCTAGACAGAAACGCTCCCACATGCATGTGGGCGGGCCCAGACACTAGAACAAAGTTAACAAACCCAGATCAGAGGACAGATTCACTGTGCATCTGGTGTGCGGTTAAATAAGAGGTACACATGTCAGTAATCACCCCAGACTGTGGTGTGGGGACCTCCAGCACCAGCCACCAGAGCAGGTCCAGTCAGTAGCCATGGCAGGGAAGATGCAAGACCACGAGGACCACTGCAGGTTTGTGTCTGCTGGGAGTCCTGTCTCTCTTTTCAGTGCAAAATGATTTGGTCCTTCCTCCCCACCTCCTCTTTTCTCATCCTGCAATCTACCATAAAACCCCCTGCTGTACCAGAAGCTCCCTGGGTCTCTCCACACCACCACCTCTCTCTTGTGATATGATAGCAGGTCCTTCCATCTGCACAAGGTCCTGATTCAGACAAGGCACGTACACCAGGGTCTGCCCAGAGTCTGTGGTTCAGTCCTGGGCATGGGGGCTTTCCTCCAGAGGGAAGAGGAGATGGAAAGGGCTGTGCTGTCTTTCAAGCTGAGGCACTTCTCTTTTCTCGAGATGTCAAAAAGATGAGCGCTTCTGCCTGAGATGGTCACCCCAGCCCACACTTACATAGGTCATGGAGGACATATCCAGCTGTCAAAATCTCTCCTAAACTGAGCTGTGCTCATTCAGGATTGATTTCTCTCAGTTGGCTGAAAGCAGCCTACAGAGATTGGCTCAGATGAAACATCTAACTTTCAGATACTTTCAGTTTCTGAAGTAGGATGGAGGAAATCCTGCTCAGGTCCTCACTGTGTTCACACAGCCTTCAGCACAACAGCAGTCCTTCCTGGAGGCCTCCCAAAACACACAGAAAACACAATAATTGCCTGCCTTGCTAGGTGCAATACTCCAGATACATATAC
Organism: Nipponia nippon; assembly: GCF_047370975.1. Classification (NCBI taxonomy): domain Eukaryota; kingdom Metazoa; phylum Chordata; class Aves; order Pelecaniformes; family Threskiornithidae; genus Nipponia; species Nipponia nippon. The sequence continues at coordinate 166,020,652 of NW_028262290.1, forward strand.
TCCAGGTTTCTGGAGAGGGAAAACTCACATCCGAGAGAGCAGCATGCAGAAAGACTAATCCGCACAGCTTTTCTACAAAGAGCAGCCCTACAGCTCAGCAAAGGTTCCTGAGTCTCCTCTCTGTAGGTGGCCAAAAGCAGATGGCTTTGGAAACATATAACAGGTCAAGCATAATGCAATGCTTCCTTTCAATACTCAAACCATACAAAGTTCAGGGACTTTCTGAGCAAGACTTTCCCATGGACATACCAAACCTGAGTGGCTTTTTTTTGTTTGTTTGTTTTTTAATCTCTCCGGCCTTCCCTTAAACTTTTAGCATCCACAGTGGTTTGCATCAAGAAGTTTTCCAGCCTTACCAGAACTCATGCAGGGCTTTGCTGATCATCAAGTCAGGCTGGTGGGATGAGATGGAGAAAGCCAATTCTTATAACTGGTTTTGCCACCAATCTACTGGGGGCTTTGGGGCAAACACTCCTTTTCCCTAGGCAGCCAGGGCATCTCTGTGTTCAAAGTTGCATATGGGCTCTGGAAACATCCTGGATGCCAACAATCTAGATGGTCCTTGAGAGCTGGGCCATTTCTCACCACATTCCCTACTGTGCCCAGATCTGTCCCTGAGCTCCATTTGACTTTCTGAACTAAACAGCCCAAATTCGTTTCACCTGGGGTAAGGAATGTGACTGAGCTGAGTCGGCAATCTGGGTACACCTGGATGCCTCAGAAGTCAGAGCAGAGAGAGGGCATCAATAAACCATCTTTTGGCTCCTCTAAGGTCTGAGGCATGGGTAGACATCACTATCCTGCCCCACAGCAATGGTTTGAAGCTGGGCATGCAGAAGTTCACACAGCAGGTAATGACGTGTGGGACTCGTTGCCATGGGATGCTCTGAAGAGGGCTTAAGTGGTCCTGTAGAGGAGCCCATCTTTCCCCATGTTCTTGATACAGACTTCCCCATGGGGTGGGCTGAACTGAACTGGAAGGACATGGTGTTTCCTTGGGCCTGTGGAGGTAACCCTGCCACCCCATCCTGGTTTCAGTTTCTCTGATTTCTGAGGTTAAACGGTATGGTGCCCACACCAGACCCAGCCAGACCGTGGACCATGGAGCTCATTTACGTGCTTTGCCACACAAGTCCCCCAGATGTTAGAGGGTCACAGGGCCATGGGACCTGGGTTTGGGGAGGGGAAAGGGAGGGAGGGAATGGAGGAAGAGGGACTGGCCCAGGGGTCCTCTGCTATCGCCAAACCGGCTGTCACAATAGCAGCACTGTTGCCTTGTGGGCTGGTTGGGTGATGGGATTTCACAGGGCTGTAAATCACTTTCCTGGCGGCAGCGTTCTCCTGCCCGTGTTGAAAAGGCTTAGGTTTCCCTCCCGCAGAAGTGATGGCAAGCTCGGGGAAGGGGGCGGAGGCCAGGTGCTGGAAACATTCAGTGGGGGCATCCCCAATCGCATACCTCTGAAATCTGACCCTGGCAGGGAAGTCGATGCGGTTCAACTGACTTCAGGACCTCGCTGCGCTGGTGCCAGAACAAACAGCTGCATTGAGGATTCCTGGGTCATTAGCAGTGGCCATCCACACTGGGAATGCTTTCTCCTGCCTCGCCAGGAAGGAGGGAGGGAGGCACCACACGCTCACTTGTGCAGCTCCCAGATGCTCGCAGGCAGCTCCATGCTCACACGGGATGTGCGTGCACAGTAGCACTTGCACCAGGAACTCGTTTTAGGCATGGGGGGATGCAAACACCCTGTGTGATGTATGGATGCAGGCAGGCTAACACATATCCAGACACTAAGGCACAGACTGAGCAAGACATTGAAACCCTCTCAGATGAGCACCCACACGCAGTGGTCTGGGTACACAGCTCTGCAAAGTCCCCAGTGTGTGAAAAGTAGGTATGTGATAGAGAAGGCTTTCCAGCTGTTGGGAAGAGCTGTATAATATGGCTGCAGTGGAGGTGGGGGTCTTCTGGAGGGACCTCCCTCCATGCCTAAGTCCCTGTATCCCAATCCACGAGTCCGTAAGTTGAAACCAGTCCATCCCAGGGATCCTCTGACTTAGCTGCACTAAGTACTTGGGAACAGGATGCAGCACTGAGAGGTCACAGCTCTGAGAGAGAGGAGGGGCAAACAGCCCTGAAAGCATAAATATCTTCCTGTTAAGTTAGGCCGTGTTACTAGCTTCATCTGATGGCTCTTGGGCAAGGAGGAAGGAAAGAGGATGGAGGCCAAGAGCATAAGTCACCCAGTGCTTCAGGTTTCTGCCTTGCAGTGAATGGGAGAGAGCGTTCACACTCCAAGCATGACCCCGCCCAAGAGGAGCTGGGGATGGGTGGCATGTCCTCTGCAAAGGACAGGTGGGTAGCGGTGGACTGGAGAGGTAGAGAGCAAGCAGAAATCTGCACGGGGATGAAATGGCTCACTGAAAGAGGAAAACAAATTTGATCTATTGAGTGATGGCGATACTTGTACGGTGTTAGGAAAGATGCTGTAGTCAGTTGAGTTTCTGTTTTCTGTAGGGTGCTTCGATGCAACTCACAGTTGTATTTTTGTTGGAGGGGTGTAGTCAAGAAGAAGACCATGCCCTTGGAAAGCCAGATGCATTGCCTGGGCTCTCAAATGGACTGAAGAAGAGCCCTCACTCACAGCATGGAAGATCTGCATCTCTGGTCACCCGTCGCCCCATTGCCTCCCAGCTAAACTTGCATGCACTGAGCCCAGGTGCGCACAGCGATAGCATCTTGGGAGGAAGCTAGAAAGCCCACAGTGATTCCGATTGTGCTGCACACAAAGTGCGTTTGCTGGTAGATCAGCTCAGGTGCATTTCTAGCAACTCTACAAACAAGAGCACATCATGTGCTCGAACACGCTGTTTACACCCACATACACATATACAGACACACTATCTATGCACAGCGCTTACCGCACATAAAGGAGATGTGTAAAGTAAATGAAAGATTGATTAGATTTAAAATACACGTAGATGTGGTGCTTTGGGACATGGTTTAGTGGTGGACTTGGCAGTGTTAGGTTAATGGTTGGATTTGATGATCTTAAAGGTCTTTTGCAACCTAAACGATTCTATGACAGGAATGCTGTCCTAAAAATGTCTCTTTTCCCCACCTGAATGTCTCCAGTCAGCCTGGTGAAGATCCCACCCAGTGAGTGTCTCTCCTGTGCGGATGCCATGTGTCATCCTTGGGGGTCCCCTATACCATCCCAGAGGGCGAAGTGCTCCCTGCACGGTGTGTGCTCACCAAAATACGCTTTGTATCAGCCATGTGATGCAACACAGACTTTGTTCCTCTATGGGTTTTGCATTAAGCGGGGTGGATTAATGTTTCCACACTTTGTGTAATAGTGAAAGGACATGGCTTCATGGTGTCTCAGCCACCAGCAGTGATCCCCTTTGGGCTCTCGGTCCCTGGACCAGATATATTCTTGCAGCCCTCAGCTCCCATGCCCCATCATGGAGCAGGAAGCAGGTCTCTGGCGTGTGAGATCTCGTTGTCATGGCGAGGGGTGCAGGAATTATATGCAATGGGGTTGTCTAGGGAAAGTGTCATCCAGGGAGCAAGGTCCTACCTGACGTCAAGCCCCAACGCTGGCTGAAATGTGGTATGGTGACTCTCAGGCCCCATGCAGTCAGGAGAGACATGGGCCAAGAATTGGTGAGAAATACATGAGACCTGGTAGGTTTTATATCCCAGGTACTGGGAAACACAGGCTACACAAAGGCCTTCCCAGCAGGATAGGATGTGGATGGTGGGCTACAACACAACAGGACCCCTGCTTCATCTTGCAGTTCAGAAAGGGGGGGTTCCCTGGTTTCTGGGGCAATGGTGAGGCTCATATTCACTTTGCGTTACTGCTTTATCATAAGCTGCCTGAGGGATCTTTGGCAGATCCACAGCATTGTAAGGATCACTTGCTTCTCTGAGTTTCAGCAGACATCAACCTTTCAGCAAGCTGCATCTGGCATGTGGGGTCGTGGGAGGAAGAGGAGTTTCAACTCTGTGCTTTGATTTGGGATATACAGCCTAGTGTTCAGAGGGGCCTTGCTAGAAGATCCAGATCTTCAGTGGTCCCAGTCTATGACCCAGATGCACATCCCATTCTCCAGTGGCTGGCTGTGTCCACCATGCTGGCAGAGAAAACCCCTGAGGACCTACTTTTGCCACCCTTTTTGTTGCACAGTTCAAAGGAGAAGGAAAAACTTGCTAAAGGGCTGCTGCAAAGGTGCAAGCTGTTCTGAAAAAACAGCCATCTCCCAGTTATCCCAGGATCATTAAAACTGTGTCTGTGACCTGTGACACCCCAAAAAAGCCAGGACAGATCAAGCACCTGCATTTCTGCAGCTATAGCCAGAACACAGAAAACAGGGTTGTGCTACAGCAGCGGCTGCAGCTGATCTGGTAGGAAACCAAAGAGGGTGTAGAGATGATATATGATCTGGTGCCAAGCCTGCCAGGACAAAATCACCACCTTCAAACCTTTCATGTACATTTGAAATAGCTCTCTGAGGTTTGGGGGATGCTGATGCAATGGCAGTCCCAAAATCGGAGTTGGATGTTCTCCAGGCATCTGCTCTGGAGACACCAGGGTGTAAAAGGGAAAAGAGAGAGAAACGACACCTAGAGGAAGGGGAAGAAATGTCTGCCAAAGGCCTTCTGCACTGGAAAGGACAAGTGTGTATGTATGTGGTGTGTGTGTTGCTCCTATAGGCTGAAGGAAATGCCTGGCTGTGGGGCAGCTGTGCAGCATCATTCGCAGCCCCCGGACTATCACAGACAGTTCCTGTCTCTTGTCTCTGCATTTAAGAGTTTTTATTGGTGGGCCCTGAGTCAAATGACTGGCATAACCCTGGTCTCTTGTGGATTCCGGGACAGAAGCTTTTCATGGCATAGCTGTGCTGGGAAAGGATTGCTATAAAGTCCCTTTCAGACAGCACCTTCCTCCCTCCCCGTACGCATCCCCATGGCCAGCCCTGGCCCCCATGGGAGAGAAGCACCCCTGTGGAGAGGCAGTGCTGAGGAAAGTCCAGTCTGCAGCCAGACCCCAGCTCTCTACCTGCTTTTGCATTATTTATTATTGGCCATAGATGGCAGCAAACGTCTCAAAGCATCCGGCTGTGTTGGCTGGCTGCAGCTGGGAGCTGCAGGAACAGAGGCACAAGCCAGGGAAATTCCTCCATCCCTTTGCTGTACAGGCATGGTCCCTTCTCCAAAGGGAGAGAGGAGCAGAGGTACAGGTCACCAGCTGGCTCCCATCCAGGGCTGTCCAGCAGAGCAGGTCTAGTGACCACTAGCAAGCAAGCCCTGGATCTCCTCCAGACTCCCATACTCCAGGGTGCTGGGATGAACTGGGGGACTGTGGAGGGAGCCAGGCCTGGTGAGACCCTCAGTATTGCTCACCGGGAATGGTCCTGGAGATGATCAGGGCCTGTAGTGACTGGACAAGGGGCAATGGTTTTAAACTGAAAGAGGGTAGATTTTTACATTGGACATAACAAAAAATTTTTTACAATGAGGATAGTGAGACACCAGAACAGGATGCCCAGAGAAGTTGTGGATGCCCCATCATTAGAAGTGTTCAAAGTCAGTTTGGATGGGGCTTTGAGTAATCTGATCTAGTGAAACATGTCCCTGCCCACGGCAAGGGTGTGGACAATCACAGCCCCAGGATGGGGAAGGTCCTACAACATGGCAGGAGTGACAGCAGCAGAGAAAGGGCCCTGGTTTGGTTCATTTTGCCAGCGTAAATGCAGCCTTTGTGTCCAGGTATAGAAAAAGAAGAAAAAACTGAAGGCTTTCTCTCCGTAGATCTATATGCCCACCTCTATATCAATGCAACTTTGACTTTACCAACCCCATTTTCCAGCAAGAACACAATCATTCCTGCTCTACAGGAACTTAAGAAAAGCCAGACAGGATCAGGCCAAAAGTCTATCCAGCCCCAGGCCCTGTTTCCCAGAGAGGATAGTTGCAGGTGCTCAGGAAAAGGAATAAAAGACAGAGTTGTTGGGAGTGATCGTTCCCCTTCTCCAGGCCCAGCTGCCATTTTAAGGCCTCCAGCTCTAGAGGTTGCATGAAGGCTCATGGTGTTTCACAGCCGTTGCTCCGTTCAGTTATTATTTGTCGAAATAAGCAGGAGTTTCATGTGTCCTGTTTTCAGACTGGAGCCATCCATTTCCATCGAGTGCTGCACATCCCAGCCTGGTGAAGACCCCTATTCTCCTCTGCAGTTTCAAGGAGGGGACTAAGGATAGACCTGAAGTCCATCTGTCTGTCTCCCTGCATCCCACGCAGGTGCTAGACTTGCTGGGGGAGGCAGGCTGGGTCCCCCGTCACAACACTAACTTCACGTCTGAATATGGATTAAGGCTCCTGCCTTAGCCAGGCTTGCTGATTAGCCTTGGTGGTGTCACTTAGCCTCCCTCTGCATCTCGGTTCCTTCACTGTAAGAAAGGGGGTCCTAATCCTGCTTTACCTCTAGCAGCAGCTTTGCAGGGGTTAGAGGTATCTGTGCATCTCACTGCCCCTAGTGTTTCAAGCTATATTATCTAACCAGAGAAGTGAACACCTTCCCAGTCACTTCACCACCGAGAAGTGTTGCAAGACCTGCTGTTTCTCACTTTGCCTTGAGTTTGCTGGATTACTGGATTCTCTCCCTCCAGCTTTGTTCTGCATTTTGTTAGCCAGGCTCCAGACCCATGGCTCTTCTCCAGAGGCTGGAACGCTGTTTCTCTGCCAGGTCTCCTTTTCTTTGCAATCCTTTACTTATCATTTCAGGAGCATAAGCACCCAGGGGAGGGAGAGAGAGAGCAGGAGGGAGAGGTGGAGTGAGCAGAAGCGTGAGTTCCCCCATACATTTCCCCCTAGAAGCGCAGAAGAGGAATGCTGTGGCTCTATAGGTTGGCTCCTGCAATTAGCACAGCCTGTGTAATTAGACCAAGATAGATGGTGCTGGCAAGGAAACACCTCATCAGTCTAATTTCAAACTGTTATAAAACCAGTGAATGGAAAACAGAGAGCGTCCATTTGTTTCCAATTGAGAAAAGTGCAGGGTTAAGGTTGGTCCACAGCTCCACCTCTTGCACACATGCACACGCTCACACGTGGCTAAATGAAACCAGAAGGGAGCAACAAATATACAGCTGTGACAAATCCTTTGCCTTCTCAGGACACAGAGATAGTGAGGATTCAGGGAGCAGTGTCAAAACCCAAATCAAAACTTTCTTTGCCGCACCTCTTGTTTATTTGGCTATGCTCTTTGTTTATTTACTTATTTTCCTGCTCCACATCTCTTCCTGATTAGCATTTCCAAAGAAGGTTGAGCTCCCCCAGGCTGGCCAATTTTGCATGCTTTTTACTCCAGAGAGTTTACAGTCTGAACAGTGAAGGAAGGTGCCCGTGGTCACCCCATGAGTCTGTGTCAAAGAAGAGAAGAGATTCTGGTTCCTAGCTGTTCTCCTGAGCTGCAGGTCTACACAGTATTTGTCTTCCCCTGATCCATTGATCTGTCTTCTTTTAATTCATCTCTTTCCGAGCTTTATGGCTTTTCTCCCATCTCCCAGTGCTCCTCAGCATTGCTCTCCTCTCCCACCAAGCTTTTCCTTTCCACTCTTTTTCTGTCCCCAACTACATCAGGGGCTGGACAGTCTCTTACACTGCCTGGGCATGCTGCTCTGTTCATGTCCTGTGATGGGATAAGGGTGGCTGTCTCTGTCACTAGTGCATGGCTCAGGACTGCGGGGGAACTGAAAATTATGGGTGCCAAAATTAGATTCCCCCGCTTTCCCTAGAAAACAACACTGTGATTGTCAGGCTTGTTTTTTGCTTCTGGGTAGACCTGAGACCCCTGTGCTGGCTAAGACCCATGCATTCCAGGGCCAAAGGCAAGACTCTGAGGTTGTGTAGTTCAAGTAAGACGTTGCTCTTTAAAGCACAGGAATCAGCTTTGCGCTGAAATGCCTCCAGCTCAGCAGGACATCTTCCCAGAATCAGGCGAGACACTCGGTGTCCTGTCCCAGCAGCCTTTTGGAACAAAATCCCACCCGGGCAGCTCGCTCATCTTTAGGTTTTGTTGCAAACTCCAAAATCCCGCCAGGTCCAAATTCACACATGCCAAGTTCACTTAACCTTTTGTGCTCACCAGGCGACAATATGTGGGAGGACAGGGAATGGGTAGCATCTTTTTAAATAGCTTGTATCTACAGCACTTGCCATCCTCTCTTTTAGAAGGCCCTGGAGAACAGTGTGGAAAAGCAGTGTGCATGTCTGGGCCTGGCAGGTTGGTGCAAAGGGAGAAGGCAAGTCTATTTGGGACCCAGATGAGTCTGTGCAGTTGCTTCATGTTATTTCTGTCACAGAAAAAGCAAAAAACAAAATGGGTGGATGCCGTTCGGTGTCTCCTTCAGGATTCCTCCCTAATCCAGGCAAGACATGAGCTCATGATCTCCAGGCTGGTTCCCCTCACTCCAGTAATGACGGACTGAACTGCATGCCCAGAAGGTCTGGCTGGAGATGCTTTTGTCTGTGTTTTTCTAGAAGCTATTGACTTTGAATCCAAAGACCAGCAGAAAGCCCAAAGATGAAGAGGAAAGTTCATACCTGCACTTGAGGAGAAAATAATCAGGATTCGAATAGTACTATCATCTCATCTGCCCCATTGCTGGGAATAGTTGGGATCATTTTGCCACAGCACGAGTCAGGAACACATAAGTAATGATCCATAGATAACTGCTGTCCATTCTGGAGGCAGAGAGGAGGGTAAGGGATCATCAGTTTATTTTCAGCTGAGAATTTCTGGAATGAAAATTGCATGGGTTCTGGGGTTTGCTAGCATATATTATTGCATACATATAAACCCACACTCAGGCACTGCAGTCCTCAGAGCGCTTTCTTCACTGCAAAAAGGCTGAACAAGTTGTTGGTTAGCAAAGACACCCATTAGTGGGAGGCATGCTCAAGAATATGTTTTCTTGAAGGCAGTTTATGACCAGATGTCACCCTTGGCCATTGAATTGCTGTCTTTCTTGACAACGGACTGCATCATTTTGTCCTCCAGCTGGCCAGCCTTCTACACTGGGAGACATTGGGATACACCAAAGAATGCCAGTGGTGTTTTACTAAGGAAGGCTATTCCATCTAAGCCAACAGCTTGAAGGGTATTTGTACACGTGAAGACATTCTCCCCCACAATGTGGAGAGGTACCAAGAGGCCTAAGTCAAGATCTAGTCAGCTGAGCTTTTCCCAGTAGTCAGTGTAAGCTCCTCCAACAAGAGTCATGATTTAGGATGGGCTGAATCATCCTCCAGAGCCCATCCCTGCCTTTGGTGGTGGATGGGGGCTGCCACAAAACTCTGCTCCTAATTTAGGTGCTGTAGTAGGTAAAGTTAGATGAGAGGCATCTGAATTGTGGCAATGGTGTTTTTAGAAGGAAACATAAACCTTACATCTCAATGGCTTGTCATTAAAGTCACATGCAAGCCAAAAGACCCAATTTACTCAGAATTATGTTCCCCACCAATAAATCCTTCCTCATTCCTCAAGGCATTGGATCACTCTTTCTCATCTCCTGAGCTATGCATTGCACAGCATGGTCCCAGATTTCCCCCATGCTTCCTCAGCATCCACATGACATCAGTCTTCTGCCATTCAAATTGTTTAGAAAGTCTTACGAAGTGCCTCAGTTGAAAGTAGCTCGCTCAGAAACCTGCTCATTAGCATGGTGCTTGCCAACCTCATGGGTGAGGCCATCAGGAGTGATGATCTCCTGGTCATGATCTTCTTCTGGGGCTTCAAGAGAAGCCCAAATCCTTCAGCCTGTCTTGAATCTCCATCACATTTGGTTTGGGGAAGCAAAGTGCCCTTGGACCACTGCCTAAAGTGAACGGTGTTGCTACCAATTTTCCTTGTCGGTTCCCAGTGAAAAGGAAACGCTAGGAACAGAGGGTGGGTGGAAGGGCAGAGGGAAATAAGTGGGACAGGAAACATGGACATCCTCCGCTCAGGTACCACACAAACATAATGAAATCCTGAGCAAACGTTCACTAGGCGCCTCCTGTGTCTCTGGAAAACTGAGATGCATCCTCTCCTGCATGAGGAGTGAAAGCTGTTCCGTTTTGATTTCATCCCTCCTCCATCTGCTTTACTAAGTTTGGCCCTGCTTATAACTAAAGACATTTGGCTTCTGTCTCGGGCTGTCGACCGTGTTGATAGAAGTGGTTTCCTGTTGCAGGTCTTTGTTTTTTGAGTGACCAGCTTTCCAGATGGCAGAGGCCACATTTCCCCTTCTCTCCTTCCGAGGCCTGTTTCCCTTCTCGTTACCTGCCAATTAGGACTCATTACCCACTGGGGAGAGCTGCTTTAGGAGTTAGGAGACCGTGACTGCAGGGCTGAGTGTCTTGTGGTGGTAAACGTGGGACGTCATTGCTCTTGCTGTGCAGTTCTCACAAGGAGAACAGAGGGCTTGCTCAGCTGAACCCAGCTGGGGTCTTTTTACCCCAGTTCCTGTCTCCAAAGTGGCCAAAAAACAGACATTTCAGAAGACACGGAAGAAATGCCATTGTAAATATATGTGGTGTAATATCCCTCCCTCTCTTCCATCCAGGTTTATTTTCTAATCTCTGACTCCTGAATAAAAATCTGAATCTTGAAGGGTGTCTAAGCTGTCCAAAAGTGCCTTTTTTTTTAATTTGGTCCTCTAAAGAAATAAGATTTATTTAGTTACATGTCTACATGTGTGTGCGCTTGCATGTATTTACCTTTGTACCTATAACTTTCAAGGAGTTTTGAATCTTTAGGAAAACTTTAAGCAAATCTGATGTTTGGTTGAGGTTTGAAAGCCATCCAGTGCCTGCAAGCTCTGTAAAAATCAGCCACCAGTTAGAGGAAAGCAATTGAACCAGTTGGTGACCTTGCAAAATGAAAGCTGAAACTCGCATTCAGCCTTATTAGCCAACAGGGCATGGAGAGTCCCCGAAACACCGGGTTGTAGAAAACTATCATTCACTACATCCACTATTTATTTGATGATCTCTTAGGATGGGCCATTCCTAGATACAAAAGCCAGAAGGCTTTTCTGTATAACTCAAGACAGAGTTTCATTCCGTTATTCCAGCACAAAGCCCATTTCTCACAGTTGAGATGGAGTGTCTCTTTTTCAGGAGGCATCCATTCTGCTTTTTCAGATGGAGAATAGTTTGTGCCCTGTGCTAAATTTAAGGCGTAGACACATTTATATGCATCAGCAAAAAGTCACAGGACTGGGTGTGCACCAAAATGCCCACTGCTCCTCTGAGTATTTCTAACTGGGGAAACAGTAATTTGATATTTGCACGTGCTGATAGCCATATCTGTCTAGATGTTAGTGGATACAAATCATATATTGTGATTGTGAGAGCACTGGTATTCTGAACCAGCCTCTCAGTAAGAGATCCTACCCCAGCATAGTCCAGCTGACGTCAGTGGGGTGGCTCAATTTACATCTGCCGAAATTCTGGGTCCATTTGCTGTGTCTCGGTTGGTTCATTGGGGCTGCCGACGATGGGAGAATTTGCGTCATTCAGCTGCGGTAGGGATTGAAAAATAGCATGAAGGACTCAAAAGAAATGCAGCACTGGTTTTCCCAGCTTCAGAGTGAGAAGCAGCAAAGAGAAGATGTAAATGGATGATGTTGTGCTTTTACATGAGCCCTAGACTTGCTTGGGTTTGGGTAGCTCTAGATCAGCCCTGGAAACGTGATGCATAAATATCCTTTTTTCTCTCATGTGTGATAGGCAGTCCAACTTCAGGTGTGCCTGAGATGACTATATCAGGGGTCAGCTTGCTCTGTGTATGACCAATTGATTGAGGGGCACCTCCAGATCTTGAGTGGAATGGTAGCTGGCTGGAAGGATTCTCCCCCAGCTGATGGAATCAGCCTGGGGAGACAAGCTGATTGTCATGGTGTCTCTAATGTGTCTGGAGATAGGTGTGATGAACTCAAGCTGAGCAACAACCATGAAAGGTCAGCAGGACCGTGGGGCCACAGCTTTGGTGTCAGCGCTGACACAGTCAGGCCTAAAGTGCCAAACAACACAGAGAAAAGTTGGAGGTTGGGATCACAGAAGATTGCGTACAGCCACTGCAGAGTAGGGTTCCTAGCAAACAAGATCACCCCAAACATGTGTTGAGTGGGTCACCTAGTGATTGCTGGGAAAGCAGTTGAATGCAAGGCATTCAGTCAGTAAAGCTAAAAACAGACGAATAAGGTCTTAGGCTAGTGATGACAAGTTGCATGCATCCTGTTTCCAAAAAAAGAGCAACGGTCTTTTTCAGTGCAATACTGAACCCAGAACTCCTGGCAGCATCTTTAAAGAAATGTCCAAAAGTCACGATCAAGAATATTCCCTGAAGGCAGAGATGGAGGATTTCCAGAGCCAGAAAAACTAACTCCTGTTGCCCCTAATAGCTAAGTTTCCCTTCCCTCATCTTCCCACCAATAATGCCAGTTCACCTGCAGAGTATAAATGCAGGCTGAACCTGCCTTCAGGTTTTCTTTCACAGTTTTGTTTTCTATTTGCATATAACCATGACCCCAGAGTCCTGCTTCAGTCTCACCTTCACGCTGTCTCACAGCTCTCCAACATCCTCCCGATTCCAATGAAATTCTTTCCCCTCTGCTTCTTGTTGACACACAAGTGTAGCCTCCAAATCAGGATGTGAGCAGGCACTGTTTGTCGTAATCCCTCCACCAACCTCACCCCACAAAGAATCTGTTTTCAAACAGACAAAAACTCATTAGCTGTTTTATAGGCTTGTTGATGCACACTGATGGCTGACTTGTTCCTGAATCCAAAGTGAATTTCTGGAAAAGCTTTCAGCTGTAGAGCACTGGGGTGGTTAAATACAGTGAGATATTTTTAGGGGTTTTTTTTCTTCTCATAAATAATGATAATCTGCCTTTGTACATGTTAAAAAGACCAAGTGTAGCAGGGAGGCTAGGCTGTGACGGAGAGATCAGCAAGTAATTTGTCCTGGGGTGTCAAGTGCAGGGGTCACCATCATTTGCAGGAGAGCCTGGTGATTAGCAAAGTGGATTTTGCACAAAGCAAGCAGCAGCAGAAAAAAAATCTCAGATCCAGCCAGGCGATCTGCTATTCCCCCCGGCAGAGCTCTGGCTCCGGCAGAAAGGGTACTGGAAGGAAAACTTTGTTGAAACACTTGTTAAGGAGGCTATGGCTTATCTGGAACATCTGTCCCTGCATAAGCCATGTCTGTTGACTTTATAAACTCCAAGAGCGGTGGTTAACAAAAAAAAAAAAGAAAGGGATGGGTATTTTAAACAGCTATTCTGAGACAGACACATGGAGAGGATGCAGAGGTGCAGGAGGAAGGAGAGCAGTTCACTCACCTCACTTTCGGTGACAAGGGTGGGAACAACTCCCTCTGAGCTCATATCCCAGGCTCCCTTTATAGCTGCTGAGGAAAAACAGGCACTTTTAAGGCATGATTCATGTGCCCTGTTTACATGTCTACTTTAGGAGGAGATAAATCATGCCTGGCACTCCAGTCAATGCAACAGCAGCTCTAGTAAACTAAATACTGCCAGTGCCCAGACACCAACTGGGACTTTTCCTTAGTATTAAACTCTTCTCACCTCCAGCATAGGGTGGCCCCATCCCAGCAGTGTATCAGGGGTGGTGCTTATCCTACTGCTGACCTATGCCCGGGAATAGTCTGAGCCACAGGTGTGCCAGGGATAGGGCAGACCATCGCTCTGGTGCCTGCTCCAGGGCCATAGGGTTTCCCCGGCAATAACTCATTCACTAACGAACAGAAATACCATCTATTTTAAGCAGATCTCCGCTGGCGCTGAAGAGAGCCCAAGGTGACTAGTTCCAGTGGAGACATCTGCATTTAGTCAGCCAAATCCTTTCTAAATGTTATTTTAAAAGGCTGTTGGCAATTTATACTTGTCTGATTTTTTTTCTTTTTTTTTCCCCAAAGCACAGTAACAACTGTGAAGACAAGTGTGAAAGCAAATACAGGAAAATAATACATGCACACACACACAGAGATACACACATTCCCTTATGGTCCGGGTGTTTTGCTCCCCCAAAGGCATTTTTAGATAGATTACTTTTAAAAGCATCAGGCCAGATTATCCAGAGAAATTTATTCTGATATTTCAAGGGACCTTTAAGACCCAGCTTTCAGAAGAGCTTTGCCTTTGTCTCAGCACCTCAGTAAGATTTGAAAAAGCCATTAACGTGCAACGAGCCCCGATGCAGGATCCCTGGCTGCATTTTTCCAAGAGCACAGCATTCAGTGAGCTAAGCTTGTTTTAAATCACAGATGCTCAAGCTAGCTTGGTGCAAGGAGGCTAAGCAGCCTGTCCCAGCACTGCACAGCTACGCTATCCCACAGCCCAGGATGATAAGCCCACCATAAGCTTAGCTCGACCCTGGCTATGCCACACCAGGGGCACTGGTGTCTCTTCTTGTTCCACATCATAGACATGTCCAGGAGAGCCCAGAGCCCCTTCACAAACCCCTCTGAGACCAGCAATGGCCTTCCCAAGCAAGAGGGATCCAGACAGTGCACCAAAAGTCTGGCCTACCGATCCCCAGACATCAATACACTACATGCTGTTGATACCAGGACAAACAAATGTAACGAGCAGGAATAACTGTAGGCTGGAAATTAGAAGGGGGACTCCTAAGAAAGGGACAAAGGTCCTGAACAGCCTTCCGTTCAAGAGTCACAGGGATGAAGAAGCCTGAAATAGAGTGTTCTACTTCTGCTCAGCTGAACTGCTCAACACAAACACACAGATATTTGGCACCACACGTACCCAAAGGCACAAGGACCGGCTCTCATGGTGAATATTGAGCCAGGGATGGGAGCCAGGATGCGGCCCATGCTGTGATCCTACAACCTGGAAATGCTGTGGCTCTAGCTGCTCCTTCAGGTGTGTCAGTAAAAACTCTTAATGCACCTCCTTTTTGTGAGAGAGATGGCTGGGGAGCTCCAGGTGATCCTGGGTGTGGTGAGTCCCCACAATTATTATCGCTGCCTTGCAAAACGAGGGCAACCAGCGAGAGGAGGGGACTCCAGCTAGAATTTAGTTGACCCGACAGTGAGCTAAAGCTGAAGCACTTCTTTAATTTTCTGCTCAGGAAATTATAGACTCCATCTCCCCCATTAACATTTTCGACCTGAAGAGATTGATTTAGTTTTTGTTGAGAATTTTTGCTCAGTACTTTTATTTTATTGTAGCTGAAGCTGGAAACTAAACCCCTTTTGAAATGATTGATTGCTGATGATATCCACTGTGAATGTTTCTGTTAAACACCAACACAGACAGATGTGGATGAAGTATTTTTAAATAGCTCTGGTACTGATGTAGGGAGGGCTAGACATGTTTTCCCATGCTACTTTCAGGAAAACCTGAGTATTTGTATGCACCTAGACTGATACAGAATAATTTAAAGCTTAATCTTGATTTCAGGGGCAAAGTTGAACCACCTGTCACTGAAAAAAATACACTACTCATTTCTTTAAGGCCATGAGGGATGCCATGATTCTTTGCTGTATTTGAACAAGCACATCTTGAAACTCCCAGTGTCTTGGGATATGTGATGTGGGCCAGGCTGAGATGGGGAGTGGGGCTTTTAGCTTAATTTGTTTGCATTTAGGGTTTTACCCTGGGACAGTTATGTATTGCTTCTTGTGCTGATTTCTCTATTAATCTGAATTTTTCCCTCCAATGTGGTTCAGCCCCTTTTGCCCAGGTGTTGCTTATCTTGGTAATAAGTCATTTCCCCATCTAAAGTTGCTAAAGCATTTATGCATTGAATCATACCAAACTCAGTTCAGCCATCTTTCTACTCTGGGCTATGAGATGCAACCAGTTGGCCAGCTGTCAGTCATGGTGGCCTCGATGCTTGGGAATGGCCAAGTCCAGCAGTGAAGTTACAGCAGTGATGGTCCTTCTCCCTTACCACATCATGCCATGGAAACACCACTCTGCCTCCATTTCAGAAGCTCTGCCAGGTGGAAGAGGAGATGGAAAAGCAATCTGCCTCTTCACTAACTGATTTCTTCTTCACACTCAACACTGCTGTGCTGTTTTCAAAAGACCATCTTTGGTCACCGTGATTAAAATGGTTTGCAGATCTCAAGAGACTGCTAAACCCCAGTGAGACACAGAAGCAACAGAAGAAACTAGGATCCAACAGGCGGTTGGAATAATCATTTACCAGTGTTTCACACCAGAGAATCACGCAGCACATTACCATCCTAACCACTAATTAAAATTGCAAGCACCCCACTGAGGTGGCAAGATGCATTGTAGCAGCTGGTCAGAATGTTTCCCTCAGCATTTATTTTCCCAATGGAAAATGGCTTCTTGATTAAATGGGAATGTTCATTGAAAAACTTTTTTCATAGGAAAAAAAACACTCTTTTTTTCTTTTTTTCTGAAAAAGCATAAAATCTGTCTTCTCCCTTCACAGAGAGCAAAAATTTAAGCCTAGGAAAAAGATCAGCTATTCAGGGCAAACAGATTTGTCTAATATTTGTATATGTATATTTTTTTTTTAATGAAAACCTACAAGAGTACAAAGAAACAGCAACATTCCTAATGGTGCCAATGTCTTTTGTTGCAGAACTAATTGCTCTTCAACTAGCTCTGTGCCTTTTTCTTTACGGCCAAAAACCAGAGTCCCACCAGCAAAGGAAAAGAAAGGAGGACCCCAGAGTCCTGGTAGCAAGTTCTCTGTATGTTAAAGTATTTTACCTAGATCCAAACCAGTGATTCCTTATGAACTGGAGCTTCTTGCAGCTCCTAGGAATGACATAATACTTTGGCATCCATTTGACTGGGTTTTCTCTTGGGAATCTGTTTCTAAAGTTGCTGTCTTGTAGTGCTCAGAATTGCTGCTGAAGGTGAAAGAACATGCCAATATTAATATTGTTATTGACATTTTTGTGAAGAAAAGAGGCTGAGGATGCAAAGAATATGAGAAACACTCAGCACAGGCTTCACGTAGACACTGCAGTGTAGGAATCTTTCTGTATCCTTATAGATAATAGAGATCTTGTTCATGCTGTCAATGTACGTGAGGCATTATTTAAGTTCACCTAAAAGTAGACATTTAAAATTGAGTTGATCAACCATAGCTATAAAGTGCCTATTTCTCCTCATTGGCTACAAAGGGAATGCAGACCTCAAATGTAGACATCTGAGCTGTAGGTGCTCAAAGCTACATGGTGTGAATCCCTGTAATGCCCTAGAAAGACCTATAGCTCCAAATACCTACCTTCCTTTTCATGTTGCATCCCACCAGGTGCTGTTGCGTACCCTTTTTATAGCAGCTTCAATTTCTTCATACCACTTCATGAAAAGGTGCTTCTGGTGTGAGGAGGAAGAGGGCTTTGCTCAGATCCAGACTTCTATCACCGGCTTGTTTCCCAAGTTCCTTACACCCTTTTTGGAAACCCTACCCCAACCCCTTATCTTTGCCTACATGCATTGCTCCAACTTACATCTACTCTGTAACTTATCCCATTGCTTACTTGATATGAGAATTTGGCCTCTGGAGATCCACCATGTTTGCCCCACTGGGGTTTAAACAGTAGGGTGTATTATTTCTTCTGATAATCTACCTTACCCCACTTCTTGTGCTTTTCTTGGAAATCCGCCTAAGCCTGATTTTGCCTCTGTTTATGGTTAGTCTGGAACAGCACTGTCCACTGAAATCAGTCACTTGGGTCATAGATGGGTCAAATGAGTATTGACTCATGGAGCAAAGGCATCACACCATCTGCAGCCAGGGTGGAGAATGGACACACCTATGAGGAAAAGGTGTCCAGAGACATCTGTCTTGTGTCTCATCATAGCAAAAGATCAAGGGGATTTTCTGAGCAAATTCAATAGGGAGACAAAATAAGACATCAAGAAACCTTCAGAGGTTTACCAGACTAAGGAATTTGTTGTTACAAGAGAGGTATGGAAACCAAGAGCTGCAGTCAGATCCAGGGGACTGGACATTTGAAGACACAGCAAGTATTTCCAGGCCTACAACTACAAAAAGTGAGTTGGAGGGGAGGGAAGGGAGTTAGCACTGGAGGGAATCTGTAACCTCGGCCTGAAAGTTTCTAATGATGAGGGGTCAGTAACCACCTCTTGAAAATGGCTATCCCAAATGTCATACATCTCTCAGCTTTCCCAAAACATCTGCAGGTGGCTTGCAGTCTTATCTGCTCTTCAGTGACTTCTACACTCTTGACAGTCCTGGTTGACCTTGCTGTAGTGCCTGGGTTAGCAAAGGGTCTCTTCCCCAGAGGGCAGCAAGCCAGGAAACAGTTTGACTGTCACAATCATTACTGCCAAATAAACAGCATCATATTTTAGTCCAATAAAGAAGGGTACACACCCCCAGGCATTACTGAGCCCCCAATTTAGGATGCCATTCAATTGAAATAGGCCTGACGGCTCAGTGCCTGCATCCACCGGTGGGTGGTGGAAGCATGGCAATGTCTCAGAGGAGGACCAATGAATCAGAGCTGAAGTGGGGCTGGGGAATAGGGTGGGAAAACTCAGGAGGGTGAGAAACGTCTAGGCCATGATAGTAATAATACGTTTTTCCTCTATGATCTGTTTTAACTCTATTTTCTGCCACCCTGCCAGCCTGTCTGCAGGACGCCCAAGGGGGTGCAGACTGAGTCCCTACATCCTTGTACACACTAGCCCAGAGTGAGTAAATGCTGTGGGTCTCACCCAGGTGAGGGAGAGTCTAGAAGCAGGGGAAGAAACAACCTCCTTGGAAGGAAAATAAGCAATGTCTGTAGGAAGCAGGAGCCAGAGCCACACTTGGAGGGAAAGCTGAGCCTGCACCCAGCCATCACCCAAGTTTTTACCAATACACACAGAAATAGAGGGATGCCTTTTCTTTACTCCAAGCCCCTTGCAAGGGAAGAGATCTTGGCACAAGGCGGGAGCTTTTTTCTGCAGCATCTGGGGCACAGGTTGAACCTGTTATGCTGTAGGCTGCTCTGCTGGGAGATGTCCCAGGTTGGATCCACATAGGCATAGCATGGACATTTTGAGCTGGAGCTGCAGAGGGGTTGACAGCCAGACAATGTCTGGGGCCGTGTGACCACTTTGTTACTTGATCTTCACTCCATGATGTAGAAAGAGCCATAGGAGGCACCATAAGCACTTCCATCCCACCCACTTGATTTTTGTCCTCGACCTGGGCTCACCAGAAGCTGCTGAACAAGCTGGTTTTTTTTTTTCTTTTCTCATAATAAGTTGCTATGGAGTGATTATTTAGATAGGACAAGACCCTGTGCCTTCAGAGCACAGGATTTGTTGAGTGGCCTTGTTTTGTTCCTTCCCATCAAATACGTGTGGGATTAAGCAGGGGCATATTCATTAACCTGAGCCCAGACCAACACAATGAGTGCAGCTGCTGTCCTGGATGCTGCTGCAGAGGCTTGTTAGGTTCCTGGTCTGATTGTTGGTCAAAGGACTGCTGTCACTGTGACAAGCTTTTACTGACATTACTTCTAATCTCCTATGGAGAAAACGTACCTTCAAAATAAAAACAAGTGTTTGAGTTGATTTGTTTTTTCATTGCTAGTAGAAACTACCTTGATTTGCATGGTTTTTACTATCACAGTGGTCTCAGTTAATATAATGGACACAGACGTCATAGTCAAGAGAAACTTGGTTTTCCTGAAAAGCTTAGTACCATGAGAGTGCTCTGCGGCTGCTCTCCAGGAACGGCAGCTTGCCAGTGTCAGCTCCCTCTGGCACAACAGCTATGGGATCCGCAGGGCTCTGACTCCCTGAGCAGCTGTATTTTGCTGCCTGTGCTTATCACGCTGACTCACAGCAAACAGAATCAGCCCATCGCTGTCTTCTCCAGCAGGTGATTATCCACATGCAAAAGGCATCAGCCTAGTCTAAGGGATCGGCTGGATATTTGAAAAGTCCTGGGCAAGCGTCTAGGCTCCCAGACAAATGGGAAGAAATTTCCTTCGGGAAAAAAAAAAAAGTGAAGTCACATCTGCAAAAACCTGAATGTGGGCTGGAATATTTTCCCTGTTCCTTCAGGGCTTTCTCCCACCATCCCAGGACTAGGACCCAGAATGGATCCATGCTCCCAGGACCTCCTTGAGTCCTAAGGAAATCTGTGCTCCTGTAGTCAACAGAGCTGTTTCCAGCTCTCTGTTTTCAGGTCTCAGACATTTGAGAGACATGCTGAGATGATTTTCTTTGTTGGTTGTATCTTTTTTGCTTGGCACCTTTGCTGCCAAGGATGCTAACAGGATATCCTGTCATGTATTTTTATAGGTAGTCAGTTAGTCATCTGAGTAGAACTCTGGCATGCACAGTAATTTCAGTATGAGATCTCCCTTTCCATTACAGCAGATGGTCTTTGTGGCCCATATTAGGCAGAAGATGAGATATAGACCTGTTAGTTATCATAAAGCCTTCAGGAATCCACTAAGATAAAATGTTTCAAGTGCACAGGCATTAAATGATTTCCCTAAGGCTATAAAATAAGACAGTGTCAGAGAAGACATTTCGTCCCTGCTGTACAAGTGGGGAAAAGAGGTGAAGCTCACCCAGCATAGCAAGGAATAGAAACCACATTTCTGGTGGTCTAGTGTAGGACGGTCCTCAATCAATGGGCCTAATCCACCCTGTGCACATCTGCCCTGGTGCTGTGATGAAGGGAAAGGGGGATGGTGCACTGCGATGGTGCAGGGGTTGACTCCCCCAAGAGCCTCCTGCCACGTCCCGTGCTGTCCACAAAGCCTCCCGTGGACAATGAAGCGGATGATGTATTACTGCAGCAAAAGCTGGGAAGACCTGAGAGTGCCTCTAATGTGATCCCGGAGGGTAGCCAACTCCTTGTGTACTCAGCACGGCTTTCCTGGCACTGGCCGAGGAATGCTGGCACGCCGGCTCCTCCAGAGCTATTAGCAGTGCTGCACGCTCCAGGGCTGCAAAGAATACATGCTCTGTGTTGCAGCCGCCCTGGAGATCCCACCAGGCCACGCTCTTCCACGCCGCCCACCGCAGAGCTCCACCACACCAGGGCAGGGCTCTCGGTTTCGGTCCTGGGGTTGGGCAGGCCAGAAATTCAGGTCCTCCCCAATTCTTGCTATCCACCCCGCCATCCACCTCCCTTTCCTGCTGTGAAGGTTTGTTTGCGCTTGCCTACGTGCAGCTGAGGAGTTCAGACTAGCATCGAAGCAATGGGATTGTGTGCAGCCTGTCTTAGAGGGCTGGCCACCCTAAACACCCTGCACAAGCCACAGTAATTCACATGTCCTCTCCTGCCAGGAGTCTGTACCTTGTACTGACTCTCCCCAAAGCCATTTAGATAGTGGACCTGGATCCACAACACTGTTTAGTCTCTCAGCACTCATGTAGGTACCTGCACATCTCGGTTCCACTGTGGCTCTGAACCTGTATCTTGCTGTAAGAACTCAAAGTGAAGAGTAAGTCTCTGTGTACCAAAGATGGTTTCAACAGAGACCAAACCAGCCTCACCCAGACTCTCTCTTTCACAGCTTCCTGCTTTTGGACCCTCCAGTTCTGATTTCAGCCCTGGAAAAACAGTAACTGAGACGAAGTGACTACCGCTCTAAGTTACATATAAACTGGTTTATATATAAACTCTGGATTCACAACTATCTCAGATGTTAAATGCCAAGCGTGGTTCCTTGGGTGCTTTTCACCTGGGTGAAAGAGCCCTCTCCCTAGCTCAGAGTCATTGTACATCAGACATCATTCCCACGTGACAGTTTGGATGCAGCCACCCTCTTTTAGAAAGGTGCAAGAGTTTGACAGCGAGGATGTGGATTGTCCCATGCACCTCAGTGCCAGAAAGTTTGATTCATGCAGGCCCATAGCATCTTTCCTAAGAGTGAGTCTCTGTCACTTGGCTGGAAGAACACCTTCTGCCCTGGGCAATGTCTGTAACCGATATCCTTCCTGTGGCTGAAGAGATGCTCAGACACAGTTGGATAGCCAGCAGCCAGTGCAGACAAACAGGCCTTATTTGGGTGATACCTAGTTCAGGAGGTGATCCCTCGCACCCGGCAAATGCGTATTTCTCTTCACTGACCTCTAAACTTAGGTGATATGAATCGCACTTACATGCATTTCTGGACACAGGATAGTCACAGCAGCCTGACCCCCACCATGGCAGCTACCCCCACAGAGGGACTCTTTTCCTGACCAAACCCATACTGGCATCTGTCCTTGCTGTGCCTTAACCCCATGTTGCCATCTGTCACTTGTACCCAACCTCAGCTACTGGACATGCTGCTCAGCATGTCCCACACAGGAGGGTATGTGGAGGTGCACCCCAGAGGGAACAGATATTGCTGCTGTGCTGTGAGCTATCTAAGCCACCGAGTTTTCTCTGCCTCCGGCTGTGGCTGCTGGCACACTCAGTGCAGAGGGTGAGATGGCATTCAGCCCATACCTGCCTGGCCCACAGCCTTGGCACAGAATGCACAGGGCATGAATTCCTCGTCTCCCTGCGGTCCGTATGCGGTAGTATCCCACCAGCAGACGTGATCTGGCATGAGTAAATCCCAAACCCTAGTACTGGGGTAGCAGGCTGAGGGATGTGGGATGGACTATTTGCAGCAGAAACATCTCAGGAGCATCCACCAAGCCCCTTTATGGACGTCAAAGATGGGAAGAATTAATTTAGCTTCTAGCTTACTTCTTCCACAGATAAGAGAGAAGAATGGGGGGCAGCACCAAGCTAGCTCAGTGTTGTGTCTCTGTTACATCTGTGTGTCTCTGGCTGGGGAACTACTGGGACTGGAGGCTGGATGCATCTGGATGTCTGGCACTGAGAGAGCAAAATGTACACAGGGCTCTAGAAAGGAGCAGGTTAGCCTGACCTAAAGGCTTTGTGGTGTCTCAAGTCTCCAAGCTGCAACAGGGAAGACGTGCCAAGACTTTGCCTCCCTCGCAAAATTCATGGGCTGCGTGGGGCCACGGTGTGATCCTGTGCTTGATCACTGACCAGGGCTCAGCAGCCTGCTGAGTGAGATGAAGAGTTGATGTTTTGGAAGGAGGAAAAAAAAGAAAAAGAAAAAAAAAAAAAAGAGGAAAAAAAAAGGGAAAAAAATCAATCACAGTATGGCCTGGAGCAGCTGCATTGGAAATTCAGTCAAGCCTTCGAGTAAAAAGGCTGATGATTTGCCAATGTGAAGGCTGCGGAGCAGCAATTTGGGCTGCAGGCACTGTTTCTTCATTCCCGTTGCAAGCAGAGCTCCCCCTGAGACCAATGGAAGAGAGCTTAATGCTTCTGCAGCTCCTTACTTCTCATTGTAGCTGTCGGCTTGGCAATCTGTCTTTTCCTCTCCTCCCACCACTCCCTCTCCCGGCGAGAAATATACACACAAAAAAGTTAGAGGTAGTGAAAACAGATAAGGCAAGGAAAGGTGAGACGGTTTGCTGTGCCTGGGGGAAACTGAGGCAGAAAGGCTGTCACCTAGGCTCACTTTTCAAACTCCCAGTAATACAGATGTAGGTGCCTAGAAAGCTTAGATTTGCAAAGGTCCCTGAACGGCTTCTGAGTTCAACACCAAATTAGTAAGGCAAGGTCACTCTGAACTCCCAGCTGAGGCTGTTTTATCTCTTGGCAAATGCTCTGCCCTGCGGGTGCTGAGTTGTGACTCACCAGCTGAACCAGGGAGCTGAAGCTGCCCTTGCAGTCAGTGCCAGGAGCTGCCCGATGCTGCATGTGCTCCCAGGTCCTGGCCCTACTCCTTTAAGTGCCTTTATGGGCTGCCTGAACTTGGAGTCACCTCCACATCTTATCTGCCTTTTGGCTGGCAATATTGGGCCATTCTAGGCTTGAGAAGTATGAGGAACGTGCCATGACTGCAAGGGCAGGTGGGATATAAGGGGATTCAGATGATGAAGTGGGGATGTCCTCAGTGTAATACCTTTATACGGAGATCTAGTCCATGAAGTCAGTGGACCCTAGACCATGATGTACTTCGTTTTACAGCCTGGCATTGCTCTTTCCATCACTCTACCTCTTTTGTCCATATCAACCTCCTTCCTTTCTAGATGTTCCTCACCTCTGCCTTGAGTTTTTCAGTGGTCCAAGGGTGATGCTCCAGTTGAGGCATGCCAAGGATGATGCTACACAAAAGCATCTCCAGTTGGGTCTTTTCCTTCCCTTGAGTTGAGCAGCACCCTACACAAATTTGCCTCATGAGAAATCCTCATAGGTCTCTGGAATAACCATTCAATCTCATCAGCAAATTGAAATCTCAGAGGGTAAAACACAATGACAAGTCCAAAGCCCGGGAGTCAGGATCCTGTACAGCTGAGCTGGGGAAGTCTTTTCCAGCTGGGACTGACTGACAGCCTCAGGGCTGGTAAACCTATAACACATACAGAGCCATTCACCCCACATCCAGAGTTTCAGGTCCTTTGCTGACAGAGATTGCTTCCTAGATGCTTTACATGCATTTGGTTGCACCAAGCAAGGCAATCTGATCTTGTATCTACAGCTAGGGAGATGCTGAAGTGGCATCTCAAGAGGGTTGCTTCCCACCTCTGGGAATCCATAAAAGATGGAGGCAGCTGATATACCACTGTCTGGCCTCCACCTGAAAGCCAAGCCCAGCAGCCAGCAACAGCCGGGCCTTGAAATGCCTGACCGTGAGTTTGATGAATGTATTCAAAAAAGAGAGGACTTTGTGTTGTCAGGGCTGTCTTTCAAGCAGGACCTGACCTCACTGCTGAAATAGCTCCATGGCTTTGATCACGCATGCCAAAGAGGATGCTCCAATTGGCACCTGACTGCTCAGCTGGCCTTGGGAATTCAGCGGCTGTTATTAGTAGGATTGCTGCCAGTCAGGATTGGCATTGTGGATAGGGTGTTGGGGGTGATAGCAGCCTCCAATCTCTCCCCAGTGCTTCACAAGTATTTCCGTGGACTCTGTTCATAGCTTAGAAAAAAGCACAGCAGTTTGAGGTTACTGCTGGCAATGGTGGGCTGCTGTCAACCTCATTTCCCTCTGGGACCGGACCAAAGTCCCAGTGCTTCCTGCGACAAAGACAAGGACATTTATTTTGGAAACTGGAATTGCTTGTCCCAGAGAGACAAATTCTTTGGTATTAGTTTCCTGCACATGCAGCACTGGGGCCTCCCTTGCTGGAGTCTCGGGTCATGCAGCTGGGCCATCACTACTACATCATTACACTACTTGGGCCCCTCACTACAAGAAGGACATCGAGGTGCTGGAGCGTGGCCAGAGAAGGGCAACGAAGTTGGTGAAGGGTCTGGAGCACAAGTCTTATGAGGAGCTGCTGAGGGAGCTGGGGGTGTTTAGCCTGGAGAAAAGCAGGCTGAGGGGAGACCTTATCGCTCTCTACAACTACCTGAAAGGAGGTTGTAGCCAGGTGGGGGTCGGTCTCTTCTCCCTAGTAACAAGTGATAGGACAAGAAGAAATGGCCTCAAGCTGCGCCAGGGGAGATTTAGATTAGATATTAGGAAAAATTTCCTCACGGAGGGAGTGGTTAGGCATTGGAACAGACTGCCTGGGGAAGTGGTATAATCACAGTCACTGGAAGTATTCAAAAAACATGTGCTTAGGGACATGGTTTAGAGGTGGACCAGGCAGTTAGGTTAACGGTTGGACTCGATGATCTCAGAGGTCCTTTCCAACCTTAATGATTCTGTGATTCTATGATTCTATGATCACAGGAAGAGAAGGGAAGGACCAGCAGTGAGAACCCTGGTCAGGTGTAGAGGACTTAGGCACCGTGTTCTCTGGGATGTTGGCTTTATACTATGGTTTTTTTCCATGACCTGCCTGCAAATCCTACATCTTCGGTAGCTGTAACCATTGGGTTTTGGTCAAGATCGCAGTGTAACGCTTTAGTGCCTAAGCTATTGCTTTGATAGGCACCCTCAGAGAGTATGAAGGGCTTTCCTACCCCTAGGATTTATCCACGGGGTCAAAGACTCACCAAGAAAACAGCCTATTGCACCTGCTTAGCTCCTTTCACTGCAGTACGGACACCTCTGAAGGACCTGTAACAGCAGTATGTCCCTGACCATCAGTACTTTGAGCCCAGGGGAATGCAGCTCCCAGCCCCACAGACGACCCATTGCACTCTCTCTCCCCCATAGCATTATATCCCTCTACCACTGAAATCCAGCTTGATCAGTCCCATGGCTAATGTCAGTGAGCTAGGACCTGCTGAAACTGGGGACGAGGGGCTAATTTTGGCTTTGGGCTGCATTTCCCACTTCAAGCCAGGAGGACCAGACCCACTGTAAGAGCAATGTTCTCCTCCCTACCCCCACACCCTAAAACCATCCAACATTATTTATTCAGCAAAGGTTTTTAAGTACCTAATTGATCTGTAGGTAACAAATTCCCACTCTCACTCTGATTTCAGATTGAGGAGAGATCTGACTCAGGTGCGAAGGAGGCTATCACAGCCTCCAGCTCTTGAGAGATTTTTTGCAAGTCCCACACACACACGCATACAGAAACTCTTCTTTGCCACCTAACACCTCCAGAAGACTCAGCCAACCACTGATCTCTTGTCTGGTTTGCCCAGGTCTAGGCAGCATGATGTTCTCGTTGAAATCTAAGGCTGCCGCTTGCTGACCTCAGAGGAAAGCAATAAAACCTCTGTTCATAATAAAAAGACATCACTTCCAATGGCTGTGGACTAAGAAAAAAGAGAGATGTTGACAATTTATGCCTTCTGATACCATGGTGGATCATGAGTGCAGAGAAGCTAGAAGAAAATGGTTGGGCAATTAGAGATAAATATGGATAAAATCAAGTGAGAGGAGGAGGAGGAGGAAGGGGGAGGCTCAGAGACTGGAGCAAGTGTTGGCTCTTCACTTTACTTCTTTTTCAACTTCGTGTGGCAGCCTTGTGGATGCTCCTAAGGTAACACGGACAGCAGCCCTGCACGCTGCTTCCAGGAGATCGAATTAATCAAGCATACTTGTGATATTGTATTTATCAGGCATGTGAGCTCCACTAGGCCCCGTATGGCTGACCAATATCATCATCATAAGCCTACAGGGGGGAAACTGAGGCAGGAAGGCATCCTGATCTAGATGAAGATGTCCCTGCCAATTGCAGGGGGGATGGACTAGATGACCTTTAAAGGTCCCTTCCATCCCAAAGCATTCTGTGATTCTATGATTCTATAAGAAGGGATTTCCCTAACTGGACCCCAGTAGCAGAAGGGCCTGGTTGTCCTAGACAATAACACCAGCTCTTCCAGGTCAGTCATCTGAAGGGTTCAGCACTTCTAACTGGACATGACCACAAGCTGATGCTGAAGGGGTTATCTCCCTGCCCACCCTTTTCCTATGCCATCTTCTTCTGGATTGTGTGCTTGCAGTGTAATTCATTTAAAGACCTGATGGCATAAAGTCTGGTTATCCAATCTCATTGTTTGCCCTGCTTTCAGCAGTAGTTTGGACTGGTTGAGATCCTGAGATCCCTTCCAACCCGAATGGTTGGAACCTATGCTCTGACAAGAAAATAACTGATCCTTTCCCCAAAAATAAGATCTTTCCATCAGAGCAGGCTGCTGATCTAACTCACCCCATGGCCATGCAGTCGATAGGTACAGTGCAGGGGATGGGGGACCAAATGGTCCCTTTCATCAGAGTCACCTCAGATGAACTGTGGCATCAGCTCACTCCTTGAATCTCAAAGCATCTGGCAACAGGAGAGGGATCTGATTGCTTAACTGGTCTCTAGATCCAGTCCGGATGCCAACAGTCCTGCAGGATGAGTACAGCGCAGAGGGCTATGTGCCACCTGCCATTGCCAGTAACATCATACTGGTCAGGTTGATTTACCCCACTAACCTGAGCATTACAGAAGAAAGCTCAGGGCTGCTTGTTGAGCTTCATCCAGCCCTGGCAGGGAGGGAATCATGAGAGGAGAGGTGTCTGCACTGTTAAAGGTCCAGGCTCAAAGCCTCACATGCTGTATGGTACTTGCATGATCATCGGTGACAGACAGTGAAGTGGGGACTGATGTGACTTACAGGGGACATGGATGAGCTTCTTCAGGCTGAATTCACCCCAGGCTTCTTGTACAGTCAGTGGAAACATAACCAATACAACTAGCAGAGTCCAGAGCATGATTTGTCTCATCCTGGTGTCAAAGTCCTAATGCAGAGCAGAACAGCAGCTCTCTGAAAGTGCTTATTTCTCTCCTCTTCTTCTAAAGAGACCCTGAGTGTCAAGTTCTGATGACACATCTGCATTTTAGATGCTTCAAGTTAGGTGAGATGTCACCAACCTTTATCACTGTGTGCCTCAGTTCCCAGCAGTTGGTGGTAGTAGGGGCACTGCTCTACCATAAACGAATGCAGAGCAGCTCAGAGATGTTCTTATCAAGACCTTTCCATCAGTCTCTGGATCCAAAACCTTTATCCTGAAATACCAATTCTGGCACGTTCTTGGCAAAGGAGAGTGGCTGTGCCTTTGGGTGTGGCTGGAGAACCAGAGCAGCTTGACACCAGGACCGTCCATGCTTCTTGCTGGGGAAACAAAGTGTGGTTTACTGGTGATATCTGATTTTCTTACCTCTGTACTGCTCAAAAAATTGGGATTCTTGTCACTTTTTTGGCAAATAATAGGAAGAATAACATTTTCCCTCTACAGCTGCACCTCAGGGGAATTTAATGATGTTATAGTCAACATTTTAATGAGTATTTCACAAGCAAAACAGGAAAAGCTTGTTTTGGCTTGATTTGAAAGAAAAACAAAGATATTTGTATGTGTGGGGTTGGATGAGTATATCCAATATTTGTTATTTCTATACATGAATCTGTATTTTGTCTAATTTTGAGCATCTAAAAACTGCTGAGGTGTGACAGTGGCACACCTATTGTTAGTACTCATGGACCAAAGTCACCAGAATGTTTTTTGCTAGTATTACTACTTAATAAAAGGTAATTAATTCTTACTAATTAGTACCAGGTGTTTACTCATAGACCTTTCTTTTAATTGTTGTCTTAAATGGCTCTCAATTTAGACACTCCACTGGGAATCATTCATTCCTTAGCATGAATGGTATGACCTGGTTTCAGACAAGCAACAGTAGTTAGCTGTGAAATGGAGAGAATCCCATTTCTGTGCAGTTTGGAGAGCTGAGGAAAGGCTGTTGGCATCCTCCTCCCAAGCACACTCCCACAGGGCATATTGTGCTTTATAACCCCCAGCTCTTTTGCTGCTGGTATGAGAAATAAGAGTAAAAAGTAGTCTTTTTCTAGAGCTCTAATCTCATGATTTTATATCAATCTTTCTCCTGCACTTACCGGTACTTTCCACTGTGGGAGGATAACAAGGGAATAAGTGTCAGAGTGCGTTAAAACAGATCTGTTTGCGTCCTTGGCCCAGCTGACTGCAACCATCTCTCTTGTCTGAGGACAATTCTGAGTACTTGAGTAAAAGACTGAATTCCAACTCCCTCATCCAGGGAGAGTATTCCTAGAAAGGCTTTAAAAAAAAACAGTGCCTGAAGCTTTGAGAACCAGGAAAGAAAACTAAAACGCAGTTGTTCTTGAGAGATGCAAGAGAACCGGGGAGACAAATGGGAAGGAGCTGGACTTTCCCATGAAGAATCAAGAAAAATACATCCCTTATGTTGCTCTGTCCAAGTGACATTATCTATTACATAACTGCACCAGACTTTCCTTAAACAATTCCAGGACCACAGGGTCTGTACTCAGATGATCCTCCTTGCATCTGTGGTAGGACCATAGGAAGGAGGAAAGAGGTGTCCATTTTCACAAGAGAACCCCTTCCATGGCCTTTTGGACTCTTGTTTTGCAAGACAAAATAAAATGTAGAAGGAAAAAGAAACAGCAGAAATCAAGCCTCATAGCCCTGGTAGTTGTGAAACAATCATTGTAGACAGCAAGGTATGAAACCAAAACAAACCATCTGCTTTCAAAGAATGAGGGGAAGAGAGAAAGAGAGAAGCCAGCATTGTAGCTAGGCTCACATGCTGAGAAACAGGGGGGTCTTACAGTGCACTTCTTTGTATCATCCCTTGAAGATGAGAGAAAGGTATGGGTGTGAGCCAAGACAAATCAAAACACAATGTCAGAGTGACCTTTACTTTCTTTTATGGTTCTCCCGATATTTCAGCCAGTGGGGCACAGATACAGGGCTCCATCAGCAACAGACAAGGGAACCCCAAGTCACAGGAGGGTCAGGCATCATGTTCAGCTGCCAAGTAGGTACCAAGGAGCAATCTTGCATCCATCTGGCAGCTCAGAGAGCACAGAACTGCTTTTCTAGCTTGGGTTTAAGCCTGCAGCCCCTGCCTTGGTCTAAACAGAGAGGACAGTCCTTGGGAGGTGTTAATCTCAAGCTTGGACACCCAGCTGACGTTCAGGCTAGGGTTTGTCTCATCTCACGTGAGAAATCTGGAGACATGTGGATGCCTCCAACTGAGTGAGTCCTTCTCTGGACCCACTGTAGTCAGAAGGGAGAACTGGCAGTTTCAGGGTGTGATTCATCTGAATATTTTAGACATTAGCGTTTGGTTGGGATTAATCATTCCTGATTCCTGTTGCACAAGTGTGGAGTGTGATGTGTGTTATTTATGATCCAAGAATATAACTCAAATCAGTACTGATCACTGCTGACCTCTCTACACCAGCTCCATCTTCTAATGACTGGGAAGACCACCTCTGCTTGGGCAGCACTGAGAAGCAGTTGTGGTGAATTTTCTCCTTGCTTGGAAGGACCTTTTTTCATAGTTCAGCCTCTTGCGTTACACCTCATTTGCTCCAGGGGCGTAAAAGAGGAAAGCAGGTGGTCATTTTGGCGAGACAGATGTTCTCCTAAAACTCCAGGTCCTGGAAATGCACCATAAATGTCAGTTCTCCTTGATAAATGATATGTGCTGACTGTAAATCATGAGATCACTTAGTAATAGAGGCATTAGCACGCCAGGATGGCTAAGGACGGAGATCTCTACAGCTAATCAACTTGAAGAGTTTGGAAGTGACAAGGATGATAAATATCACTCCATCCCAAAGAAATTTTTTGCCGTATGGTCATAAATGCAGTGGACATCTGTGTTCAAATCAGTTACTTTCCTTTGGCATGAGTTATCATGAGTCTGCAAGTTGTGCTTTGTCCAGGCAGATTTTCTTCCACTCTTCTTGTGCTGCTTGAAGGATGAGGTTTGCCCAAGGCAAAGTGAGAGCAAATGGGATTGAAAGGGCATCAAACAGACCAGCACAGCCTGTACTATTCCCTGAGAAACAGCGACAGGATGAGACATTCCCAGTTCTGCCCAGCATCTTTCTATGCCGACTTTTCCTCTTTCCATTCACTGGCATTTTTCTTATTATAGCATTCATGGGAGAACCGTGCTGAGACCTGGACTCTATTCTACATGGGCAGAGAGGATAGATTTATGATTGAGGGTAGGAGTGTGTCCTTCTCCTTACAGGGCAATGAGGCCCTGAGAAACAGGAAGGCAAGCTCCTCAAAAGTGTCTAGACACCTCCTAGACATGGGAGATCTGGGTCTGAGGGTAGGATGAAGAGCAGGGACCAGCCAAGCTGGTGAGGGCAGCCATGGGAAGGGCTGAGATAGCCCTGAACACAGCGTGAAGTTATTCAGCTTTCTGTAGCTGCAGTGCAGGGTCCTTGAGCCCAGCTAGCTGGAGCAGAGACATCCTCCTGTTCTGGAGCAGGCGGTGGTTTGGGTCATGTGGTCAAGGGATTAAGGCAAAATCACCAACTTCATTTACCCTCTTGGAGCTGGGAAAAACAGGTAGAGAGCAGAGCAGCTTGTGCACTAACCTATCAGTGCTTGTCATATTTCATCAGGATCCAACCAGCTCTTCCTTCTCCTTCACATCAACTCCTTTTCCCCCACCTTCTTCTTCATCTGGGTGCCTCTTGGGCCTCCTCCTCCTTTCACCCTTCTGTCTTCACACCCTCTTGGTTTGATTGTTCCATTCTGGTGTTTATAAGCTCAGCCTTTAAAAGGAGTAAGACGTCTCGCAAGGTTGATTCCCGTCCTCTGTAAGTGGGGTGAGGGACAGACACATGCATTGCTTCATGCGGTAGGACAGCAACGTAGAGAGCTCAGCTCAGCACCCACCTGCCTGAGCTCTCAAATCTGAATTCCTGCCATCATTGCAACATCACTTTGGGTGATATTTGGCAAGGGGAGAGAGAGATGAGTGCTTGTTCCTCATGGGGCACAGCAGAGCTCAAGGACAAGAACAGGAGCTCTTGCTAGGCTCACATCTCGTCCCACAACAGGTGGGGAAATCTGATGTTTAGCCCCCCTGAGACTTAGACTCAGTCCCGTTGCAGCAGCCCATGCGAGCTGCAGACCCAGCAGCAGAGGGGGCCTCAAATTTGCTTTCTCATGCCTGGACCTGATCTGTCCATGAGTCCAGGGTCTTCTGCTATGAAACGACCTTCCTCCTCCCATCCTCTTTGCCACTCCAGTGTCCCGAGCAAACCACAGCTCCATAGCTTTTGCAATTAGCTGCTGGAAGTGGTTCATGCCTCTGCTGCTTCCCCTACTGTATCTCTGGCTGGGCCAACTGGCATTTTGGCTTTATTTATTTTTAAATCTTTCCAGTATTAACCTGAAAGAAAATAGGTTTCAAACCACATTTTTTTCCCTAATGTTGGAAATAATGCCTATTCAGCTAAATTAAATCCCTCAGGGCAGAACAAGTACCACTCCCTGCTCTCCTCCACCAATTAGCTCCTCTTTGCAACAAATTGCCCCCAATGGATTTTGTTGTTGTTGTTGTTGTTTTTGTATGGTTTCTATGCCAAGGCACTGATAACCGTGCAGGCAGGCAGAGGGTAAGAAGCACTGAGGTAGCAGGATATTAAGAAAGGGAATTAGATTATTTGGGCAGTGGGCAGATCCAGCATTGCCCAAATTAGAAGAGAATAAACACCGTTTATCTGTATTTACTCTGCTCTGTCTCTCCACGAGGGAGATGCTGTAATCTGTCACTGAAATATGAAGTGCCAGACCCTCACAGTCCATGCACAAGTCCAGAGCAGCTTTTAGGGGGTGAGGGATGTATTTTGTCTGAAGTGCCAGCTTCCAGAGTCAAGTAGTGGGGTCACGATCTCCTTCTGAACCCAACAAGGAGTTTTGCTTCCCAGGGAGCATGTGCCCTGAGTAACTGCAAAAGCCAGCATGCAAATCCAGCAAATCACAAGCATACCTGTATTTCTTTTGTGAAATACAGCCAGACACCGGGCACGGTTAATCACCAGTTGAGCTGCAGCCTGACAGATCCTACTTTGCTATAGGACTGGCAGCAGACCCAGTAAGAGAGAGTGCGCAGGGTACATTTTGTCCAAGACAGCACATACAAATCCCTGGTCCTTCCCTACTTGCCAGGGTTCATCTGGACCTGAGTAAACCAGCAGGGCCCAGTGGCCAGGAGATGCAGGGCTTGTAGAATTGTAGGAAAACAGGGAAGATAAACTAGATATCTAAGCCTAATCACAAAATAATGGAGAGAATCCATTCTCTCTCATCTAAAGGAAGGCAATTCCATCTATAAAAAAACAGAGGTCAGGATCTCAATTCTACACCATCCCATGTTGCCACCGCACCGCTGACCAACCTCATGCAATGCCTTGTGTTCCCAGCCACATCCACCCTGCCACCTTTTCCTGCTTCTGAGCAATTCCCCGTCACCACAAGCTCCTTGCTGACCCAATTTTGGCTCAGCCCATGGTGAAGGTTACATCAGCTCCTGCCCAGGACAGCTAAATCCCTACTCTGTGGCATTATTTAGTTGTGCCACCCTTGTCTGCATGCCTAGCATCAATACCGCATCGTCTTTGGCCCAGCCTGATGCTCTGATATCAGTAGAGGTATGCTCACCTGTAGCAGCTGCAGGTCTGATGTTAGATTAGACTTGGTTAGATTGACCTCCTAATTCTAACAGCTATCTTGACCTTACAGAGTTTAGGAAAGGGGTTGCTCCATCAGCAAGGCTGGAACGTAGCTCTAACTTCATTTTCTTCCCACCCATTCCCTCAGCTCAATTGTAGTCTCGGTTGCAGAAAAAGGACTTGGTTTATGACTTTATATTGCTTGGTTTCAGTTAGACCCTTCACCCAGCTCACCTAAGGCACTGTTAAAGGAAAACCGTAGAGAAGTTTTGTCACACTCCCCAAAGCTGACTGTTGGTCTCTGTGTCCCCACCTCAGTCCATCAGGTTCACTCTTCAGAAAAAGACAGCACTATGATCGCTGTCCCAGAGGTGATCACCAAAATCAGCAGGGCTGGTCTGGGGTGCGACCTGCACAGCTGGCTCCACCTACGTCCCACCCTGTTCCCACACCCCTGGGACCCACCTCCCTTTTCCCTCCATATTGCCAGGACTGATGCTTTCATTTTCACATTTCCCTTCTTTCTCCTGAACCCCTCTCTTGCCTGCACTCCCTTCCTTCTTCACACCAGCGATTACCTGGTCTACTGCTCTCCAAGATGGTGATCACCAGCAGTCCCTTGCCTTGGGCCCATCGAGCAGCTGTGATGCTCTCAATCCTGACCAAGGAATCTGTTTGCCTTTAGCTATTTTTTGAGCTGCTGCCAGGGAAGTTTCACAAAAAGGATAGTGTTATTTCTGAAAATGAGTCCCATAAACAAGGACGAATATGACCTCCCCGTTGAGATTTGGGGTTTACTTTAGTGGCTGGGAGATCAGCCAATGAAATGGAAATACCAGAAGACATTATCATAATTACCCCATGGCCTCCTCTGGGGGTAAGGGAGAGGGGAAAAAAAAGCTGAACCAAAACTGATTTAACAGCCTCTGGATAGCATTGTCACTTCACCCTTCCCTGTTTGGCCTGCCTC
This sequence comes from Nipponia nippon, assembly GCF_047370975.1. NCBI lineage: Eukaryota > Metazoa > Chordata > Aves > Pelecaniformes > Threskiornithidae > Nipponia > Nipponia nippon. The sequence continues at coordinate 166,055,580 of NW_028262290.1, forward strand.
CTGCTCTGCCTTTCTGCTTTCTCTGAACAAGGGGGAGAAAAAAAAAATAACATTCCTAGATCTTTTCCCCACAAGGATTTTTTTTTTTGTCTGGCAAAAAACAGTGCTGCAAAGCTGAGAGGTGATAAACATTGAGAAAAAGTAGCAGATGGGTTTAGATTGCAAAACTGAGGAGGCTAGGGAGCCCCATGCCTTCCAGCTGCACCCAGTCTGTAACAGCAGGAGTGAAGAGCAAAGCTGTCCTTCTGCACCTACCTGTGCAGTGCCCAGCCTGTCTGCATCCCTTGAGCTTCTGTAAATTTGAAGCCAAGCAAGCTTAGTGCAGGAATTTATGCTGAAGAGAGTTAGGGAGGGCTCATGAAAAGGGATTTGCTGTCAGCTCTTTCAGAGTGATTAACTTCTTCAGGGGCATGATGACCTCATACTTCCAAATAGTTGGATTTGGGAGATGTACCTGTCTGTGACACTATTTCTGACTTCCCTCAGATGCTTCTCTTGCCCCTAGAGCTCATGCTAGCAAAAGCTGTGCTCCTGAACTTCACAGATCTTCTCAATGTTCTTAATGTGACTAATTACTGCAGTCACCAGCTGCCCAAAGGAAAAAAAAAAAAAGGAAAAAAAAATCCCCACAGCTGATCTGATTTATTTTAGGTGGTGGTTTGAGGATGGAATGAATTTTAGCTGATTTGTGTATCTAAATACTCAGTGACTATAAGGGAAACTCTGAGTGAATACCTCAGACTGGCAAATCTCATCCTGGATATCCCCAGTTGGCTAGCAAGGCAGGTATTCTGTTGGCAAGCACGTGTGATGTTTGTTCCTTTCTGTTGACTAATGAGCATCTGCAGAATGAGAGGATGCTGGGGCCAGTGCTGTTCAATATCTTCATCAATGTCATAGCAGGATCGAGTGCACCCTCAGCAAGTTTGCAGATGACACCAAGCTGAGCGGTGCAGTTGACACGCCTGAGGGATGGGATGCCATCCAGAGGGACCTGGACAGGCTGGAGAGGGGGGCCTGTGTGAACCTCGTGAGGTTCAACAAGGACAAGTGCAAGGTTCTGCACCTGAGTCGGGGCAACCCCCGGTGTCAGCACAGGCTGGGGGATGGAGGGACAGAGAGCAGCCCTGCCGAGAAGGACTTGGGAGTACTGGGGGATGAAAAGCTGGACATGAGCTGGCAATGTGCTCTCGCAGCCCAGAAAGCCAAGCGTCTCCTGGGCTGCATCCCCCGCAGCGTGGGCAGCGGGGCGAGGGAGGGGATTCTGCCCCTCTGCCCCGCTCTGGGGAGACCCCCCTGGAGCCCTGCGTCCAGCTTGGTGGTCCTCAGCACAGGAAGGACATGGAGCTGTTGGAGCGTGGCCAGGGTAGGCCACAAAAATGATCCGAGGGATGGAGCACCTCTCTTATGAGGAAAAGCTGAAAGAGCTGCGATTGTTCAGCCTGGAGAAGAGAAGGCTGCGGGGACACCTCATTGCGGCCTCTCAGTACTTAAAGGGGGCTTATAAGAAAGGTGGGGACAGACTTTTTAGTAGGGCCAATAGCAATAGGACAAGGGGGAATGGTTTTAAACTAAAAGAGGGGAGATTCAGACTAGAGATAAGGAAGAAATTTTTTACAGTGAAGGTAGTGAAACACTGGAAGGGGTTGCCCAGAGAGGTGGTAGATGCCTCATCCTTGGAAACGTTCAAGGCCAGGCTGGACAGGATTCTGAGCAACCTGAAGATGTCCCTGCTCATGGCAGGGGGATGGACTGGATGGCCTTGAAAGGTCCCTTCCATCCCAAAGCATTCTGTGATGAGAGGTGTTGGGCTGCAAATGGGTGGGCTCATAGCAGAGATTCTTAGTAAAAGATGAGTGAAATGTTGAACATGTGAATCTTGGTGAGTTTTGGCTGCAGTGCTCACTTGGATGAAATACTTCTAGCATCTACTTTTTCATGGTCCTGAACAGCAGATGCAGAGCATGCACAGCGTAGATTGAGCATGTCAAACTGGACCATACCCTGAATGTACATGTATGTTCCAGGATGCTCAGCAGGGCACAAGGGTTCTGTTGCCTTAGAAAAATAGAGGGCCTACAGATATATATGAAAATAGCCTTATTCAGTCAATCTTCTGTCCTAACAGACCATCCCCAGGAGCTGCAGTTTAGGATGTTTAGAGAAAGAGGCAGCTTTTATGGTTGTCACCTTCCAGCTTTTGTCAATCAGCAGTTTAAGACCTTCGTGCATCAGAAATTTGCATCCAGGCTACAGTGTTTAATAGCTACTGATGTATTTGTCTTTTTTTAATTTGTCTAATCCTATTTTGAATCCACTGATGTGATTTGCTTACATGCATTGTCCTGTTTCTTTTAGACCTTGTTTTCATCTTGTTCCTCCCAGGTCTCAAATTCTGGAAAATTGTGACTAATTAACACCTTTTCTCTGCACCACCCACTATCTTACAGACACCTCTCATACCAGTATCTCCAGCCCCATCTCTCTCCCAACCCAAAGGATCCAAATCCACTCCGAAGCACTGGCTACTTCACCAGCAGTAGCTCCCACCCGTTACAAATTCCTGCAGCCCATACCTCAGCACTTCTGAATATGAAGCCACTTATTTTGCTACCTAGGGATATTCAAATTCCAAAAAGTTGGCATATGCAACTGCTAATGATTTTAGCAAGGCCTTCCCACAGTATTTTTCAATCAGGTGTTGAGATTGTTTGTCAAAGAGAAAGTTTTGCCAAGCCAGATCCCAATATGCCTAATATCATGAGTGCATCTGTGTTGCAAAGAAAAATGTTCCTGTGGATTTCTTTTAACCTTTGACAGCCAAGATGGAAAGATGAGTAGTGCAGCATTGTCTTAAGATCAGAAGACCCAGAGCAAGAAAATCAGATGCACAGTAAAGAGTGGTATTGAACAGTTAAAAGTCCTCCAGCAGCTGACAGGTCCAAAGCTGCTCCACAGTTTCCAGCTGTGGGTGTCTGCCCTGTCCTATGTACTGTCCTTTGAGCCCAAGACTGAGCCATTTCAGTGTCTGATCCAGCAGCATACTGCTCAGTCCTCGGTTCCTGGAGAGCTTTCAGCCTGGCTGACACACTGAAATGTCTCAGCAAGGGGTTAGGCAAGGGATGGAAGGTGGGATCGGGACAGGAGGGGACGACAAGTTCAGAAGTATCAGCCCAGTTTTCCTTAGGTGTTTAATGTGAGTTATTCAGCAGGAAAGGAGCAGCATTGCCAGACTGCATAGTTTTCCTACAAGTCTCTTGAGAATAGATGTCTCCTTCAAGTCAACAGGATTTAATGAAAATCTCTATTCTTATTCATATACGTGTTTACATACATGTTTCAGCCTCCTTGACCAAGGAGAAACACAGAAAGACATGTCCTAAATGTATCTCAGCATTTAAACCAGTTTGGGGGGAGGGGAGAGAATGGGGAGTTGGGTTGGTTTTTTTTAAGGGTCTGGCAGGTTTTGGAAATTTAAGGCTGGTAACCAGGGCCCAGGAAAGCTGAAAACCTGGGTTGAGTTCAGAGTTCTGCCCCAGCCGTTCTGCCCAGCTCTGGGCACAGCACTCAGATTTATCTCCCTTTCTGGGAAGTAAAATTTATTTTCTGTGCCTGGCCTGGAGACCACATTCTGGTACGGTCTGGCTGGGAGCTGCCCTCCTGGCAGAACACCGCCAAAGAAGCCTGAGGACCAAGCGTGCAAGGGATGAATCATTTGAAATGCCTGAGGTCAGGTTCTGCTCTGGCCACTAGAAATCCAGACTACCTCCTCCAGCTTCGGTGGAATCATTCAGGGTTTGTGCAGATATAAATGACAGCAGGATTTGGTCCAGAGGTTTTATGTTTCTAATGAAAGAGTTGAAATGCGGGATATTGCCTTAAATGTGGACAGGCCAAACATCTGGAAAGGGATGGCTTTGTTTTGCATTAACGTTAACGCGGTTTTGAAACCAGCTCCCACTTCTGAACAATTTTTAGCATGGATTTTTTCCAAGGACATAAAAAACTAACTTCTGTTTTACTCACAATCCCCTTATCAGATCTAGCTATCCATCTGTGTGTCCGTTACCACACCAGCTGCTCAAACATCCACCGCTCCTCTCCATAGAAGCACACTGGGAAATTGAATCTGAGTTTACTTCTGAGCTGGATTTCATTAACCCTCATTATGTCATTTGTAGTAAGTCTTGCTCGAGAACTGATTGGCCTTCAACTGGTTTATCTTACTTGCTTTCCAAAATGAATTAAGTTAAAATGAGTGAAGGAACCTTAATTCCGAATAGCGGTGGTTTTGCGGAGTACAGCAAATTGTCATAACCCCCCTTCAGTCTGAGCTTCAGAGGGATTGAAATGAGCAGGCGCTTCCATGGGCAGGCTCTACAACCTATTGACAGGTTTCCTGCTCATCTGCAGATCACTACTGGCTTCACAAGGTTTTGTATTCTTTCCTTTGCCTGCCTGTACTATGCATCGAGGTTTAGGTCTGCTCCATCCATCAGGATGCGGAGCGCTACCCTAGGTTTTGCATTACAGATTTACAGTGGCCAGTCTCACAGGCGCAGTCAATATAAGTAAGAAAAAAAGAAAAAAAAAAAGACATTGCTTTGTATAAAACAGTACTGCAGCCCTTATTGCTTACATTACGCTTTTACGAGTGAGTGAGTGCTAAGTTCTGTACAAATCCAGAGAGAGGCAACATCTGCTCTCATTGTATTTATAGTCTGATTAATCAAGACAGACAAATATTAGGGAAAGAGAGACAATGAGGAGTGGTGATTTATCCCAACTTACTACATCACTTAATTCTCTCAGGCTAGTGTCTTACCAACATCCTTAATTCAGGAGCCCTATAAGGCGTTACGTGTGGCTCTTCTGTGCTTTGAACCAGTTTTGGGGTGATCTTGTGGATGAGGATCCCTCCCAGTCCTGACCTCCCCAGGCCTCTTCTGCCATGACTGGCAGAGTACCAAGGGTGGACCCAAACCTCAAAGGTTTCACAAGGGTGGTCAGATCCTGCAAGGGAGGCTTGCCAGTAGATGGACATAGTCCACAACTTTCCTCACCCCCTTTTATGCTACAAATCACAAAGCACCTACAGGGTATGATCTGCATCACCCGTTCAAATCTAGGGCAGAAAATTAATGTAGGAGGTTAAGTACACTGTTCTTTTAGGGGAAAAAAAGCAGGAAAGAACAAAGGCAGTGTCATCCCAGTGTAGCTGGGATGGGTACAGTGAAATTTCCATCCATTCCTGCCAAACTCACCTGGGAGAAAGTTCTTCCTAATCTCAGACTTTATCTGGCAGTGGGACTGGTCCTGGATGTCTGAGCAGGACACACAAGCTAAGTACCCAAGAGGCACAGCAGAAAATTAAAGCAGCCATATTGCATTAGATCAAAGCTCTGTATGCTATAACAACCAAAGCATTCATAGAACAAGCCTTCCCCACGGTCGTACCCTCAGCTTCCTGATGTCAGGAACATGCCAGCTTCATGAAGTAAGAATTTCCTTTTTTTTTTAATGACCAGCAAGTGCCTTTGAGGGCCAGGTATCACCACATATCAGCAAGCAGCAAACAGGAGGGTAAAACAGGCTCTGGGTAAAGCACCCTCCCTGTCCTCCCTTGTCTTGTCCCTTGACCTCTGGAGATCTTACAGGAGAAGAAATCTAATCTTCCCAGGATGATGCTCACAGACTCTTTTCCCTGAGCCTTCCGTCTTTGGGGGGCAGACACTGTCAGCTCACAGCCCTGCCTAAGGCAGCCCCCTCTACACATGTTCTGGGATTTAGGTACGATGTCTGTAGAAGCTGATGCCATGTGGCTGAATGCCTGCATGCAGAGGTGGACATAGCACTGTGCTGATGATGGCAGGTTACAATTCTTAAGAGGAGAGGAGTCCTTGGTACAATATTATTTACTAGGATTTTTTTTCCTCTTGCAGAGTAGCCTCATCCCTGCAAGCTGGGGCGCACCACCCCAGGGATTGCTGCCTTCCTGTGTGTGCATGTGTATGATGTGAGCAATTGCAGCGTGTGCTTCCTTTGCCATGTACGCAGATGATTCCATGTGGCATCTTGTAAGAGGTGTTGCTTGGGACACTAACTGCTGAGCAAACTGAGATACACAGAGCAAAGCTGGTGGAGGAAACTGCTGATGCAAAGGAGATCTTGCATTCAGATCACCTGCGTTATCTAGGAAGTTTGTGTCCTGCTGCTCTTTGTGTGCTGAGGTGTAACCTCATTTCTCCCCATCACTGCAGGTGGATGCTGATGATGTCATCACCAAAGAGGAGCAGATCTTCCTACTGCTAAAAGCCAAGGCTAAGTGCGAACGACACCTGAAAGCCAAGGTGCCCAAGGTGCATGGTGAGTGTTCCACAGCAACCCAGGCTGTATGGTTAGGTCTGGGCCCCTCTCTGCTCTACCCCAGCCCTTCTCCTCAGCCCCATACGCAGAGGTCAGAGCATGTGAGGGAGACAACTGAAGAAGGCCCAACATACTGGTTTTTCAGGTTAGGCTATGGGGAAGATTTTTCAGCACAAGGTGTTGGAAAACAAAGTTGTCACAGCCCCTTTCTCCTGCTCCAGAACTCCAGATGCCAAGGGGTCAGGAAGATGCAAGAGTCATGGTCGTGGGCTTACAGCCCTTATCACTATACCCAAAGCGGAGGCAATGCACAGGAGCTAGCATCACCAGGCAAAGCATGGGAGATAGCATCAACCATCAGTTTTCCCAAGATCCTTTGCAGCAAGACACCAGTGGTATGGGAAACAAAGCATCCTTCCAACAGCCCTTCTCCCTTTCCCTCTGACATACTCTCTCTCTATTCTCCTCAAACGGGCCCAAGCTCAGCTAAGCCTCTTTCTTCCACTTCCTTTCTATTTTGGGCTGCAAAATCACTACCAGATGTAGGGCTGGAGGGAGAAGGGAGGGAAAAAGCTCTCTCATGTGGGTAGCGAAATAATCATCCCCCATTGGTTTCTTTCATCAAACTCACATGTGTTAATTATTGGCATTGGGACTGTATGCTGAGGCACCCTGCATCCACCCAGATAGTCCTGGGTGGGCGTCCTGTCCCATCACCTCCCTCTGTTGCCTGAGAGAAGGGGACAAGCCAGAATGCCTCTCACCTTCACCGTTGCGTCTCGGAGATCTCTCTCCCCACAGCCAGCACTGTGGGAGTACCTGGAGACATCACCAGCAGGGGAAAAGTCCCCAAAGCCAGCTGTGATTTTAGAGCAGAGTTGCCTGCCCACCTGGTATCCCTCTCCTGTTGGAAATGACAGCAAGGGGCCATAAAAGCCAAGCTTTCATTTTATTCCAGGCCTCCGGCTTTACATCAGCCAAAACCTCAAGCCACATCCTCTGTTGCTTCTTTGTCCTGTTCACCCAATGCCCAATTAACACCTCATTAAAAAACATGTGTGCAAAGGCATTTCCTTCTGTTGTACTATAGACCACCTGCCTACCTTGGGATCTGGTGATGTCAGCCAGCTGGTCTTTCTCTCACACCCTATTTTCTAGCTCTTCTCTGTGAGACTGTCAGCATTTAGTATTAATCTCTCTCCTTAATTGTCAGCAGCAGTGTTAGTAGGGCTGGGGAGATGCATATGACTGACAAGCAGACTTTGGGCTCTTTATCATGGTCAGTTTGGTAGAGCAAAGGAATTAAATCACAGGACTTTGCAAGCATACCCTCGGTCCCGTTTTGAGACCTGGTTCTGCGCCTGAGGCCAGCATTAGCTCTGCCATTGACTGGAACAGAAAGAAATCTAATACATTGTCATTTAGATATTTCATTAACCTAAGTCCTGGCTTTGCAAAAAAGATATTCTGAGCTGCTCAGGCAATAAAACTCGGGCTCATTGCTCCATCCTCTATAGCAAATTTCTGTCCAATCCCAAATAGTACAGCCAAGAGGAGGAATCATCTTGATATCAATACTGACAGCAGTATATTCAAGGCTTTAAAAACTCAAGGAAATCATTAGCAATAGGTAGTTAGATCAAATTAATCTGCAAGAGGTCCACTAATCCAAAGGCAGAATGAATTCTAATTTAACTTTTCCCAAGAAACCATTTCTTAAGATGTGAAAGAACTTCCTGTGGCAGCGCATCCATAACACTCCAGAAATTCACTCTAGCGCTTCACAAATAAGGCAGCAAGTTGCCAGACCATCTCTGAGATGGTCTAAAGAGTCAATGGCTGCAGACAGAGGATTTTGCAATTTGGAAAAGATCTTCTCACTTTGCGAAAGAGCTGCCATCCACAGATTTTTAAACTACAGGTGCCCTTGGACACCTGAAATGATAATGCTATGGGGTATTTGTGAACAGACTGACTCAATCTCCATTTTGCAGTGTGTCTGCTCCTTCATGCTGCAGGAGTCAGAGGAGATGGATAGCTTTAGATCCTCTTATGGGGTGGGGGGTGACAGAACAAAAGGCTATAATCTGCACTGTGTTAGCTTTAATGCAATTAATTTCTTGGCTAAGACTCAGAAGCTTAGTTTTTCCACAAAGCTTTCAGAGCCCAGGGTTAAAAGTGGTTAGGTCCAGTCCTTTCCTCTTTTGATGATATAGAACCTGGGGCCTGGTGTCTATTTGTGCTAATCACCCAAGGACATATGGGTCTGTGTCCTTCTCAGCCAGATGGAGGACCTCATCCCATTGCCTCTTCCCTCACTACAGACCCAAAAGAAAAAGCCTGGGAAGGGCAACATGGTCTTCACAATTAAGATGCACCAGCCTCCACTTGCAGACAATATTTGTGGGGGCAAAGTGGTTGTGACTTGGAGCAATATAAATCCTGGGTGGCCACCCCAAGCCTTCAGGCAGTCTTCTGTGATATCACTCAGAGTATTTCTGAGGAGCACCCACCTAGGTGTCAGGAGGACTCTTCTAACTGCCATGGAGGACTTGGGTTGTGTTACCACCCTGCCAGGTCCCCTATCTGTCTTGTCTTTGGATTTTGTGTGGTGTAGGACACAGTTGTCCCTCATGATGCATTTGTATTTTGGCTCTGCAAGACCTAACCTTTCCAGGAAGGAAAACAAGTGATTCTGCAGGCAGGCAGAGAGCTGTGCCCAGCTCCATTTGACCCTCTGTTTGATAATAATGGCAGCCCATGGTGTTGATGTGCCGCTGTATCTATACTGAGTCTCCCTGCTGGCAATGCAGACTGATGGCCCCCATGTCAGATGAACAAAGGACCTCATTTCTTTGCAAGATCTCCCTTATGGCAGCCAGCCGGGCTCCTTTCTATCTTGACAGCTCCCAGTGCCTCCTGAAAGCAAGACTGGAGACTCAACCCCTACCCCTGGATTTTATTTTTCTTTTCAGCAGTGTGATGAATGGGTCCCACTCCAAAGGCTGCTTCTGCCAGTGTAGAACAGACTTATTTTGTATTAGACGTGGGGCAAGCCCCACTGAGAAGTATGTTTGCAGATCATAGGGAGCAGTGCACCCCTTGGCCTGAAATGATTTATTGATCTGGCTGGTATTCAAAGGGCAAAAGGGAACAGGCACAGTGTAGCCCCTTTAAAATATAAAAATAAAAACCAGCAAGAAAACAAAACAAAACAAAAAAACAATTAAAGTAACCACAAAAAGAAAAAATCAGCCCAGGTTCAAGGTATGCAATGCAGGAGGCAGCATACATAGAAGAGAATTGTAGAATTGTTTAGCTTGGAAAAGGCCTTTAAAATCATCGAGTCCAACCATAAATCTAACACGGCCAAGTCCCACTAAACCAGGTCCATATCTGTGTTCCCTACCACATCTACCCATCTTTTAAATACCTCCAGGGATGGGGACTCAACCCCTTCCCTGGGCAGCCTGGGCCAGGGCCTGACAAACCTTTCAGTGAAGAAGTTTTTCCTAATATCCAACCTAAACCTCCACTGGTGCAACTTGAGCCCGTTTCTTCTTGTCCTATTGCGTGTTACTTGGGAGAAGAGACCGACCCCCACCTCACTACAGCCTCCTTTCAGGTAGTTGTAGAGAGCAATAAGGTCTCCCCTCAGCCTCCTTTTCTCCAGGCTAAACAACCCCAGCTCCCTCAGCCGCTCCTCGTAAGAGTCCTGCTTTATATCTACCTGTGTTACATTTAGTTTCTGGAAGTCTTCTAAATGGGAGAAACTGTCCCCATGTGGTTGAAAAATGGCCATACGGATCATACATGAGACCCTGGAAAGTTTGCACAATCTGCCCTCTCTGTCCGTAATAAAGCAGAGGTACTCCATGGCATCCTGGAGGACTTCAAGGTCAAACAATCTGCCTTGCAAAAACAGGGAAGGGAGTATGGTTTCACCTGATGTAAGTGACAGTGGCACAGTGAACTTCAGCGGAAGAAGTCACCCATAAAGCAAAAGTCGTGGTCATTGGGGCCATTATGAATTTGAGCCAAAGTTGTCACGGTGTTGGTGATAATCATGTGCAGCAGAGGTGGATTACTGATGACCTTGAACATCTGAACTCCTAGAGTTGGCGGACAGAGAAGAGCATCTTTTGGGGTGGCATCTGTCTCCAGATGTTGATCACAGATTAAACCTAGGATTGCTGATGTAGATGGACCATTTAACACTTACGCTGCAGTATGATACGGCTACTGATGACGATGTGATCCCTAGGAGGGTAGCCTAGCACTAAAATAGCTTACCTGAACGTGCGGTGGGATCTCTGCCTTGAGAGGTTTTTGACATTTGGCTTGACAAAGCCATGACTGACCTGACCTCATGCTGGTTTTGAAGGCTGAAGGTTGGACAAGAGATGTTCAGAGGTCCCTTCCAACAAACATTTCTATGACTAGTCCTGCCCAGGGGATTTAGGATCACAAGCCAACAGCACTGAGGCTCCTTGGGGGGATTGTTTCATCCCTGTAGACTTCAAGGCTCACTTATCAAAGATTGGTGAGGGCCCAACTACAGTGCAGCAGGAACGGAGGTGGACAAGGAGAGAAGGGAAGGTCTGCATAATTCATCTGTCTTTGACATTGGAAAAGAAGAGGAGTTTTGCATATCATCTCATTTTTTCTTTTTTTTTTAAATGTTGTTTCCAATTATCTTTCATGTTCAGATCTGCACTTTGTTTGTCATTCCAAAGAAGGAAAAAGGACAAGCCCACAATGAGGCAGCAATTTTGAGGAGATCATAAGGAAAGCACATTGTACAGTCATCAAAGGATGAGACTTCTTCAGCCTTTCTTACATAGTTTTTTGTGGTGAGGGAAAAGCTTCACATTCATTCAGCTCTGCTTGAAGGAATCTAAATCTGTATTACTTCCCAGAAACAATGCTTTACTGCCTAGCGTGTCAAAGGTGAAAAAGGAGATTGAAATCTCTTCCATTAGTTCTGCATCACTATGTCTGAAAGTACCAAAAAGCACTGGTGCAAGAGCTGGATCTCAGCTGCCCAACCTCATGATCTGGTTGTAGAGCCAATATCCTCCTGAGACCATTGTAGCAGCCTTCAGCATGGAGCAACTCTAACTTTGGGACAACCCTGCAGACAGCCCAGGGTGTAGAATGTTTGGGAAAGGAAAAAGTTCCTGCTTAAAATTCCTGGCCCAAGTCAACAAGGAGTGGCTTTGGACTTGAGAGTCCCATCTCTCCAGGGAAACTCTTAACCACAGAGGTGATAGGAAGAGAGGCCTTTGACCCCATGGATGTTATAGAGCTGCTTTGCACTGGATACTTATGCAAGCTCTACAACAAGTGAAGAATGCTGTGCCGCCTGAGGTCTGGCTTTCTCATCTCTGCTCTGGTGTTTTGTCCTGCACCCCTCAACATTCAATGTTATAGCTTGTGTCAGAAGAGGACTTTGAGAGACGCATCCATTGCTATGGGCACGCAGGGATACTTCCCTCTCGGGGCTCTCTAACCCATGAGAAATAGCAGAGTGCACTTCAGCAGAAAGCCTCTGTTTCTCCAAGGAGCTTTCTGAGGACCTCTTGCTGCAAACCTGCTCTCATCAACACTTCGAGTTCACATTTGGATTTGAACCAGACTGAATGAAGCTCTGTTTTTCTGCCAGCTCAGAGGCAGCCAGATGGAAGATGTGAGGAGGCAGCAGTAATGATTATTCTCTCAGACAAGGAGAAGATGAAGTCCTGTGGACTCCTAACTGCATGTCACGTCATGAACTGGTCCTACAGGACATCTCTATGGCAAAGGGAAGGAGTGACTTCAGCACAAGCCCATATCCTTGATAAGACAGCTTGGCTAACGAGCACCGAGCAGAACTGTTATGCTGACAGAGGTGCTAAGGGCCTGTGTGTGTACAGAGGAAAGTTTTCTTAGCACCAAAAAGCATGACTTCATTTGCTATTTCATATTCCCTTTACCATGCAGGTATGGGCAGGGCCAGTGGTGCAACTGATTGACCTCAGAAAGAGCCTTTTTGGAGGAGGTTTTTATTTCGCCTGGATCAGCTTCCTGATCTGGTTCATCATGCAGCCACATAAACAAGAGAGCCATCACAGGGAAAGGAGCCGTGCCAGGAAAGAAAGCTGTTCATGTAAGCAGTACTGCATTGAGCATTACCAGCTGAACATCCGAAGTTTTGAAAACCCAAGCTGATTTATCCCTCATTGCCTTCTCTCCTTGCTCTCATGCAACCCCACTTCACACCAAGGGGTGTATGCATCCACTTAGTGCTGTCAGATCCTGTCCAGCCATCACCCTTGGCCCATGCTTATCCCTGTTCATCAGAAGTTGCCAGATACCACCTGGCAGAGGGCTGCTTGGATCCTGCCTCTGCCTGGGTGTGATTGCAGCCCAGTGCTGTGATTTACTCCACTCCATAATAGTCAATGATCTGTGTTTTCGGAAGCAGTGAGGGAATTTGGGACACCTTGATTTTTTTTTTTTTTTATTTTTTAGATAGAAAGAAATATCACGTAAGCTGGCATGAAGGTTTGGTAGGGCTGCTGTCCTCATTCTTGGGAGCTGACGCACAGGGATATTCAACGCCTCACCTCCGATCTCAAAGGAGAGTCTGTGGCAGAGCCAAGATTTGGATTCTCATCTCCTCACTCTTCAGCCAGGGCACAAGCCACAAACCACATTTCCTTTTGTCCTGGAATTCAAGGTGAGGCTACAAAGATTCAAATCCAGGTGGACAGAAACGGATGAAAATCTTTGGACAAATCCTGCTTGACTGAAACTCAAAACTCTCATCATCAGTCTCACTTTAAAGCTTCCAGTTTTGTTTTGAAATGAGGAAAACGCATTTCAAACTTCCTGCAGTGCAATGGGTACCTGGGTTCTCCTCCCCTTTTGCCCATCTCATTGCTGAGTCCATTTCATGGGCCAGTTCTTTTCCTGGTATAAATTGGCAGATTCCCATTCAGTTTAGTGAGGGCATTGATTTATGGCAGTCATTGATTTCTCCCACAGTTCAGCATCGCAACTTACTTTTGTCCCCTCTAATATTCATTCAGCCAACATTTTAAAAAGGGAAAAATCTGAATTTCAGAGATATCTGTGGGTCTTAAAAGATGAGACGTAGCCTGGATCAGCACTGAACCGTGATTTTGGGCTGGTATCTGCTCTTCCCTCTCTCACCTTGCAGCTACCCACTCCTAATGCATTTACTTGGCAATTGCAGGCTAGAAATGGCAAATTAACACATGTGAAGTCACTATGGGGGGGACCTGTGAGTCCAGCACCACTGCTAGCCCCCACGAGGGGAAATGAGATTTTGAGGAGCAGGTTTCTGTGCATCATTCTTCCAGCACAGACTTGTATTTGGCATGGAAACACACACAAGAACTGGCTCTTTGAGTGGAAAATGTGATCCTGTCTGTGCATGGACTTCATGAGCTCTTCCCCAGGAAGGAGCCAGCCCAGAAGAGATAAGTACCTCGAATCACACTCCACCATCCTCTGGAAGCAGGAAGACCTTGGTCTCCCATCTGTTCTACTTAGCATTGACCTTTTCCTTTTGCTGGTTTTTACTGTCTCAGTTTTATTAAATTCACAGTTTCTTTTCTTCAGCCTGCACAATTATTAGTGAGTGCCATGTGCCTCATGGTGCAGTGCCGAAAGGCAGTAGCTTCCAGAGCAGCTCCTATCAAAGTGACCAGTGGGTGGTTACATTGTTCTCCCAACCAACCTGCACCTTCACAAGCCTGGCCAACACTGGCTTCATCTTTGTGCCAAGGGGCTGATCTTAATGTTGCTCCATCTACTAAAAATGGCCATAAAAACCAGTACAGCAGGCCTAAAACTTGAACTGCATGTTGTGAAAAAAGGAGAGAGTTGATGGAAGTATGGAGAGTAACGGTGTCCACCCATCTTGTAGAGACTGGAAGGAGATATTCATTAGAAGGAGACTTCCAGAGGCTGGAAGGGATGTTCACTGTCTTTCTTGGTTTTAACTTGCATCTGATTCCTGATCCATGCCCTGAAAGATCAGACAATTAGCTGTCAAGTGGAATATTCAAATATTTTATCTGCTACCATGGTTCAAGCAATATCTTGTTCAGCTGAAATAAACCAGATGCAATTTAATTAGATATGTGTCTAAGCTGCATTTCAGGAGTTGAATTAGGGACTAAGGAGCATCAGGGTGAACAATAGACGTGCCAAGCATTTCTGGAGAGTGGGAATATGTGGCTGTTGCATGTGTGATTCCTAGCAGGGCTGTTAGTTCAAAGGAAAGTCCTAGCAAACAAAAAAGTAAAAAATTGATAAAATTCTAAACTTTCTTCAGCAATAATGAACGGCTGTTTATGTGTAAAAACCTCTAAATTCCCTTTTTCCCCTCTAAAAATGTTAACTTTTAGTTTTATGCTAGCTATCAGAGGGTGTGCCTCCTCCTGACAGTGTCATCTGTCCCCTGGCCACCTCCCAGGCATACCTCTGAGCCTGAGGACCTGCCATGGACTCTGATCCATGGAGTGACATGGGCACAGCCCCACAAGAACCTATGCCATGGGGAGGCAGGGCTGAGCCAGTCCAGTGTGCTTCTGCACAGGCCTGTCTCAGGATACGTGCATCATCTGCCACTTTTGGCTAAGGCACCGAGGGACAGAGACCCAAAATACTAAAACAAAAAAAACCAAAAACCTGTCCCCACAAGCCTTTGGCTTCCTTCCTTCTTTTCTCTCTTTTTTCTCCCCCTTTTTTTCTTTAAATTTAGTCTCTAGATGAAAGCCTTTCGGAAAGAACAGGAAACCCTGAAATTTCTCTTCTACGTACACAAATATTACATTTCACCCATGGTGGGCAGCCTGATGCCACCCCAAAGTTAAACCTGGAAGGGGATGAAGTGAAATTCCCAGCCATAAGCCATCAGACCTGATTTTTTTTTTTTTCACCCATGAATTAAAAGCCTGTCTTTCCCTGGTTTGGAAAAGGAGATGGGACATTTTGTGGGGGAAGAGAGATTTTTACACAAACCTGTTATTAGGAAAGGCCATCGGCAATCCTTTCTCAGAGTCCTAGGTGTTGCAGCTTGCCTCAAAATGGCTTGTTTTTTTAATAAATAAACCTATTTGCTAGGGAAAAGAGGTTATTTTTAGTTGAGAAACCATGTGTATTTACCTAAGGTGTGTGGGTTGTGCATCTGAGTTTATGGCTCCATTGTCCCTAAAGGACCTATACCCAAGCCCAGGCTCTCTCTGGGCTTGCAGAAGCCCAGGATCTGCTCCTGGTTTTCTCTCCAGAGGCTCAAGCACCATCCCCTGATCATCCAGCCTGCCAGGGTCTCCTCAGAAGTTGTGAGTAACTTCAGGTGTTTTAGAAGTTAAGGGAGACAAAGGCATCCAGGGCACTCAGGATTTGCCCTAAGCACCCAAGACCTCTATAAACCCATATCTTCTCCTGCTCTTTCTGTCTTCTCCCTGTTTCTGTTCTCAGTCCTTGTGGCTCAACAATGCAGGGCCAGAGCATTGGCCCAAATACTCTCCTGCAAAAAAACAAACCGTCCCTTGTTAGCATGCTCCCAGCACAGTTTTGGCCTAGGATGGCCTGGGACACCATCTGGGGGCCAGCATGGACCAGGAGACCTTTCAAGATGGCAGCACAGACAAGATTGTTCTTCTGGGGCATGCATGAGAGGGAGTTCAGAATCTTGGATATGAGCCATGCTGGACTTGAGGGGCCTGAAAATGGGCTATGGTCTGTTATATTGACTGGAACAGATGTAATCAGTGAGTCTTGGTCACACCTGGGGTTTCTTATTGCATCTGTGGTTCTAGGATGGGTCAAAAGAGCACTGAAACCCTACAGAGAGATATCATCTCCCACCCAACCCATCTACCACAGGTACCATTCATGTCTGCAGACTGTGATGACTAGCAAGGTCTTGCAGCTCTTCACAGCTGGCGACTTGCCAGTCATGCCTGAATTAGAGCTAACAAGAGATAGGAAATACCAACAGCTGCCCTCTACCTGAAAAGGTTTATGGGCCAAGGTCTTCCAATCCCACTGAGAAATGTCTGCTGAGCACCTATATAGGTCTTGCAATGCACAGGAGGAATAGGTCTCAGGAGTTATGATAGGCATAAACGATCCATGTGTTAGATATGTAAAGTAACATGGAGAAAGGGTGAAAAACAGTACCTAGGATGGCTAAACTGCAATACTAATTATCAACCTTATTTCTATGCTTATTTTAATGATATGACCAATATTACCCCCTCTCAGAGGGAGATCTGGAGGGTTTTGGAAGGACTAAATGTACTGGAACGAGGAAAGAAGGATGCCTGGGCTGAGTCAGGCCAGTAGTGGCAGGTCGGGTGTTATCAGATGGGACATCAAAGGTGATATTTCTTCTTTTGGGTTGTGAGCGCAGTGAGTGGACAGGCAGCATGTGAAATGGGCTAGTGATGTCAGGGTAGCCAGCTTTCCGGAGCTGTGTCATGCTAGTAATTGTCTGGTAGCACTCATAATCTTGTGACTTTCCCATTCTGCCTTGGGGTAAGTAAAGACACATTGTGACTTGGAACAGCCCCTGGCCCATGTGTCCTTCCCTTTCAAAGTCCGGTTCCTCCAGGGCTGAGCATTGCAAGGGGTGTTTTGCCCACTAAACACCGGTGTGCGGACCAGCAAAGGTCTCTGAGTAGTAACAGGCAGAACCTACATCCATCCATCCGCTCTCCTCACCCTCCCCTCATGCTGGCCAGCACACAGTACCCATACACACACAGAGATGTTCAGAGATGCGTGCACTGGCACAGGACACGCTGCACACAACTCCGCTGAGAGACACTGCAGCACTGTGTCCCCAGCTACCCATGCAAATGCCCTTGGATGCATGTGGAGCATCTTTCCCCACAGACATATGCTCCCCCTGCATTGCACAACGCAGCTCAACAACAATACACACCTCTTCCTACAGACGTACCACCTACAGATCTATACCCATACATACGCAGGCACTCATACATGCATGCTCTGACAGCCAGATTTGAAATGCATCTGCAACACCAAACACCCCCATACAGAGGCACTGGCCCTCCAAGCCTCCCTTTCTCCCCCTCCTGTCCCAAAATGCTGGGTCATTTTTTTTGGTTGCTCCTCCCTGCCTGTTTCCAATCCACCAAATGTCCTTCCCGTAATAGAGTGACCACAATTGCACACCGTATTCCAAATGTGGTCTCCCTGGTGCCTTGCACGGTGCCAGAATAAGTCAGGCTGATTTATATTCCATACCCCTAGATAAACACCTCGAGACCATGTTTGCATTTATCCAGCTGCCAAGCAGCCTCGCAGATGGTTTTAATGTGTTCTCCACATGCATGTACCACTTGCACAGAAATTGGAATTGAGACCGGGGGGAAGGAAAGGAGGGAGGAGGCAAGGGAAAAGTAGCAGGCAGGAGGGAATAGCCCTCATTGCACCCTGGGGATACAGTCTAATCAGTGAGCAGGCACGGCCCAAATATAGCTCTCCTTTCCTCTCTCTTCCACCAAAGCAACCTGCAGCATGCTGGGATTTCTGACTAGGCTCAGGTGGACAAGCAGAAATGAAGAAAGCGCAAAATGAGAGATGCATGTGGCACAACCCTTTCACAAAGCACTCTGTGACTGGCCTTTCCACCTTCAAAAGACAAGTCCCGCGGCAATGACATCAAAGAGAGTGTTTGAATACCATAATGACTTCAATTTCCATGCCCTGAGATTTCAACCCTCAAGGGCTAAGGAGAGCTGCAAGGCACATCTGTTCTAAAACTACGGTAATCTGTGCTACTATAACTACTCTGTAGTATGGTACTACTGTAAGGGAGTATTCATGACAGTCCAAGCAACGGTGAGATGAATGGGTACACTATAATAGTAACCTTCAGACTCCTCAGGCACCGAGACACACACTCTGCCTGGAGGATTTTACAGTCTAGCCTTAGAAGATGGGCAAAGATAAAATATGATAAAATGTGATAAAATGGCATGCAGATGCAGAGAAGTAAATCAGATTTTCTGACTTATACCTGGCAGGTATATACCTGCCCTGTTATGATTGATATTAGAGGAACATGTCATTCAGTGCATTTTGATGAGGTGCTGGTAACTTCTAGTTAGATGGTGAACTGAGGTGTTTCAACATGCCTCATCTTCTCAAAGTGCTTATTTCGTGGTGGTGGTATGTCCTCTGCAGAGCTGGATGAGGAGGAGCTGTCTGCTGGTGACTTGAGTCCCTGCCCCAGCACAGCCATTGGAAGGCAGTGGGTGAAAACAGCATTTAGTATCATCTCTCCCAACACATGTCCCTCAGACTGAAGTCCATATTTCAATGGGGGCTTTGTTGCCTGAACCCTTTGGGCTGCCTTCAGCTGAAGCTGAGGACTTGAGTGGGATGAGAAGTAAAAAACAGCCTTATAGGAAATGCATCAGGAATCTAGAGGAGGTGACCCTTACTGGTGCAGGGAGGTAGTGGTGGAAAGAGAGGCTGAGCTCTGCTATGGCTTAGCTTGTTTTGAGGCAGTGATGAGCTGGGTGTCTCAACACCAAGAGATGAGACCACAGTTACATACAGGAGCTGTGTTGGCATCTTTGCACCTGGGAAAGAAGGAAGGAGTAATCTGGACTGTTTTGGAATTTCTCTTGTCCTTGGAAGTAGTTGGCTCCAGTGTAAGATGATTTCTGAGATCTGGAGTGGAGGTAGGGAGCCAGCTGGAAAACTGAGGTGTCTTTGGGAAGCACAAATGACTCTGCCGACCATGAGACAGCAGCATACAGGATATTGAAGTAGGATGAAGAGGCACTGACCTGTCCCGGTGCAAGGATGGCAGCAGAACCCAAGAGTGCTACACGCAGAGGAAGCAGTGAGTAGTGACATGGTGCTCTCCTCCTAGCCCCATTAATGCCACAGCCTCCATTTGCTCTAATGATACCATCTCAAAATCACTGAGGGACATGAAACTAACTGACCTCATCCCAAACATGACATGATGTGAAGAACAGAAGCACTGTCTTAATTTCCAGTATAAACTTTGTTCACTGCCAGTTTACCCCTGTTCATTTTTGCATCATTTTCCACTTTCATAGCTCATCTCCATTCATACTTCTTACCAATAGGATAAGAAAAACCTTCTTTCTCATTCTCTCTTGTTGGATTAAGGAGACCAAGCCTTTTATTCTCCTCCAGGGCCACCAACGAAATCTTCCCACCATGCCAGTCCTTCCCTACTGCTGGAAGATTTTTTCTTTCTGTTCCTTTTCAACAAAGGAACTTAGGACCTTTTCCCAGAGAGGTTATTTGTTTGACCAGTAGCAAGGCTGTCTCAGGACCTGTGAAGCCCCTTCTAACAAATTATTACGGGATGAAGAACCAAAATAAGTCTTAGAAGACAAAGCTTCAACTCCTGCCTCAGCAGTTGACTTTTACCAAGCTCACTTACCTGCCTGTGTTAGGTTTGTAGTCAGGGAGTGTGGTGGTCACTGATCCTCACTTCTCCACAAGTACAGTCGCCCTGTCTCCCTGAACTCATATCAAACTACGGAGACAGAAAGGGAGACACCAGGATGAGGCATCTGCAAAGTCTCCGGAGAAGAAAAAGGTCTTGCCTCACTTCCAGCTACTCATGTTGTCCTGTAAGATTAATTTCTTCAGCACTAAGGTCGTCAGTGATGTCCTCTAAACATGAGAAATTCAAGTGCAATTCCCACCTTCCCTGTCTCCATCCATGAGAGTTACAGCTCTGAATTTGGAGGAGCTTCACACGCGTACATACATGCCTGAGAGAGAAGCAATATGCTATTCAGCGTTGCTTGAATGACTGATACACATCCAAGACACCTAGGATGTGGGATATGTATGAGATTTACTTGTTTTCTTAAAAGTTTATGAATTCCTTTTGACTTACATCTCCAGCGAATCCTACTATTTCTTCCAAGGAAAGAAATGTTTTGCATTCCCAGTTCACTTGGAACATGCGATTTCGTGTCCCAAAGCTACCCACCTGTATCAATCCAAGCGGCATATTTGATCCCTCAAACTATTTTTCGCCAAAAAGATAAATTTTTCAAGAGCTTTTCAATCAGCATTTAGAATGAACTGGATCCCGTCTGATTATCTATGCTTCTAAATATTGTTACCAGTGCCTCAGGAGAGACTGACCTATTTTTAGCATGCCAAAAGCACACTACTTGCAGGTGGTGGATATTTTTTCCCTGATGACAGCTTATAAAAAAGATTGTAAAAATGGATTTTATTTTTTATTTTAAAGTATAGCCATCAGGAAAAATTGTTGGCTTGTGGATTTTTTTTATTGTTTTCCTGACACTCCTCACCATTTTTCAGATTTCTTCTTGTAATTCAATGTAGATCTCCTTTGAGAAATGACCAGGAGAAAAGGAAAACAACAGAGAGAAGCCAAGTTGTTAGTACTGTTAATATTTTTATAAACCAAGAAAAAATATTTGGAGGAAATACTTGGGAAAACAAACAAAAAGAAAAGTCTTGTTTGGATTCCAGCACAATATCAATGTAATATATGGTATTTTCCCTCCCCATTTTATCATCACCTCAGTTAAGTGACCTCTAGATTGAGTAAAACGGGAGAAAGCTGGAGGCAGAAGGTGGAGAATTCGGTCCCAGTTATCACATTGGTGGTCTCAAGCCAAAGAAAATTAATGGTAAAAGTGCCACATGGCTGTGCAGACCAGAGGAGACGGGGTGGAGTGAGGGAGGAAGGAAGGGATGTGGGAATCATAGAATGCTTTGGGTTGGAAGGGACCTTTAAAGGTCATCTATTCCAACCCCCCTGCCATAAGCAGGGACATCTACAACCAGATCAGGCTGCTCAGAGCCCCGTGCAGCCTGGCCTTGAATGTTTCCAGGGATGGGGCATCTACCACCTCTCTGGGCAACCTGGGCCAGTGTTTCACCACCCTTATTGTAAAAAATTTCTTCCTTATCTATCTATCTTCTTATTTTTTTCTTATCTGGTCTGAATCTACCCTCTTTTAGATTAAAACCGTTACCCCTTCTCCAATCAGGAGGTCAATGGTTTGTGTCCTTAGATGGGCGGAATGGAGGTTTTAAAGATAGGAGCAAGAGAAGGATGGTGAGGCTCCTGTCTGGGACAACAGGCATGACACAGAGGGGAGAAACAGCTTTTGGCTGCATTAAAACCCAGGAATGTGGATCCAACAGTCACAAAGTGTGGCTGGTCCTGACGTCAGTCAATATTTCCATTTGAAAAATGTTTTCCAAGAGTTTCAGTCAATGTAGGAACTTCTCAATTCTTTCTGCAACCAGGAGGTCCAGAGGCACCTGGCTTGACCTGTGAATGTTTCCCCCAGCTTTCCCCTACCACAGACTAATAACTGCAGTCCTTCTTCCCTACCCAACTCCTCTGTGTGCCCATGGTACCCTGGATTGGCAAGAAACAGCCATGCTGTGCTTAATTTTAAGCTATGTACGTGCCAGTTGGCTGGTCAGTCAGCAAAGGCTGGTTGGTCTGGTGGCAGCTGCCAAATGTTCACCTGCCCTTCCCTCTACTAATCATCAATCACCACAAAATTTGCAGGAAGGAAATGATGATTGAGATGTCTTACCTCTCCTTCAGATTTGGCTGAAATGGGTTTTCCAAGCATGGAGCGGGGAGAGAGAGAGGCAGGGGATGATGGAGAGGAGGTTAAAGAGGTTTCTCTGTGTTGTGACAGTTCATGATAACGACAACAGATTCATTTGCATCTTTTCTTGGGAGACTTGGATACTTTCTGAAGATCAAATCCCACCAGATCCTTATCGGTTTTAATGAATCGATTCCACGGGTCAATGTACAAAGGCACAGAAAGATTTCAGATGCACTGAGAGGCAGCAAAGGTGATCTTTTTTTCAAATTTCTGGGGCAGCTGATGGCTCCCCACATTGTCTACATGATAAAGCAGCAATCCAGAGGTGTCCCAACACGAGTTTGCACTGCGTTTCCTACACAGAACCTTCAACCCAACGCTTTTTGGGAGGATTGTGGGGATCAAAGTACCCAAAAAGAAATAATTACATGCTCTGTTATCCAGAAAGCATCGATTTTCTTTTAAATGAGTCCATTGCAAATGTGTGTGTGTATGTTTACAGCATGAGGAGGATGTACCCATCAGATACTTTTCCACATTAATATTTTCTGGACAAATACTGCAGTATGATACTAAATGAAGCTACTTATAAGTGAAGGCTGACCTTTGCAAGTTGTTCTGAAGATCTTAGAAAAGCTGAGGGTTTTTCTCACAGCGTTTCAGAACATGACATTCAGATGATTTTTTTTCTCCTCAATGTTGTTTCTCCACAACATTCGTTTTAAAGTTTATTTATTTTGTAAAAAGTATTTGTTTTATTTTAAGTAAGACCACTTTGAGTGCTAAATGAAATCTTTATTTACTTTCTTGTCTGCAAAAAAACCTCAGAGACAATAACATTTCGTCCTAATCCAAATTTTGTCGGGCACTTTTTTTTTTCCTTTTTCTTTTGATCCTTCCAGAGAAATGAAAAATAAATAAACTGGTTTTCACAGTGTAAGTAATCCTGCAACACAATGAGCCAAAGGGAAGGGCTTTCCCAGTTTTCATGAATAGGAAGTCTAGTATTATTCTTCCTCTAACGTAACTGGAAGCAGAGAAAATGCAATAAACTTCTTCCTCCTTTTTATCACACCAATGCTGAGGAATTTTAGCTCCTCTACCCTCACTCCCAATTAATGCTGTAGAAGATAAGCAGTGATTAGTCTGGTCCTTTTCATCAGCACTGAATTAAATATAAGAAATCATCTGTTAAGCGATGAGTTTTTCTGCTGTTTTTCATGTCCTAAAATAACAGCAAACTGAATTGATCACTGTCGGCTCCAACCCCGGAGGGGTTGGACCAGCCAAAGGTCTTTAAAGCAATCCTGGATTCTTATTTAATCTTGTGAAAGCACATTCATTATAAAGGATAAGTTACTGTTTGGTTGAAAGATTGCTGAGGCACTAGCTTTGATATTAATGAAATATGCTGAGATCTTGGCCATGCTTATCATTTCTTTACTAGTGGAGCTCTTTTGCAGATAAGAGCAGGCTGTTCCATTTTGGTTTGATTCACATGTAACTCCTCTCTGTCAGACACTTTATGTGATGTTGATAAACTCCTTCACGGGCTGCCATCGGTATGGAGTGCAGACGCTGCTCTGAAAGCAGAGCTGGGGCAGATTCGCAGGTTTTTGCTTTTCACTTCAAATACTCTACTGCAGCTGGATTTTAACTGACGGGTGCAGTTAATACAGCCCAACACAAAGATGTATGTAAGCACCAGATTAGATTTGGGTGCATAGTCCTTCCTCAGGGACTGGAAATGCAGCCCACATTGAACATCCACATCTGAATGGGGACGTGCTCCCTTCTGGGACTGGGACCTTATGGATCAAAAGCTGCAGAAATGGGTGGCTGACAAGCTGGAAGGACGTAAGATGTGGGGAACAGGGTTTGACTTCCCTCTTTTTAAAGCAGTGTTGAAAATGAGGTCAATTCCCACAGCTTTCAAGAAGCCAGGAGGATTTCTCAGCCCTTCTAAATATGGATGAGTTCTGGCTTTGTCCCTCGCAGACTGAATGAACAGACAATGAGGAAGATGAGACTGCTGTGAGGGTGGGCATCCCATGTCCCAGGGCAGTCCACCTCCATCACTGGTATCTCAGGTGCTTCAGAGGCTGGTGGCAAACCCTGCGGGCTGCAGAGCTCCTTCATGACCCTCTCAGCCTACTTGCTCATGTAGGACACGATGCTGGAGCCCTTGAATGATTGGTTGGTACCTCTGTGAAGAGAGAAACGAAACTTCTCATGATGGCAGGTCGATGGAAGACCTGTTTAATTACTTCTCAAGTTTTGGAGAATTGCAAAATGACAATTAAAGAACTTAAAATATATATTTATATACTTGCCAATTTTCAAAAAAAAAAAAAGATTTTAGCAAAAAAGGTAGACATAAAACATGGGAAAGGACTTTTTTCTTGGTTTGTATCTCTACTTTTCCTTGCACTAAGCACATAAATCACAGATATCTGCAAATAAACTAACATACACAGAGGGAAGAGGGAGACCTGTGTATGGGGGGAGGCAGGATTTCTCCTTCAGGGCTATTTTAGTTTTCTTCAATGAACAAAAAGGGAGAACAAGGATGATTTAAAGAAAAATCCTGTAACAACCATCCCACCACTCCCTTCTGAAACGGTTAGGTTAGGAACGGTTAGGAAGCAGCAGTGAGCCTAGCAAAGTTGTCCAACAGAGAGAAACAGTTCCCAGGATATTTGCATTCCTAAGGCAACGGGGCTCATGTGATTTCTCCACCTGCCCATTCTCTTTCTGCTCCTTTTCTGAAAACCTGTGACTGAGCAAAGGGCAGAAATCCAAAATAGTGAGTAAGCAGGGGGGAAAGCTGGGAAAACTCAACTATTGTATGCTGTGCTTGGGAGCGGGCAAGTGGTCAATCAGGGTGTGTGCACTGCCAGCCGATTAGCATGGGCACGGCTCCAAATCAATCAGTGCATGACCTGCATCTTGTCCCATGATGACATCACAGGGAAATGGGAGGGGGAGGGAAGCCGGGACTAGTGAAGTCATAGGCGAAAAGAACGTCAGATGGGAAAGGATGCAAATCTTTAGGAAACAGAAATTCCATTGTTTCACTCCTTGTGGAGCAAGGTAATGAAATATTCTCTATTTATGGTTAGAAATATTGCCACAGACACCTCTCTATAGATTCTTGCTAGTCTTAGTGTTACTTAAGAGCGCACCCAAATTCAGGCACACAAGCATATCTGAGAAAGCAGTAAAGCGTCGCTGCATCGCATAGCACTGGCTGATGTAAATAAAGACTTAAAATTACAGCTGAATTTGGATTAATGGTCTGTAGGTATTAAATCACAGCCAGTTTACTCTGTGGGCATGAGTACCTTTCAGGGAAGCCTGAACTGGTAGCTTTGAGCCTCACAATAATGTAGCCTAATCTAGCTCCTTGGTAGCCTAGGCTCAAACCTGTGCTGCCATATCAAGGCTATACCCAGCCAAGCTCCCTTGGGCATCTCCAGGTTGCCCACCAGTCTACAGAGTCCTGAATGCTCAAGTCCTCCTGTTCTCCTCTCTGCTCTCCTGCCCCATTTTCATTTCTTCCAGCCCACAAGGGAAAGCAACTTTCCTGAATAATTGACCCCTCTCAGAGAGTGCTCAACTGTTATCCCATGTCTGACCACATCCTTCTGAAATCAAACTTGGAAGAAGCTGCACTTTCTGGAGCTAAATACGAAGAAGAAAATTGCAATGATGCCTAAGAGCAGCTTTCTCGAATTGAGTGACAGTGCTGCTGGCTTTTTCATGGAGAGCCCTCTCAAAACGATGGGGCATTAGTGTCACCTCTGCAGGTCCAGTGACTCTTCTTTATCTTTGTGTCTCTTCCACAGATGGCTTTTGTCTTCCTGAGTGGGATGGTATTGTCTGCTGGCCTGAAGGTGTGCCAGGCAAAGTGGTGGCTATGCCATGTCCCGAGTACATCTATGACTTCAATCACAAAGGTAGGTGTTGTCCTCGGTGTTGGCAGAGCCTGGTAAGCTGCAGCAAGCGGAGGCCTGGGAGTCAGAAAATTAGAAATCCCCTTTAGCATCCTTTTTTTATCACATGGTAACTCCCTTCCAAACAGGAGTAAAGCCAGGGAAAAGGAAGTAAAGAAACAGCCATTATTTTTTTATGCTGGAAGAAAAGCTCTGTTTTAACCTAAACAATGACAAATTTCCCACCTGCCCCGCCCAGACTATAATGGGGCATTATAAGCACCAATTACATGCTTATAGGTGGGTAGCCTTGCAGCGTTACAAACCTGTATTTGTTTGATGCCACAAACTTTGCATAGCAATAGAAACCCGTGAATTTTTCCAAATTATATTCTTCACTTCATGGGTTGGTTAATTCTAGCCCCTGATTTCTGCCCAGACCCCTACAGCGGGTATCTGAGAACAGCACTGGTAACCAGAACATGTGAATTCCTCCCTATCTCACTTGCCCTCAGGCAGCACATTTCTTGTCTTGCTTGTGGTGCCACAAAGTCTGCGCATGTTTTCAGAAGCAATTGAAGTACACTCGCTCCTCAGTGTATTTTCAAAGCTAAAGCATTCTCTTTTCTCAGGCAACACTGTGCACCCAAAGACTAAAAAATTAGAGAATTAAGACTGTGTGTTCCCACCAGAGAGCTGATGCTGTTTTCAGAAAACAAGTAATGATATTCCAGTGCACCCTGGTTGTACATAGTCTGTCCTGCCTTTTCCATGAGGAACTGTGAGCGGAGCCAGCTTAACCCCTGGCTGATCACCTCTCGCAGAGACCCCTGCACGTACACTTCACATTAGAGGCCAGCAGGAACAGGCAATCCATCCCTTTTTTCTCCATAACCCAACACGGCATGGATTCCCCACCTCACTGATGTCCGCTGGTCAAGTCAGCTAAGGTAGGAGTCAGATTAAGACCCTTAGATGCAGACATGTCTTTAAGCTCTCCCTCTGTAGTTACACAACAGATGATAGATCTGCTGACTGGTTTCATCCCTGTTAATTGTAATGGGACTTCTTACACACAGCCCACACAATGATATCCTCACACAAACAGCTGAACATGGCTGTTTTCATCTGCCAGCTGAATCCTGAGGTGAAACCTTGCCTTCTCTTCTTTCTCCATCATCATGAGGAGGGTAGCCATAGAAAAATCTATCTTGAGATGCACTGAATCGGTAAACAAAGAGCAGCATAATACAGATCACTTTATTTTCATAGGGAGAGCCACAACTCTGAGGATGATTCTGTTCTTTGGGACTCTTCAAAGCTTCTGTCTTTGGTTTATAGACCCAATATCTTAACCTGAACTAAGTGCAACCTGTTATTAGCCTTCTGGTGTTTCTCAGCTAGAAAATTGATAAAGTTGCTAAGGATATGGAAATTGCGTTCTTGCAGCTGAGCTTCAAAGCAGGCAGGAGGCATCAGGGTTGATGGCATCCAGCCTTGGAAGAAATTTCTCCTGTTCTACCAGGTCTAGTCCCATTTACTCTGTCTCTCGTTTCTCTCCTACAGGCCATGCTTATCGCCGGTGTGACCTGAACGGGAGCTGGGAGTTGGTCCCAGGCAACAACCGCACCTGGGCAAACTACAGTGAATGTGCCAAGTTCCTCACCAACGAGACGAGGGAAAGGGTAGGCAATTGCATTTGTGCATGGAGCATGAAGTGTTGGCCTCATCCAAGGCTAACCTAAGGAGCACTGTCTCATTTAAAACCCTTGATGAGCCCTAGTTTGCTGCCTCCTCTTGGAAACTATGTCCGAGCTTGCCAAAGCCACATCTTTGTTATGATGGGGAATTACTTGAATTTGAAATTGTCCTCAAAGCCAGAAAGGGTTCCTCCAGCTGCCATGATCCCATTCGTAAAGAGATCTTGGGGAAACTTGAAGCAGGCTCAGGGACAACAAGAAGTGGTTGGAGGATGTTCCATGCCATTGCGATTCCCTCTTCCCCACCAGGCAATAATTTTGCTACCAGGTTGTTACCAATAATTCCAATGTTCATGCGCTTGTCTGCGCTAGGGGATGTACAAACACAGAGCTAAAAGATGTGACAATCAAACCAGTAGCAACCCTGCTTCTGTAGGTGATTGACAGAGAACCTCTTGGTTGAGAGGTATAAATTAAGGATCAGAGGTTTGACATGGTCTGTTCATTGGAGATGGGTGGGGACAAAGTCCTTTGCTAAAGCAAATTAACATGTAAGAACAAATCTTGAACTAACTCTGGTGTATTAACAATTTTGAAACAAGGACACCAGTCCAAAATTAGAAAAGGGATTTATAGCACATGGAGAGGGTTTGGTATACTTGGTATACTCCGGGGAGCGGGGGGAATTGTCTCTTTATACATCAGATCTATGGGCCTTATTTTTACACAAATTCAGGTAATTGGCAAAATAGCAGCTGGCAGAAATTTCCTACCTGTCTGCATCTGAGCCCAGCAGGGGCTCCGTAGTGCTTCTGAATGTCTCCCAAGCTGAGTGCATCACAGAAGCAATTCTGTGCTAACATGACAGCAAAGCTGTCAGTGGAGCCACCTGAGAGGATGTGATCTTGTTTCGCAGAAAAAGACATTTCCACGCACATGCGGTTGCTGCTCTATCTCTGTAATTTGCAAGGAATTTAGCAGGACCCTCTGGTTTCTCGGTGGCACTTGGAAGATGTCCTCCTTGCATATGGGGTATGGCATTGGGGACTGATCATTTGCAGCCAGGGTTATTTTCAGACAGTTGGAGATAAAGATCTAACCACAAGCTTCATGGTGGAGAGCAGGCTTGAAGATGATACACAGTCCCTTTGGGAGAGTGTTCTTAATTTTAAATCCAACCACAGCACAGTTTTTTTGTATTTTTTTTTCTCAATGGTGAAGCAACATATGAATGAAGTTGTTTAGTGAGGAAAGATGTTATTTGAGCATCTGCATGCCTTATATCACGCAGTCAAGGAACCGACAAGGTTGTATACACCAGGTACTGCTCCAGCTACTTAATAGCAAAGCATGTTGTCTCAGTGCTGGACGACATTCACTTTCAGAACAAGTTTGGTGGACTCATTTTTTCCCAGTCCATATAGTCGAAGAACTATTTTAGCCCCAGAGGTTTCTGGGAAGTTTCTGGAGTAGGTGTTGGAGTCATTGAGCATCTTGCTCGCCCTGAGACCTTTACTAAGTTGCACAACTTCTTGACCTCTCTGAAGTCATTGTCTTCCCTGTCCCACCTCTCACAGCCATGTCCTGAGGTGGAAGTCATCTGTTGCAGACCTCTCCATCTGAGCAAGTCTCCTACGTTTCCCCTAGGGAAAGGAGGTTCTTTCTTTTAAACCTCCCATGCTGGCAGCTAGGACTTGGTCAAGGTAAATCGGTAGCGGAAGGATACAAAGAAGAGGAGAGTTATTCATTTGTTACCAGCACAAGGAAGAAATAGAGACCTTCCATCCCCAGGCTGGTAAAAAAGGCTGAAAGCAGTGTCTGTTGTCCTGGGTTTCATGTATCTGTCTTTGTGCCTCCTGAATGTAGAGGTGGTCACTGCACAGACAGGGGACTTGGACTGTGCTTCCTAGCAGAGAGACATTAGATGAGGTGTCACGATGCAGAAGACTTCATTTTTATTCTCAACCTCTGCTCTCACTTGGAAAATTACTGCTCCTCATGACATCTCCCTTTATGAGCTCTTTTAATAAACTGTCCCAATATTATCAATCATCCTCATTATTCTGTACACAAGGCTCAGTCATCTTTTGCCATGAGTTTTCTGCTCTAGCTACACAGAGGTGAATTTAGTCATATTTAATGGTAAGACAAATTACACCATCATCATTGTTCAGATTAAACGAACAACGTGGTATTGCCTAAGCGATGCCTGCCCAGTGCAAAGAACATGAGAAAAATTGGAATTTTCCCCCAGCTTTGGAACTGTATCTAGTTTAACAAATGCTTTTCAACAGCGTCTATTACTCATTATAATTATTATTATTAACCTTGTATTTGCAAGAGGTTGCTTTCCTCAGTCCAGCGCTGCACTCACCTTGTAGTGATGCTGCATGCTGTCCCGTAGTTGCCTTGTTTTACCCTAGAGGTGGCTGCACTTTAGTGACAAGTGAAGCAATGCATATACATCCACTGTGGGTCTCTTGGGCCTTCTGGTATGAAAAGCACTCTGGAAATAAAAGAGAAAAGGAATGACCTTTTTTTTCTCAGTTGGGTGATGACTTTCAGAGAGCAAGGAAGGCCTCTTGTCTTTCACACCCAAGCGTGTCTCTGAAGCACTGGTATTAATAAACCTTCCTTTGATTTTTTTTCTTGAAGTAAATATGTCAAGAGATGTCAGAATCAGGGAATTTGGCAAGATAGACCAGTCGTCTTTAGAGAGAGATTGTTTTCTATTATTATTTCCTCCCCTGGGGAACAGCATCTTTGCGTCACCAGTAACAGCTGCATTTAACCAACATTTTGAAAGGAGATCATGGGCTGACTCTGAGTAGGACAGCATCCGAGCAGATGTAACCAGAGGAACTTTTAAGAAACTATGCATTAGAAAGCATTAGGAAAAAAATGTCTGTCTGTGGCTATATATATATATATCTGCATTGCTATCTCTAGAAATAAGCCTGTATCTATAGATAGCTATATATACAGATACGCAGACCTAAATAAAGACGCACGTCTATGCACGCACACACATGTATATATGTCCATGTATGTTTGTTTAGGTGTATAGTTTTCTCATTTTAGCCACCGTGGGATAATTATAAGATTGACCAAAACAGCAGACAGAGGGCCCCAGAGAAAGTTTGTGTCTTTTGCTACCTTTTCCTGAACCATATAAATAGGATTATTTCACACAGAGCAGCACGGAAACCGCTTTCTGAAATTAGCAAAGTATGCTAAAGCCATCAGAGCCAGGAGAATTAACAGCTCGTAACTGCCCAGTGAGCAATTGCTCTTGGGCTGTTTTCTAAGGGAAAATTAGCACTGCTGAAGGACGCTGGATTGACAGCCCTGAAGATTGATATCCTCTCTTTAGCCAGAAGAGCAGGTAGGCTGCAGCAAGCTGTTGAAGCGTGTTTCCCCAAATACCTTGCAGATAGCATTAATCTTGCCACGAACAACCGTGTCTCAGACACGGGCTGTGGAAGACAACTGTTTAGCAAGGGGTAGGAAGAAGTTTTGTGGAAAGGCGTCTTAGCAGCACATCATGGGAAGATAAGATAGTTTTCTTTGTGTCTTCAGGCAGTGCTGAAAGCCACCGCTACACCACAGTCTGTATATATTCTCTCATATTCTGCTTTTAAGATAACCCTTCACCTGTGCAGCAGAGATGGTGGAAAATCTTGTTCTCCCACTTCTTCCCCAGGAGATGTGCATGGGCATCCCCCATCCCAATTGCACCCTGGATCTTCAGAAAGTCTCCCTGCCTCTGAATCGATAAGTTGAGCAATCTGTGGCTTCCCACCTCAGCATCCTGACCAGGCAGCTCTGCTTTGTTTATTTTCCATCCGGTGTTTAAAGAGAGACAGTAGGACAAAGGAAGGAAGGGGAATGGATTGGCCAGTGTTCACTCCTTGAGGAAGGCAGTGTGGTTAAACACCAGCTGTTTATCTGTCTGTTGGGTGTTTCATATCGCTGAACCACAAGCTGCTGAATGTTGGGAGAGGGTATACAGCGCTGCTACATAACCACTAGATGATAGACACATAGGTATATATATATATATATATATTTGGGGTATATATATATATTTATTCTATATTTGTTCTGTTCTTACACTCTTTCCTAAACATCTGTTCCTGGGCATGTAGGAGACAAGGAGCAGAGCTAAAAGGACCTTTGGTCTGGCTCAGATTGGCCGTTCTCCTTGCAGCTTTCTTAAGGTTCTCTTAAAATTAGGAGTCAGGGAGACTGGTCTCCTCGGAGCTCCTCAATCTTTGGATAAAACATGGCACACATGGGAAGTCTTGATGTGCCCCTGGCATTAGTAGGCAGCTTTTTACACAATTTGTCTCCAAAAACCATAGTAGCCCTTTGATCATGGACGCCCTCCCTTTCACACATCCAGCCAATAGCTGCAACTTCAGCATGATCATTTTTCTGGTCACCTTTTCAGGCGCTGGCAGGAGTAATGACATATTTTTCTCAATAAGCAGAAACTTCCTTCATTCCCATCTCCCCAAAAACAACACTAATGCCAAACACATCTTTTTTTAAAGCAGGTCAGACCCATCCTGTTTTCAAGGATGAGCTTAAGGGTAAATGTGACCTACATCTATTGAACTCATGGGGCAGGGGAATATGAGCCAGCAACTTGGGAGGTTAGCTCAGCTTGGAAACCACGAGCCTAGCAAGATGGACCGTCCTAAGATCTAACCTCAGCCCACCAATCCTGCCTTCATCTGCTACTGCTTGTTTATATCATGGTGGTTTTACTGCTTCTCGAGAAATCAGAGAGGCCTCAAGAATCCATCACATACCAAACACAATGGGAAAGGCACAGCATGTTGCAGGGCTGCTTTATCTAAACTCCATTGTTCAAATCAAAAATCTTCTATGCCTGTCCTTTGTTCTTGGAGCTCTCTGGGGTCCTTTTAAAAGCCAACAACTTTGTGTAGCCTCAAACCGATGGCATAAAACATGTTTACACAGTGTATACTGAGTTATACAGATGAAATGCCACCAAAGTGTCATACATTCACATCATAAAAGATGGACAAATGTTTTAAAATATGTGTAGGAATTAAAAAAAACATGCATCATTGAGAAGTGTTCTTCATTCTTGCAAGCAACCCTGTCATGTGGTCCTCATTTTATGCCTATAGGTTAGGTCTAGTGGGTTCCTGTAAATTCTGTAGCACCTTTTAGTGTAGTGCTGCTGCTAACAGTTTATGCCTAGCGTCTGCTGGGAAAGTCTGATGGTTTCTAACAGCAACATACTACTTCACACAAAACAGGCTGCCCAGGGCAGGGGCTGAGTCCCCATCCCTGGAGGGATTTAAAAGCCGGGGAGATGTGGTGCTTGGGGACATGGTTTAGTGGTGGGCTTGGCAGTGATAGGTTAACGGTTGGACTCGATGATCTTAAGGGTCTTTTCCAACCTTAACGATTCTATGATTCTATGAAAACACAAGGGTTCTCACAACACACAGGGTCAGACGTAGTCCCCTTGTATTCCAGATTTAACCATTGCTGGACAATACTAGATGCTTAAGGACAGTTTATGAAAGCTGGCAAGCACAGAGTGTTCTCGTCCCCGCTTATAGCCCTCCAAGAGCCTCCAGCTGTGGGGCGTTCTCAGCATGTGACTGTAGCATAGGATCTGGAGAACTTTTTTTCCGTTAATGTGAATAGCAGATTTGGGGCACATTTTGTCTGTGGCCTCCTGGATGTCCTGTGGCTATGAATACTGTAGATAAACTGGGCATGACATGGAGAAGCAGTATCTTTCATGAATACATCTATGGGACACCCAAAGAGCTCAGCTGGCTTCTGAGTCATGTGTCTACTCCTACCCTTTTCCTTTTCCCTTTTTTTTTCTTTTTTGTGGACTGTTCTATAGAGCTCTGCTGACTGCAGTTAAAGAGTCCATTTTTTTTGCCTACAGTTAGACACCTGGCACCACTGGAGATGTATTACAACCTACAGTATTAGCATAAGACTGGCAGATGTCCATGAAACCCATGCTCTTCTGGAGCAGCATCTGGGTCCACATGGATACTTACAGGCATCTCACACAGCACTTAGTGCTTAGGTGTAGACAACTGAATCTGAAGATCTCTCCTTGTTGACTATCATGCGAACATAGACACTCAACACACACAGAGATGCACATTTACACATCTAAACTGGGGTGTCGTACTCTGAGAGCTGATCCCAGTTGCTATCCAGGTGGTGGGGATCTGGTGCCTGTCACCTCTATAGATGAGGGGAACAGAATTCTGTAGCAAAAAGTCATATTCAGCACTCAAGGATTTCCCTTAGGCTTTGGAAATCAGGGACTGTTTTGTGCCTTTTGCAAATATCCCTTCTCCCTCCCATTAGGCTTTTTTTGTCACATCTTTTATTTAAAAAAAAAGACTATAAAAGCAGTGAGTAGAGCTAGTGACAGAGGCTTTCTGGCATTGCTTATCATTCAGAGCAGTAAAATACTTCCCCTGCTAATTTTAAACATGTCATTAGCAACATCTGAATCAGCTGCTTTGAGAAACTTTGCAGATACTTGATCTGGAAAGCCCTTACATATGCTTCCATCCTCATATACTGCTAATCCCACCCTTCAACATAGCTTGCCAGCCCCTCAAAAGACCACTGGATCCGTTTCAGCTTCACAACCTAAATGTCGCAGAGTCTTGCCGTTGTCTCACAGAAGGGGAAAGAAAAAGGCTGAAAGGAGAAAGCTGGATACAGGGCACAGTGCAACGATACTCAGAATGGGATTTGCCACCAGTCACCTAGAAAATACATGTCTCGGTCACCCACGTCCCTCTCTGTGACACTGGAAGGAAACAGGACACATGAACACCAAAGCCCTGAAGGTTTCATCCAGATGCTGAAACATGGGTTATGTTTATGTCCAGAGCCAAGTGAGATGTCCCAGGTTACATAAGACAACTGCATGGGAACCGCAGATACAATACAGGACCTACAGGAAACTCATTCCCTTCTGTAAAAGCAGCTTGAAGCCAGACAGAGCACTTAGGTGTCTAAAATTAGGAGACACGCAGAAGGACAACTGTATTGAGTCCTACAAGACATCTTACCTGAGACTCAAATGGATGGGAATCACTACATAAGTGCAAACACCTCCATTTGAGCTCATGATCCTGGACAACTCTTGTGACAACCTAGTCAATACAGCTGATGGCTGAGGGCACCATGCTGCAATTAAAATAGGTGAATGGCAGCCTAAAGCACCCTTTCTTGATGCTGGGACCTCAGGTAGCCAGCTCTGATGGAGCCATCCACACCATAGACTTCTAAATTAGAGGACCACATCCACTATGGCAAACTCCATGTACCCATAATAGAGTTTGAGGGAGCAGAAATGCCCTTCACACAGACTGTCCTACAGCTGGCTGCAATGCCAGAGTGAAAGCACAGCCATGGTTTCGCAATGGATGGGGCCTCGAAACCCCACGCTTGGTGCTCTGATGTAGCTCTGAGCTGTCCTGCAGAGGAAAGCAGTTTTCCTCTGGATTCAGATCAATGCAAATTATCTCCCCGTTGGTGGAAGCGGACAAATTAGGAGTCGGGTTAAGCCCTGAGCACAGTATGAAAATTAACAGCCAGCTGCTCTGAGGGTCACACACCTGGAAGACGTCCAAACCACAAGGAGTGGGGAATGCAGGGACCCTTGTGGGAGGGGGGCACATCCAGCCCATGGATGCCCATGGTGGCTAGGTTTTGTTTATTTTGTTTTTTCCATGCACTCTCTGAATTCATGCAGAAGCCATCTCCAGCTCTGTTTTGGTTTCCTGTTCTGCCAAAGCCACCAGGCTGCTGTGAAGTTTCTACCCTGAGACCAGGCTGGTGGAAAGCTGAGATGCAAAGGGGAGCGGAGAGGAAGTCTCCCACCAAACCAAGAGGGAGGGGGAAAGGGAGATCTTGTTACACGTTCAGCATGCAATACATCTGATATAGTACTTACATTTTTTGCGGTTCAGTCTCTGAGTTATGGTTGGAGTGAGGTCGGGAAGGCAGGATCAGGTGGGCTAGCTCACTGCGGACAGATCATTTCACCTGGTTATACAAGATAGGTGGCTGTGGTTTGGTGGCGCTTTGCAATGTGTGGCCCGAGAGGATGGCAGAAAGGAAGCACTTTGAGGCTGTGCATTGCCTGAGAGCACCACAGAGCATGACCTAGAGAACATGCATGGTGCATGACTGGATGGGAAGTGATTTCACCAACCCCAAAACCAGCTCAGCCACATGAAGGGGGCCTCATCCTGCCCAGCACCCTCCAGAAGCAACCATGACTGGCTCAGCCATGTGAAGGGAAGGCCTCCAGAACATTCTTCTACAGGCCCTGTTGGCAGGGAAGGGGACAAGTTGAGTACTCTTTAGGGAGATGGCAGATGCAAGAGGCGCAGGAAAGCTATAAGAGATGGGAAGAAAGGGGGGATCAGATCCATCCCACATCTTCCCCATCATTATCTCATCCCAGCAGGGCATGGGATGGAGTAGGCAGACGGCAACATTCAAGGACACCAGTTTTGAAACTGATGTTCCCTATACTTGGTACTGTACTGTGAGTTTTACAATATTTTGCTGATAATCCCAGCCCCTGGAATCATAGACACTGGGGTTTTATCCTTCTGGTTTTCCTTTAGCTTTTTTTCAGCTTTTCTTTTTTTCAGTGCATATGTGTCCACAGTTGAAACAGTGAAGGACTACTGCAGAATTCAAATTAAATGACACTGGTTAAAGTATCACACCTTTTAAACTGGGGTCTCATGGTGTGGCAAGGCCAGATTTTTGAAGAGTGCGTTGCTTCTTCCAACAGGTCAGTGGATGACCAGTGACAGTCAGTCTGTCTTCAGGGTGGATTTATAAGAGACATCAGGTAGAGCTCCTGCTGTAGCAGGATGATCTAGTAGGTAGTGCACTGTCTTGAGACTATGGAGGTCCAGGTTGTGTCCATGGCTTTGTCATGCATGACCTTTGTGGTCTTCTGTGAATTATTTAAACTCCCATCCATCTCAGCTCCAGAAAGAGGGTTCTCAGACCCTGGAGGTGGTTGTTTCAGCTGGCAGATGACTCAATATTTTGTTACCTGGAGGACCTTTCCTGATTCAGCATTGCAGTTTCCACCAAGCTGGGACCTCCCTTGTGCTAGGACATGAGTGAGACCTGGAATTGCCTTTAGAGCTTTTTTTTTTTTCCCTCCTGGGTAAATCCAGGTCTCACCATTCCTGAGGACAAACACCTCTAGGAACTAGTAAGCATGAGCTGCCCTCCCAAGGGCTGCCTTGTGTGGCCTTTTGGAGAACCTCAACCTTTTGCTCCTGAGGATTTCCCCAAGGACCTAAGCACCCCATCCAAAAAATCACCTTCCCTGAAGGCTCCCCATCACGACACCAAGTAAGATTTGTGGCACCTATGTCTGCAGGCAGGCACACCAGCGTGCATGCATGCATGCATGTGTATATCTTGGCAGTTTTGACTCGCCATCCTTTCAAAAAGAGGCCCTGTGGTTAATCAGAGGAATTAACCACAGCCTCCAAAAACGTCCTGCCAGCCAATCAGCAGGCCCTTCCCAAGGCCATTGCTGCTACAACGGTGGTGTTGTCCGGTAGGAACGTGGATCTTTCCGGTTAAATTTCTGAATGGGGCTCAGGGACACTTTTGTTCAGCTGGGCATAGTAACACCTCACAACTGCCGAATTACCAAGAATCTTAAAGTTGGAGTAGGATTTTTATGGTTTTTTTTAAATTTTCACCATGGAGGCAAATGTTTTCCAGTTCAAAGAGGATCCCAGTTTGGCAGTGGGAAAAGCGCACCAGGCTTTGAAGGGAAAGAGCTTTTTTCTTTTCCCCCTAAAGTTCTCGAATCTGCTCACATTGGCTTTTTAATGCCTGCTGCCTCCACAGATATATAGAGAGAGATATATA
Organism: Nipponia nippon; assembly: GCF_047370975.1. Lineage (NCBI taxonomy): Eukaryota > Metazoa > Chordata > Aves > Pelecaniformes > Threskiornithidae > Nipponia > Nipponia nippon. Next base: position 166,093,191 of record NW_028262290.1, read on the forward strand.
TAAATACGTACATACACACATGCTAGATTAATATTGGCAAGCGCACCACTCTACCAATGGAAACCGCAAAGAAACATTCACATATCTGGGGATTCTGATGTAATAGGGCTGAGGTTTCACATTCCAGGACAGCATTTCTAGACTCAAATCAAAATCAGAGCTGTCATTCAGAGCCCAGCGTTACTAATGTTATTGCAACCCAGCGGGTGGGGTGAGGGAAAGGCGGGAGGCAGGGGAGGAGGGAGCAAGGAGAAAGATGCTGAATTGGTTGGTTTCTTCGAGGTTTATTTCTGATTTCAGATGATGAAAGGTGGTACAAGCAAGGATGGTAGCAGGCATTTTAACCCTTTTCAGGCAGATATTCAGTAATTCCTGAGTTAAGCTGCATGCCCCAGCAGAGGATGAAGAAAAGCATCTCAATATTTAACGGAAAGCTCAGCGTTTCTAAGCCCAACTCTAAAATACAGAGGGCCAAGACAACTAAAACCTACTACAGGATTAATTACTGTGAGCTCTCTTGTGACAGGGCCTTTTCCAATGGGACTTTGGCAAGCTAAAGTTGAGTCTGGATTGGATAGCCACAGTCATAAGCTGCTTTTGATTTAAAAAAAAAGAAAACTAAATGCAGATGATTTCTTCTCATATCCCACAGCCAAAGTATATCTTCCCCATGTTTTCTGTGGTGGGTTGCCACTCCACCAGCCTGGACGTCAGTCATTCAGCAATGGTATGGCATAGCCTTATGGCTAAATTTTACAGTTCCAGCAAAAATCCCAGGTCAGTGGGCATTTTGTTCAAGCAAAAGTTGCCAAGTGATCTCTGGATTTGGCTGAGAGTTTGTAAAGCGCTTTGGGTTCCTTTGGGGTGAAAATGCTGCAAAACTCCCAGGCACGGGATTAACCCAACTCCATCACTAGTCCCTTGCAAAACTCCTGGCTCCCCCTGGTCATTAGGAAAGACGAATAACGCTTTCCAAGCTGCTCTTATGTCAAAAAGGTGACATCAAGTGTGATTGCTAAAGGTTTCCCAGACCCAGAGCTGTGCAACCCCAGCAGGTATGATAGCCTGTATCTCTGTGCTGCTACCACGGTTGTGTTACGATGCAGTAGGACGCGTTCTAATGTGACGCTATTTTTTCCATCATTTGTACTGCAGGAGGTCTTTGATCGCCTCTATTTGATTTATACTGTTGGATACTCCATCTCTCTGGGATCCCTCACAGTTGCTGTCCTTATCCTGGGATACTTCAGGTAGGCGGCTCTGTTTCTACCTAAGCAAGTTCTCACTAGACTGGAAAAGCCTCAGGCTTTCCTAAAGGATAAAACTGGGGTGGCATGTGCTTCTTTAGCAAGCCACAAGAGGTTGCATCTGTGCTTTGGGCTGTGTTAGTGCCACTTATGTCAAACTTCTTGGCGGATGGTGGGTGGGATGTTTGAACTTCTTCCACTTGCCTGCAATGGAGTTTTCTAGACCCTCCTTGTAGGAAATGGGAAAAGAGGCATCTCCAGGAAGAGGTTTGTCGCCCTTGGAAGACTATCTAAGGTTTTCTGTCCCTATCACCCCTGCAGATGACAGGCTTATATTTAGATGGCTACTTTTTAGATAGCTAAGGTTTCACAAGGGAAATTCCACTCTAAACACAAATATTCATGAAGGACAGGCCAGCTGAAGAGGACCTTAGCCATTGTAAAAGTACCGGACTGACTCCTCCAATCTCCCCATGCTGTACCTAGGGAGCCAAAAAAGACCGCTCACCCTCCTAAACTCTGATTTTCTGCCCTCCCCTTCCACTACCCCTGCCAAGGGATGTAGACCCCTAATTAGCATTTTGAACCCACATCATCCAGCCTTCAGACCTGGCTATTGCATCTCCTCGCTGCTGTAGAGAACAGGGGAAGGGAGGGCTGAAAGGTCTCACTCACAGCTAGAAGTTGGTCCTTTGGGAAACCATACCTGGTAAGCTGCAGGTGGAGCTGGGTGCTGAGTCCCAGCCCCCTGAGCCCCAGATTGGCTTCTCTTCAGTGGCTGGCAATGACTTCTCCTAGCAGACAGCAGGACCCAGACAGTGGCTGTGGAGGAAAATTCTCCACGCAGCAAACAGCCATGTGGTGTCTGCAGATGAACTCAGCAGCTCCCACCGTACAAGCTCAAGCTAAGCCCTGGACACATACTACTGGGAATAAAATGTGTGGCCTTTGGCTCTAAAAGTGCTCAGACCACTCTGCAGTGAGCAAAAGAAGGGCAGGGGATTTGCTTGGATGGCAGAGCATCCCAGCGCCTGAATCTGTGACACACAAGCCAAAGGGGACTGCAGACCCCTCCTGGAGGCACTTCACATGATGTAGTCCCAGCACCCATCCCTGCCACCACCCTCCTGCCCTCTCAGCCCTTACCCCCCTGTTTCATTTCCCGCTGGACACTGGCAAGGTTGTTAAAATATTTAATGTCCACCTATGCAAGCGTACTCCTAGTTTCAGGAGACACGCTCTCTCTTTCATCACATAGTCGGAGCACCTCACTTGCAACACAGACTACATGGATGACTATGCTAGAGCAACTTTGTCCCAAGGATCAAAGCAGCCACAGGGACCAAGCCAGATTTTATTCCAGATAACATATAATCCAGAGATTCACTGACTACATTTCAAATGCAGAGAGCAAAGCCCATCTTCATTTATACCTCAGCAGTTCCATTTGGAGTAATTTGTATTATGATAGCATAGGAAACAACTGTTGTTACTGTGACAATCTCCCACAAAGGAGAAAAAAATACCACAGCTATTATTTTTTATTTCCATTATTGGATATGGGGATTTAAGAGAGTATAAACTCATTAATAGATTCATGCATGGCTAGCCAGGCAACAGAGCTATAGGGGACAGAAGGGGACCCAGCAGGTCAGTTAGCTCCTTCTTCTCCCCAAAGGCAGGATCACTGTTTCTAAAACACGCCTCATAGATATGAGTCTAACCCATTCACCTCCTACTATCCAGCTTTTCCCCAAAAGGATCTTAAAGCGCTTTACAATCAGCATTTGTGGGGTCATTGCTGCCATTGCTGGGGTGGAGCCCAGAAACTGCTCGATATGACCAAGCAATGGATAGTGTCTCTAACGGCAAACAGAGAAAACAGCCCAGCACACTATAGTTACTACTATAGTTGCTACTAAATTTGAACTGGGCACAAAGATTAGCAGTTTACAACAACCTCTGCAAGGTTTTTAGTGGCCACAAGTTCTGTAGCCTTTGTAGTCTACAAAGTGCAGATAAATGTGAAGCTTTAAATGCAGGGTTTGACTCTGAGAGGGGTAGATTTGTTGGCAGGATGGACTTAACAGTGAAAGGGACACACGCAGGATACACACTTTAGTACCAGTGAGCACTGTGTATGTATCCTGCCTTCTGTCTGTACATCTTGGAAAATGACTACACCTCGGATGCATACTCATTGCATGTGCACTGAACAACACGGACGTGCTCATCATGCATGCACCGCACATAGGAATGCACGTGCCTCGCACTGCACTCGCACTGCGCAGGCACTGCACACCAGATGTACATTCCCTGAATGGCCACTGCACACTGGATGCATGCTGACGGCACACACCCTGCACATTGGCTGTGCACCAGCTGCATTCAGCCCGTATTTCAGATGTGCACACATTTCACGCATGCTTCACACTGAATGCACCTTCAACTGCCTCCAGATGCATGTCCACTGCGCACACAGTGTCCTGCACCTGCAAACTCATCACACATGTACTGCACACACACTGCATGTGCACTGCACACACACTGCACTCCCGTTTTGCACACACTGAGCACAGACTGCGTATCACATACCCTCGTCCTGCTGCATGTGCACTGCACGCACACCATCCTCCAGATGTAAACTCACTGCCAACTGCATGCATGCTCGCTACCCATGCCCAGCACAGGCAAAATGCATCCCTAATTCTCTCCAAGATTTCCCAGTCAGAAATAAAGGAACTTAATGAGTACAAGCACAGCATTGTCCTAATGCAAAGTCAGCAGCAGTGTGCTGCAACCAAACCCTTGGAGTAGGTATTAATTAATTTGCCAACCTCATGGGTGAACCGTGAGCACAGGGCAGCAGCGGCACCAGCGCTGCTTCCCCATGGTGGCACAGTGCTGATGAGAGGAGCTGGGGATCTTCAGAAGCAGAGGTGATCCTGAGTCTGTCCAACAGATGGGCTAAACTACTCCAATCCTTCTCTGTCTCCTCCTCCAGGCGTTTGCACTGCACTAGAAACTACATCCACATGCACCTGTTTGTCTCCTTCATGCTGAGAGCCGTGAGCATCTTCGTGAAGGACGCAGTCTTGTACTCTGGGTCAGCTTTGGAGGAGATGGAACGGATCTCAGAGGAAGACTTGAAATCCATCACTGAAGCACCTCCCGCGGATAAATCACAATTTGTGAGTATCGCCAGAGCACTCAGCCCCTCTGCGCTTCACGCCTCTGTCCTCTGTTCAATACCTCGCCTCTTTCAGGTGGATTCTCCACCCTACTGAGGGACACCAGGTCCTCCCCTTTCTTCACCCTCCACAGCCTCTCCCCATCGCTTCTCACTCCCTCTCAACCCACCGGCCCAGAAAGACTGCCCAGCCCCAGAGCTGAGGAAGAGCTGTTCCCCATGGTGTTCAAAGATAAAGCCAGGGTTGAGGTTTTGGTTCCCATCTACAACTACTATTTTAAATACCTCCCCTGATGCCTGCTAAAGCGTATGCCTCTGGAAGCTCCCCTGGCTATCCCAGCACAAGGCACATCAGTGCTTGTGTTTCACAGCATGTACTTTTCTCACCACAAAGTGAAATTGGCAGATTTTCCACCTGGAGCTTCTCTCTGTATGACCCATGGAGGCATCACTGCGCTGTATCATCTGTGCCATCCGACTGACTGCCCAGATGTAGCAAAGCTACAGTTCAACGTGTCCTGGGAGGCTCTCAGCTCTGACTCCAGAGCCAGAGCAGAGGCAGCTTGTGAGGAAAAAGGTCAGCATCTCACCTCACTGTAATTTTGCAGCAAACCATAGCTGGTTGCTCCTGTTGTGATTTATCACTCCCATCTCTGAAAAAAGGCATTTTAGAAGGGCCAATGGAGGAATTATGAGCTATCATAAGAAAGGGTAGGGTTCATCTACAAAAAGCAGATGTCTACAAGGGAGACACCTTCATTCAGGCTAGTCACCTCAGGTTCCATCTATGGTCAGCTGAGTCAGTACGGTCAACACAGCCAGTCGAGTCATGAGTATGATACATCACATCCTAAAATAAAAATTGAAGTGAAGTCAGGTGAACTTGTCTCCAGAAGTACATGGTTCTTTTCACTGTATGGAAAGCTCAGATGGAGACATCTGCACTGTCCATGTGCTTGGGGGAGGTGAAGCCCATCCGCAGGTTTCAAAGTTGTCCCTACTCACTGAGGCTGTCTGCTCTCCTTGTCATTGGTCTCATCACAGATTTCTCATGGTGAATCCCAGGTATGATAGCTCATCATCCATGAATTGTTGGATGCTGCAGAGGCAGACGAGGTAGATTTTAGTCTGGATCAAGGGTTACCTTCAATGCACACAAAAAATCTGAGCTAGCTCAGACATCCTAGTGGAGAGGCTCTCACAATGTGGCAACAAACTTTCTGCCTGTGTATTCGTTCAGCTTCTCAAGTCTTTCACAGCTTGTGCTACTACCAGGGACCTGGCCACCAACACCCCTGCATAAAATCAGCATATATGAAGTGTCCCACTGTGCATGCAAGTCCCCCCAAATGGAAATATGTTATCGTGTTTCCTTCCCGTTTCAGAGATCCATTTCATTAATTTGGTGAGTCTCTGGCTGGAGCATTCAGCACACTTCAAAACACTCCCTTTTTGGAAAGAACACAAAATGTTTTGCTGCATTGTTTCTCCTTGGGCTGGACTCATTATAAGGAATAATTGGGATAATATATTGCATTCTTTGAATATTAACATTTTAATGCCATTTCCCATTCTGCCAAATTGAAAGGCAAACAAGTAATGAAGGCGACAATGAATGTGTTTCTTTTGTTTCCAAGTGAAGTGGGAGATTTCCAACTGTTGCCTGATGCTCTCTGTGTGTGGGTAGATGGTGATTTTTTGTAAATATAAAAATTATTATTAACCCTGGATGGGGATTTTTAATTGATCTTCCTTCTCTTTTAAATCACTTTGTCTGTAAAAGAAAATGGGTGTAAAAGTGTCCATATGTTATATATATATATACATGTATATGTATATAATATGTGCATATTCATTTTGATTGGCAAAGGATTAGCATAAAAGCTGGGCCAGCATAAAAAATGCTTTTTTTATTTACAAGGTACTTATTATTAACATTTTCTGCAAGTCACTTGTATTCCTCTCAAAGTAAGGAGCAGCATGGAGATGTGCTGCTGCTGTGGGATGTGTTCAGTAGTCACAAGTTTCCTGTGAAACTGGACTACGCAGAGTCCTAGCATTTCCACATTGACAAGAGATGGCATTATGTGTCCCTTTGTACCAGTTAACCCTGTGAGGCATCCTTACTTTGCAGCCTTTCTCTACTCGGGCTGAGAAATGTTGGAACAAGGATAGCTTTGTCCTGCTCTGCCAGAAGGGCAGGGGAGGGTTGAGTCGCAGTCAGGGTTTTCCTCTCAAGAAAGCGAAGGATTGCAGGTCGGTGCAGAGTGAGAGTTCAGCTAACACGCCCATTTAAAATCAGCGTGTCCTGGAAGTCTCTACCAGGTCTCCCACCTTGCAGCTCAGGTCTGTTCAGAAAACACCTTGTCTTTGTGGAAGAAATCCTCCATCTTCGGTTTGCTCTTGCAGAACCAGTTGCCAAAGCCTACAGCAGCCATCTAGGGTGTCTTCACACTTGTTGAGGAAAGACAGGCAGCCCTGGAGGACCCTGTCTTGGAGTCCATGACAGGATGGCGTGACTCACCCTCAGCACGGTGCCTTTTATCTCTCCATGAGCTGAGGAGGGAGTCATACTTCCAAGTGATGTGACTTGCACCAGGTCACCCAGACCAAGGTGACTTGGCCACGGCCCTTTGTCCTCTAACCTGGACAAGAACCACAGGGAAAAGATGAAGCACAGTTGTCCTAGAAAGCATGTGAGCGCCTCATCAGTGGGGTTGGGGAAGAGTAGGATCAGGTCAGCACCTCTCCACATGTGCCCTGTCATCCTACATATCCCAACTCACCTGCTATTGGAGACACGACATCAGGCTGAGGGGAAGCTTTCTTCTCAATTGTTCATCTCTTCTGTTCTTGCACTGATTTTTCCCCTTTGTAAAAGCCCTGCAACAGAATTTTCCGATTTATTTTTTTCCTTTCTCCATCTTGTTTTCTAGCCCATCTTGGTAAATTATGGCTTTATGTAGAACAAGAACTTCACACCATGTTCCTTACATAACCCTGTCTTTCTGTGGTCATTGCAGGTGGGCTGTAAAGTAGCGGTTACCTTCTTCCTCTACTTCCTGGCAACCAATTACTACTGGATTCTGGTGGAAGGGCTCTATCTCCACAGCCTCATCTTCATGGCATTTTTCTCAGAGAAGAAGTATCTTTGGGGATTCACATTATTTGGCTGGGGTAAGTCATGGCTGCTCCTTACAGCTGACCTGTAAGAAGCCTGTTGGAGTTAGTCTTGGAAGCAGATAGTGCATATACATAAATATAGGGGAGGGGACAGCGGCAGGGTGAGTATCAGAGACACAGTGACTCTTGCAAGGACAGGTTAACTCTCTGGTGAAGCCTTTATCATTTCTAAATTGTGGTATTTACACTGTGGCACTTCCAGGATCTCTGGAAGGATCAGCCCAGGCTTGGAGGGACAACACATCTTGCCATCCTTCCAGGGCAGCAGATGTGTGCATGTGACAGCCGATTTTAGTGCAGTCTCTGAGTTATTCCCATCACTGCCAAGTATCTCCTGCTGAGAAACAGGCGTTGGGCTGGAGGGGCGGAAAGTTGCGTGAGGCTGTGAGCATCTGCTCCCAACTGCAGACCTAAGCTCTGATTTCCTACCTCAGATCTCCGTTGCTTTAAAAAGCTCCTGAAGTTTCACGAGTGTTGGAGCACCAGTAGAAACCTGCAATTTGTGGGGATGCCTTTTTTTTTTCCTTTTCTTTAACTTGGGCATCTTTTCCTGGAGTAAGGAGAAAGGGGTGGGATGTGGGTGCAGGGAAGGTGCTCATTAGTGGAAGGTGTTGTGGGCACACACATTTCAGACAAGAATGTGCTTTCTGTTCCCTTCTGGCATCAGCTTTGGCTTGCAAGGAGTAATGAGGTGCTGGCAGGCCGAGGACAATAAAACAACTGCCCACGGTTGTGTGAACTGTGTGGACTGTAAGGGAGAACCGGAAACGTATTAGATGATCCTCGAGGACGTAACTAAGAATAATGGGGTGTAGGTCTACAAAGGAGCTTACAGCAGGAAAAACCTGTTCAGAGGTGTATATGGTTACCAGTTTCCAGGTCCAAAATGCACCTGGCCACATCCTGACTGCATTTTAGGACAAGATTAATGTGTGCACCACACCATCCCCATTCCAGCACATGACTTCTTCTGGAAGAAAACTGCTGTCTCTAACCATGGAGCTCTGAGCAAGCCAGATAGTGCAGAACCGATTATAGGTTTTTGCTTTGTGAGAGTAAGCAAGGGATTCAGTAACACAGCCCGCAGGACCCTCTCCAGCCTTCCTCCTTCCCAAGTGTGATACAGGGCAGAAGGGAACCAGAAGCTCCTTGCTAACCTCATGTTCAGCTGGTGCGTAGGTCAGAAACTGCTGGTCCTGTCATGATAAAGACAGGAGGTATAAATATGAGTCCCAAAGTGGGCATTCATCTCTCAGGTAAAGTCTAGTCCCAGCCAGATGGTAGATTTGGGGGAAAATAAATAAATAAAGATATTTTTGGGGTACAGGGTATTTCTTACCTCAGCTGCTGTGAGACAGAGATGACTTTAGGTGTCATGTCTTTTTTAAAACAAATGAACAAAAACCTAAAACAAACAAACAAACAAACAAAAACCCTAAACCCCCACCCTCTTCCAAACCTTCAAGCAAGTAAAATTTGCTTCTCAGAGAATGGCACTAAACTGTACAGAGCAGACTTAAAGAAGCAATTCCCCAAAGCAAATTCTGGAAGAGAAGGAAGCAGTTGAAAAATAATGCCATATGTTTAACAAGAAAAAACAACTTGATGCTGCTCGTAATGCAGCCAAAGGAAAACAGTCTGACAGGCATGGGTTCCTCTCATTAATTCTTCCAACCACTGCCAGAGTATAATCATTTTATCAGAGCAACCACAAAGCTGAAGTCACACCTGTCACAACACCAACCATCTATGTGCTTCCAAAAGTTTGAGGCTGCTCAATTTAAATTCCTCTGGAATGAGAACATAGGATCCCTCCAGTTGCATTTGTTTTTGCTTTGTTTTGATTAGCATGATAATGTACACACACACCCGCACAGACGTATTGTTTTGATAGCTTTTGGGCACTGGGAAGGGCAACCCAATCCAAGACCCACTGGAGTCAGTGGAAAAACTCCAGTTCCCTGCAGTGGGCACTGGATCCTGCCCATACCACAACGATGAATGACAGGGAATCAGTGATAAATAATTATGACATTCCACATAGATACAGAAAAGACAACTTTGCCCCAAAAGCTGGGATTTTTTTTTTCTTGCTTGTGTAACAATAAACAGCGGTGCATTTATCCTGCTTGGAAATTTCCAAGGTGGGGGCGGGTAGCAAAAATCACCTTACAACATCTCATTTCCAGACTACTGAGGAAACCAGAACGTATAGTTACTCTTTGATGTCAGACCCAAAGATTTCTGTCGAGTCTTTTCAGTCCACATCCTCACTGGCACAAGGGAGCACAGCTCCGTGAAAGTCCGCAGCGCCCTTCTTGCAAGGGAGACACTGATGACAGAAAGGAACTTGTTCCTTGCCAGCACCCAACAAAAATAAATAAATAACGATATTATGGGCAACAATAAATTCCCCAGCAGACTTCAAGTTCCCTGCAGCTGTTTTATGAAGGAAGTCTAAGAAGCATGACCAATAGCTAGAAAACCCAAGCTGATTCCACTGGCATTTTTCCTTCACACCATGTTAATTCCCCTTGCGCCAGCTGGACTGCACTGGCTTTCAGCTACGGTGCAAATGAGGATTGCAGGGAGACCTGGAAAAGACAAATAGATCGATGTGTTACTGTTAGAGGTGCTTAGATCCAAATACTCGTGTTGGTGAGCCCTGCGTGTTTATCTAAGCAGAAATCATCCTTGCCTGAAAGTATTCGTACCTAACAGGGCAAGAGGCATAAGAGGGTATTATTAGCCCTATTTAATATGAGGAAACTGTGACACAGAAGGACTGAAAAAACACAGTCATTGTTCCTCAGAGAGGTTTTCAAATAGCAGGGAACTGAGACCAGATTTCTCCAGACCTACATAAGGTCTTTATTCATAAGTTTTATTCTCCTAGCAGTTGCTTTGTAACCACCTCTCTTACTCACAGCTTTGACACATGTATGAGGGCCATTTTTCCAACCGCTAGGAGACACGCACACAAGAAAAGCAACAGAGAAGAGCAAGGGGGTTGGGGTGGCCACCAGACTTTGCCCAGCTTGAGGTTTGCACTTTTTCCAGCTGATGGGGAGATACCTGACTTTATAGCACCTGCATTGTACACACTGTGTGTATTGACTGGAAATGCACAGCGCATACAATGTGGATTCTGTAGAAGTCACTCACGGCATCACCACCCGGTGGGGTTCATCCTGCGTCACGCCGGTCGTGCACGTGGGGTACATACGTGCAAAGGGGAGGACATGCATGCATCTATCCATGCCTGCATCTGTCTGTGCTCACAGCCATCCAGGAGATCACAGGCTTTTTGGAGACTCACTTTCCTTTCCTTGGTGGGTTGGCCAGATGCCAGAAAGACATGGACCTGCTCGAGCAGGTTCAGAGGAGGACCATGAAGATGATCAGGGGCTGGAGCACCTCCCCTATGAGGACAAGCTGAGAGAGTTGGGGTTGTTTAGCCTAGAGAAGAGAAGGTTCCAGGGAGACCTTATAGCAGCCTTCCAGTACTTAAAGGGGACCTACAGGAAAGATGGGGAGGGAGTGTAGTGATAGGATGAGGAGTAATGGTATTAAACTGAAAGAGAGTAGATTTAGATTAGATATTACGAAGGAATTTTTTACTGTGAGGGTGGTGAGACACTGGAACAGGTTGCCCGGAGAAGCTGTGGATGCCTCCTCCCTGAAAGGGTTCAGGTTTGATGGGGCTTTGAACAACCTGATCTAGTGGAAGGTGTCCCTACCCATGGAAGAGGGCTGGAACTAGATGATCTTCAAGGTCCCTTCCAACCCAAACTGTTCTATGATTCTATGATGCAGCTAATCATGTGTGACTTTCCTGCTCACAGAGCTGCATCCTCTTGGGTATCTTGCTGTTTGTGGATATCTTTAGATGTCTGACTTTGAGGACATCAGTCCTGACTTTCTGGTTAGTGGGTCGCCCATCAATGGGCACTGTGAGTGCTCAGCAGGAAGGATTGTCAGTCTTGGGGCATCACAGACCAGGACTTTCAAGTGGAGACACAAAAAAGTCACCCTCTGAAAGTAAAAGAGATACTGGAGGCAAAGCTAAGCCTTCTGACTCTCCAAGTTGAAAGACTAGCTTACCAGAGTGGGAGGAAAAGATTGAACTCTAGAAATTACCTGATGGCCTGAGCACTCCATTTTACATTGATGTAGAGAGAATCTAAAAATGGTGCAGAGGAAAGGGATGGGGAGGATTTATACCACTTTTTGAAAATTCAAGAACATTTACGATTTTTCACAATGCAAAAAAAAAAAAAAATTATGTAAGAGACGCAGAAAGACAAATGTAGCAATAAAACTGGTGCCAGGAATTTGCTTTGTGTGTTTTGCAGAAAATGTCAAAGATCCTTTTCCTAAGCTTGCCTGAACGGAGTGAGGCAGCAGTGCACAGGGCACAATAAATCCACACACAGGAATTTTTTAGGTATAACTATTTTCTCCTGTATATTTTATTGTTGCTAGAAACCTAGAAAACAGCACAGGATTAGTATGATGGGAACAGTGTCTCTTCTGAAGTGCAGGACAGGCTAGAGAGAAACAAGTACGTGTCAAGTGCATCTAAACCTCTGAAACAATCTGTCTTTCAAACTCAGAGCTTCACAATAGGGGGTCAACATCCACTGTCTCGCAGGCAGGTACCAGGCATGTCAGCCTCTCACCATGGCAAGATTCTCAGTTGATATAAACTGGAATATCACCACTGATATCAACAAAGGTATATACATTTAAGCCTTTGATAGCTCAGCCAGTAGTTCGGAGAACACACATATTTTTCATAGACAGGTGATTAACAGTTAGGAGGAAATAGACGGTGCTTGTTACAATAAATCAACACCTTCCCCAAGCCCTCAGCTTCAACACATTCACAGGTTCCCAGTGCAATAGGTTAAGTATTTTCTTTCCAATGCCAGCCATCGCAGGGGATTGTAAAGCAGGGTGCATTACTTACAAATGTATCTTTGTAGGCAGTGCTGCTGCGCTGGTCCTGAGTGAGGCTCTGTGTTTAATTATTTATGCTTTCTTATATTACCGTGGCATTTAAAGGTTCCAACCAAGATAACGGCCCCGTTGTCCGTGTGTATATGAGACAGGCGTCCTTGCTCCACACCCCAGCTCAGGAAAGCGTCCGTGGTCAGGAAAGCCTTTAAGCACTCTAATGAGACTTAAGTGCATGCTGAAAGTTAAGCGTGTGCTTATGCATGCCGAGCCCCAATAAGCTTAGACTGTGAACAGCGTATTTACAGTCATTGGTGATAAATGTCACCTTTATTTATTTTTTATTTTTTTTTTTTCACCTGAAAGGGGCTATTCTTGAATTTGTGGAAGCTACTGTGGATTTGATCCTGTCTTTTAAGGGAAGCCAGTAGGGGACTCAGTTGTACAAATAAAGCAGAACTGGACCCTAAAAAAATAAATAGAAGATTGCATTTGGATATTGATGATTCTTTTACTTTTCACAGGGAAAAGATGATGCCCAGTGTAACTGTGCTGAAATGAGGATGGTTCATTTGGGAGTGAACCTTTGGCTAAAGCATTTTGCAAGCGTTACTCTAAATTTAGCGTTTATCTGCTTCATGCAGCAAGTCTTTCACACTTAAAGAGCTTTTAATCCATCCAGCCCTGTGCCTGGAGATATGGACTGAGCCTGACTCCAGATCCACCTTTCCCTGACAACAGGGAAAGGGAAAAAATATCCTGGGAAAGGTGTGCTGCAGGAAGCCCTTCTCTGCTTCAAACCAAATCAGTTGGCTAGAGCAGGTATCAGTCACCCAGGTTCAAGCAGTACAGGCTACGTCTCTCTAAAGTAGTGCTAGAGGACAGGCACAGCAACTTGACAATTTGTCCTAGGTCATCTCCCAAGCACGAACCAGGAGGTAGTTTAAGCCTGGACCACTCCTGGCCAGCAACTCAGGAAAGCAAGCTGCTCTGTTTTGGAAGCCAGGAGAGTTTAGTATGTTGGACATGTCCACACCATGATATTTGTCTTACAGAAAATGCTCCCTTCCACTCTCTGGTTTACCATTTGGACTGCAGAAGAGATATGAGACCAAGATCAGGCTTTCCTAGTCTAAATTATGCTTGAATATTTAAAACCTGCTTCTTCCACCTTCCTTTAGCCCACTCCACCTGAGCTTATGGTCACAGAGCCCTCTGGTCCCCCTCCTCACCCCGTTTGACCTGTGTTTTTTTGCAGGACTCCCTGCTGTATTTGTTACAGCGTGGGCCAGCGTGAGAGCCACTCTAGCTGACACAGAGTAAGTCTCATTGGATTTTCTTTTCTCCTTTTTACGTGTGATGCTTTTGTGGGGCTTTTGGCAATGGTGACTTCATGGGTGAATTGAAAGGAAAAAAGGAACCAGGCAAAATCAGAAGTTATTTCTACTATGAAGTTAGCAGACTTTTGGGGGAGTGTGTGGCCGGGAAGGATAAGGTGGGTGCAACTTTCCTAGCTTTCCTTTCATTTTACAGAATTTGATAACTGTGAACACCTGCAGTTGCTATCCCTGGGGCTAAAGGGTGCTGCTCAGGGGTAGACAGGGACAGGACAGGGATCTTTAAAATCCAGAATGCGTAGGAATAAAGTTGGGCGATAGCAGGTTCAGCACAGTCAAAGGAGGCTGATGAGGTGGTGAAGCTGTAACCCGTCACTGCAGGAGGTGTGGATGCCAGCATGTCCTTAGGTTTAAAAAGCATTTGTACAAATTCATGGAAGATAAATTCCTCCAGAAGTATTAAATCCTCAGTAAAGTTCTGGCTCAGGAAGCTGTCCTGAACTGCAGATTGTTGGAAGAATATTCTAGAAAAATATCACTACCTGCTTGCCTGTTCCACGTTAAATATCAGCTTCTGGCTGCTATCAGAAACAAGATACTGGATCAGTTGGTTCCTTGGTCCTGCTCATGCACCCTCATGGCCTCATATTTTTACAGTATGCTGAATGAAGGATCCACAGCATCCAATCTTCAAACCCCAAAACAATCACATTTTCCCCAGTAATGCACAGGCTTGACCAAACAACAGGTTTCATCCACCCATGATATGCCAGCAAAAGTGTGGGGGTCCCCAGGCAACTTTTTAAATGGTTTTGCCTGAGAGAAGACTGCTTTCCAAACGGGATTTCAGCTCCAGGCTTGGAAGGAGGGAGTAGCACAGCTACTGGAGTGTGACGCATCTGCATTGGCACAGAATCATCCTCGTAGAGCCTTTCAGTCAGCACCGGTGGTTTCTCTGCCCCTGCCTCTCGCTTTCCTTGAATAGCTGCCTGGGCAGCATTTGGCCTGTGAAATGAAAACTGCAGCTGCCATACGGGGGCTGTCTGGCTCAGATAAAGAAAAGCCTGTGGCACTCCTCTCTCTGTGGTTGGAGAGAATTCAAACAGAGTAATTAATACTGAGTGACCTTATTCAATGGCTGCTGGAAATGCCTGGGAGGAAATAGTGTTCAGCCCCTTCTTGGCAGATGGAGGACCATAGCCCAACATCCACGCCACCAACAGTTTGCCCTTCCAGTCCTCACTTGGATAAGGGCTGAAGATGAAAAGGCGATAAGGACTTTTGTGGGGCATGGGTGGGTCTCGCTGCAAGAGCAGGGCTGAAGGAAGCACAGGAACTGAATGTAGAACCACAATATTATCCCCATCACCATGTCGTCAAATAGGACCTGTCCCCATGCAAAGTTGTGCAGGTTTATTCCAAGGGGTAATATCAGGCCATTTCAGCCTCTCTTGTTTTCATGAAAGCTGGATTACTCTTAGTGTATTTTTTTTCTGGTAAGGAGGTGAAGAAGAAGTGGAAAAGGGTGGGTTTCTGCCCAGAAGGGACAACTCTTGATGATTGTGGAAAGAGCTGTTCCACCATCTGGAGAGCATAACTTTAAATGCATTTAGTAGTGGTTTCAGTTTTGAATAGTATAACAGCAGGAGAAGGGCTATTTTGAAGCCATGCTGACTGAAGGCAGGGTTTGAGCTAGATCCTTCCACCGCAGCAGGCTTTGGAGGAACCCATCCTTCCAGGGTGGATTTATCCAACAAGACACTTGAGTCTGTTGTTCTTTCTCACCAGTGGTTTCCTGATGGGATGTCAATCTCTCCTCAGGTGTTGGGATTTGAGTGCTGGCAATTTAAAATGGATTATTCAGGTGCCCATCCTGGCAGCTATCGTGGTGAGTACTGGCTGATTGCAAGGGGTGGGAGGCAGTGTCTTTTGTTGATGCAGGCTCAGTGGGAAGAGTTGAGCTAGGCTGCCCTACTGTAATCACCCTGTTAACACAGCTCCTCTCTTAACAGTGTGGAGTCTCTATATATCCAGTTTAAGGGCCTTATATTTGACCTGCCTGTAAGTTTGATAGCTGCATACGGCAGGGGGGTTTATGAGCAACATCAAGTTTTGCTTAGGAGAGAAAAATGGCACAGGAGTAAGATGCTAAAATCATTAATGAAACAAACATTCAACCCAATATTCCTAACCCACGTGATACTGGAAGCCTTCAGGGGTCATAACATTCTCATCAGGCATCTCCAGTGGGAAGAACTGGAATTTGAGTTCCTTAAGTGGACCAAACACCTCCCCAGGTGTGCTTCAGTGTCATCAGATTGTTTCAGACTCATCTTTCTGAACTGATAAAAGCTTGAGATACCTCAAAGGTGGGGACAAAAGTTAAACCATCCCAGCTATGATCGGACATGATGTTAGTCACTGATGGAGGATTACTTCAGCCCCCACCCAGGAGCCAGAGGGGACAGAAAGTATATAAGTGACATTATCCAGACACAGGACTGAGCTTTCACACGCTGGAGAGGTCATTATAAGATGTGATTGTCTGCACAAGGGGAATTTGGTGGGTAGTTACGTGTTTGCTTGAGCAGGGTCCTAACTAGCTAGAGAACCTGCTTTCACAGTTTTCATGAATTACTCTCTTTCCTCCTTCTTTCTTTCTCTATGGTTCTCCATCACTCCATCTTCTGATGGTTAGATGAGTGTGTGCAAAAGAGCTTGTCCACTCCCGCACATCCTAGTCCCCCTTTACATTCATCCACGAGTAGCTGAGTGGAGTTAGTAAGAATCTATAGTCTTCAGAGGGTTTTGCATCAAGCTCTATATACTTCCTTCTGACTCACAAATCAGGAGGCCTCGGAAGATGATTAGTGTGGGTGAGAAGAAAATCAAGCCATCTGCATAGAAACAGCAGGAAAGTTTCTGAGGTGAATATGCTCATCTGTGCAATTAGGTGAGCTGCTTTGGACCTGGGGGGCTTTTTTCTTCATCAGAATTTCCTTTTGGTGGAAATTCTCCACCTGGCTCTAGCAATTAGTTCTGCACCTTGGAAGAAACGAATCACCAAGCCCACATCGTGGTCATTGGAAACGAAATAGTAGGATGGAGAAGAAAGTTCAGATAGTTCAACTAGGTGAATGCCAGCAACCCCATTGCATTTAATTTAAAGCCCAATTAACAGAGGAGAAAGAGCTCAATTGAGGCTTGTCCTTGTAAAAATAATGTTTCTCCATGAGGCTCTGCTGTGCTTGTACCCTGGGTATTTGCAAATGCAGCTATTTATCATGCAAAAATATTCTGTGGGTTGTTTCTGTTTAATTTCTGTGGGTTCATATTGTTCACTTGGCTGCCTTTTCAGTTCCCACACTGGCTGGTCATATGTTGCTGGACTAAGTTATGCATTTTCTGGATGCATTTGCAGAGAATTTGGAGGCTGAGGGGCTTAAAATCCCTCCACTCTGCTGCTAGCTTTGATGTTATTCAGTTGTCTGGATTTCTTTTAAAACTTAGCACATGTTTCAGGAAGTCACAGGAGTTTCCCTCCTGACTGTGATAAGGTTGGACATCTTCCATTTAGCCGACAAATGCAGAACAAGATCCCACTTTTGAGCCTTTGAAGCTAGAAAAACTCATATGAGAAACAAAGCCTGTCTTTTTTTTCCCTTTCAGATTGGTTTCCAATGAAAATGAATTATATGCCCCCAGGCTGTGTGCTTCTCTGCCTCTCGGTCTATCCATCCCTCCCTTACAACTTTTGTGCCAGTCAGTAAATCCCAACCAAATGTAACTAAGAGAATGGGATTGCATGGATATTAAATTCCCACAGACCTCATGAAAACAGTCAAATAGATACGGGAGAGAAATTCTAATGCCCCTTCAAGGGAAAGGGTGTAGTACGGCCTTACCCCCTGTTTAACACAGAGGAGAGCTGTTCAAAATGAACTTGCACCTCATTAAAGGAGAAGGAATCCAACCACAGAAGACAAAGCTATAGCAAACCAGGCCGTGTTCGTTCAGCAGCTCAGGGAACTACTTGTTTTAACAGTGAGGATAATTAAGCGTTGGAATGACTTACCAATGGTTGTGGTAGGATCTCCGTCATGGAAACACTGAAACCCAGATCTGCTATAGCTCAAAAAAAAATGAATACAAGGAGGTCTTATGGACTGCGTTTTGCAGGAGATCAAACTAGAGGTTCATAGTGGTCCCTTCTGGCGTAAAACTATGAGCCTGTGTGTGGCATGGTAATTTGTTCCCTTGAAATGCTGCTATACTAGCATCTGAGAAGTCAAATGACTGCTGCAAGCCTCCAGAGAAACTCATAAGCATCAGCTTTAGCCCAGTAACAAGGATCTGCCCAGTGCAGATGGTTACACAATGGGTCTGCTTGTGGCCTTGCCATAGTCCCAAGAAGGGGTTTGTCTGGGGCAGCAGCAGGTGAAATCCCAGCCCCAGTGAAACCAATCTCTGAAGAGCTCGAAAAAGCTGAGAATCCCTCAAACATCTCCCCATTTTTCATCTCTGTTAAGTGGCAGTATAGACATGAGATGTTGCCATTACCTTTTGCTGCATGGGTCACCATGAGCACGTTCCCGTAGGACTAGACTAGCTCAGTTGAGCAGCTGGCCACAAAATGGGTTCATGGATGGGGCTCCCTGCATAGGAAGTAGATATTACTTCTTTATTGTCCTTATCTGGTCCATACTAAACACTCCTCCAGAGGGAGAGTTAGCAGTAGACATACAACAGAAGTTTTACAGTTATATTACCCTTCTGCATTCTTAATCTGTCATCTCTAGTTAGGTCTACTGTCTGTCTTCATCATGGTGCAGTTTGCTTGCTCTTCTTTCCTTTTGCACATGGATATATGGAAAGGCATCCTACTAATGCTTCTCTTAGACTGAGGAGGTCTTAATCTCGGGTGTGTTGCAAGAGACAAATATAACCTAATTTCACTCTGCTCCCTAGACCTCAAACTAAGTTTGAGAGGTTTATGAGGCCATGAAAATGATCCATATCACTGTATGGTGTTTTAAAAAAAGATGATGTGAAAAATAGTGAGAGTTGTTTGTAGTCCATACCTCAAAGTGCCTGGTAAGCTCTGCCTTATATATTGATATCATGCCCAGTTATCAGGTGTCTGCTGGGCTGACTAGCTCAGATGTAGGTGTTTCCATGTGAGATGCTCACACTTTGTTAGAGAAAGCCATTCCCTTCTCTCTCTCAACCATTCAGGTTAAATACAGCTGACCAGATCCCACCAAACACTAGGTCTTTCCTGGGGAGCTCATCCCTTCTACAGGACAAGCTCTCCCAGGAGGCTCTTCATCATGCTTCAGCATGATCAGGTCACTGCCACAGCCCCTTGACTCATCTTGGGAAAAGCATTGACTAAACAACACTATCATCATCTGGATCTTTTTTAACAGTTATCCTTTCTTTGTTGTTTTTTTTCCCCACCTATTCCAGGTAAATTTTATTCTTTTTATCAATATTATCAGAGTCCTAGCAACCAAGCTACGAGAGACGAATGCAGGGAGGTGTGACTCAAGACAACAGTACAGGTGAGTCACATACCCTCTCCACTTTTTGAGAGATGTCAAAGTCCTTGTTTCACCCCCTTGACTACAGAGGGAGACCAGGGTGACTAGTTCATGGTGGCTACACTGTAGACACCTAAAATAAGGTGAGAAGAGTGCTGTCTTCCAAGTCTGGTAATGCAAAATGAATCAACAGCAGTTTAAACATCGCCTAAACCTCTCAAATCCAACCTGGGGGACCTGCCTCGTAGGTTAAAGAGAGGAATTCAGTCTCTTCAGCCAGTTTGGAAGTGACTGTGCTGGCCTTGAACCAAGAGTGCAAAAATAAAAGCACTGCTTATGCTGTTGAAGCCCCTAAAAGTTGTAACAATTTATTTATTTCTATTTATTTCTGTCTTGTGCTTTGTAAAACTTGGTCGATTTGTTAAATCTGCCCTTCAACAGGTGTTTCAGCGCTTTTTCTGAAATGAGGAAAGATTCCCGACTCTTTGCTGGAAATCTGATGCTTCCTTGTTTATTTTGTTTTTCTTTGTTCCGCCAGCTCTTCTCTCTTGATAATTTAGTGTATTTGTAGCATGATCAAAACTGGACAGAAAAAGCAGATTGCTGAGACATCTTGGCTGCTTGAGAGCTCCCGAGGCTTCTCATAATCTCCTGAGCTGGACTGACCAGCATGACACATGCAGAGGGGGGAGAGCAGAATGATTTGGGCTGCAAACCATGAGCTCATTGCTGCCATCTCACTCTCCAAACACAAGACATTTCATTTGAAGCAGGAATGAGATTTGGCAGGAAAACACCTCTCCATTTTCCTTTGCTGCCCTGTCAGGGCTCTGATTTATCTATTTGTTTATTTCTCCCTGGCTGAAGCTTGCTATTAATTATGGTTTGGATGGGGCCTTCTCCTTTTAATGTGTTAAATTCCCTCAGTGGTTTCCAGTTGCTGGACAGAGGAGGTACCAGGTCTTTCTGGTAGTGATGTCTGCCCTTCTTAATAATTGCCTGAACTTGATGACTTGCTTTAACGCTTGGCAGAAGGTTTAATCCCTCAATTAGCATCACTTCCAGGCAAGGCTGGTTCCCTCAGGAGCAAACCCAGCCAAGTACTCAGGGTTGTATTGTACCTCCCCCCAGTCCCCAACATAGGTCCTAGGCTGAGATGGAGCCGCTTCTTAAAAAGGGGCTTTCCAAGTGATACTGCAGTCCAAAGCACCTCCGAAGAGTGTTCACCTCCTGCTTACCCCATAATGCACCGTCCTCTGCCCCTTGGTATCTAGAGTAATTCTGCTCCTAGATGCACTTCCCTCTCCACCAGCCCTGCTCATTGCATAGGAGGCACTAACCCAGGGTAGACCTTCATGTCCTGCCTCAACAGGGAGACAGAACCACAGAATTACAGAATGGTTGAGGTTGGAAGGGACCTCTGGAGGTCATCTAGTCCAACCCTACCTGCTCAAGCAGTGTCGGCTACTGTAAGTTGTATAGGACTGTGTCCGGTCATTGACATCTGAAGTAGAACCATGCTTTAGGAACAAGAGGGTTTAGTGCCAGTTAGAAGCTGGGGGCTGGAAGCAGCAGTGCACATTTCTTTCCAGGCACCCTTCCACCCTCTTCCCATGATCCTGACCCAAAGCTTGGGATAGTCTGAGGCTGAAAAAGATGTCTTAGTGTCTTCGTCTTCAGTACCTACAGCAGCATCACATGGGGGCATGCATGTGGAGAGGGTTAGACTAGCACATCAAGACATGCTGGAGGACGGACTGGGTTGTGTCACATGCCATAAAAGAAGCAACAGTTTGAAACTGCAGCTGGACACAGTGCCTGTGTAAATGTAAGATATCCAAGCCTAACCAAGGGAACATGTGAGCAAGAGCAAAATTACTCACAACTTGTGCCCAAGGTATGAGGTGGACGAGCTTGGCTGGGAGGTTGACTCCATCCACTAACTTCCTCTGTGTCTTTCTCTTTCCTTATTGCTACAGGAAGCTGCTGAAATCTACCCTCGTCCTTATGCCTCTGTTTGGCGTTCACTATATTGTTTTCATGGCTATGCCATACACAGAAGTGTCAGGGATTCTTTGGCAAGTTCAAATGCACTATGAAATGCTGTTCAACTCTTTCCAGGTATTGTAACTGTTAAACTATGGGGGCAAACGATGAGAATTTCAGTGGGAAGAGGAGGGAAATGAGAGTGCGAGGTTGACTTTGGAAGCAGGGCTGTTTTTACAATACACCAGATTTCATTCACAAGGTGATTTGACAGTATTTTAGCATCAAGTATGTTTTATATTTGCAAAACACAACATATAAAGACCAACATATAAAGTCCAACAAAAAAAATGTTCCTGTTGAAAGATAACTTGCCCCACAAAATAAATCCCTTTACATCCAGATTAGACATAAACTGGTAGAGATCCACAGAGACGTGTTGTTCATTGTTTCACATTAGCTTCCAATTTGTTTGTCCCAAGTTGTCTTTCAGTCCTGTGAAAGGATTCCTCAGCTCTAGGTTTGGGCAAAAGGCAGGTTCAGTTACAGGACTGGTCCTATATAAGACACAGCAGCAAGAATGCGCAACTCTCTACAAGCAGAGCAGTGTTCGATAGTCACTGCACACCCTTCCCTGAGAGATTAACTTTTGGCTCGCATGTTACTACCTATCGTCATGGTTGTCCAATATGGATGATGAAAGGGGGACAGTGGGTCTGGCCAGATGATAGTTTAGAGAAACTGTAAGGGAGGTGGGGACCAAGCTTGCATTCACGTGCTTTCACAATGCCTGTTGGGTGCAGATGGGATAAAATAGTGGGTGACCTTAGCAAGACCTGGGTAAACTACTGGCCAACAAAAAGATGTGGACGGTTTGCTCACATCTGAATTCTTTTGCTGATCCCACTCAGCCAGTTCTGCTCCACGCACGGGCTGCTCCACTTGCAGCTAGAGCTGGAAAAGTCCCATCAGGGTTATCTTCCACCTTCCTGTCCTGCAGCAGCACCAGCTACATGTAAAACACTGGAAACATTTATCCAATACGTACATAAACACTTCCAGTGAGGGAGACCCCACCGTTTTCCCAGGCACCCATTACCATCTCAGAAACTTTGCAAAAGATCTGGGGGTGCAAATAGACCTGTTAGCTAAACCATGACCCAGAGGGCTTATATAGCTACCTACTTTGTCAATAGTCTGCAGGGAAATGGCTGTGTTTATCTGTCCTATGCTACTGAGCAATGCAAGGTTTCTTACGCGTATTATACACAGCATATTATGAGTGTCTTTGGTTTCAGAGGAACACAGGGACACTGGGCAGCACCATCAGGAAAGAGATACTCACATGTAGCAAGACTAACATTAATATGTTGTTTCTTCTTCCTTCTAGGGATTTTTTGTTGCCATCATATACTGTTTTTGCAATGGAGAGGTAAGTCACAAGCATCTTAATTATTTCCCTCCTTTGTTAGGTTAGTCCCACACACAGGTGGTAAAGTGGATGCACATCAGCATATCCCCACTTATTCTTGAGACACAACCCTGTTTTGCACTCAGTGAAAGATCTGTCAGTCCATATAGAAAGTTCATACCCTCGGTTTTGGTCATGTAAGACATCCAAGTCAATATGTCACCAATAAATTAGTCACTGGAAGTAGCTAACAGAGAAAAAAATTTACCTTTTGTTTTCCCAGCATAAATGCTGTTTAGTGCTACTTAATTGCAGATCTGTGACAGGAAGAAAGTGGATTGATAGAGTGGCTGCCTAACCAGCAAGCTCTTTTGATTGTCCAGGTTTTTTTGACCTTTTTTTTTTTTTATTTCCAGAGTGATATGCTTTAATGTCTTTGTTTCTATCAATTCCCTCTATGGCTGCAAACTAAGAAACTAGATGGTCAGTGGATGCACATCAGGAAAGAACAGAGCTACTTTCATGGCCCAGCATAAGGCTGGTTTGGCCTAAGCTTATGGACTTTAAGGGGAAATGCAAACTACAGATATGCTGCTTATGTTCTACAGCATAAAACCAAGATGAAATCCATACCATAAGGGGAGTTGATCTCATCCTAACTTTAGCCATCTAAAAGTGGGACACTCAGTCTAAAGTAGTCAGCTAACTCATGAGGAAATTTCTAGAGACTCAGGCACCTCCGAACGTGGTTCATCCCACGTATACTTGATGCTCATGGTACATTGCGATAACTCACTCCTGGGTGTGCTGCACAGTCTCCCTTAACCCTGGGAGAGAGTTAACCCATATTTTCAGTTAGATGTTTTCAGGCATTCAAGCTTCCCAATGTCAAATATTTCATTTGGAAAGGACAGGTTTAATGTGAATTTACTGTTCCTTCCAATTTCACACTGCAAAGAGTTCTTCACCCATTCTGTCTGTAGACACTACCTCCTTCTGAAGACTCTCTGCCTCTCTCTCCTCCCACTCATGCTTTTTTTCCCCTCTTGTCTCTCAGGTCCAAGCAGAAATAAAGAAGTCATGGAGCAGGTGGACATTAGCACTTGACTTTAAAAGGAAAGCACGAAGTGGGAGCACAACCTACAGTTATGGACCAATGGTTTCCCACACCAGCATCACAAATGTAGCCACAAGAGGGGCACTTGCCCTCCATCTCAATACGAGACTTATACCAGGGACCCTCAATGGACACCGGAATTTGCCAGGTTATGTAAAAAATGGCTCCATTTCTGAAAACTCCATGCCTTCTTCTGGACCAGAGCAGTACAACAAAGATGAGGAGTACCTGAATGGCTCTGGGCTTTACGATGGAGACAAAGCCACAGTATTTGTTGAAGAAGAAAGAGAGACAGTGATGTAAAGAGAGGAGGAGAAAAAAGAAGCAAAAGGATGAAAAAGGTTCCTGGAGAGCATTTAGTGGGCAAAAGAATATCAGGCCACACATTAGATGCCAAGGGTTTCCATACAGTTTCTCTGTTCTGTGGAACGAGAGGTTAAGTTATATGGGAAAAAAAAGTGAGCCACCAATGTGGCCAGCTGTTGATCACATACATATACTCAGTGATCTAAGTCTCCCTGGTGTTAACGGAGGCAGGGCTACCCAGACCCACGGGCCTTGCTACCTGCTGAACAACAGAGATACTGAGAGTTTGCGAGGGAGGGTTGCAAAGCAGCACATGGTCCTTGGACCTCTTGGAAAGTGTGAGCAGCCAAGGAGAACGGGAGT
Source organism: Nipponia nippon (assembly GCF_047370975.1). Classification (NCBI taxonomy): domain Eukaryota; kingdom Metazoa; phylum Chordata; class Aves; order Pelecaniformes; family Threskiornithidae; genus Nipponia; species Nipponia nippon. Next base: position 166,117,833 of record NW_028262290.1, read on the forward strand.
CTCACCCAGTAAAGCAAGAGTCTTGCGGGGAGTGTACAGTACCATCTTCTTGCGAGGGTACAAGCCACCCTGGGCATCAGCGTCTTCAGTTTGGTTTGCTCTTTCCCTGTCAAGTCTGCCTGGTAACACACACAACACTGATCAAGACCTTTTGGGGGTCATAGCTGCCCAGTCTTGCAGACAAGCGCTCAACACAGACAGCTCAGTACAACCGGTCGCATGTTCTTCCCTTGGGCAATCTCACTCTTTGGCAAAATGCTCCTCTGGGGTGGACAGGGTTAACAGCTCATGGTTGCTGAATGCAGGCAGAAAACTCTGTTCTCCTTTCCCTGACCTGAGTCTCAGCAGCAAGCCAGAAACCAGTGCAATTTTAGGATGGAAAATGTGGTTATCAGAATGTGCGACATTTTTGTTCTTCCAGATGCAGCAGTGGAGAGGCGCCCACCATATGGGTTGAGGCAGGGCGGGGGATCTGCAGATCTTGGGTGTGTGTGCCTGTGCATGTGTGTGGCTAAAATCAGTTCAGAGGGTAGCTAACTCAGCGCTCCCTTTTTGTGGATACTCATGGAAACAGGCTTCAGTCATTTTTTAAACCTTTAAATTGCTTAACGTTCTCCTCTCCGAATTTGCTGCTTTTCACTCATCCAAACCCTCATGAGGAGAAAGACTCCATCAACAGTCTGCCAGTATCACCCAGAAGCACAAGCTGCTGGATGCAGACAAACTTACCTTCATGAAATCTGAAGGCAAAATTTGATGGATAAAAGCACAGGGATTGCTTGTGGATGGTCTCCCTCTGAACATCTTCTGAACTTTCCTATTCTTTGTGGTTTGGTCACACACACACATATGCACACCAGGTCAGACTCTCAGCTGGTGTAAACAAGCGTAACTTCAACCAAAGTCATTGAGTTTGCCTAGAGATTTTCAGATGAGAAAATGTTATTGTGTTGCCTCCGAAGGGAAGAGCACAAGAAAATGCCTCCTTCCTACAGGAGAGAGAGACCAGGGAGATTTTATCACTATGCAGAGTTTCCCTTGCTGGTGGTTTTTGCAAGGTGTGCCAAAAGGTCATTTTCTGACACACCTCATGTCTTCAGCAGCGACAAAGAGGTACCATCCTTGTTGGCCAACAGTGCACTGGGCTGGGATCTTTTCACACCAGCTGAGCATCCAGCAAAGGGTCTCTGCCAGTTTCCAAGCATGATTCAGAATTGCCCAGAAGTGGGAAATTAGGAACAGCGACCAAACTTCCTATTGCAGCATGTGCTTCCCCAGAGGAAGGACGCTGGCTGAGCCAGCCTGGACTCTCTCTTCAGCCCCTGTCATAACATCACTATTTCCTTGCTGCAGTCTAGGAGTCAGCTCCTCATGGTGCTTTTTTTTCTTATTTCTTTTTTTCCTTCTTGGCAAGTTTCTAGTACCTGAAGCATTTTGACCTCACCTGGCTGTTGCTCAAATGGAATAGGAAAGGGGTATTGGGCAAGTTTGCAGAAGTAGGATGCAGGTGGGGCCAATGGGTCAATCTACGCTCTATCCTGATCCTTTAGATACAGCTGCTGGGTCACATCAACCAGCACTTCTGAGATGCATCCAGTCACTGCAACCAGCTGGTCTTCTGAGGGCAAATTAAGGACTAACTTCCCCAAAACTCTGAAGGAGGTCAGGAAGAGCAGTTGGGATCTTGACTCTGTGTCTCACATCTTCTTTAAACAATGTCTCAGGTTAGGACCTGATCCAAAACCCAGTGAAGTCAAGGGGAAAACCTCCTCCCCTCGACATCTCTGAGTTTTGGATTCAGACCTGGTATTGAATGTGGTGGTTGAGAGGCAGTCCTCTGTCAGGCACTGAAGCACCAGTTGCAGACACACATGAGCAGGTCTTTAAAAGCCAGTATTTATTTGTGTTGTTCTTTTTTGTGTGTGTGTCATTAGAGTAAGTCAAAACTCATGATAACCATTTACCGCCAAATGGCAGCTATTGAAATGTCAGGTTTTCAAAGAATAATCTTTTTTCATGCTCTCTTATTATTGTTGTTGTTATTCATATAACAATACTAACAATAGTATTACAGAGAAGTTAAGTAATCTTGCAAGAGAAGTCAACTCTAGTGAAAGTTTGGCATGGAGAGCTAACCAGCTCTGCAGAAATCTGGGTCAGCCCAGCTACACTCACTGCTCGCCTTCTCCTCATGGATGCTGGTATGGCTTCTGGAGGCAATCAAAGGGGGCAGTCAGCTGTCAGAGTGTGTACAGCTGTGTTATTTAGCATCCCATGTGGCTGAACCGCCGACGAGAGAGAAGAACACTGAATATGCTGGCTCTGGCTTTCCACTCTTCCAGAAGTGTATTGTGCATCCTGCCAAGTAGACGCAATGACCCTCCTGATTTTCTCACTCACAGAAATTTCTTAGTGTATCATTTCACTGCTGAAACAAAGCAAAAAAAAGACCAAAAAAACCCCACCAGTGACTCACTATTTGCTTGTGTTTGTTACTGAGAACTCAAGATTATATAACATGTTTGACAATCACTTAGCAAAGTTCAAGGAATTAACAAAAGCCATGAAATTGTTTATAAACAAATACAACACACCTCATAAAATGCAACCCTCATTGAAGTGCATTCATCACTGGATTATTTACAATAAGTGTCTAAAACCTGTTGTTAAACATAGTTAAAAATTACATGCACAAGGAATGTACAGGAGAAGAAATCTTCTCTTAATCCTTTCAATTACAAATCATAGATAATAGATTTTTTTTCTGGGTGTTCATGTGCCTGAACAATATTCATGCAAAACCGGGAAAATGCTGATACTAAAACAGGGGAATAACTCTGCCATTAAGGCACAGCAGACTGTATGTTTGTCAAAGCGTGTTCCTGTCTTTCCTGGGCTGATCGCAAACTCTTGATTGAATGTATAGGCCACGATCTATTAACTAGAGAGCCAAAGACATCCTCCATTGATTTTAATAAGGAAGGGATAAGACCTGTGATGTCTAGAAACAGAGAAGGAACAGCAATTTGTGGTTGCGATTTGCCCTGGAAGGGCAAGCAGAGTGGTCCTGCTGGTGCTTGGCCAAAGCCTCTAGCTTCAGAGTGGGGTCATCTTTGCTTTCTCCATCACCAGGAGATGCAGATATTTCTCAAGGACAGTTTGTCCTCATCCAAAGGTCTGAGTCCACCTGGGGGTGAGAGTTCCTCTCCTGATTTACTAGTGCAGACATAGCCTCGAAGGCCATGGAAAACAGAAAAGTGGTGAGATGAGGATGCATTTGTCTGTGATTCATCTAGTGACCACTGCAAACCCTGCAGGCAGGGCAGGGTTTGTGCCCATCCTGCTTCAGGTCCAACATGGGATGGTGGAGCAGAGAGAGCGGATTGTTTTGGAGTCAGTGTGCAGCAAACACATGGGCAAAGACACTTTCTCAAGTTCACTTCTAGCAGGAGGCAAAGGTCCAAAGAAGCTGGTTGCCTGTATTTTTCTAGTTTTCCCTCCTCCAAGGTGTCAGCTTTGTGCCTCTTTTCTTCCCATCCTGTAAAGCAGCTGGCAACAGTCAGGAGTCCTATAGACTCTCTCACTTCTCTAAGCCTGCTGGGCTGGCACAGGCCAAGCTGTGCACTGCAATATCCCAGCTGACTGGCTCACATGGGGAGGAAACTCCTTGCCCACCTTTTGGATGGGTGTCCTCTTCTCCAGTGCCACAGAGATGCTGGACTTTAGGGAATCTCACCTCCTGGCAGGTTCATCTCATGGTACCAGCCCAGCACTTCTTCTATTCCCATCCACAGCATGTAGTCTACTTTTCCTCATGAGTCCTTCCTACTTGATCTACCTCTTTTCTGGATGGACACAGAGCTGTTAAGTGTTCCTCAGCCTTGTGTTTCTTAAGGATGACTTTTGGCAGCAGCCTTGTCATTTCTGCTTTGCCTGGAGATGTGCAGACAAGTGTTTTTACACCTTCTATATACTGCTTGGTCTTGGTTCAGATGAGATCATGTCTTGTCCTATTCCTCACCATTCCTCAACTCTGCTTCTTCTTGTCTGATACATATTAGAGCCAAAGCAGTTCACAAAGAAGATCTCTCAAAATTGAACTCTTCAGCCAGGGACTGGCTTCGTTTATCTGTTTATGGGCAATTGGCTGAAAATTGTAGAACATCCACAGTGCTGGTAAGAATTTTCCATTTTTTTAAACTGTGAAAATACACTAAGAGGGAGGATCTCCAATTTCTATTCCTGTTTATTGTTGTGACGAACTCAATGGCTGGCTTAAAAGTTTTTGAATTTCAGGTTCTGATGTTTCAAAAAGTTAAGAAACCTCATTTATAAGTTGGATTCTCTTGCTTTTTCACGGGCTAATTTTCCTGCACACCTTCCACCTTCAAGCAGAATTACTGACAATGAGGAGTGATCAGTATATCCCTTAACTCATCTGAATCTCTCACTATGGTCAATGACTCTTTCACCTGAGATAGGACTGCATGAAATGAGAGAAAGCACTTTAAGAGTTGACCTTTAAGGGAGAGGTTGTATGAACCTGTGAAGTCTTTTAATGTGCAACATTGCTTCTTATTGGTGTACGTCCTTTTTTCCACCTGTTGGTGCCCATAAGTTTGCTGAAAACCAATCTGTGTCTTGTCACGGAAAGTTATGCAGCAGTAATGTGGCTCACATCCTCTCTTTCTGGCCTTATCTGAATTTTACGACATTTTAGCTGTAACAGGAAGCATAAGAAAAAGAAATCTGGGGCAGTATTTTCCAAACTGGGGGGGTAACGGCTCCTCAACTCTATATCCTATGTCACGAATTGCCACTGCACTGGTGGCTGCAAGTTGTGAACTCAGCAGGTGAGGAAGCTTTGTTTTAAGGCCATGGGCAGGTTAACGTAGGTCTTCACCATGCCACCTCCCTGCTGACAGCACCTGCTAGGGAAGAGTTCATGTTGCACCCTCAGGCAGGTCTAGAAAAATCAACTTTTTTCAACAAGCTTCATGCTGGAACAGGTTTTCTGTTTGATTTTTTGTTATTATTATTTTTACTGCTATTGCTGATGGGCTGCCATGTTCTGCAGAGTAAAAAGAGGACATATATGATATCCCTGGCCAGCTACAGAGCTTTTCAAGCATCCAGTGTGATTCGCCAGAGTAGATTTTATATCCCATTTCTCTAGGGTGTCTTGAAATGAGAAAAATATTAAATTGTAAAGGAAATGAGCTTGTGAAAGACTCTATAAATAAATTTCCATCATGATTGGCCATGGCTGTCTGGGTTTGCCTGGAAAACATAATAGTTCATAAATTGTGTAAGTAAAGTAAAGAGCATGTCCATCTCTGCGGACATTCATTGGAAAGCAATTTTCCTGGTTTTGCCCATGGAAGTGAAAGTTTGAACCTGCTGGACAGCAAATACTGTTGGCCCAAAGGAACGTTTTGTTTTGAGGCAGCAAATCCTGCCATCTGTATAAAAATTTTTGGGCTCATCCTGTTCCACCCAAGCTATTTTTGTGGCCTCTCATAAAATCAAAACTCAAGCTTAGCTCTTAGCTAAGGGTGGGAGAGCAAAAGAAAGCAGAGGTGAGGTGTTGTAAAGACACATAATTAACTGAACAATATTAAAACATAACTCCACCACTTTGATTCAATATATATATATATAGCCTGAGAAATGCAGATTGAATTTGCTTTCATTCAGGAAAAAGACAAAAGGGATAAGAAGAACAAAAAATGCAGGTTGGCATTTCTTTTTTTTTTTTTTTCCCAATAATGCTTAGTTGGCCAGAAAGTTTGAGGCAGAAATCTGGTCTCCTTGGTGTTTCCATGTGCTCCTTGGCCTCTCTGTAGGAAATCTTCCATAGGCCATTGTGAATGAGTTAGGATGGAGAGAGATGCATGGACATGCGATTCGGAACCCACCTTTGCCTATGACCTATGACTGGTCATTTAAAGCTCAGAGACATCAAGCAATCTTGTGCTGAAACAGAAATATTGCTAATATGTGCTTCATTTAGTGGTTAACCCCAAATTAATTTGCTGTCTATATATCAAGCCTTATAATAGGCAAAGGGTCTCCTAATCAGGGTGCTGCTTTACTCAGTGCTAATAGACATCTTCACTGGCTGCTCTTTGGTGTGTAGGAAGTTATGGAGATTTTGGAGCAGGTATCTTCTACTGAGAGTCCAGCAGTTGAAGCTGGGGCTAAGATGTGATCTTTTGGCAGTGCTAGCAGCCTCCCATGTACCTACTTCACCTGTAGCATTAGGCTGATGATGGACCATCAACCATTTCAGATCTTTGAGGCTGCTTGTGCCTAGAGGGTAGAGAAGCCCACAAAAAGGACACCAGCCGGGTGGACACCCCTACTCTCTATATCAATTCCAAATTCAGATTGGTTGGAGTCCTTCTCTACACTTAAATTCTTTTTTCCAAATGGGGCCTACAAAACAACCCCCATAAACTTATTTAAAGAACTTGGTTAAGCATTTCATTTTCCATTTTAACTGGATGCAAATTCAGGGTTTTTTATGGCTAGAAGCCAATCTCAACTCTCAGTTTCAAAACCAAACCAGAGCATTGGGATGGGAACATGTTTTGCTCAGATCAGCTGCACAGTGCCCTCGTCTTATCGTACCCATCACACCGGATTCAGAGCACAGGTACCCTGGCAGAGGTGGAAGGCCGCTCTGTCAAAATAGTCTTTTGTTCTTGGTGAATTTCTAAGAAAAGGGCACAGAGAGTAAGAAAAAGACTTGCTGTCTTTATGCTGCACTTAAGAAGGATTATAAACAATAATAGTAATTATAAGTTATCCTTTATTTATTTCATCAGGTTCTGTTGAGTGCTCTGATGGGTCTGTGCAGTGTCTGGCTTTCTGGCTCCTCCCAAAGCGGACAGAGTTCTCTGTGGTGGACAGAATAGCTATAAGGAGCGGACAGAGTCATTCAAAGCTGGTCTCTAGGGCAGGACAGTTAGAAACAGGCCTGATGTTGATTTTATATTCGTTGGCAGAAGGCAGGAGCTACTCCACTGAAGTTAATCTAGTTAACTCGGTCTAATGCCAAAGCAAAACAGATCTGAATCTAGACCACAGTTCAGGACTCATGTACAATTTGCATAATGGAATTAAAATAAAGCTTCCAGCTCCAGCTACAGAAATACTCTGCTGAGAATTAGAGACCAGGCTTGCTGTTTGGGATTAAATAAAAGGACACCCAAGGCATCAGCTGCCACATAAAACAATCCCGTTTTATCTGTTCCTGTCCAGATTAGCCTGTTCTCCCCGCTGCCATACATTGCGGTCATTTGGTCACACTCAGCTCTTTCAATTGGTAGGGATTTATCTTAGCCCCTTCTTTCTTTTCTTTTCTATCCTACTTGCCTGTGAACTCAGATCCTCCAAGTTTTCATGCTGTCTTCCAGGTTTAAGCAGTATACAAAGTTCAAGATAATACCAACATTTTGTCAGGACTTGGGAGGCAAGTGGGGAAAAGAATGTCACAGGGGAGCACTAAAAGAAATATTAAATAAGGTTTCTCTGAAACCTTTCCCACGGACCAGGGAAAGGTTTGCAAACCTTGGCACAGCATTTCATCCTCCAACTGAACTCGCTCATGTTTTGCTCATAGAAGATCTCGAGCCATTCAGTATGACCTGCAAAGCTCACACAATGTCTTTCCACTGTTTTCAGAGGGCTTAGGGTTAGAGCTGGTACACTGCTATTAAATATTCTTGTTTAATTTAACTTTAATATTCTGAGCTGCTCATGTGGTTTCTGCATCCTTCTCTAGGTTGGTACATTAGTGCTACTTTGGGGCACACTTGCAGAACCGTCCCTTGAACTGCCTTTGCATCTGTGGCATGTAATTACCGCACCCATCTGGGGCCATCTCTTCTCTGACCACATCTCTTGATGGCATTCAGTACTGAAGGGCAGCGATGCTGCTTTGTAAGGGAGCCAAAGGCAGCATTTGCAAGAAGGGCATGCAACGAGCTTTGTCCTAATTCAGAATGGATTTGCAAGACTCCAGTGAGGCAGGGCAGGGCTGGAAATCAGCTCAGAGTCTGGCAGGCGCCAGGAACAGAAGAAAAAGTTACGGAAGAGCTGACCCAGATGATCATAAGTAATTAGGAAGTCTTATAAGTCTGGCTTCTTTTCAGGCAGACCTCCCTATCCAGCACAGATCTGACAGAGGCAGACTATTGCACAATTATGCTCTCTCCTAAAAAGGGGGTGTCTTGAGAGAGCAAATGGGGGGCATGTAACAAAGTCAGTATAACTTTGTCGTCTTCTTCATCCTCACTGGCACTTTTCCCTTCTTTTTTCACCTGAAAAAAGGGAGTACATTAGAACAACCTCAACATGAGAACCTGGAATTCAGACTCATTTCTCCTGGGTCCCACAGAGTAACTTCTCCCTGTGACCGTAGCAATTGTTTTCCTGGCACATTAACTAAGGAATTTGATGGTATTTGATTATCTTCCTCAGACTGAGGGTTAATGATTCTGGGCAAGCGCTGTGGTGTGCAACAACACAGATGTGCTGGCATCAATTTAGGATGAAATTCTGACCCCATGAAAATCGACACTAAAATGTCTGTTGATTTCCATGGAGTGGGTTTCACCCATAAATTCTGAAGAGGAAAAGGGTAATGATGCAAATAAATTACCTCCCCTGTTCCCAAAACCTTACTTGCCACCCACATTTCAGGGTGTCTTTTTGCTTTAGATCAATAGCACTAAAAGACCAGAAAGCAGACATCAAGAGGTAAAAGATGGTCTGAGTGGCAGTCTCCTCTCCTGAAATGCTTCACGAGTGACAACATTGGGCTTTTGTATTGGTATCAGCTTCTACATGTGGGGATTTAGGATGTGGTAGATATTTGGCTAGAAAAAGGCATGGGATTAAAATGTTTGAGATAGATGGGATTAGCGTGCACTGGGTTTCCAAAATGCCTGGGCCTACATCCTCTGAAATAGAGATACAATATCCACTTGAAAGACTGCTTAAAACAAGCTTAAATGAAGGGTGTTCTCCAAACAGGCAGACCTCAGGTACCTAAAACAGAAGACAAAACAATGACTTCACCAGAGAAGCAGCATCTATTTAAACCAGAGCATTACAACAGGCATGGGTCCTTCTAAACATAGAGCTGGGTGCTTCTTGCCAGGCCAAGCTTTTACCTTTTTATTTTTCTCTAAATTAATCATTCATCCTTGAGAGTTGCAGGGAAGGATGAACACGGAGCCATTTGTTGTTAGAGGTGAAATGCTTGAAAGGACAGGTTGTATGAGGTAGAGCTGGTGGGCAAGGAAAGTCAGGTGGTGGCAGAAGAGGAAGGACAGGCATAACCAAGCACCACCACCCAAATCTATTCCCTTGGCCCATCCCTGTGTTCAGAAATACTATGTCGATCTCTTGCCATCTGCATAAGCTGGGGCATGCACGAAGAGACAGACCTGCTGCTAAAACTCGTTGCTTCTTCTCAGCAACTTCAGGGTGACCCAGTCGTGGCAGTCACCAGAAGTGATGGGGTCTGGGCATTAGAAAAAGGACTCAGCCATTCCCAGCGGTCTCCCAGGCTCTGCCCAGGGAGTCTATTTTCAAGATGTTGGCTCCTTTTTTCTAGTCTGAGCAGGAGGGAAAGGAGCTGGGGTATGTTCTTCCCCCTCCAACATGAGCGCTTTCACTGAAGTGGTTTTTAAGACCTTGTTTCACTTCAGAAGAGGGACAAAACTGAAAAACTAAAGAACAAAACTGTGATTTCTTTCTATGTGTTACGGGGACATTGCCTTGTGTGTGTCGTCAGGCAGGCATTTGGTTTACATTCCTCCACTTCTGCTTTCTGTATGGACCAAAGTAACAAGCGGAAAATGACAAACCACAGGTGTATGAAAAGGGAATTAAAATAAAAAACAACCTTTATTGATTCTATTGAAATCTTTCTTCTGTGTCTTTTCCTGCCTACAGGACTCAGAGCCTTGAAAATCCTTCAGGGGCACCCTTAGATGGACGTGGGTTAGGTATTCCTCTGGGTTCATGAGGAAGGAGATCCATGAGCTCCTCCAGCTCATTAAAGATACAGAAAGATGGGAGTGAGCTATGTGTCTGGAAACCCTTTGGGAAGACCTCACACTGGGTGGCTTAAATACTCACTTAAGCTTGTGGTTTTCAGGAGCACTAGGAACAAACCTGGTCAGCTCCCATCCATGCTTCCGGCTGGGCAGCAGCTTCTGGAGACATGCTAACTCAACTGCTGACAACCTTCTCCTTACGCATGGTTTAGCTTTAACAACTTCTAAATAAAAAAGCTGATTTACTGAAGCTGAAATTTAAAGCTTTTCCTCCCAGAGTTTAGTCATGGCATTTCTTTTGATGCAAGAGTGTGCTTTGCACAGGAGAAAGAATTGGACGAAAGAGCTCCTTGCCCCAACATTTCGCACCTCACATACACTCTGTGGGCTGCGTACCACCACCCCAGCAGCAGTCACATTCCAGCAATATTTTCAGCAGAGCCAGCCAATGACTACAGGTGGAAACAGGGAGTAAAATTTTTCTGCTTTTTTAAATGGGTAGACTTTGAATGATTGGCCTGATTTCAAAAAACACTCAGGTCCCAGAAACAAGGAGTGGGAACACTGCTGGCGAAAGGCAGTTGTACAAATGCTTGCTTCAGATGGAGCTCTGTGGGTCTTTGCTGAGAATGAGATGGGCTACTGTATAGATTGAGTGTCTCGATCCCATTCACTGACTTCAATATCAACATCAGATAACATCCAGGAGAGAGAACAACCACCTTGCAGAAGGTGTTCACCTTTACAGAGCTCCTCACACCTATCCCAGGGTCTACAATGCCACTTCGGCATGATACAGGAGTAGGTCTGACTCCCATCCCATTCCCATTGTTTACACACAAGCAAACTTCGCTCACAAATTCTAACCTGAACTCTAGATCTTGCTAGAGATAGGCTGGGTATAGTCCAACTCTTCACTTTCAGCCAGGCTTTCTTTCACCTGAATGGAGAGGAGCAGGACAGAGCACACTGCAGCCCATCCACCTCCAGGTGTCCTGGCCTCAATTCTTCCCAAGCACAGCATGGGTGACTTCAGACCCAATACAAGCTGGTAAATGACCAACCATGTGGGTAACAGTTGCTTGGGTGATGCAGTTCAGTAAGTCTGAGCCTTCCCATCATCTCACATTAAGACTGAGTGTTTCCTGCATCATTTGCATTAACTTTCACTGGAGTAAAAGGGTGCATGGCATCTCTCCGGCCATGGCCCTAATGTCAGTTGGAGAATGCAGTAGAAAATTGCAGAACAAAAATAAAGCAGTGGCAAAAGGCAAATTGGACAAATCACGCTTTTCTCTCTCCCTAGTCCCAAAGCACAGTGCCTTCTAGCTGTATTGTTCTAATGTGGTTGCAGTGGCTATTTTGAAGGATGCTCTCATGCCACCTGACACACTCACGGTATCACTGTCATGCAGGGCACCTCGTTCCATTCACAGCTATGCAATGCTTTCATCGAGCACAGCACAAACAATGCAGGGTGGTTCCCTGGAACACTGCCCTCACAGAGGGAGAAGGCTGTAACTGGGCACGAGCAAACGCTGCTCCTCATGAGTATGAAATATAATCACAGTAAAACCTAACTGGTGGAAAACTCTCCAGAATGTCATCCCCACTGGCTAGACTGCTCAGTACTTTCAAGCACTCTTTGGAACTCATTCCTCCTGTAACCTTTCCCCTCTCATTTAGCCATTCCAAAACTGAATGGTTTCAGAGTCCACAACTAAGCACTTAATTTTTCTTATGTCCAAGGCCCAAATTAGTGGCAACTCTTGCTTCACGCAGTCCTACATGAGACTGGGGCCCTTCTGTGCTCTACAAACAAACAGTGGATTAAACCAGCCGATGCCAACTGCGCACACCCTGCATTGCTGGTTCCACAGCACACAGCTCCTTTCTCCCAGGCATGACCAACCAGAGAAAATGTGACTTTATGCACCATCCCATTCTGGGGGAGCTTGGGTAGCAGGTTCACTATGCTGGGCCATTTATGGGCACAGGTGAAGCAAGAGCAGCATGGGATGCTGGCAGCTCCAATGTTGATCATATGCGGGATGTCTAATTAGGCAGAATCATTTTGCCTGTGAAGCAGAAAGAAAGATGACCAACACAGTATGATGTTTTCCTGCAGTGGACTTGCGGTGCAAAGAGCTGGCAGAACAAAGGTGGGCTGGGTGCATTCTGCCTGGAGTTGGGCTGAACCACAAATGTAACCCTCTCCTAGTGTGCACCTAAGCATATCCCTAGATACTTAGCCATTCTACTCCCACCCATGCTGCCAGCAGTCTCACTGTTAAGACAGTTTCTCTCCAACTCTTTTCTGCACTTTGAGCCAAAAGTTCAACCCAACCAGAGGCAGATGACAGCTAAACGCCCTTAGATGCAACCTAGGTGAACCTGGAAAGGGAGGTAGTGATACTGAATCAAAGACAGATAAGCCAGATCTAGATTGACATAAAAACATGCATATTTTTCCCCCATGAGAAACAGAAGTCTCAGTTTACTGCTGGCTGAGCGATTGGCAGTTCCAAATCTCTTCAGTTCTCTCTCGAAGAACAAGAATTTTGCAAAGAATTTTCCATTTCTCCGTGCTCCACTGAATGCCACAAAGATTAACAAGTAATATTAGCTCTGCTGAAGGACCTTCATCTGCCTATGGAAAACAGAGGACATCTAAGCAGCCAAACTTTGAGCAAGAAAAAGAAATTAAATCCAAACTATGTCTGTTTGGAAGAAATACCCCTTTGGAGAAGAGAAGGATTGATATCTGCCAAAGTGCTAGCAGCTGGTTTTTATATGCAGTACTGTAAAAATTTTCTGTAGGAGGAACACTGCATGCAGCAATGGTGAATGATTTATCTGAAGCAGCAGGTGTATTGCAAACCACGTTTCAAGCTGGTTTGTGCGTGTGTGTGGTGAGGGAGGAGGGCTTCATCGAGTGGTAAATTGCGGCCACCTATGCAGCAGGATGTGAGCCAACTAGGCTACTCTGTGAGTCCATCTAGAGTATATCTATCAGTTCCAGCATCAAAATAGCTCATGTAATACTTGTTAAATGTGCTTTATGGCCTGCTTGGGAGATAGCAAAGTAGTGAAATCACCATTATAAAGCAGGAACCTGTAACTCTGATTTTTAAAGGCTGCTCGTTCCTAGTTATGCACAGTTCCTACTAGTTTGAGAAGGAATTAAATGGAGGGTCTCTTCCAACCTTAAATTTCAATCTTGATTTTACAAGGTTTGTATCCAAGTCTCCCCCAATATTGCTGCAGTCCTTCCTCTCTCCTGAAGGAATAAGCAATCCTGGACGACATCTTAGCCCACCAGAAGTTGAACAGACCATCCCTCATTAACCTTTTTGGAGGAACCATGGCACCATTCTGGATACAAAGATGGTCTTTTAAGCAATGAAACCACCTGTGGGCTGAACTGCCCCTTTTGGGGGTCATGAGCTGAAAGGCTCATCTGGCACATGAGATCCCTCACTGCGGGAGAGCCCAGGATTTAGGCTGTAGCTGGGAAATCATTCCTACCCAACTATAGGAATTAGTTTTTTACCCATGACAGCTCCAGACAAGACAAGCCCAAGCCAATCCTCTGGCCTCTCTCCCATTCCATGACCTTGTAGTCTAGATCTGAGTGGTCAGCAGTGAGTATCAACAATTTCCATCAGGCACTGGGGTCACAGAACAGGAAAGAAAGCCCGATACTGAAAACACACGAGATACCGGTCTTCCAAAATAGAAAGGAGGGAACCATGTCTGAATGGGAGAGATATCAGTGACCAGATGCAAACACAGCTCTTCCTCATGGCTTGGTTCCTACCTAACAGTAGATAATTGCAGATACACTGAGAGTTCAGTTAGAAGACAGTATCTGCAGAGAAAGTGCTGAAGGAACCCATGATGGGACCAAGAAAGATTTAGCTCACATGTGAAGTAAAATCTCTAAACATGAGAGTCCTGGAAGCATTATAGTACCGAGGTGAGATGAAGAGAGCACGAGAAAGCATGCAGAGGAACTAAGTGAATAAACAATGAGGGTGAGTCCGCTGGAACAAGAAATGTTTTTAGCGAACATGAGCTTCTCCAAAATGTCAAGCATCATTTATTCACTTATGTCGAAGCCTGAGGAACATCTTGTTTAAATCACACACAACAGGATGGCCAGACCCTGCATGCAAGTAAATCAGCATAATGTCACTGAGCTCCAAGGGATGATGTTGATTTACACAGGCATATCACAACCTCAGTTAGTAGGGAGATACTTAGGCTAACAGTTAGGATATGGTGCAGGAAAAGAGGGAGAAGGTTTAAAGTGGAAAAGGTCTGTGGCATGAAGCAAGGTCCTTGCTGGTGAATGTAGTCATGGTAAAAGAGGGTAAAGTGAAGTCTGAAACACTTCCCTCCTGCTTTTGCTATGGTCAGCACATGATCAGCTCCTGAATACACTCTGGGGATCTTTCTCCCATTTTGCAATGTGGAAGAGGTGCCTCCCTGCCCCAAAGCTCTTCTGCTGCCCACAAAGGAAAGTTGCAATGAGGCAGATATACCTGGAGGCTAAGCAAGCGAAGGCACTACCAGGAGGTACACCTGGTAGCTGGATCTCAAGGGTATCAGTGAGTTTCATAGCCCTTGGAAGGGTTTTCCTTTATGCTTGTCCCTCCTCATTTTTCTAGACCTACTTCCTAGAAATGCAGCTGGACTAGGCACGGTCTGAAATTCCACCACCTTTTGTTTTCAGCCTGCACCTTCATAACAATCCTTGAGCTCCTGCAGCTTTAGTTCTAGGAGAGGCAGGTGCAGGTCTCCCATGCGCTCCTCCATGTTGATGATCTTTGCTGTATGCTCCACTTTGTTCCCTTCCCTAACAAAATCCCAGACCTTATCCTTCATCTTCTGAATGAACCAGGCAAAGGTGATTATACAGCTGCTCTACGTGAGGGAGCATTCGGAGAAATAAGCAGCACATTACTTTTTGTACTAATAAAACAGTATCTGGTATTTCATTATTAAATGAATTTTTTTCTTCTTCTTCCAACATTACATAGTGCTATATCCGGATACTGATGCTGTCTGTACTTCCCTGATCTGTATCTCCATTGTAAAACCTTGCTTTCCCAAACAGAGGGTGCTGCTGTTTCTCGTTACTTACAGAGAAACAGTAGTGACTGCCACAAATCGTGCCCTGAAAGTGCAGAAGGGAAATCTGGGAAAGGGGATACTGAATCACAGAATACAGAGGATCTTCGGGGTTGCTGTAGGTGACCCTGGTGTGTAAATTCACTCTCAAACTCATCAAACGCTGCTTAAAAATTAGCCAGCTTGCCTGTGCTCTTGATAACTGCTTTGTATCAACAATCCAGAGTCAAGTCTATAAAACATGATCTATTTTGCTTTTGGGAAGACAAAGATCATATTACATTTGACTTCAGGTTAGACTTGAGCCATGCTTAGTTTTTCTCCGCAGCCATGAGGACTGGAAATTTAATTTTGGTTTTGAAAGAAAGCTGGCTTCTCTGGTAACCACAGGACTTTAGGAGTGGAGTCCTGAGAGGAAAATGGCAGCTCTTGGGAAACCTGCAATAAACTCACAAGAACCAGCAATGCCATTTGAAGGGGAGTGAGAGTTATTTGGGGGAGTGTCTGGCAAGAAAAGCTGAAGAAAAAGAAGACACGAGTCTAATCCAGAGGGATTCGTCCAATCCAACACAATTATTCTTGTTTATTATTGCGCACATTTTTCTGATCAGCTCCTGTCTGCCAGCATGATGCCACTGAGTCCTAATCTGCACAGTGAGGAAAACATATCTCTGTTGCATTCTGAATCATTTCCCTAGACAAAAGTATCTGGGGGGGTTCTGGAATGGGGTCTTAAGTTTCTGCAAAGAAATCAAAAGTTAAACATCTGGAATGCTGCAAAAGGCATGCTGAAAATATGTCTTTCCCCCAGTCCCCCAGCTAATTACAGTGATGGTTGGAGGTTTTGCCTTGTCTTGGATTTAACTCAGTCTTGTCTTGTTCATCCACCTTCCCACCAACATCTTCCCTGGTTTTGTTATGAGTTTGGGGTAAAGGTGATTTTCTTCACATGCGTCTGAGATCTCCCTTGCATTCAGCCTAAAAGCAGAAATCGACCCAAAATTCATTCCACGCTGACAAATACCCACTGGGCCCCAGTGGCAGAAAGGTCTACTTTATCTTGAGCACTTCCCCAAAATTCATTGGCTGGGCCAGGTGTAAATCCTGGTTAGGGGGGGTTAGGTAACAACGTAGGTATTCAGGGAGTCCATACTTTGTGACTAAACCGTCCCTTGACACTATCGGAAGTTTTAAGTAGGACAGAGAAACACCACATCCTCTCTCCAGAGTACAAGGCTGGGTGACTTTAAGCAAGCTGCCCCATCAATTGGTCCTGGGCAGCCAGAGGCCATCACATCCCCACTATGCTTATTTTTAGCCCTGGTGCTTTACACAAGGAATACTTTTTTCAGAAAGGAGTGCCTCTGGAAATTTCAGTGTGACACTCATGGCTGGTTATTACGTTAAGTAGGCAGTTCCCTTGGACTCATAAGCCACAGATAAAGACAACCAGCCAACATGAGGAAAAGAGAGATTTACACATGGGTAATGAGATTGGAGGGTCTCATTCACTGGGAAAATAAATTTGTTGTTTTATAGGGATGTGAGGCTTCAGCTTTTCTTTTTCTCTCCCCATTCCTCTCCCCTCAAAGTGTCACTATCAATCCCACGTTCAAAAGACCTGCAATGGGACTTGCATGGAGCAGCAGGGCTGGCAGTATCTGGAAAGGCATTCTGGTGTAAAAAGATGCCCCTAGGTATAATCTAGGGACTTCTAAAAGTGTCAGAATGACCAAATTCTTGGCCAAGACTTTTGTGGTAGTCCAGTAACGCTAAGCCATCTGACAAACACCAGGGTCTCTCTATACATGTTCCCTCCATTCATCTTCCTCTCTCTACATGCATATATGTGTGTATATGTATAGGAAAACATGTATATACACATTCCTCCATCTATCTTCTTAGACTTTATATTCCACATATGTCCATATTGTTGTATTTGGCATTACTTCCCAATACAAAGATATTCAGGTGTGCAGCAGTCCCCACCACTCCATCTCAAACTGGAAACAACTGTCCTCTTCTCTCCAAGAAGACCCAGGCCGAGACAACCAAGAGGACACGATAGCAGGGTGCATGGTGGCAAGTCTGGAAGAAGCCTATTATAGGTTTTTTACATTCCTGTAGAATAATTTAAGTTGGGAAAGACCCCTGGAGGTCATCTGGTCCAACACCCTGCTCTAAGCAGGGCCAACTTTAACATCAGCTCCAACCTCAAAGTGTATTCAGGGCCACATTCTCTTGAGTTTTGAGTGTCTCCAGGAATGGAGATTCGACAACCTCTGGGCCCCTGTTTCATTTTCTGAGCACTGTCACTGTAATTTTTTTTATTTTTTTGGTATCTAATCAGAAATTTCTTGCAACTTAAATTGATTGTACCTCATCCCTATTCTCCCCTTCAGTTTTCAGTCTTTCTCATTCATTTTGACAGGGATCTGTTAAGAATAGGCATTGTCTGTTGAGAGGAGACTACATGAGAGATTTTCAGTGCACCGGGGCATCAATATCCAGTTCAAATGATTAGAGGGGTCTCATACATAGAGTGCTTAAAATGCTCTTATCGTAATGCTTATTAAGTCTGATCAGTAGAATGACTATTATTGTTGTCTAATCATCTCCCTCCGTGTCACAGTGAAGATGCAAGAAGAACAGTCTGACACGGAGAAAGAGCAAGCTCAGGGGAGAAATTATTTAGGGAAAGCTTTAGATGGGAGACAAGCGGGACAGAGAAGGTACCTCGCTTTACAATCAAGCTCCCTGCTGTTAGTCATCAGAAAGAGATGCCACCTAAAATGAGTCTCTCGGGGACCCTCTTTGGGTTTGTCACTACTCCAGGGCTTTACCTCTGCAAGCTCAGGTGCCTGGAAGGATCTTGCTAGACTTCTATGGATTTTTTCTTCATGGGGAGGAGTCAGATCTCAGGACAATTGGTGCCTCAGTGTACTGAGGGTATCAGGAACAGAAGAGAGTCCTGGAGAGGAAGTAAGTCACTGCTTACTTTTGCTCTTGAAGCACAGTGTGATTACAAAAGCCAGCTTCACTCAGCATAGACCATCTTGTCTCCGGTTCTTCTCATGCAAACACAAACGTGAGAACCAGCCAGCCTCACAGGGTTAACAATTTTAGGTCAGCCAGCTTTTCTGAGTGTTGTCCCTTGAGTAAGGCCATTTCTCTTCATAGGCAAGTTTTTCAGACAGTATCCGTCATTTCTTTTGACTCAAACCACACTAACCCTCTCTTGTGGTTGTTCCTGGCCGGCCAAATCCCCTCGTACAGGATGTTACAACTCATGCTGCTATCTGTACTACCTCCGCAGTTACATGCTGTTATCTAAGTTACGTTCTTATTGGTTTCCCCACCACTGATGACTCTGGTTTTCAGCTCCCTTTGAGTTAACGCTATTGTTTTGCTCTTTGTACTGTCTGTGCTTTTGCCCATAATTCTGTATGGAATGAATTTCCAAAAACGCCTCTCATGATATTTAAACAAAGAGTGTTGTCACTCCAGATACACAGTGCAGACCTCAAAAACATAGTCCCCCATCCCCACATTGCCTTTGAGAGGCCGAAGAAAGAGTTTGCTATGCTGACACATGCATTATCACCCCAGATTTATGTTAATGCATTGCTAAGCTGAATGGGGTGAGCTGCACCTCTCCGCACTTCTGTTGCAAGCCCTCTGCAAATGCTGGCATGGAGCTGGATGAATAATGGGAGTTTTGGTTCAGTGGCTGAGTTGAAAACTAAAGAAAAAGGGGAAGGTAGAGGGAAGAAAGGATTCAGCAGACAAGATAAAAACACTTTTTGACAATTACTTCATTCTGAACTTTCCATTTTGGGTCAATCTGAGAAATTTTATTTGACACAAAACTCAGTATTTCATTTAATCCTGGAGTTATTTAGCCCTGCTGTTGATGCTTCAACTTTGAATTTAAAGTCACTTTATAATGGAGCATTCCACTTCTATAAGCTGAAAAATTTTATTTTTTAATGTCAAAGCTACACAGCAGTTTGTCCTTAACCCCGTGTGGTGTGTCTGTGGGTCTAAGACATTGTTATTCACATGTGCATGGGGGTTTTCTTCTCTTTAGGGTGTCTGATACAGCGGGAAGGCTGTCCCACCACCTGCCAGAGCAATAGGTTTGTAGCGTGAACCTCTGGGTGGGTGTTTCATGACTTGCAAATACAGCACGAGCTTGTGTGGGCACACAATTCCTGCTGAGACAGCACTGCAGGACTGTGCCAAACCTTGCACATTCATCTGGCACTTTGCAAGACACAGGACGCACAAAGAGCTGAGACACAGCAACATGTTCCATGTCTCCTACATACGCAAATTACCTCCCAGAAACTGGTCCGTGGCAGCTTCATATGTAGGTGGTGCACTTCATTGCCTGTACAGACCAGACTCAGATGTGCACAAGTAGGTGGTAGTTCATGATGCATCATCAAGGTCATTCCTGCTTGGACCAGTGCTGAACCTGGCCTCTGATGGATCCATGGAGATCCTATCCACTGGGACCTCAACCCTATGGGCCTTATGGGGAGCTCAGAGACTCAGGCTTCAGTCCTGCTTTGGGTTCAGCTCAAACAGCCGCTAATTACCCCATTCCACTAATAGTCCCAGCCCAGGAGGTAGCAGGGATGCAGAAAACCACATTGAAACACAATTCTGCACTTCCCTGTGACTGATCCCAACCTAGCCTCTGTTCTTCATCCACATGACTCCAGTTATCTAGTGTCCCATGTTCCTATGTGACAACCTTATTGCACAATCCCAAAGAGGCAATAAAAATAAAAATAAAAACAAAAATAAAAATAAGAAAGGAAGAAAAGCCAAATCTATTCTTTTCCCTGTCCATGAACATTTTTCTGGTCAGGTGAACACTCCTTTAAAGAAAGTTCACTTGCCTGGATGCTGTTCACAGACTTTGGTGAGCAGTGTAGAGTCTGGAGATAGTAGTCATGAATTTCACATGGGTTTGATGGCTGGCACATAGAGCAGAGTAAGTTGGAAATGCCAGGAAGCTTTGAAAATGTTGTCTGCAGATCAGGAAGAATTCAGAGGGGTTTCTTCCACCAGCCATGCACGTTGCGTGGTCACATACTGCAGTGCCCTGGGTTCTTGAATACTTTCACACTTTCTACATCAGTTCCTTCCCCTCTCTGTTTGCCCCTCAAGCTTCCTCCTTTTCTACATTCATATCCCATTTCTTTAGCTTGTAGGTAAACACCAGATCCCCAACAAAAAAGCTATCCCAAGATTATTGCCTTCTAGGAAGAGAGATGTCTGGCCGCTGAAAAATGAAGTTCTGTGCCCTCACACATTTCAGCATCCCTTTGAGACAGCACAGCCTGTTTTGTTCATTTTTCAGGAGATCTCAAAAGCATTTCTTAAACAGTTTAGCACCCAAAAAAAGTCCCTTTCAATAGTGGTGGTTAAACTATTTCACATAAACCTAAATATTCCACAGATTCCATTTTCCTCTTTCGTCCCTCAATTTATTTTATAGTCTCTGTGAAGAGAATTAACATCAAGATGAAGAAATGCATATCTTTCTTGTATTAGTTCAGGAGAACTACTCAGCTTTGGAGCATATGATGCTGCTGGGTGGGAAGATGAACCCTGGGAAACTGGGATTGCTCAGCCCACAGTCCTCAGCACTCTCATATCATTGGAAGGAAAAGTACTTCTGAGGAAACTTGCCTGAATTATCTGAATATGCTTTACAAGCCGTATTCTTCCAACACAGACACACAGCCATGCGGGCTGTGATAAACAGCGTGTCACTTGTTGTGCAAGATTGTTAAGAAAAAATAAAGTTGAGAGGCACAGATGCAATTTTGTAGGACCTGAACTACCTTCCTAGTCCTGCCATGGCCTCTGTGGGTGACCACCTGTCTCCTGCACCTTGACTCCTCAGCATTGAATGGGGCTCTTGAGCATCCAGGCTCAGGAGAGGCAAGAGGCTAATAATGCAAGAACAATGTCCAAATTGTTTATCGGGTACTTAGCACCGGTGAATCCCAACTCTGATAGACGCCGGGAAGTGGAAGAGAAACCATTCTTAATCTCCTACAGAAAGCCACAAAGCAGGCCTCCATTTTTTGAAGTTCCTTTGAAATGACCTTTACAGAGTAATGAACTTAATTTACCTCAGAAGGATGAGCTATTTCTAGTGTGATTCAAAGCTACAACCACGGGGATTACTGCCAAGGCAACTGCATGCATGGGTAATTCAGTAATTCCCTCCACAGCCTGCCTGTGAGCTAAGTCTAAGTGAAGACTCTGAATGCCACCGAGGTGTGCAGCGTTGCGGACTAATAGCATATTTTATGATACCACTCACCTACTAAAGATGCCAGGTCCAAGCAATAGAGAGAATTCAACAGGTCTCAGTGCGATGATAAAAAAAACAGCAGCTTTACTTGAATGCATCCAGCTTGGGTTCAGGGGTTAACGAAAGTCAGCTGAAGATGCCAGCCCTTTCATCTGCTGTTGGCTGGGAGGTGGTTTCTCAACCAAAATGCTAGGGAGTGTCACAAAAGAGGGGGTTTTTGCAAGATGCAAAAAGCTGCAAGCAACTGCAAGCCTCACTGGTTTGCAAAAACCATTTGCTCAGAAAATAAGGTTTGTGTTTCTTCCAGTCTCTAAACTGACCACAGAGAGTGCACTTAGTTAAAAGCCAGGATGATTCCTAGCAGACATTCATTTTTAATGATCTCATAGAGTACTATAAAAAACTGAGAAATAATTTTTATTATTATCATTATTATTATTACTTTAAGTATGGCGTCAAACTCTCCGTGACTCTAAATCAGTGCAATTCTGGGAACTTCAGCTACAGAATTGACTCACAGATTTTAATAAGACTCAATACTCTTCCAGAAGATTTATTGTCATCAAACCCAATGTAATAGAGTCAGCGCAGAGATGATTGTGAAACTGGAAGGACAAGGGCATACACGAGGTCAGATTTGAAGATGTCATTATTGCATCGTGCTTTAAACCCTACAAATCTATAAGAGGCTATTTGGAGGTTCTTATTATAGAGACATAACACTATTTCTTTCTTTATTTTCTACCCAGACAACTGTTTTACAACAGGTGATAAACAACCGGCCTTCATTATCATTTGATTGCATTACCCTTTGGATCAAATCCAATTATATGAGCATCCTCCTTCTCCAAACATCTCTGATTAGTTTATACCCTCTGAAATTATTCATTTCCTCAACTAACGTCCTCTTACCTGGTAAATAGTATCTATTTACATACATCTTCAGCCTCATTAGCCTTGCACAGGCCAGAAGACACTTGTCCACCATCCAGATTTAAGCAGATGCCAAGAGATTGTTCTCTGCAGCAAAGTGAAATGATTTTGTCATCATTCTCAATGCTTTGTATACCCAAATATCTTTCTAAACAGCTCCCTCTGTATACCTCTTTGTGCTTTTGCTAATGAGTGCATTTCTCTGTCCTTGCCATGTTTATATCAAGGCCATTCCATGGGGGAGATTTCCAAAAACCTGGAAGCAGTTAAAGACCTAAATCCGTATGCAAGACTATAGAAATTATTGCTTACTTTGCACTGTTGGAATTTCCCCAGAAAAAGTTTTTAGTGATGACAATCCCCCAAATCCTCTTTCTCCTCACATACATCAACCTGCCAAGCTGTTTGCATGTGCACCAACTACTCTTGTTTCCATCAGGACACACCAGGTTAGCTTAAACAGGTAAATCAAACCCAATCCAAGCTTAGTTTATTGTCTCTTCTCAGCCAAGAACTGAACCCTGGAAAATGCCCTGGGTCTAATCTCTATATGACAGAGGTTAAAGAGTCTTTGTTCCCCTGTCTCAACCTCCCTCTAAGTCTGGAAACTACCTGGGTGCCATCACCAAGCAAACAACCAAAGCTGTGAGACCAGGAGCCAAGTGTGTGCTGTTGGTGTGGATTTGTCCAGGACCGATGAACCCCAGCAGGACACCCAGGTGTCCCTCAGCTGAGCTTTCAATTGACTTTCTCTGAAGGAGGTCATCAGTCTGCCCAGAGACCAAGGTTTCTTTCCTGCAGTGCGGAAAAGCACACCAAGATCAGAGGAGCACTACTGAGGACTGGATCAAGCCCAGCGTTCTGGTGGCACCTGAGTGCCACCATTTGCCCATACATTAGCAATGCCCGGCATGGTTTATACACGGCCTGCAAAGCCTTTACTATCACCCTGGAGCTACCCAGCCCCAAGCTCTACATCTGTCATAGCTCCACATTCATTTACAAACACCTTCCTCTCTTCTGCTGCAACCATCACAAGAGGGAAAGGCCTTTTCTTGCAGATGTCCCACTGTTGCCTTGTCTTTCTATGTGCAAGCTGTGGCAGTAGGAAATCCTTGCATAGCCTCCAGCCTTGAGCTGTAAAACAAACATGCAATGTTTATTTTCTAAAGAAGCTCAGATTCAAAGCCCTGCAAGGAAAGTTTGGTAGACACCACAGCTGCACATTGAGCAACCTGTGCCCTGGGGTACACAAGCATTGGAGACTCCAGAGACTTCTGGGGTAGTGTTGGAGGACTGTGGAAGGAGTCAAATCTAACACAGACTTGGCCATATTGGCCTGGGGGAACTGTGCCCAGAACATCATCTTTGCACGGTCCAGGACAGCGCTAGCTGGCCTGGGCCAAAACTATGCCGGATCATGCCAATATTTGCATAATATAGATGATGGTGGGACAGTGCTCTGGACTGGATCCTGGACCCTGTTCTGGATTTGTTTCACCAACATTAAATGCAGCCAAATCAGCCAGGAGTGCAATTTTGTCTGTGCTGACCAAAGCAGCAGGTTAGGAATCACGACATCTTCCCTTGTGTAACTTGCAGCCACTCTTCAAGGCAATAAAACTGATGTCCACAGCAAAGCACTATGAAAACAGCTAATGGAAAGTGCTACAGAAGAGCAGAATAGCTTAAGGACTCATGCAGGAAGCTTAATAATATCTCAGTTTATCACAGCCAGGAATAACACTCTTCTTTTTCCCCAAAGGGGGGAAATTCTAATGCTCTTTCATTATAAAATGTGTCTTGGACACAAAAAAGAAGAAGGATTAATTACATGACTCTGTGTAGTTGCAGAGTTTTCAGATAAAGAATAGAGAAAAATATTCAGAGCAAATGAAGAGCCAATTAATGGCTAATTTGTTTGTATCATTTAGCAAGCCCTGCTGAGCACCTGGGGGATGCTACTGCAAGGGAAACCAGGGACTAGTTCTCATAGATGTAAATCATTAACTTTCCTTTGTCTAAACCTCATGCATTTTGCATTACTCCACAGGAGGAGAGATCAGAGGTTCGTGTCCCTAATTTCACCTTGCCTGACAGAACTTCTTCATCCATTAGGAGGCAAAGGAAAAGAGGTCTGTTTGTTAAGTACGGTCAGTCTCCCACTGAGATCCTGGGATTCATCCTGGGGTTGAATTCTCCCCTGCACACGCACCCAGACAGGAGGAAGCCATCCTACCTTCCTTCCAGCCAGGGGGTAGGTCCCAGGCACATCTGTCATCTCCATCCCTCTCCATCACATCTCCGTTAGTATATTGTGTATATCAATGTTTTTTTATCAGCTCCAAGATAGCCCTTCTGCCTGAGCCTATCTGTTCTCCACATACTATTTGTTCTTCAAGACATGAAAGTGCTATCTTTTCATTAAATAACTGTTCCTTTTTTTGTCCTGAAGCCCCAGGCATAGTCTGGATCCTTCATGTTCTCCCACACATGCTGTACTAGACGCTGTATGAACCCAGAGAAGAAAGACACCACTTCATCCAGAGATGCTGAGCTCCAACAGCCTAACACACTGGTGACAATACAATGACTATAAATAGGAACGTGGGTATTATAACCACCAGCCTCTCATTTTTCCACCCTATTGATAAGCCCCTACAATAAGGACTCTTGCCTCTTTGCAAATATATGCATTTTCTCTCCCAGTAAATTTTGCTTTCCCAGGCCCCTTCCATGGTGACAAATTGCATGAAGCCCCACAGGCAAGTTCTTTTGTTTAATCAGAAGACTAAGTGGACTCAGACGCTTGGCCCGAACTCAAGTATAATGCCCGTCAGCAGTTGATGTGCTTCTTTCCTGACAGTCAGCTCTCCCTTCTTGACTCCTTGCCAGAGTCTAGTAAAGCAGCAGTGCTTCCTGAAAACATTTGTTACACCCCCAGCAAGAAGTACCCCAAAGTGACAAGCGTGAGTCAATAGATGTAAGACCAGCAGCCAGAAATGAATGCCTCTTTCTCAGTGAAAAAGAGCATCGAAACAGAAGAGAATGAATAAAAATGAAAAACAGGGATCTAATGTACTCACTGAGTAATTACAGCAACAAAAGCATGCGCCAAGCTGAGAGTTTCCATGGAAGAAAAAGCCGAATACCAAGGAAAGCAGATTTCATGCCTATTTGCTGCAGATCTCCATTCTGCTCCATTTCCATGCAGGGAATGTAACCTGCCCAGAACTCCCCCCGTAAGAAGAAACCACGTACAGGCAAGTCTCTTGCATTTCTCCAGAGCCTTGAGAAGCCATTCAGATCCCCAAAATATGGGCTGGCTGGTTGCATTCCGCAGTCTACCTCCAGCCCAATGTCCACCCATAGCAGGGTATGAGGGCACGTAGATAGAGGGAACTGTGCGGGGACGGTTTGTAATTTCAGCTCCAGATTCATCGCCTCACTCAGATTGCCATTTTCACTTGCAAATCTCACCTTCATGGATGAATTTCCTCTGCTTGGATGATGCTGTAAGCATCCACCTGGATTTATGAGTTCCAGTTTAGGAAGCATAGTGTTACTAATCCAGTGAGTATAATCCCTTTCCTTTAAATCCCTCCCTGGATTAATAATCATGGAATGGAAAAAAGATATGAAGGTGATCTTTCTTTTGGTGTAGTTATAAAACAGAGTTTCTGGCTATTAAATGTTCTACTACTACTTCTTTTTTCTTTTGTTGCAAAATTCACTGTCCTGTCTTTATTCTAACTTTGTTAATGATAGCCTAAAATAACCTCAAAGGTGAAGAAGTTATATTAGTTGCTCTCAGTTCCTGTATGACACTATTGTGTTATGTGGCTATGCGCTGTAAACACCATATTTCACCCCAAAATTGCTGCCAGTTTTCAAATAGCGGCCATTTCTCTAAAAGAGCCTTCATTATCTGAACTTCCTACCAGCTCAAGTCAATCGAGCCTTTTTTTTTTTTTTTTGATGGGTATCTCGCATCTCCAACTACTCAAGATAAGCGTCAGCCTTTATTTCAAATCAGTTTAACACTTCAAGAAAACTTCTGTGGCCAAATTAAAATTCACTCAGGATAAGGCGTTCTGCTTGTATGGAAAATAAGCTAGCTGACTTCAACTCAGGAGGAAGCCATGGAGCATGTCCATGTGTACCAGGGCACATCGTCACCTGATCAATGGCTAGAAAATGACATCATGCAGAGCTAGTGCTGGAATCTCTGCTGAGCTCCAGGGTATACCTCTGGTGGGTTTCCCTCTCATCTGGGAACAGTCCATAAGTTGCCCTTGGAGAGAGCCTTTCCACTAGCTTTAACAAGCAGCGTGTCCAGCCTTGCCCAGTAGAGCCAGGCTCAGCTGAAGAACTTCAGACATGTGTTTTCTGCCATACAGAGAGCATCCAGGACAACTGTGGGTATATGTCCCTGCTTTCAGGATCTCCAGCTCTTGGACTTGGACCTGGGGTGGTGGGAAGAGAAGTGGTGAGAAACAGTGAGAGAGGAAGGGGCATCCCACAGTGTCCCAGGACACCTGGTTAGCAAAAAGACTGCTGTCCCACCAGTTCCTTAACCATAACAGGAATAACTTAGTTATCTGGAATGGGGCAGACTGAGTCGATTCTTGAATTGCTGAAGAAAGCAAGTGAAGTTTTATCAAGGGAACAAAGGAAGATGGAGGTGGTTGATGGGGCTGTGGAGACCATTCTCAGCACAGAAAAGCACCATGGAAGACAGCACCATGATCAGAGGGAAGGAGCTTCAAGGGACTGAGAGATAACGACCATTAAATCCTCTTGCTCCTTGGGACTAGGTGACTTTATTTGTCCTGCCAGGAAGGGAGCAGGAGAGCAGCAGCTTTTGGGGTGAAGTGAGACACACCCAGCTGAGGACCATGAAAATCACCCTAGAAAATATGACTTTGAAGAGAAATTTGAAAAAAAAAGAGTGAAATGACTGCATTCATAAAGTGCAAGGGAGCTTGGAATAAAGGGAGGTATAGAAATTAATTTGTTAGAAGGGAACCAACATTAAAAGGTATCGCTTGCTCTGATTTTGAAGCAAAGGCTCTGTTTCCATGTCTTTGCAAGAGATCAATGGGTCTGTGCCCCATCACTCCATTTCCAGCCTGACACATTAATATAAGCTCATCTGATGGCTAAAACAAAGATGCTGATGTGGCCTGAGATGCTTTAGCTGCGGGTTCAAGTAACATCTTGGCTTAACTCCTACAGGTGTGGTAATCCAGGAGAAGGCTTTATGGGTCAGTAGTCTCCTGAACCTTCGGAGCTTCATCCTCCAGAAACTCTGTGTCTCTGCCACAAATTACATCAGCGATGTCACTTCAGATTTGATGGAGCCTCTCCATACAAGAAGCTTTCTGCTATAGCAGTACAGCTACATGGTGGAAACATTGCTCCCGTACAACAACAACAAAAAAAAAATTACCATCTTATTTTATTAGATTCCAGTTGTATCTTCAGGGTAAAAACGTACCTTGTGAAATTGAAGGGAACTTATTTGATGTAAAAATCTAGTGGAAGCAAGTTATTGTAGCTTTTCCCTGAGGGTGCTGTGTCCAGCCTCAGGCAACGTCATTTCAGATGCTGTAAAGTGAAAAGCAACCTATGTCTTCTCTCCTTCAGGGCTTCAGAGTAAGAGGGAAAACTTTGTTCAAAATATGTTACCATTTGTGCAGTAATCTCTGGTTTCCAGCGCTGCCTTTATTCTGATTGCCGTATTTTGTGTATTCATAGCATTGTTTCGAAATGAGTGTGCTGCTTTCTAATTCAGTTTGTTTATGTTTGCATGTGAATGTGGAATAAGAGAATTCACAAATGTAGCATGCCATATCTGTTCTAGAAAAGAATGCACAGGCAGAAGTTTTTGTGATGGAGAATGGACTTTCAGATAAATTAAAAGCAATCCTTAACATACAAAACAGTCTCATTTAAGAACAAGCTTCTGTCTTGCAATTAGCCCCACAAAAAGATTTAAAAAAAAAAAAGAAAAATACAGTTGCATTCACCACTCATTTAATTGGGAGCCTTTTTTAAATGCAAGCTCTTTTGCTGCTACGCATTCTCCGGAATTCTCTAAGACTTCTGATTACCTGCAATTACATACAATTACTTGATTAGATGTGAGACGACCTAGCCTTTTACTGGAATCACAGCTTTCATGATTCACATGGTTAGAATGAGCATTACAAGTTAAACAGCACTAATCACTTCAGATGAGATACTCAGAGCAGGAAAAATTGACTAAATTACCTTGACTTTAGTAAAGCTGCACTGGTTTATACTGGGCTGAGAATCCAGTACCGGTATGGTAGCATGATTTAAAATCATCTGATACATAACAAATCAGAGGCTCTTTGGACTTCTGTGTTTAGCCTGTGCCTCTCTCGAGTTTGCTTCATTGTTTATTATTGGAATAATATAATTAAGATTATTGGATTACCAGATAAAGTCGTCTCTTGCAATGAGCTGTAATAGCTAAACCATCTGTCTGTTAGTATTAAATGAGTGTGCTGAGTCATATATCTGCATTTGAGCATCCAGACCAGTACAGAGACATTACAATATCTCCTTTAACCTTTCCACTGATTTAAGATTTGTTGTTCTTTAGTCATGGCACTTATAAGACAAAAAAGGCCTTCCCTGAGGCCACAGAGAGAAGCCCAGGTGATGGGTGTATAAGCAGCACATTTCCATGACTAAACCTCACCCGTCCATTGCTGGAGACACCCCAGGTTGTGGTGGCACCCAGTTTGGTGTGGTGGCACCGACACAAAGTGGTGTCTCATTTACCCCATGAGTTCCCCTGCACTTGCTGTCTAAACGTCTCCAGGGAGTAGTTCAGGGTGGAAACCTAGCATTCATGTTCTGGTTTGTCTCCTGCAGAGTCCTACCTGTCTGTCCAGGTGCCATTCTGCTGAGAAAGGAGTCCAGTCTGGATTGGAGGAATAAATGGGCATTTCCACAGCCATGTCATTATCATCTCACCTGCTACTGAAAGGCAGCCACCTCTGGAGGTAGAAAAATACAACTGGTTCAGTCGTCCACAATCAACTTCTCCCAGGGCTTTGGATGGGGGAGCAAAGTGAAGTGACAAGCTGTGAAATACTGACCAAAAATGTAAGAGGAAATTGTACTCAGGGGGAAATACAACTCTTGCTTTCAGATGGACTTGCTGGAATAAATGAGCTGGGAAAATTTAGCCTTCTCTGTACCTTGTTTATTCTAATGAGATATTCAAACTCTTTCTGTTTGTGTTTTAGGGGTGTCTTTTTTGAATTCAGTCAGCTTCTGGAGGCCTTTTGCCTTGGGGTTCCTGAGTTCTTTAGCTCTTTGTTGGTGTTTATGGTGAGGATTAT